>NC_091742.1:98375590-99025590 GCF_043380555.1 Nothobranchius furzeri | reverse complement strand
ATTAAATTGTAGCTTGATGACTCATGCCATTGCTGTAGTTTATTAACTTACAGCTTGATGACTCGTGTCATTATTGTAGTTTATTACCTTACAGCTTGATGACTCATGTCATTGCTGTAGTTTATTAACTCACAGCTTGATGACTCGTGTCATAGCCGTAGTTTATTAACTCACAGCTTGATGACTCGTGTCATTGCTGTAGTTTATTAACTCACAGCTTGATGACTCGTCTCATTGCTGTAGTTTATTACTGTACAGCTTGATGACTCATGTCATTGCTGTAGTTTATTAACTTACAGCTTGATGACTCGTGTCATTGCTGTAGTTTATTAACTCAGTTTGATGACTCGTGTCATTGCTGTAGTTTATTAACAAACAGCTTGATGACTCGTGTCATTGCTGTAGTTTATTAACGTACAGCTTGATGACTCGTGTCACTGCTGTAGTTTATTAAATTATAGCTTGATGACTCATGTCAGTGCTGTAGTTTATTAACTTACAGCCTCATGACTCGTGTCATTGATGTAGTTTATTAAAATATAGCTTGATGACTCGTGTCATTGCTGTAGTTCATTAACTTACAGCTTGATGACTCGTGTCATTGCTGTAGTTTATTAAATTATAGTTTGATGACTTGTGTCATTGCTGTAGTTTATTAACTTACAGCTTGATGACTCGTGTCATTGTTGTAGTTTATTAAATTATAGCTTGATGACTTGTGTCATTGCTGTAGTTTATTAAATTATAACTTGATGACTTGTGTCATTGCTGTAGTTCATTAACTTACAGCTTGATGACTCATGTAATTGCTGTAGTTTATTAAATTATAGCTTGATGACTTGTGTCATTGCTGTAGTTTATTAACTTACAGCTTGATGACTCGTGTCATTGTTGTAGTTTATTAAATTATAGCTTAATGACTCGTGTCATTGCTGTAGTTTATTAAATTATAACTTGATGACTCGTTTCATTGCTGTAGTTTATTCAATTATAACTTGATGACTCGTGTCATTGCTGTAGTTTATTGACTTACAGCTTGATGACTTGTGTCATTTCTGTAGTTTATTAACTCACAGCTTGACGACTCGTGTCATTGCTGTAGTTTATTAACTCACAGCTTGGTGACTTGTGTCATTGCTGTAGTTTATTAAATTATAGCTTGATGACTAGTGTCATTGCTGTAGTTTATTAAATTATAACTTGATGACTCGTGTCATTGCTGTAGTTTATTAACTTACAGCTTGATGACTCGTGTCATTGCTGTAGTTTATTAAATTATAGCTTGATGAATCGTGTCATTGCTGTAGTTTATTAAATTATAGCTTGATGACTCGTGTCATTGCTGTAGTTTATTAACTTACAGCTTGATGACTCGTGTCATTGCTGTAGTTTATTAACTCACAGCTTGGTGACTTGTGTCATTGCTGTAGTTTATTAACGTACAGCTTGATGACTCATGTCATTGCTGTAGTTTATTAACTCACAGCTTGATGACTTGTGTCATTGCTGTAGTTTATTAAATTATAGCTTGATGACTCGTGTCATTGCTGTAGTTTATTAAATTATAGCTTGATGACTCGTATCATTGCTGTAGTTTATTAACTTACAGCTTGATGACTCGTGTCATTGCTGTAGTTTATTAACTTACAGCTTGATGACTCGTGTCATTGCTGTAGTTTATTAACTTACAGCTTGATGACTCGTGTCATTGCTGTAGTTTATGAACTTACAGCTTGATGACTCGTGTCATTGCTGTAGTTTATTAACTTACAACTTGATGACTCGTGTCATTGCTGTATTTATTAACTTAACCTTTCCTTCCTTTAGCGTTAATGACAAGTCAGCTCTGGTCATGTTATATCACAAATCAGAAATCTTATAGTAGCAACTTGCTCTTTCTGGTGAGGCACGAGCCGGTAGATGGCAGTAATGCACCTGAGCTGTTTACCAACCGTCATAGAAGAAGGAGACCACAGCACTGCGCATGCGCTACTCTGGTTCTCCACGGAGCTGCTGGAGGAACGTTCTGGTAGGTGTCTGGGTGGATTTAGGTGTGTGTTAGTGTTTCTACAGGCGGTGTGAGAGAACCAACAGCAGCTTTAAGTGTTGGACTGAGGCTGGGACTCAGGTAGGACTCCTCTAGACTCTGTTTACCGCTCTTAGTCGTGCTCACTAGTGATGCTGGACACCAGAGACACCTCCAGTCCGCGGTGGGTTCGGGTCATCCATTGTCTGCAGCCGGACAGGGGCGCATCTACCTGCTTTCGGAGGGGTGTGCAGCACACAGCCCGCTTCCCAGAGCCCCATCTTTATGAAGTGTGTAGGTATTTAACCCACCCTAGATGTGCACCAGCACCACAGAGCAGACATGACAAATAAGTGCTGTAGGGGTCCGGGGGCAAGTATTTATACACGCTCTTGGTACCAGAACCAGAAGGTTCTTAGGGCTTTACTGCGGTGCACGAAACAATAAATGATAATAAATACTAAGAAATAAACAGAATGAAATTCTGATAATAATATACGAGGCTGAAGTTAGCTTCCGATTCAGGAAACGGCTAAAGGGCCAGTACACCCAATTTTTCTCTACTCTGACCATCTTCAATCTGCTCTAGCTCAAAAACTACAACAGCCACACTGTTCAGCCCTGTTCTAGATTATTCTACTATAACAGCAGATCACATAAAACACAGTGTGGGGTTTGTGACACCTTTCCCTGATTTGTGAAACTCCAACACAGATAGTATTTTCTCGGTGACATGTAGCACAGTTACACAACAGCCACAACTATGCAACAGTTACGTTGATGTTTGCGTGTCTTAATTAAAAACAAGCATAAATGTTCAGCCTCAAACTTTTTTACTCTCCACATTCCAGAGAACTTCAGATAATTGAACGTCTCTCCATTTCTGTTTTCAGTTTAATGAGAAGTTTCGCTTTTTTGCTGCAAGAAAATAATTTTTCAGGTATTCTATATTTCTCCATTCTCAAAGACATACAACAAATCTGTTCTTGCAGATATCTTTCAGTGACTCAGACTGGCTGTGTCTCAATTCAGGGTCCGCATCCTTCGAAGGACCCGGTCTACTCGGCCGATGTGGGCTGGGTCCTCCGTCGGCCGGGTAGACCGGATGTTAACGGCTGTGAATTTGGACAGGCCTAGCCTTCATGAATTCCCGCCTCTCCCTCGGCGAACGTTCCGTCGCCTAGCAACCGTGGAACCGCTGAGCAGAAGAGCGGCCGAACATACGAGCCGAGACCGCAATACAAGCACTTTTACTGTAACATTTCTAACTAAAATAACGTTCATGTATCACAAAAAGTCCTTAACCTAACAGTTTAGGTTTATACTGACATTTATTTGCGCAATCCTCTCCGACAGCTCCCGCTTCACTGTCCGCCATTGTTTTTAAGTTTTTCTGCCGGCCGGCCTGCAAGGCATCTTGGGAAATGCTACCTATTGAAGGATACACCGGACCCATCCTTCATTCAGGCGAAAAGAAGGCCGGATTCGTCGACCGCATTTGAAGGAGTCTTCGAATCGGGACTGGCCTAGTCGTGGCGCTGTGACGTAACCGGCCGACGAATCCGGCCGACGTAGGATGCAGACCCTGAATATAGACACAGCCAGATTGTCTTACCTCTCATCCATCTCACCATGCTCATTCTTTTCCTCTGCCTCAGCCCTGGTTTCAGAAAGGTGACACTCCGCGCTTTTCAGAGGTGTACGATACATTACGGTAATATGACGGAGTTCCTGTCTGAGAGCCGGCCCGGGAGAAAAAGACGACGCCGTTAGAACAATGGAGGAGCGGAGGAACTGTTGTGGAGGCGTATTTTCAAGATAGTCGGACTATCCGTGCTCGTTGTCGTGCTACTATGGGGCATGCGCAGACCGATTTTTTAAGGCTTTGTTGAAGTTTCACAAATCAGGGAAAGGAGTCACAAATCCCACACTGTGTTTTATTTGATCTGCTGTTATAGTAGAATAATCTAGAACAGGGCTGAACAGTGTGGCTGTTGTAGTTTTTGAGCTAGAGCAGATTGAAGATGGTCAGAGTAGAGAAAAATTGGGTGTACTGGCCCTTTAGCCGTTTCCTGAATCAGAAGCTGGAATCTGAAGCTAACTTCAGCCTCGATAATAATATAGAGAAACAGTCATTTTAAGCAGCTACTTTATACAAGTCAGTGTAGGTTCTGGTCAGAGCGGGTCAGTTCAGGTAACACCGGGTCATGTGACTGGAACCAAGCAGCTAGAGTGGGCGGGTCTACGATTGTTGTTCATGAGTCCGACAGCAGAGGGGAAGAAGCGGTTCCTGTGGTGAGAGGTTCTGGTCCGACTGTACCTGAGCCTCCTGCCAGATGCATCCATGCTGCTCAGCACCAGGCCTGCACTGATATCACTAGGTAGCCTGACCTGCCAGACTCGTCCTCTGGTCTACACAGAGAACTAGTCTGGTTCCTCACAGGCACAGAAGCACATGTGGGGCGGGACTAGTCAGCTCGAAAATAACCAATCAGAAAACGGCGGAAATGCCGACTGTACCGCGTGAAGCTGTAGTTTTTAGCTGTAGTCAAAGATGGCGTCTGGCGAAGACGCAAACATCTCCTTCTTGTGGTTTAGGCACTGACGTGTTTCTCTGTTATTCATCAGTAAATGGTAAATGGTCTGTATTTGATATAGCGCCTTCTAGAGTCCTGGAACCCCCCAAGGCGCTTTACAACACAATCAGTCATTCACCCATTCACACACACATTCACACACTGGTGGGGATGAGCTACGATGTAGCCACAGCTGCCCTGGGGTGCACTGACAGAGGCGAGGCTGCCGAGCACTGGCGCCACTGGTCCCTCCGACCACCACAAGCAGGCAACGTGGGTTAAATGTCTTGCCCAAGGACACAACGACAGCGACAGACTGAGCGGGGCTCGAACCTGCAACCTTCCGATTACGGGGCGAGCACTTTACTCCTGTGCCACCGTCGCCCCATACACGTGAAAAGAGAGTTACAGTAGTCTAAGCGTGAGGAGATGAAGGTGTGGAGAACTGTCTCAAGTTCAGAACGGGACAGAATGGGACTCAGCTTAGCAACGTTCCTGAGATGGAAGAAGGAAGAGCCAACAAGAGAACTGACATGAGAATCCAGGGTGAGAGCTGGGTCAAAGGTCACGCCAAGATTCGTGACAGAAGGTTTGGTGTGAGAAGCAAGCTGACCAAGAAAGTCTCTGACTTTGGAAACCAGCTTGTCTGGGGCACAGATGAGGATCTCAGTCTTATCTTCATCCAGCTGAAGAAAGCTCCCACCATCCAGGTTTTGATGGAGTCTAAGCAGGTGTTTAACAGCTGCAGCTTCGACATCTCATGGGGCTTAAAGGAGATGTACAGTTGGATGTCATCTGCATAAAGATGGTAGGAGATTCCTTTGAAGGAGCTCAGGATGTGCTGAAGAGGAAGCAGATAGAGGAGGAAGAGTAGAGGCCCCAGCACAGAACCTTGTGGGACACCATGGGTAAGGGAGGTGGTGGAGGACCTAAACTTGGAGACGGACACAGAAAAGGAGCGCTTAGAGAGATAAGAGGAGCGCATGAAGAGGTGGAGGAGAATGAGACAAATTTGTCTGTTAAAAGGCTCTTATATACAAAAAACGCAGTATAAATACAGAACAGCGCGACGCCCTCTGCTGTCCTGATGGGGAATTGCTTTGCAACACTCCCCAGGAGACGGAGAAGTTTGAGAGCAAAACATCTCCGTCTGTGCGTGTCTCTCCCTGTTGGAGCTGATGGAGAAGCATGAATTAGGCTTAAGGGAGGAGCAGGCGCTGTTTGGGTCAGCCTTTCCACCCCCTACGCTCTGAGTTTGCGCTCATGCCCCCAGGGCATCGTTTTATGTATCCTTTAAGCCTGCCGCACACGAGAGCAATCGGCTGAGCTAACGGTCATTCGAGGCTGATTGCTCTCGTGTGCGGCAGGCTTTAGGAAAACAAATTGCTGCTCGAACTCTTTAGTCCCTTCGGTTATTAAACTGTTACATCTGGAAGGAGGTGTCTAAGGAACATGGACCCAGGGTGGTGGATATTCAGCACTAGAGCCTCTACGTCTGTTGTAATGCTGCTAGTCATACACATGATTGACTGTTTGTACAATGTTGTTTTCGTGGTATGCTACAAACGAAAAGTTTCCTGAATCTGAATCATTTTAACATCGCAGGCTGTTAGAAGCTCCTCTTTGGCTGATCAGAACCAAAGCGTTGGATCTTTAATCTCCTGCGTTGTTCTGAAGCAGCATCTTAATCAGCTCTCCTGCTTTGTTTCTATTGCAGCTGTTAGCTAAACACGGCTAAAGAAAACCTGCTACCACTTCAGGATCATCCATCAGCTGGGACTGCTTCATCAGCATGGACACAGGTACTGGGGTGTGTGTGTGTGTGTGTGTGTGTGTGTGTGTGTGCGTGCGTGCGTGCGTGCGTGCGTGCGTGCGTGTGTGTGTGTGTGTGTGTGTGCGTGCGTGCGTGCGTGTGATGGAGAGATCTCTTAGTTTCTTCAGCATAAAGGGCTAAACCCTGCTGCCATCTAGTGGTCGGAGTTAGAAATTCACCAGACAGAAGAGATCTAGTAAATGCGAGTGTGTATGTAGGGAGACCAGATCCCAACCTGCCAGATGTGGGACAACGACAAGTTCAGATGTAATAAGAAAAAACAAACAAACGTACATTCTGCCTTTTAGCCCTGACATCACTGTTACATATACATACTAATATATTCTTATTCTTATCATATATTTCTTGTATATATTTGATGTGAATTCAACATAAAGAAGCAAACAGCAAAAGCTTTTCTGTTCCACAGTTCCTGTCAAGTTACCACAACATGACTCTGTAGTGGCTCTGATCATTTTAATAACATAGATAGGCCCACAGTAATAAACACATGCAGGTTTAAGCAGCTTTTCAGTTTTCATTCAATGTTTTCCACAACAGAATCACACTGAAAGTACCACTAATGTGTTTTTAAATCTATTCATGTTTGTTTTTAATTCATTTTCCACTAAAATCAGCATCTCATTGAAAAAATATCCATTCTTCTTTGCTATTTATTTTCATAATTCAGAAACAAAACATTTTTTAAACATAACAACACGTCTCTTCTAGATTTTAGGTGAGAGAATCAACATCAGAGTCTAATCTGTAAAAAATTCAGATCTAATCTAATAATCCAGTTTCTTAGAGTTACTTTTTGCCTCAAATTTCTGAGAATAAGTGATGAAAGCTTCCCTTTACTCTCATTTTTTCTTCTCTGTGCTGTAAAGGGCTCAGCGTGTAGTATCTGACACCGCAGCACCGTGTCTGTGTTAGAGCCTCCATTGTGTTCATCATGGACCTGTCTAATTACTGGAAAACCTGCTTTTGACCTCTTCATATCAGACTCCGCGCCGAGACACGTGTAGCTTCCGGAAATGGTCTGTTTTTCCATCTACAGGTCGACCTCTTCAGTATCGGGTCACATGGAGACATAAGTCTTAACTGGGGCTTTAATCTGCAGTAAAGATGCTGTTGCTTGTCCAAAGTCCCTCCAATCTCCCTCTTATCTACGACTGCTTTGCTTCACAGAACAGGACGGATGAAGTTTCATAATTAAATAATTTAATGTTGAAGTTGAGTAAATAACCTTATGGTTGAATGAGCAATAACGGCTGAAGGATAACAATAATGTTTAGATTAATCTGTGCTTAAATTACTGAAGTTGAAATGAATATTATCATGTTATGATCAGTAAAGTTAGATTTAACTCACACTCAGACACGTGACGATGACAAGGTTAGACTAATATCCTGACACGTTGCTTTCTGTTCCACCAATCAGAACTCCTGTACCTGAGCAAGGCGTGTTTTCTGAGGGTTGTTGGTAAATCCCTTTTTACACGTCGAATTCTGATGTGTTAGTAAATCAAAATATGACGATCATTAAAACAGAGCTCACTTCACCGTGAGTCAGTTGTAGAGAAAGCTTCGGACCGGCCATCCAGAGCAAACCCTCTTTAACCCAGACCACCTTTGTACAATCTGTCAAAAACCTGCTGCACGCTACAGCTGATACCGCAAACGGTTCCTTCAGAATAAAGCTGAACCACCTTCGACTCCTTAAGAGTCCTTCTATAGATGCAAATAACTACCTGTTGTGACCTGGAGACATCCCGAGACCGGTCGAGTGGCACTGCGGTTGCTTCTACGGACTCGGGTACCTTTGGGGTCTACGGACTTCCTGTCTACAACACTATTAGATACTCATTTATACAGTTTATCAGCCAAAAGAATAGTTGGTTTGGATGTTGCTTGCTCTTTAAAGCAATAATATTACTGTTACATGTGTGAATAGAAAGTTACAGCATTCAGTAATTCACTGTTTTTCTGTTTTTCCTACAGGTGTTAAAATAATGGCGCTGGTTAAAGAAGAAGCTCATGAAGAACAGAGTGCTGGTGAGGACCAGCAGGAACCAGAACACCTTCACATAAAGGAGGAACAGGACGACTTCTGGACCAGTCTGGAGAGAGAGCAGCTACATTTGAAGGAGACTGATGCTGCCAGATTTCTATTCACTGCTGGTTCTATAAAGAGTGAGGATGATGAAGAAAAACCTCTCATCTCACAGCTTCATCAGCAGCAAACAGAAGACCGAGAAGTTCCAGCGAGCAGCTCAGCTGACCATGTGACAGCAGAAATGACAAGTCATTTAGCAACAAGGTCTTCAGGCTGTTGTGTTAGTAAGGAATGTGTTATAGTGAAGCAACATGCATACTCATGTAGGGAAGTCCAGAAAAAGACTAAAACGTTTAGTTGTGATCACTGTGGAAAAGAATTTATGGTTAAATCAAGTTTAAACAGTCACATGAGAATCCACACAGGACAGAAGCCTTTTGCCTGTGAGCTGTGTGGACAAAGATTTACCCGAAAGACACATTTAAAAGATCACATGAGAATCCACACAGGACAGAAGCCTTTTGCCTGTGAGCTGTGTGGACAAAAATTTAGTCATAAGACACATTTAAAAGATCACATGAGAATCCACACAGGACAGAAGCCTTTTGCCTGTGAGCTCTGTGGACAAAGATTTAACCGACGAACAAATTTAAGCAGACACATAAGAATCCACACAGGACATAAGCCTTTTGCCTGTGAGCTATGTGGACAAAAATTTAACCAACGAACAACTTTAAACAGTCACATGAGAATCCACACAAGACAGAAGCCTTTTGCCTGTGAGCTGTGTGGAAAAGGATTTAACCGAAAGACAGTTTTAAACAGACACGCAAGAATCCACACAGGACAGAAGCCTTTTGCCTGTGAGCTGTGTGGACAAAGATTTTGTTATAAGGCAAGTTTAAACAGTCATATGAGTGTCCACACAGGACAGAAGCCTTTTGCCTGTGAGCTGTGTGGAAAAGGCTTTAACCGAAAGACCGATTTAAACAGACACACGAGAGTCCACACAGGACAGAAGCCTTTTATATGTGAGCTCTGTGGACAAGGATTTAGTCAAAAGAGAAGTTTAAACAATCACACGAGTGTCCACCCTGGACAGAAGCCTTTTGGTTGTGTAACTTGATGTAAGTGGTTACTTTTAATAAATGATCAATACGATGTGATATTCCATATAAATATGAAATATCAATATTATTGATCTTTTGAAATTTCATCTAAAATGAAACCAGGTCATTTTGGTAGTTCGGGGAAATCACACCTTCGTAATATTTTGAGACCGAGCGAAGAATAGTTTCTAAAAACCACCTTAATACAACATTTATACTACTGTGTGGATGGTGGCACAGGAGTTAAGTGCTCGCCCCGTAATCGAATGGTTGCAGGTTCGAGCCCCCGCTTAATCTGTCGCTGTCGTTGTGTCCTTGGGCAAGACACTTCACTCACCTTGCCTGCTGCTGGTGGTCGGAGGGACCGGTGGCGCCAGTGCTCGGCAGCCTCGCCTCTGTCAGTGCGCCCCAGAGCAGCTGTGGCTACATCGTAGCTCATCCCCGCCAGCGTGTGAATGTGTGTGTGAATGGGTGAATGACTGTGTTGTAAAGCGCCTTGGGGGGTTCCAGGACTCTAGAAGGCGCTATATCAAATACAGGCCATTTACCATTTACTAATGATGACACGGAACAAACGATGATAAATTATGGTTGAAAGAAGATAACTGGGACAATGAGTGAAATGATGGAATGTGTACTTAGATGTTATGTAGCAAAACCAAGTGTCTTAGAAAATTGTGATGTCTGGGTTGTAAAATACGTCTGAATGTATGGTTTAACAATCTCTATTAAAAACACCATCCCACGCCAGTTGTGCAGAATCTACGAGTCCTTGTGGTGAAGGCTGCCGGTGATCCAGCGGTCGGAGAAGTTGATACAAACTGCCAGTAGAGTTGACTTCTGTGGTATTTGGAGCACATAGTTTCACCCCCAAAACCAAACCGCTGTTCTGAGATACCTTCCAGGTGAGTGCTGGAAGCTGGTGTAACAATTTTGCAACTGCACAATAATTTCAGACTTCCTCATCTGATGTGGAGAGACCAGCTTGTCTGAGCGTAGCCTTTAGGAGGCGGATCTCAAGTCTGGCTTTGGTTGTTCCTCTGAAGGTGTCAGCAGGACTTTTCCGAATCAGCTCCATGTGCTGTACTTTAGCTGAAGACTTTCGAGGTGTTGACTCTGGGAGTCCTTCAAGTTCTGCATATGCTGGGTGTAACTGCAGGCCTCTGTGGGTTCGGTTCCACTAGTAGCAGAAGGTGTACTACTGTATACCTTGTTGAACATCAGATCAAATAGGTTTGATTAGACTGAAACTTTTTATTGTCCTATGCACGGTTAGATAAATGTTTCCCTGTACATCAACAAGCCAATTTTTAATAGCTAGCTGATGATTTTTGTCGTAGAGAAACAGTTCTCTGTCATGAACCGGGAGAGTTACCATGTGATGTTCCAGCCCCCGCCCAGTCGAAGTTGAAAGCCACTGTCACTGCAACTTTGCACAACTGTAATACGATTCATTTTTCAGTTTAGCAACGCTTCAACAGGTATAACAGTACATGATGATCCCCTGTGCTACGTTACGTGCATTTGCTACACAAAACTCACACATCAACACAGATTGTTGACAAAGCTACTGCAGTCTACGATCAACCATCATTGGTGTGAAGATGATTGCATGAATACGGCGGACATAGCCGGAATAAATTAATAAAAATATACAAAACGTTCCCAGATTTCTGGTACGGCCGAACTCTTCAACAAGAGTCTCATTGTTCCCGAATGTTTTCTTGATTTAATCGTCCTCTTTGAAGTGTGCACTGCACAAACAGAATGTTTTGAGTCATTCCAGCCGAGTATCCATGGCGTAGCCGATTGCCAAAAGTGATGCTAGAGAAGCGGCCTTCACAGGGAAAGTGTGGAACCTAAAAGGTGATCCTGTAACATCCTTATTGTTACAACCGGGAAACTGCAAGTACGCACCATGGCTCTATATATTTAAGAACAACTCCTTTTAAGTGACTTTGGAAGTTGTTGTTTCACTCATACAGACAGGATTATAGCAGCCAGATGACGCCGTTTTGTCCCTGCGCCGAGTGGCGCATGATAGGAATGATAAAAAGTAGTCCCGTTTTAATGTGAAGTTGTCAATTTACCTGGCTGTGTTTCTGAGATGTACATTAGTCATGCTTTCAGAGGCAAATCCTTTTGTGACGCTAAACGGCGGAGATGCAGTACCCCCGAAACTAGCCAGAAGTTGTTTCCTGAATCCCTTCCCCCTGAAAATCTCTGAGCAGGGGTGTGTGTGAAATGGGTCATTGTTTACAGAGCACTGGGTGGGATAAGGAACGCATACAACTTCATATCTCAAAAAGTAAACTATCCCTTTAAAACAAAACTCTTGAAAATTGGAGAGAACATGATGCTCTACACACCAGGAGGAGTCCTACTTATCCTGGAAAAATAGTCTAGTGCTTTATAAAAATAAGCTTCAACAAGCTAGAACTGCATATTTTTCATCGCTAATTGAGGAAAATAAAAATAATCCAGAATTTCTTTTCAGTACAGTTGCCAAACTTACACAGAATCATAGCTCTGAACCATCTATTCCCTTAGCCGTCAGCAGCAACAACTTTAATTCAATTCAATTCAAAAATACTTTATTAGTCCCAGAGGGAAACTGATCGCTGTAGTAGCTCAGAATCAGGGCCGTGCAGAGACCTTTGAAGGGGCGGGTGTTCAAATTTAAAAAGGGGCACACAGAATAATATTTTCTAACACCATGACATAACCACAGTATACCCGGCTGAATAACAAATCACATTTATTAGAAATTCAAAATGGAAGCAAATCATTATATACACCCTTACCACATAAGGACAATGTAAAGCAAAAGTAACTTGTTTGGTAAATGGTCTGTATTTGTATAATGGCTTCTTAGGGTTCTACACCCCCCACGGCACATTACAACACAATCAGTCATTCACACACACACACACATTAACACACTGATGGCGATGAGCTGTGATGTAGCCATAGTTGCTCTGGAGCGCACTGACAGAGGTGAAGCTGCTGAGCACAGGCGCCACCAGTCCCTCCGACCACCACCAGCAGGCAAAGCAGGTTAAGTGTCTTGCTCCAAAAGGAAACAAGCTGATTTACTGTGAGCCGGCAGGGTGAGTGGCTTGGGCTGATCTGGTCAGAACAGGCTTGAGTAAACCGATAGGATCTGGTAGGAACTCGGAGCATAGTCTGGTTAGTAACGATGACTGAGTGGTTTGGTGTTGAGCTGTACTTCCTTATGTAGACGTGGCGGGTGACGTGAGCCGGAAGGCTGGCGCTGGGAATGCTGGGTAGTGGAGTTTGACTGGGCTGAGTGAGCGTGGGTTCCTCCGGGGGAGGATGTCGAGGGTTGAGAAGGAGGCAGCGTGATACTGAGGTTCAGAATCGGTACCCAGCCACACACACACACCCAGCTAGTAATATATCACACACCTAGCGCCACAAAACAACTTAATGTACAAAATAATCTAATAACTGTGTATAGTAGTGTGCATCCTTCTTACCGGTGTTAGTCCGTTTCTCCCAATCAATATGTACGTCCTAAAAGCTCTGCACCGCTCCATCGGCCATGAAGAAACTGTGGGTGCTCGCAGCTTGTTGTGACCGGCTGTGCGCTCTGGCGTGAGGAAGAGACGGTATGGTCACGTGACTCACGCCAGCTATATAACTTTATTAAATAGAAATTTTATTAATTATTATTTTTGTTATTGTTGAGGGGGCACAAACAGAAAATTCTTTAAAAAAAACAAAAAAATATAAAAAAAATCATTAAACCTCAAAAAGGGCACTTTGGGTACATGGGACTAAAGGGGCAGGGTCTCAAGCACCCTCCAACCCCCCCACCACCCCCACCCTATACCTGCCCCCAGGCAAAACTGTTAGAGCCTCCCCTGCACAGTCACCAGCATCCTATGAGCTACATAAAAAAGAATCCTGGTGACAGTTCATAACTTTTCTTCTAGTCATTCATGTAATCTAAATGTAAACAGTTTCTCCATTAACTGTTCAGCTGCTCGGATGATTGAGTCCGGACATCTCCTATTTCTTCTCGATGTTTCTCTCTCATCAGATGCAAACTGACACCATGACCAGCAGCTTTTACAGCAAACATCGGCTAATAAACGGATCCGCTGATGATCAAATGCACCTGAGTTTAGATGCCACCCGCCGCCTTTATTGCCAATAACACAAAACGAAGAAAAACATGGTGGGGAATGAGGAGACGGCCGGCCGAGCAGCATAAATAAAGACACCACAGCGTTGTCTTTTTTTGTTTGTTTCAGTCTAGCTAAACTACAGGACAAATCACGTTCTGTTTCAACTCATACGAACGATTCGGGTTTTCTACGGGACGGTTGGCAACCCTAAAAATCACAGCACCCGGCCAACAGTAGAAACTCCGTATAACAAACAGTAAGATGAGTTATTGTAACTGACTTTAAAAAGTTAGCAAGCAGGGCGATGTCAGTAAACTACACCTGAACTTGGCTTATATTTGACCCAGATAACTTCTTACCTGAAATTCGGTTCTGCCACTTGGACAGGCTCGGGTTCCTCCTCCTCCCTCTTTTCTTCTCCAGCCTGTCGCTGGGCTGAGGCTCCATCACTTCCTAAATTGATTTTACTTGAACCTTCACTACCTAACAACTGTGAGATTTTAACACATGTACCAGCATCTGTCTGAAGGGCCAGTTTCTTTTTTAGTCGAATTTTCTCCGCTCCTCCTTTCCGTTGTTTGTTCTCCATTTTGTTAAGCTCGTCTGTCTGTTTACTGACACTCAAACAACTGGCGGGTGCATCAGACCTCTGGCTATTGGTCCAGCCCAGAGTGTATTATGACCAATTGGCCAATCCACCTACTTGGGCGCGGCGCGGACAAATTGTCCGCAACAACTAGAGGCCAAAAAAAAAAAAAAAAAAAAACACCGGCCCATAAAAGATGAAAGGGTTGGCCCAGCGGGCAGTTGCCCGCTATGCCCTATGGTCAGTCCAGCGCCGACAGAAGTCAACTCTACTGGCAGTTTGTATCAACTTCTCCTACCGCTGGATCACCGGCAGCCTTCACCACAAGGACTCGTAGATTCTGCACAACTGGCGTGGGATGGTGTTTTTAATTCAGATTGTTAAACCATACATTCAGACGTATTTTACAACCCAGACATCACAATTTTCTAAGACACTTGGTTTTGCTACATAACATCTAAGTACACATTCCATCATTTCACTCATTGTCCCAGTTATCTTGTTTCAACCATAATTTATCATCATTTGTTCCGTGTCATCATTAGTAAATGGTAAATGGCCTGTATTTGATATAGCGCCTTCTAGAGTCCTGGAACCCCCCAAGGGGCTTTACAACACAATCACTCATTCACCCATTCACACACACATTCACACGCTGGCGGGGATGAGCTACGATGTAGCCACAGCTGCCCTGGGGCGCACTGACAGAGGCGAGGCTGCAGAGCACTGGCGCCACCGGTCCCTCCGACCACCACCAGCAGGCAACGTGAGTGAAGTGTCTTGCCCAAGGACACAACGACAGCGACAGATTAAGCGGGGGCTCGAACCTGCAACCTTTCGATTACGGGGTGAGCACTTTACTCCTGTGCCACCGTCGTCCACACAGTAGTAGAAATCTAGTATTAAATTTGTTTTTAGAAACTATTTTTCGCTCAGTCTCAAAATTTCACGAAGGTGAGATTTCCCCGAACTACCAAAATGACCTGGTTTCCTTTTAGATAAAAATTTCAAAAGATCAATAATATTGATATTTCATATTTATATGGAATATCACATCTTATTGATCATTTATTAAAAGTAACCACTTACATCAAGTTACACAACCAAAAGGCTTCTGACCAGGGTGGACACTCGTGTGATTGTTTAAACTTCTCTTCTGACTAAATCCTTGTCCACAGAGCTCACATATAAAAGGCTTCTGTCCTGTATGGACTCTCATGTGTGTGTCTAAATTTCTCTTTTGGGTAAATCTTTGTCCACACAGCTCACAGGCAAAAGGTTTCTCTTCTGTGTGGATTCTCATGTGATCTTTTAAAGTTGTCTTTTGTTTAAACCTTTGTCTACACAGCTCACAGGCAAAAGGCTTATGTCCTGTGTGGATTCTTCTGTGTCTGCTTAAATTTGTTTGTCGGTTAAATCTTTTTCCACAGAGCTTACAGGCAAAAGGTTTCTCTTCTGTGTGGATTCTCATGTGATCTTTTAAAGTTGTCTTTTGACTAAACTTTTGTCCACACAGCTCACAGGCAAAAGGCTTCTGTCCTGTGTGGGTTCTCATGTGATCTTTTAAAGTTGTCTTTTGGTTAAATCTTTCTCCACACAGCTCACAGGCAAAAGGCTTATGTCCTGTGTGGATTCTTATGTGTCTGCTTAAATTTGTTCGTCGGTTAAATCTTTTTCCACAGAGCTCACAGGCAAAAGGCGTCTGTCCTGTGTGGGTTCTCATGTGATCTTTTAAAGTTGTCTTTTGGTTAAATCTTTCTCCACACAGCTCACAGGCAAAAGGCTTATGTCCTGTGTGGATTCTTATGTGTCTGCTTAAATTTGTTCGTTGGGTAAATCTTTGTCCACAAAGCTCACAGGCAAAAGGCTTCTGTCCTGTGTGGGTTCTCATGTGATCTTTTAAATGTGTCTTTCGTTTAAATCTTTTTCCACACAGCTCACAGGCAAAAGGCTTCTGTCCTGTGTGGATTCTTATGTGTCTGCTTAAATTTGTTCGTCGGTTAAATCTTTTTCCACAGAGCTCACAGGCAAAAGGCGTCTGTCCTGTGTGGGTTCTCATGTGATCTTTTAAAGTTGTCTTTTGGTTAAATCTTTCTCCACACAGCTCACAGGCAAAAGGCTTATGTCCTGTGTGGGTTCTCATGTGATCTTTTAAATGTGTCTTTCGATTAAATCTTTGTCCACACAGCTCACAGGCAAAAGGCTTCTGTCCTGTGTGGATGCTCATGTGACTGTTTAAACTTGATTTTCCTATAAATTCTCTTCCACAGTGATCACAACTAAACGTTTTAGTCTTTTTCTGGACTTCCCTACATGAGTCTGCATGTTGCTTCACTATAACACATTCCTTACTAACACAACAGCCTGAAGACCTTGTTGCTAAATGACTTGTCATTTCTGCTGTCACATGGTCAGCTGAGCTGCTCGCTGGAACATCTCGGTCTTCTGTTTGCTGCTGATGAAGCTGTGAGACGAGAGGTTTTTCTTCATCATCCTCACTCTTTATAGAACCAGCAGTGAATAGAAATCTGGCAGCATCAGCCTCCTTCAAATGTAGCTGCTCTCTCTCCAGACTGGTCCAGAGGTCGTCCTGTTCCTCCTTTATGTGAAGGTGTTCTGGTTCCTGCTGGTCCTCACCAGCACTCTGTTCTTCATGAGCTTCTTCTTTAACCAGCGCCATTATTTTAACACCTGTAGGAAAAACAGAAACACAGTGAATTACTGAATGCTGTAACTTTCTATTCACACATTTAACAGTAATATTATTGCTTTAAAGAGCAAGTAACACCCAAACCAACTATTCTTTTGGCTGATAAACTGTATAAATGAGTATCTAATAGTGTTGTAGACAT
The DNA here is from genome assembly GCF_043380555.1 of Nothobranchius furzeri. NCBI lineage: Eukaryota > Metazoa > Chordata > Actinopteri > Cyprinodontiformes > Nothobranchiidae > Nothobranchius > Nothobranchius furzeri. The sequence goes on along the minus strand of NC_091742.1, from coordinate 99,008,416 downwards.
TCAAGTTTATTTATAAAGCGCAAAATCAGGACAAGAGTCGTCTCAAGGACCTTCACACAGTAAACATTCCAGTACAGGTCAGGTCATTAAGCCGATCAGTAACAAGTTTCTTATATAAGGAACCCAGCAGGTCACATCAAGTCACTGACTAGTGTCAGAGTCTTTACAGCGGTCCTCATACTAAGCAAGCATGTAGCGACAGTGGGGAGGAAAACTCCCTTTTAACAGGAAGAAACCTTCAGAGGATCCTGGCTCAGTATAAGCAGCCATCCTCCACGACTCACTGGGGATGGAGAAGACAACACACACACACACACACACACACACACACACACACACACACACACACACACACACACACACACACACTCGATCCGAGCCTGCGGCAGTGTGGACTGATGCTAGCTAAATTACGTGAACTAAGTCCACGTCTCTCTTACTTTGTAACTATAGATATAGCGATTATAGCTGCAACACTGCAGGTAGGGAATGATCTTCAGAAGCAGTTAAGTTAAGTGTGTAGTATATAGGGATGGGTACCAAATTCAGTACTTTTTAAGTTACCGACCGAATTCCACAGTACCAACCGAGCACCGATTCACTTCATTTGAAACGGTGCCTCATTTCGGTACCCGTCCTTCACAATGAGAACTTGCCCAGATAGCTGCGCATGCGCAAGAGCGTTATGTCGTCGGTCGCTGCGAGCCAGTTGTAAACAGAGCAGCATGGTAAAAAGAACGCACGCTAAAGCTTGGGTCCACTTCACTAAATGTGATGGGTAACTGGGTGATGATGAAACCAGCAACAGACAACGATCTAAGTGAGACATCCTCATCTTAATCTGCTCCGGTAGGTAAATAAAATGTTTAAGATAACGTTAGCTTGATATGTTAGCTTCCGTTTCACTAATGGTGCGTTCGCTTTCTCCTCGGAACTCCGAAATTCCGACTAGAAGAACATGAACGCACTCTAAAGTTTGGCTTCACTTTTTTAAATGCGACGGGTGATTGGGTGAAGATGGAACCAGCGACAACGATTTAAGTGTGAGGCATCATCGTTTAAATCTGCTCCAGCAGCTAAATAAACTGTTTAAGATAATGCTAGCTTGATACGTTAGCTTCCATTGCCACCATTGTTATCATCTAATGGTGCATTCGCTTTCTCCTCGGAAATTCTAACTTCCCAGTAGGAAAAATCAATTGAAAAAGGACGGCAAAAGGAATGAAGATACACAGTAAATTTAGTTCACAGTAAAGATGTTTGCCTCAGTTTAATTATCAGCTTACAAAAATACAAGGACGATGTTAAAATACAAACAGTTGTATGTTATTTATCGTGATATTTATCAAATATTGTTATATATTGAGAAAAATATATATTTAATTATAAAAGATAATTAAAATAATAAACACTCAAAAGTATCGAAAATTGGTACCGTTAAGTACCGGTATCGATTCGTAGGTACCGGGAATTAGTACCGGATCGATTCAAATGTCAAAGGTACCCATCCCTAAGACACGCCCATCTACTTCTGGACCACGGGTCCCCGCAAGAACGAGGAAACGAACGCAAGTCAACGGGGCTAAAAAGGCTATTTTCTAACCCCGCTTGTTATGTGCCATGGACTTCATATACAATGTTAGTCTATTTTAAAGACGCATTTTCATGCCAAAAACGCGCTCGTTTTCAGACGGTTGTTTCAGGTTTTGTGTGAAAACGTGCAGGACTACAACTGTGCATCACCAAAGTGACTTCATTCAACCAGACACGGAGAAAAACGGAAGAAAAATGGCTGAAAGTTCAGCGACCCTCAAATCCTTCCTTCAGGAGGAAAGAACCACCATAAATCTGGTCATGTGGTGAGTAGCAGCTATGCTAGGGGGAGGACTATGTGGTGACGCCAATGTGTGACTCGTAGTCATAGTACTTACGAACTTTTACAAGTTGAAAGGCAAGTTTGTGCCTGGACTGGTCCAAACACACATCATTGCTTTTTATTTAAATTGCAGTCTAACGCGTGTGATCCTGGCTCTAAGGCTGATTTCGCCCCGCTCAGGGACCCTTAAACCGAGCGGAGAGGGAGGAGATTAGGCTCCCTATGTCGTGGTTCTGCTGTCTTCTCATCTTGTTTTGCTCCTCTAAGTTTGTTGCAGGTGGGCGTGTCGGAGTGTCAGCTGCGGCTGATTTCCCATCAGCATGGCCAGGGGATTTAAGGAGCGGTGTTGCCACACTTCAGCGCCGGTTGATACTCTCACGTAGCGTAACCTCTAGCCACATCCCGCCCAGTCGGATTAGTTCTGTATCCTGTGCGTTTTGTCCTGTGCTTATTCAGCCCTCCCTGTTTACCGCAGTATCTGCCATGGATCCTCGTCTCAGTTTGCCTCAACGTCGCTCACCTCCCCTGGTCGTCTGCTCTCCACTGTCCACCTGCCCTGGATCCTCCTCAACCATCAACCACTCGCCCCCGCCTGACCCCTCTCTGCACAGACCTGACTTGCCTCCCCTTTCAGCCCATTCTCAGCCCAGCACCGTAAGATCATTCCACTTTATTCTCTTGGTTCTCAGTTTCCTGTTTCTCACCCCGTTTATTCTTCTGTTTTAGACCCGGAGTTACATCTGTTATGGTAAGGACTAATTCAATCGTTCATGAAGCACCCCCTGGTGATTGTGCCGTGTGTGTGTTGGGTTGTTGCAGTTTGGCAATAAAGGGAGTCGCTACGTTAAGACATAGCTGGCCCAGTCTCGTTAATGTTGCTGCTATTATAAACCGGAGGGCTACCAAAACATGGTGTCAGAAGTGCTCTTGAGGGAAGAACGTCAAGGCAACGGAAGCTTTCTCACCGGAGAGGACTCACCTTGCACGTGGGCATTAACAGCCACAGTAAGAGCTAAGCTAACAAATTAGCAAACGCTAACTAGCATCTGGCGATTAGCAGCATGGCAGCCGCGCTGACAGCTTTCCAGGTATCACCACCGCCGAAGTTCGACTTTTCAAAGCCAGAAGAGTGGCCAAAATGGATCCGACGCTTTGAGAGGTTCAGGATAGCATCCGGACTCGAGCTACAATCGGACGAAAACCAGGTTAACACTCTGATATATACAATGGGCGATGAAGCTGAAGACGTGATTACTTCGTTGAACCTGACCGAGGAGGAGGCGAGTGAGTACCACACTCTTAAAGATAAACTTGAGGCACACTTCGTAGTCAGAAGAAATGTTAGCTTTGAACGTGCAAAGTTCAACCAAAGGCAGCAAGAAACGGGAGAGACTGCAGATGGATTTATTCATCCCTATATGCCTTGGCTGAGCATTGTGGCTACGGGGCGCTGCACAGTGAAATGATAAGGGACAGACTCGCGGTCGGAATAAGAGACAAGAGGCTCTCGGAGCAACTGCAAATGGACGCAGAGCTCACGTTAGAAAAAGCAGTGATACGGATTCGTCAAAGTGAGCTTGTTAAGAAGCAGCAGGATCTTCTTAAAAACAACTTCAAGCAGGAAAATCCTTGTAATGTGGACATCATTAAAGCAAAAGTAAAACACTTCAAACCAAGATAGTCTATGCCACAAAACACAGAGAAGAATGTGAAAAGCCAATGCAACAGATGTGGAAAACACCCTTTCACAGCAAGAACCTGTGCCCAGCCAAAGAGGTACTCTGCAATCAGTGTAAAAAGAAAGGTCACTATGCAAAAGTGTGCAGGTCTGGGGCAGTTGGAGAAATACGGGCAGCAGGTGGTGACAGTGTAGAAAGAGAGGTAGCATTTTTGGGAACAGTAGCCTCAGAGAGAGCTGAGGATGTGTGGTTGACCAAAATAAAAGTTAACAATGTAGACTGCTGGCTCCAGATTGACACAGGGGCGGATGTAACCGTCTTGCCTGAAAAAGAGTACAATGCTCTAGCACAAAAACCACAGCTGCAACCCACAGATCTGAAACTGTATGGGGCAGGAATGTCTCCACTAGCAGTTAGAGGGAAATTTACTGCTAAACTGAGCACTCCAAGCAAAACTACAGTACAGCCTGTGTATGTAGTAGCAGATCTGACGGGAGGATTACTTAGCCGCTCAGCATGTGTAGCACTTGGGTTAGTGGCCAGAGTAGAAGCAGTGCCCCTCACTTCAGTAGAGGCGGTAAAGCTGCAGTTTCCAAAACTATTCAGCGGGTTAGGCCGAATGGAGGGGGAATACAAAATTGAGCTTAAAGCGGACGCTAAGCCATTCGCCCTGTCAACCCCCAGAAGGGTCCCGCTTCCCCTGTTGCCCAAAGTCAAAAGAGAGCTTGCTCGTATGGAAGAGTTGGGAGTAATCTCCAGAGTGGAGCAGCCTACTGACTGGTGTGCAGGAATGGTTCCGGTGCCTAAACCAAACAGAGACGAAGTGCGTGTGTGCGTGGACTTGACCAAACTGAACAAGTCTGTGAAAAGAGAGAGACACATGGTGCCATCAGTTGAGCACACACTAGGACAGCTGGCGGGTGCAAAGGTGTTCTCAAAACTCGATGCTAACTCAGGTTTCTGGCAAATACCTTTGTCCAAGCAGTCAGCTCTTCTCACAACCTTCATCACACCATTCGGAAGGTACTGTTTCAATAGACTCTGTTTCGGCATATCCTCAGCCCCTGAACATTTTCAAAAACGAATGTCTCAGCTTTTGGAGGGACTGGACGGAGTTGTCTGCCAGATGGATGACATCCTGGTTTATGCGGACACACAGACCCAGCACGACAAGAGACTGGTCGCAGTCCTCGAACGGCTCACAAAAGCAGGGGTGACATTGAAGAGCAAGAAATGTGAGTTTGCAAAGACCTCAATCAAGTTCCTAGGACAGATCCTTGACACTACAGGAGTCAAAGCAGACCCAGAAAAAGTGAAAGCGGTCAGCAACATGGAGGCACCCACCGATGTGGGTGGAGTGAGACGATTCCTAGGAATGGTTAATCATCTAGGCAAGTACCTTCCCCACTTAGCAGAGAAAACACAGCCATTGAGAGAACTGCTCAGTACCAAAAACATGTGGTGTTGGAGTGAGGCTCAACAAACAGCGTTCGACAACATTAAGGCAGAACTGAGTAAACCACCAAACTTGGCACTCTACAACCCCAAGGCACAAACAACAGTATCAGCTGATGCGTCCTCCTATGGACTAGGAGCGGTGCTACTTCAGAAACAAGAGGATGATGCTACCAAGCCAGTGGCCTTCGCTTCAAGAGCATTAACCCCCACAGAACAAAGGTATGCTCAAATAGAGAAGGAAGCGTTAGCCATAACCTGGGCATGCGAGCGATTCTCTGATTTTCTTATAGGCATTGAGTTCCATGTTGAGACAGATCACAAGCCTTTAGTACCACTTTTGGGCTCCAAGAACTTAGACGAACTGCCACCACGAGTTCAAAGACTGAGAATGAGATTAATGAGATACTCTTTCACCATCTCACATGTCCCGGGCAAACACATAGCAACTGCAGATGTGCTGTCCAGAGCACCAGAAAGGATGGTTTGTGACGAGACATTAGGCGCCGAAATAGACCTGTATGCACACCAGGTGATTTCAGGCCTTCCTGCAACTGAGAAGAGACTACAGGAAATAAGAGAGCAGCAAGACAAAGACGAAACACTAAAACAAATCAAACTCTACTGCAAGAACGGCTGGCCAGACAAACTCAAAATACCAGGCCCGTGTTTCCCATATCACCAGCATGCAGGAGACCTGACTGTCGAAAATGATCTCCTCCTAAAAGGTATGCGTATAGTTATTCCAAAGAGATTACAGAAAGATGTTTTGACACGACTGCACACAGGTCACCAGGACATTGTAAAGTCCAGGGAGCGAGCCAAGCAGTCGGTATGGTGGCCAGGACTGAGCTCTCAACTACAACAGCTGGTAGCAGATTGTGAGACGTGTGCGAAGGTAAGACAGCAACCCAGAGAAACACTTATGCCAACTGAGTTTCCTACACGGCTGTGGGAGTTAGTTGGTGCTGATCTTTTTGAGTGGAGTAACAGCCAGTATTTGGTTGTAGTGGACTATTTCTCACGGTACATAGAAATAGCTAAGCTGTCCTCTACCACATCAGCTGCAGTGATTGACCATTTAAAGTCCATATTCGCACGCCACGGCATACCAACAGAGTTAAGGTCGGATAATGGCCGACAATTCTCCTCAGAACACTTTCAAAAGTTTGCTTCAGAGTGGGGCTTTGCCCACACCACTTCCAGCCCGAGATTCCCTCAGAGTAATGGTGAGGCTGAACGAGCTGTTAGAACTGTAAAGAGCCTTCTACAGAAAGAAGACACCCATATCTCGCTCTTATGGCATATCGCGCCACACCACTTGCCAATGGGCATAGCCCTGCAGAGCTTCTGATGGGGAGGAAACTTCGTACCACAGTTCCCATACTTCCATCCTGCCTCAACCCAGGCTGGACAGATATCGCTAAACTGAGAGAGAGGGAAGGGAAGGAGAGATAAAAACAGTGGATATGGTTCAACAACAGACACAGAGCACAAGACCTCACTGGACTACACCCAGGAGATCAAGTTTGGATCACAGACATGAAAACAAATGGGACTATATCAGGCAGAGCAGATACGCCACGGTCTTACCTTGTTGAGACCCCAAAGGGGCGTCTTCGTCGAAACAGGAGCCATCTCATCACCCTAAAAGGGACCAAGACTGAACCAACTGAACAACAAGTCCCTGTCCTGCCAGAGAACAGCAGCAGCCCTGTTTCAAACCAGGTTCAGCAGTCTCTTATACCACCATGTGACCAGACTACTGAAAGAAGTTATCCTACAAGAGAAAGAGACCCGCCGAGGTACCTTAAGGACTTTGATTTAGGTAGAAGGTACCCTCGAGCACCTGAGTGACCAGCCCGGGGCAGAATAATCCCCTCACTCAGTTGAAGGACGGGGTTGTCTACCCCCCCTTCATAGTTAGAATAAGTTCACACAGTTAAATAAAATAATAGTTAAAAGTAAACGCAACAAATGTTTGTTACAGATTTGAGTTAAGATAACAGCTTTGGAGTACCTAGCTACAAGTTAAGTTGCAGTAATTTTAGTATTGACATTAAAGTGGATAATGCGGAAACATCATGGGTTAGAATGTACTCAGAAGGGGGGATGTTATGGTAAGGACTAATTCAATCGTTCATGCAGCACCCCCTGGTGGTTGTGCCGTGTGTGTGTTGGGTTGTTGCAGTTTGGCAATAAAGGGAGTCGCTACGTTAAGACAGAGCTGGCCCAGTCTCGTTAATGTTGCTGCTATTATAAACCGGAGGGCTACCAAAACAACATCCTGTCTCGCTTATGGAACAGCGCCCTTAGTTTCCCTTCTAGTTTCTTTAACAAACTTTTTGTAATTTCTTACCTGTGTTCCCGTGTGTGATTCTCTCATGCGGGTCAGGAAACTTCCACCCACCATGACACCCTATGGAGAGCAGATAGGTGGTGTCACTACAGTTTACAATGAAGAAGCTAATGAACATCCCAAATGATGATAAAGGATCGCCGAACGTGTTACTGGATTAAACTAACTGATGCAATGTGGTCAGCATGTGTGCAGTGGTATGGCGTGTTAACCTGGTCCCACTGCAGTCAGTGTGTTTTAATATCTGAGCCGTTTCTGGTGGATCTATTGGCAGATGGTCCCTGAGCGCTGGCTCACCAGAGGAAGGTATCGCTGCAGACCCGGAGACCGCAGATTCAGGCCGACTGCAGATTCAGGCCGACCGCAGATTCAGGCCGACTGCAGATTCAGGCCGACTGCAGATTCAGGCCGACCGCAGATTCAGGCTTGTACTGTTTTTGAGACAGCGCCGCCCACTGTTTGTTTGCTAGCATTCCAAGATGGAGTACGACGGATAGAACGTGGAGAACAGTATTTAATTAGTAAAAAGGAAGAAAACCAAAAACATACCATCCAATAGGACCAATAATGATGCAGCTGGGTTTTAAATAAAGTTTTACTTGAATAAAATGTGTTCAGTTCATCATAGCAAAGTTCCACAGCATTCTGCATTGAATTAATGAGCCACGTGTGTTTTGGCCCATCAAGGTGTTACGAGGTGGTTGAGCTAAGGATGTCCAGAACCAGGAAATTGGAAAAAGTTTTTTTATTTTCTACAAACAACTTCAATTAGATAAATATGATAAAAGCTTTTATTAAAGGTTTCTCAGGAGTTTCCACATTTGTATTCTGAGAGCGACTTCACTGAAGCTTTAACAACGAATTAACTATTTTAATAAGGTTCACCAGAATGTGAAGAACATGTTTTTACAGCGAGCAGAGGACGGCTTTCTTTAGGAGGTTGGAGCTTGTTCTCTACCTGCTTAGCTGTTATGTTCAGACGTTACTGAGCTGCAAAGTCCAGCCTGCGGGTCTTGCTAACTCTACCGTGAGAAACCACATCGGTAGCGACCCTGCTCTGAGCCTGGTACACATCCGTTCAGAGTCTAGAGGAGTCCTACCTGAGTCCCAGCCTCAGTCCAACACTTAAAGCTGCTGTTGGTTCTCTCACACCGCCTGCAGAAACACTAACACACACCTAAATCCACCCAGACACCTACCAGAACCTTCCTCCAGCAGCTCCGTGTTGAGCTGTGCTCTTTCTCTGGAGGCAGCTTCAGGAGCAGTGCTGCCATCTACCGACCAGGAGCAGTGCTGCCATCTACCGGCCAGGAGCGGTGCTGCCATCTACCGGCCAGGAGCGGTGCTGCCACCTACCGGCCAGGAGCGGTGCTGCCAACTGTTTTTGACTGAAAATTTTCTTTTCTTTAATTAAAATTTTTTTATTGTACAAATTCACAAATACAGCACGTATCTTACAAATCAACAAGATATGAACAAGTACAGGTGGTTAAGAACAAAGAACAACATCGAACAAAGAACAGAAAAGAACAGTACAGGTCAGAAATAACAGAAAGCAGCATACAAGTACATTAAATGACCTTCCACATAAAGTATCAGAAATAAAACAAATAAATAAAGTACGCACACACAGTCTATCTACATCAGTTGAAAAGCAGCATCAAAAATTCAAGTAAGATGTGAGCTTTATTTCATTTACACTCATCTAATGAAGCCTTCAATAGAAGGACTTCATTTTTAAAACCAGCAAAAATCGGAGTAGTTCTTAAGAAGCGACATCTATGAATGAAACATTTTGCAACTATAAATAAGTTTTTAATCCCAAATTCTATTTTCTTATTTTCTGTTTGTAGGCCAAATCTTGTTACGTGGAAGGTTAGAGAAGGGCAGTCAATATTTTTAGAGGTTAACCAGTACTGAAAATCATCCCAAAAAGACCTGGAACATGAATAAAAAAGGTGCTCTGTAGTCTCAATATCAGTGTTGCAAAAGGTGCATGTGTTCATATCTATACTGAATTTCTTGTGGAGATAGTCCTTGGACGGGTATTTGGCATTTAACATTTTAAAGTGATTTTCTTTTGCTTTTGGTGGAATTGGAAAAGAAAGATACTTAATCAAAACCTAGAATTACAAATATTTTCTTTTGAATTGAGAAGTTTAAAGTTGTTTGGTTAGAATTGTCCTTAAATATTTATTATTGCATGACTTTCCTTTAAATTGACGATCATCAATAATTAAGGACAGTTCACGAATTATAGAGGAAGAACAGGTTAAACTGGCTTTAGCCATCTGAATCATTGCAGGAGGAATGGCTTTCACATCTTGAATGAATTTACTTTGAGTACATGATACGCCATAATTATCTATGAATTTATTATACGATAATGCGTTGCCATCATTGTCTAACAGGTGTAAAACGGTCCAAGTTCCATGATCCATCCAGTCCTTATAACAAATGGATTTTCTTTTTAGCAATATACATCTGTTGTTCCAAACTGAATTTGTATGTGGAGAAAAATGATGCTTGTAAATCATTTTCCAGTACTGTTTATGAAAATTAGATAATTTAATAGGTATTTTGGAAATTTCAAAGTCACACTTTAAGAGAAATTCAATGCCAACAAGCTTCTCGAAAATTACTTTAGGGAAATAAAACCAAATACTGTTTGAGTTATTTTTGAAAGACTGCAACCATTTGAGTTTGATGGAACCATCCATTGCTTCAAAATCAATCACATTCAAACCTCCTTCTTCAAATGATTTCACTACATCATTCTTCCTAATATAATGTTGCTTGTTTCTCCAAATGTAATTACAGTTCATTTGATTTATATTATTGATTAGTCTATTGGAAACATATAAGCATTGTGATGGATGAATCAGTCGAGCGATACCTTCTGTTTTGGTAAGTAAGACGCGTCCAAAGATGGAGAGGTCTCTTTGTAACCAGCTGATTAGGTTCTTTTTAGATTTCTGGGTAATATGCTCAAAATTTAGATTTTCTCTATTATTTGTATTCTTTGAGATTATAATACCCAAATATTTAATTTCAGTTTTAATAGCTATGTTAAGAGAGATACTGGGTTCACAGTCATGAATATTTAATAATTCACATTTTCTGATATTCAGGTACAAACCAGAGGCCTTTGAAAATAATGAAATTTCATTTAGTGTGAGAGGAACCTGTGAAGTGTTCTTTAAAAATAGTGTAGTATCATCTGCTAATTGACTTATGATCAATGGGGCTCCCATCAAGTTCAGTGCTGGAATATTTGGATTGTGTTTCATGAAAATAGCTAAAAGTTCCATTACAATAATGAAAAGTAGTGGCGAAGCCGGACACCCCTGACGGATTCCTCGACTGACGTTAAATCGTGTTGCAACACATTCTCACTCCCAGCGCGTCAAAAACAAACGCTTGGTCAGCCACCCTCCGCCTCAGACCCCTGACGCCAAAAGTGCCCTTTTCTGTTACTTATGTGCGAAAAGGGCTTTTTCCCTTTTCTGACTGCAGATCCCAATGCAGCGTTACACTGACGTGATGGGATGTCCGCAGCGAGGGCACCAAACAAGCTCATTGTACCTCACCCCTATCCTAACCTTAACCATCTTGCTAGCGAACACAGTGATGTGTCGATCAGCTCTATGAAGTGAACGCGGGAGCCGCCTCGTCATTGGTCGAGTTTAGACCGAGCCAACGCGAGGGGGAGGTTTCAACTACCACGGTGGAGGTTAAAAGTAGAGGGTATGTGTAACCTCCCCCTCGCCAGATGGTATGTTCTAACGTTCCTCTTGGGCGGCAAATATGAAAATTCAGTCAGAATGCATGGGAAACAGACGCTTGATCACAGTGAGAGTAACGTTTTAGGTAGCAAGAGGGCTAAGGTTAGGATGAGGGAGAGGGGAAGGTTATAAATAGTGAAACGTTAAGGTTTAGGTGCGGTTAAATGAGCTGGTTCTGTGCCGCATCAGCGGAACTTGCAAAATCGCAAGGTGTTCAAATACTTATGTTCCTCACTGTACACCAGTAATAACTATTGCTATCATGGACTGGTTTAAAGGCTATGAACCAGACGTCAGACAGAAGTAAAAGTTTATACATTTCATAAATCATATTTAATACTATTTTTCTCTCCTCTGCCTGAGCTGATGACAAAGCCGTATGGACGGCACGCCTCATAGCAGCGATGCACCTTTTGTGCAAAATAGTAAGAACATTTTATTCATGCAGCACTCATCACAGACAGAACCACAAAGTGCTTCACATAGATCTGAACAAAATAAAGCATAAAGTCATAAAATCAAAATGCTCTCTAAATAGAAATAGATTAACATCAGAAATAAATTAACTCATAAAATAATTAAATTTCATAAACAGGTGAGATTGAAAATTTGAGTTAAAATTAAGAAAATAAAAGGTTTAGTTAAAAGCAGCTTTAAATAGAAGGGTCTTCAGCTGTGTTTTAAGTGTCCAGACTGTCAACGCTGCGTAAGGGTAAAGGAGATCATTCCAGAGTCGGGGTGCAACATTCTGGAAGGAGCGATCACCTCGACTTTTGTATCTGGTCTTTGGGACTTCTAGAAGGTTCTGGTGGGTGGACCTGAGGGCTCGGGTTGGAGCATAAGGCTTTAACAGTTCAGTAATATAGGGAGGAGCTTGACCATGTAGAGCCCTAAAGGTTCTAGTCAGGACTCTAAATGAACTCTAAAGTTAACGGGTAACCAGTGCAGAGACGTCAGAATAGGAGTGATGTGTGTTCTTCTGTTTGCTCCAGTTAGGAGCCTCGCTGCAGAGTTCTGGACCAACTGAAGGCGGTCAAGGGCTTTTTTGTTAAAACATGTGAAGAGTGTGTTACAGTAATCTAGACGGGAGGAGATAAAGGCATGGATAATCCTTTCTAGTTCATGTTTTGACACCAACCTTCGCAGTTTGGAGATATTTCTTAAATGATAAAAACAGTTTCAGACCAACGTTTTTGAGTGACCTTCAAGACACATTGGTTGGTCAAAAACACCCAAATTCCTTAAGTTTGTCCTGACGGAAGAAGATAAATGACCAAGTTTCAGACTAATCAGGGGAAGCATGCTCTCAGGGGCCATGATCAGACATTCAGTCTTTTCTGAGTTTAACTGGAGGAAGTTATCTTCTAGCCAGCTGGTGGTAGCTGATAGACACCCTAGTAATTCAGACAGTTTGTAGAACTCAGAATCCTTAAAGGGGCAGTACGGCTGAATGTCATCTGCATATAGGTGATAGGAGACGTTACGAAAAGAATCAAGTATCTGCCCAAGAGGGTGTATGTACAGCAGAAACAACCGTGGACCCAAAACAGAGCCTTGGGGTACCCCACAGAACAGATCAGTTGAATCTGAAATTATGCCTCAAGGAGCGCGTGACAGGCACAACGGGAGGGGCACGCTAGGGGAAGGACGACGACTGCAGACGCCGGGTGTTTAGAGGAGAGACAGATATTTTTTCATAAATCTACCAGTACACAAAGTCCCGGTATACTGGGAGTTTATGAAGTGACGGTAATGATGCTGCTGAACACAGCCCACTTAAAACACTGCTCTCTGTCCCTAAAAAGGATATGAGTCTAACGATCTGATCACCAACACCTGACCACCATAAACAGTTCCTGACAGCCGCTGTTCCTACAAACTGGTGTCAATAACACCCTGGGGAAAATACTTCTGTCCTGTATGGACTCTAATGTGAATGTTTAAAGTTGTCTTTTGGCTAAATCTCTTTCCACAAAGCTCACAGGCAAAAGGCTTCTGTCCTCTGTGGACTCGCATGTGAATGGTTAAATTTCCCTTTTGACTAAATTTTTGTCCACAGAGCTCACAGTCAAAAGGTTTCTCTCCAGTGTGCACTCTAATGTGACTGTTTAAAGTTGTCTTATGACTAAATCTTTGTCGACAGAGCTCACAGGCAAAAGGTTTCTGTCCTGTGTGGACTCTACTGTGAGTGTTTAAATGTGTCTTCTGATTAAATCTTTGACCACAGACCTCACAGGCAAAAGGCTTCTGTCCTGTGTGGACTCTCATGTGACTGCTTAAATTTGTCTTTTGTCTAAATGTTTGTCCACAGAGCTCACAGGCAAAAGGTTTTAGTCCTGTGTGGACTGTGAAGTGATTGTTTAAACTTGTCTTATGACTAAATCCTTGTCCACAGAGCTCACAAGCAAAAGGTTTTGGTCCTGTGAGGACTTTCGTGCAATTGCTTAACTGGGTCTCATGACTAAATCTTTGTCCAAAGACCTCATAGGCAAAAGGCTTCTGTCCTGTGTGGATTTGCATGTGATTGCTTAAATTTGTCTTTAGCCTAAATCTTAGTCCACAGAGCTCACAGACAAAAGGCTTCTGTCCTGTGTGAACTGTCATGTGACTTTCTAAACTTGCCTTATGACTAAATCTTTGTCTACAGAGTTCACAGGCGAAAGGCTTCTGTCCTGTGTGGACTCTCATGTGACTCTTTAAACGTGTCTTACAGGTAAACGTTTGCCCACACGGCTCACAAACAAAACCTCTCTCTCTTGTGTGGACTCTCGTGTGAAGGTTTAAACATGACCCAGAAGACCTTTTAGCTGAATACGTTATCACTCCTACATGTCTCTGGAGAGACCGCTTGTGGAGAAACTGTTTACCACACTCAGGGCAGCTAAAGGATGTGTTGACAGCCTTAACATCTGACTCAGAAGACCTGCTTTCATTCCAGTCAACGTCTCCCGTTTCTGACCCAGAGTCTGACAGCTCAGAGTCTACATTCACATCATCATCCTCTTTATCATCTCCACTAACTTCAGTCTCTGAAGAATCAGATGTCTGTTCATGAGGGTTCAGACCTGGGTTCCTGCTAGTTTCTGCTCCTCCACCAGCTGAGCTGCAGGCTGGAACATCTCTGTCTTCTAGTTGCTGCTGATGAAGCTGTGAGATCAGAGGTTTCTCTTCATCATCCTCACTCTTTATAGAAACTGCAGTGAATGGAAACCTGGCAGCATCAGTCTCCTCCTTCAGATGGAGCTGCTCTCCCTCCACACTGGTCCAGAGTTCCTCCTGTTCCTCCTTTATGTGGAGGTGTTCTGGGTCCTGCTGGTCCTCACCAGGAGCTTCTTCTTTAACCAGCACCAGCTGCTGAACATCTGCAGGAAACACAGAAACACTTTGTGTAAATTACTGACTGTACCTTTGAATTCAGTTCAGTTTATTTATAAAGCGCAAAATCAGGACCAGAGTCGTCTCAAGGACCTTCACACAGTAAACTTTCCAATACAGGTCAGGTCATTAAGCCGATCAGTAACAAGTTTCTTGTATAAGGAACCCAGCAGGTCACATCGAGTCACTGACTAGTGTCAGAGTCTTTACAGCAATCCTCATACTAAGCAAGCATGTGGCGACAGTGGAGAGGAAAACTCCCTTTTAACAGGAAGAATCCTCCAGGGGATCCTGGCTGAGTATAAGCAGCCATCCTCCACGACTCACTGGGGATGGAGAAGACAGAGCAGACACACACACACACAAACACACACACACACACACACACACACACACACACACAGACCAGTACCTGTGTCCATGCTGATGAAGCAGTCCCAGCTGATGGATGATCCTGAAGTGGTAGCAGGTTTTCTTTAGCCGTGTTTAGCTAACAGCTGCAATAGAAACAAAGCAGGAGAGCTGATTAAGATGCTGCTTCAGAACAACGCAGGAGATTAAAGATCCAACGCTTTGGTTCTGATCAGCCAAAGAGGAGCTTCTAACAGCCTGCGATGTTAAAATGATTCAGATTCAGGAAACTTTTCGTTTGTAGCATACCACGAAAACAACATTGTACAAACAGTCAATCATGTGTATGACTAGCAGCATTACAACAGACGTAGAGGCTCTAGTGCTGAATATCCACCACCCTGGGTCCATGTTCCTTAGACACCTCCTTCCAGATGTAACAGTTTAATAACAGAAGGGACTAAAGAGTTCGAGCAGCAATTTGTTTTCCTAAAGCCTCCCGCACATGAGAGCAATCGGCCTCGAATGACCGTTAGCTCAGCCGATTGCTCTCGTGTGCGGCAGGCTTAAAGGATACATAAAACGATGCCCTGGGGGCATGAGCGCAAACTCAGAGCGTAGGGGGTGGAGAGGCTGACCCAAACAGCGCCTGCTCCTCCCTTAAGCCTAATTCATGCTTCTCCATCAGCTCCAACAGGGAGAGACACGCACAGACGGAGATGTTTTGCTCTCAAACTTCTCCGTCTCCTGGGGAGTGTTGCAAAGCAATTCCCCGGCAGGACAGCAGAGGGCGTCGCGCTGTTCTGTATTTATACTGCGTTTTTTGTATATAAGAGACTTTTCAACAGACAAATTTGTCTCATTCTCCTCCACCTCTTCATGTGCTTGCCACCTCTAAACCCAGGTTTCCTGAGGGGCACCAGGCTGGAGGGGCGTCAGGCTGGAGGGGCACCAGACTGGAGGGGCGCTAGGCTGGAGGGCTGGCAGGCTGGAGGGGCACCAGGCTGGAGGGGCGCTAGGCTGGAGGGGTGCCAGGCTGGAGGGGCGCTAGGCTGGAGGGGCGCTAGGCTGGAGGGCTGGCAGGCTGGAGGGGCGCTAGGCTGGAGGGGCGCCAGGCCGGAGGGGCGCTAGGCTGGAGGGGCGCTAGGCTGGAGGGGCGCCAGGCTGGAGGGGCGCCAGGCTGGAGGGGCGCTAGGCTGGAGGGCTGGCAGGTTGAAGGGGTGCCAGGCAGGAGGGGCGCCAGGCTGGAGGGGCGCTAGGCTGGAGGGGCGCCAGGCTGGAGGGGCACCAGGCTGGAGGGGCACTAGGCTGGAGGGGCGCTAGGCTGGAGGGCTGGCAGGCTGGAGGGGCATAAGTCTGGAGGGGCACCAGACTGGAGGGGTGCCAGGCTGGAGGGGCGCTAGGCTGGTGGGCTGGCAGGATGGAGGGGCGCTAGGCTGGAGGGCTGGCAGGCAGGAGGGCTGTCAGCTTGGAGGGGCGCCAGGCTGGAGGGGCGCTAGGCTGGAGGGCTGGCAGGCAGGAGGGCTGTCAGGCTGGAGGGGCGCCAGGCTGGAGAGTTGCCAGGCTGGAGGGGCGCCAGGCTGGAGGGGTGCCAGGCTGGAGAGGCGCTAGGCTGGAGGGCTGGCAGGATGGAGGGGCGCTAGGCTGGAGGGCTGGCAGGCAGGAGGGCTGTCAGGCTGGAGGGGCGCCAGAGTGATGATGCAAAAATACCTTCAGCCTTCATTTCCTGTGGGTAATAACAGCTGTGTCCGTTTGCGATCTGCAGCTTATTTAATGAATAACAGAGAAGCACGTCAGTGCCTAAACCACAACAAGAAGAAGCAGAAAGCCTTTCTTCTAAAGCAGGTGTGCCCAATCCTGGTCCTGGAGGGCCGGTTTCCTGCATGTTTTAGTTTGAACTCTGTTTCAACACACCGGATTTCAATCAGCAGCTAATTAACAGGCTTCTGCAGAGCCTGATGAGCTGCTGCACACGTGTTTCAACCACTGAATCAAGTCTGTTGGAGCAGAAAAACCACAAAACCTGCTGGATACCAGCCCTCCAGGACCAGGATTGGGCACCCCTGTAAGAGGTGTTTGCGTCTTCGCCAGACACCATCTTTGACTACAGCTAAAAACTACAGCTTCACGCGGTACAGTCGGCATTTCCGCCGTTTTCTGATTGGTTATTTTCGAGCTGACTAGTCCCGCCCCTCATGTGCTTCTGTGCCTGTGAGTAACCAGACTAGTTCTCTGAGTAGACCAGAGGACGAGTCTGGCAGGTCAGGCTACCTAGTGACATCAGTGCAGGTCTGGTGCTGAGCAGCATGGATGCATCACAGGGTTTTGCTGTAGTCGGGGTTCATGATGGATTAAAGACAGGACAGTACGCCAGAGCCACCATCAGGGGTAAGAATAGACTACAGCGTGTTGCTGGCTGCTAACTCCCCTCCATACAGGACCTGTACACCTCCAGGTCACTGAGGCATGCAGGTCGGATCAGAGCTGACCCGTCTCACCCTGGACACAGTCTCCTCAACTCGCTCCCATCTGGCAGGAGGCTCTCAGTCGGACCAGAACCTCTCACCACAAGAACCGCTTCTTCCCCTCTGCTGTCGGACTCATGAACAACAATCGTAGACCCGCCCACTCCAGCTGCTTGGTTCCAGTCACATGACCCGGTGTTGTTTGCACCTGAACTGACCCGCTCTGACCAGAACCTACACTGACTTGTATAAAGTAGCTGCTTAAAATGACTGTTTCTCTATATTATTATCGAGGCTGAAGTTAGCTTCAGATTCCAACTTCCGATTCAGGAAACGGCTAAAGGGCCAATACACCCAATTTTTCTCTACTCTGACCATCTTCAATCTGCTCTAGCTCAAAAACTACAACAGCCACACTGTTCAGCCCTGTTCTAGATTATTCTACTATAACAGCAGATCAAATAAAACACAGTGTGGGGTTTGTGACACCTTTGCCTGATTTGTGAAACTTCAACAAAGCCTTAAAAAATCGGTCTGCGCATGCCCCATAGTAGCACGACGAGCACGGATAGTCCGACTATCTTGAAAATACGCCTCCACAACAGTTTCTCCGCTCCTCCATTGTTTTTTTTTTTTTTTTTTTTTTTACCGTGTCCTGTCTGGCTGTGAAGCAAGCAGAATTGATGTCTGAATGCTGGTGACAAGCCTTACAGATGTATTCTCAGGTGGAGCATCAAAGCGTTTGCTTTTAATGTCACGCCTGATACTTAAAACTTTATTGTTATTGTTGTTGAATGCTTTGTAATTCCGACCAGACACGGAGACAGAGGTGAAAGAGAAAGGAAGAGAAAAGGTGGTGGTGGGCGAGGGGGGGAGGTGTTCCACAAAAATAAACAAAAATGAACAAGAGTCTGCTTCTAGACCTGCAGAAAAAAAGACAAAAAAAACAACAAAGGGACACAAAAAAGGGACACAACAACAATACAACAAGATCTAGCTATCACTGTGTCAACTTGATGAAAAGAATATATATATATATATATATATATATATAGGGTTAGGGTTAGGTTATATATATATATATAATCAACATTGCTTAACTGAAGAATCACGATAATAAATCACAACACATTAAGTGCCCCCCAGAGTCTTAAGACATGTGTTGAACGTGCCCAAGCCCATACTTTTGAGAGCACCATGTGAGCACCTGTGTGTGTACACGCGCTTGTTTATTTAAGGTCTCTCTATAGGAGCGCCCAACAGAGAGTGTGAGGGACCACAGATCCGCCCCCCAAAGATGCGCAGGAGACGGGGGGAGCTCCAAGTCCCAGAGATCCAGGCGCTGCCCCAGAACGCAGGAACCCCAAGGAGACTGCAACCAGGAAGGCCCCCGCCCCCCTCGAGAGGCACAGAGGATCGCCCCGGGGGGCCACAACCAGCAGCCGGCAGAGATCCCGGGAGACATCAGCGTCAAGCCCACAGGCCCGCCCGCAGCCTCCCACCCCCTAGCCGGCCGAGCCCGGGACCCAGCGACCCGGGACCCAGGGCCGACCACCCCCGCCGGGGACCCAGCAGAGCCCAGGGACCCAGACCCCACCAGGCAGCCACCGGGATCTATCAGGCAGATGCCAAAATCTTAAACCCCCAGACCCGGTTGCCACGAACACTCAGGCAGACCATGGCACAAGCCCCCACACCAAGTGTGGCAGGGGGAGGGGGGACAGAGATCTATATCATCAAGAGAAGTTCCAGGAGAGGGGAGGAGTCAAAGGCCCCACCTGACATATACAGTCAAACACAAACACAGTCACACGCTCCCTCCCTCATGCTCACACATGCACATACAACCCAAGACTTACAAAAATGCACGCCGGACACCCACTCATGCTCCCCATACACACCCTATTAACTCTGGTCCCGGTACTGCTGCACATGGGGTACAACCATCACCGGTAACCAGAGTTTGACCCTTTCTGCAGGGGTGCTGATGAGCAGGCTCCCCCGCCCAACGCTGAGCACAGCAACCCACCACCCCAGACCCCAACCAGACGGCCAGATCTCCCTCCTAGCCTCCAGCCCCAGGAAGCCTAGCAACAACAGAGGTGTGCTAAGACCCCCTAGTCTCCCTCCGCCTGCTCCAATATAGTGTTGTGTATTCATGAGGTGTATTCCATGGCTGTGGTGAGTGGGCAGTGCGGGCATCATCCAGCATATGCCAGCTGATGCCACCGCACCACCCCACTTACACCCTCAGCCATCAGTGTCTAAGTGCAGTTTAAAATTGGAAGTGGGCACCGGCACCCGGGAGGAGGCTGAAATATCCCCCTGCCAAATGCCGTTTAGTGTGCTCACTCCCAAGGCCCTAAGTGTGTGTTTGTGTGGAATGTCGTCAGTGGAAGTGTATAAGGTGCAAATAAAATTGGGGGGCAGGTTGCCACAGGAATGTGGAAATGGGGTCCATACCCGCACTCCCTAGATCCATCCCCCAAGGTCCTATGTGTATGTTTGTGTGATGATGTGAGGGAGCAGGAGGAGAGAAATATGCGGGGATGGGGAAGAATGGCTGGTTGGGCTTAGCCCTCCAAGGAGCCAGCTCCCCTACTGGCCCCAATAGGCACCTCTGTTGTCAAACTGCCACCCAGGGCATGGAGACCCCAGCCCATCCTGCCAGGGCCCAAAGCAGCAGCATTACAGAGCCTCACGGAGTCCGTCTGGCAGGAGGCTCTCAGTCAGACCACAACCTATCACCACAAGAACCGCTTCTTCCCCTCTGCTGTCGGACTCATGAACAACAATCGTAGACCCGCCCACTCCAGCTGCTTGGTTCCAGTCACATGACCCGGTGTTGTTTGCACCTGAACTGACCCGCTCTGACCATAACCTACACTGACTTGTATAAAGTAGCTGCTTAAAAGTGTGGGGTTTGTGATACCTTTCCCTGATTTGTGAAACTTCAACAAGTCTTTAAATAATCGGTCTGCGCATGCCCCATAGTAGCACGACGAGCACGGATAGTCCGACCATCTTGAAAATACGCCTCCACAACAGTTCCTCCGCTCCTCCATTGTTCTAACGGCGTCGTCTTTTTCTCCCGGGCCGGCTCTCAGACAGGAACTCCGTCATATTACCGTAATGTATCGTACACCTCTGAAAAGCGCGGAGTGTCACCTTTCTGAAACCAGGGCTGAGGCAGAGGAAAAGAATGAGCATGGTGAGATGGATGAGAGGTAAGAAAATCTGAGTCACTGAAAGATATCTGCAAGAACAGATTTGTTGTATGTCTTTGGGAATGGAGAAATATAGAATAGCTGAAAAATTCTTTTCTTGCAGCAAAAAAGCAAAACTTCTCATTAAACTGAAAACAGAAATGGAGAGACGTTCAATTATCTGAAGTTCTCTGGAATGTGGAGAGTAAAAAAGTTTGAGGCTGAACATTTATGCTTGTTTTTAATTAAGACACACAAACATCAAAGTAATTGTTGCATAGTTGTGGCTGTTGTGTAACTGTGCTACATGTCACCGAGAAAATACAATCTGTGTTGGAGTTTCACAAATCAGGGAAAGGTGTCACAAATCCCACACTGTGTTTTATGTGATCTGCTGTTATAGTAGAATAATCTAGAACAGGGCTGAACAGTGTGGCTGTTGTAGTTTTTGAGCTAGAGCAGATTGAAGATGGTCAGAGTAGAGAAAAATTGGGTGTACTGGCCCTTTAGCCGTTTCCTGAATCGGAAGCTAACTTCAGCCTCGTATATTATTATCAGAATTTCATTCTGTTTATTTCTTAGTATTTATTATCATTTATTGTTTCGTGCACCGCAGTAAAGCCCTAAGAACCTTCTGGTTCTGGTACCAAGAGCGTGTATAAATACTTGCCCCCGGACCCCTACAGCACTTATTTGTCATGTCTGCTCTGTGGTGCTGGTGCACATCTAGGGTGGGTTAAATACCTACACACTTCATAAAGATGGGGCTCTGGGAAGCGGGCTGTGTGCTGCACACCCCTCCGAAAGCAGGTAGATGCGCCCCTGTCCGGCTGCAGACAATGGATGACGCCGAACCCACCGCGGACTGGAGGTGTCTCTGGTGTCCAGCATCACTAGTGAGCACGACTAAGAGCGGTAAACAGAGTCTAGAGAAGTCCTACCTGAGTCCCAGCCTCAGTCCAACACTTAAAGCTGCTGTTGGTTCTCTCACACCGCCTGTAGAAACACTAACACACACCTAAATCCACCCAGACACCTACCAGAACGTTCCTCCAGCAGCTCCGTGGAGAACCAGAGTAGCGCATGCGCAGTGCTGTGGTCTCCTTCTTCTTCTATGACGGTTGGTAAACAGCTCAGGTGCATTACTGCCATCTACCGGCTCGTGCCTCACCAGAAAGAGCAAGTTGCTACTATAAGATTTCTGATTTGTGATATAACATGACCAGAGCTGACTTGTCATTAACGCTAAAGGAAGGAAAGGTTAAGTTAATAAACTACAGCAATGACACGAGTCATCAAGCTGTAAGTTAATAAACTACAGCAATGACACGAGTCATCAAGCTGTAAGTTCATAAACTACAGCAATGACACGAGTCATCGAGCTGTAAGTTAATAAACTACAGCAATGACACGAGTCATCAAGCTGTAAGTTAATAAACTACAGCAATGACACGAGTCATCAAGCTGTAAGTTCATAAACTACAGCAATGACACGAGTCATCAAGCTGTAAGTTCATGAACTACAGCAATGACACGAGTCATCAAGCGATAATTTAGTAAACTACAGCAATGACACGAGTCATCAAGCTATAATTTAATAAACTACAGCAATGACACGAGCCATCAAGCTGTAAGTTAATAAACTACAGCAATGACACGAGTCATCAAGCTGTAAGTTCATAAACTACAGCAATGACACGAGTCATCAAGCGATAATTTAGTAAACTACAGCAATGACACAAGTCATCAAGCTATAATTTAATAAACTACAGCAATGACACGAGCCATCAAGCTGTAAGTTCATAAACTACAGCAATGACACGAGTCATCAAGCTATAATTTAATAAACTACAGCAATGACATGAGTCATCAAGCTGTAAGTTCATAAACTACAGCAATGACACGAGTCATCAAGCTGTAAGTTAATAAACTACAGCAATGACACGAGTCATCAAGCTGCAAGTTAATAAACTACAGCAATGACACAAGTCATCAAGCTGTAAGTTAATAAACTACAGCAATGACACGAGTCTTCAAGCTGTAAGTTAATAAACTACAGCAATGGCACGAGTCATCAAGCTGTAAGGTCATAAACTACAGCAATGACATGAGTCATCAAGCTATAAGTTAATAAACTACAGCAATGACACAAGTCATCAAGCTGTAAGTTAATAAACTACAGCAATGACACAAGTCATCAAGCTGTAATTTAATAAACTACAACAATGACACGAGTCATCAAGCTGTAATTTAGTAAACTACAGCAATGACACGAGTCATCAAGCTGTAATTTAGTAAACTACAGCAATGACACTAGTCATCAAGCTGTAAGTTCATAAACTACAGCAATGACACGAGTCATCAAGCTGTAAGTTCATAAACTACAGCAATGACACGAGTCATCAAGCTGTAAGTTCATAAACTACAGCAATGACACGAGTCATCAAGCTGTAAGTTAATAAACTACAGCAATGACACGAATCATCAAGCTGTAAGTTAATAAACTACAGC
Source organism: Nothobranchius furzeri (assembly GCF_043380555.1). Lineage (NCBI taxonomy): Eukaryota > Metazoa > Chordata > Actinopteri > Cyprinodontiformes > Nothobranchiidae > Nothobranchius > Nothobranchius furzeri. Next base: position 98,985,354 of record NC_091742.1, on the reverse strand, counting down.
AATGACATGAGTCATCAAGCTGTAATTTAGTAAACTACAGCAATGGCACGAGTCATCAGGCTGTAATTTAGTAAACTACAGCAATGACACGAGTCATCAAGCTGTAATTTAGTAAACTACAGCAATGACATGAGCCATCAAGCTGTAATTTAGTAAACTACATCAATGACACGAGTCATCAAGCTGTAAGTTAATAAACTACAGCAATGACACAAGTCATCAAGCTATAATTTAATAAACTACAGCAATGACACAAGTCATCAATCTGTAAGTTAATAAACTACAGCAATGTCACGAGTCATCAAGCTGTAAGTTAATAAACTACAACAATGACACGAGTCATCAAGCTGTAAGTTAATAAACTACAGCAATGACACAAGTCATCAAGCTGTAATTTAGTAAACTACAGCAATGGCACGAGTCATCAAGCTGTAATTTAGTAAACTACAGCAATGACACGAGTCATCAAGCTGTAATTTAGTAAACTACAGCAATGACTTGAGACATCAAGCTGTAAGTTAGTAAACTACAGCAATGACACAAGTCATCAAGCTGTAATTTTGTAAACTACAGCAATGGCACGAGTCATCAAGCTGTAATTTAGTAAACTACAGCAATGGCCCGAGTCATCAAGCTGTAATTTAGTAAACTACAGCAATGACACGAGTCATCAAGCTGTAATTTAGTAAACTACAGCTATGACTTGAGACATCAAGCTGTAAGTTAGTAAACTACAGCAATGACACAAGTCATCAAGCTGTAATTTAGTAAACTACAGCAATGGCACGAGTCATCAAGCTGTAATTTAGTAAACTACAGCAATGGCACGAGTCATCAAGCTGTAATTTAGTAAACTACAGCAATGACACGAGTCATCAAGCTGTAATTTAGTAAACTACAGCAATGACATGAGACATCAAGCTGTAAGTTAGTAATAATAAATGAAGTGCTGTAGTGCAGCAGAGATGCTTTTGTAGCCATGACTAGATCTGTGCCTTGCTGCAGTCGTGTCTCTGAGCTCTTCAGGCAGTTCCTCGGATCCCTGCAGAGAGCCGTTCATCTTAACAAACCTCCACGGAAGTCGCTCAAACCCCACCCACTGCTGTGACGGACGTAGGAGGAACCATAGAAACACGTTGTATACATATCAATGGGAGGAACGCTAACCAACCCCGTGCTCCCTCACGGACACCGCAGGAAGGATTAACAGAATAAACACCACAAACCCACCTAGGAACATTACATCACAGCAACCAATCAGTGACCAGCTTCTCCCCAGCATAAAACAGGGGCAGCAGTAGCTCAACAGGTTGAGCGGGTTGTCCAGTAATCGGAAGGTTGCAGGTTCGATCCCGGCTTCGGACAGAGAATGCTGCTGTTGTGTCCTTGGGCAAGACACTTAACCCACCTGATGGTGGTGGTCGGAGGGACCTGTGCTCGGCAGCTTCTCTTGTTTCAGTGCGCTATCATCACCATCAGTGTGTGAATGTGTGTGTGAATGGATGAATGATACTCTGTAGTGTAAAGCGCTTTGGAGTCCTTACTCTGAGAGGCGCTATACAAGTGCGGGCCATTTATCATAAAACCTGGTTACCCCAAGCTTGGGTCACACTGCCCCCAGTCCAGTCCCTCTAACACCAGCAAAAGTCAGCCCTGCGCTGGTTCCTGGAGCCACGAGATTCCCTCCACGCTCCTCCGTGGCGCAGGACCCCAGATCAGCTCTGATGATGTGGAAACGAAGCAGGATTGGCAAGAACAGCTGCCGGGCAGCAGCACCACAAAAGCAGCCGACAGAGCAGAGGAACTAAAGAGTCAGCAGTCTGTCTCCATTCATCCCGTCTGCCCCGCCCCGCAGTCAGATGCCCAACGTGCTGCACCTGGCACGCAGAGTGGTAAGGGTGGTGGAACACTCTCTCACCACATCCTACCCCCTGATGCTGTATCGTCGCCCCGGCGATGATTACATCTTCGTTAAAGCGAACCTCTAAAGTTAGTTGTTACAACAACCGTGGCCTCCAGGTGTCGCACTTCCAGGGAGAAATGCACCATACCTCTGTCGGACCAACTCGGCACCCAACAGGGGAAGTCATCAGACCAATTAGTGCACCCCACGTCGTCTTATGGCAGAATACTCAGCCATCTCTTTACAACAACGACTGCACCAACTGGTCGGGACGAGCCAAGCGGGCTACCCCAGCTCATAGCACCGTTTACCCCCATGCAGTCACATCCAAAAACTGAACATCTTCTGCTGCCCTTGACGTGCCAAGGCGAGTCTGAGAAGCGGACAGTAAGAGTTACTCCATTAAAGGGACGGTGGATGCTGCCACAACCTGTATTAGACAAGAGAGACCAACCCAATGGGAAGACCCAGCTTATTTAGGGGGTGAGAACATTGCAGCCACAAGCATCAAGACCCCAGCAGTTATTTTAACCACCTGGAGCCCCAAACCCATCACCGCTGGTTAACAAAGGACCATCAGACCACCAATGTTGGTGCTTACACCGCTTATGGTTCCCCACCTGAGCTGTGACTCAACAACTCAACTGAAACTCTCCCACCTGACTACCACCACTAGGCTCCACCCCACAATCAACCCAAGCGTCTGAGCGTCACATCCACTGGTGACTTGATCTGGTGTGGGACACCTCCACAGATCAGAGTCAGGTGAGAGTGCCGTCCTTGTGTACGCAGGCCTACAAAAACTCATACCAGGTAAGTAAAGCCGAGGAGGACCATGAAGGTTATCTCCTCCTTACGCTGTTTAATGAAAGCAACTTGCTGCAGAGTGCTATGAAACATGTATGCCCATATAAACCAACGAGATTTGAGCGGGGTCCCTCTCCTCTGCACTTTCCCTGGTACCTTACCCTTACCCGTGGAGGGCACTGACACATGCCTGCCTGCGTGTCTTTAAACACATCATGATACCTTTCCCACCATTAACCAGGGGACACCATCCGTACCCGGGCACAATCACCAAACGCTCGGTGACTACAGCGCCGGCCGGCATAGAACCCCCAACTGCAGGCAGAGGTACAGTACACCCTCCAGCCCTTGCAGAACCACTCCACCTTCTGGCTGCTGCACCACCTCCATATCAGACAACCTGAAAACTTTTATTAATTTATAGCTTGATGACTCGTGTCATTGCTGTAGTTTACTAAATTACAGCTTGATGACTCGTGTCATTGCTGTAGTTTATTCAGTTACAGCTTGATGACTTGTGTCATTGCTGTAGTTTAATAAATTACAGCTTGATGACTCGTGTCATTGCTGTAGTTTATTCAGTTACAGCTTGATGACTTGTGTCATTGCTGTAGTTTAATAAATTACAGCTTGATGACTCGTGTCATTGCTGTAGTTTATTCAGTTACAGCTTGATGACTTGTGTAATTGCTGTAGTTCATAAACTTATAGCTCAATGAGTCATGTCGTTGCTGTAGTTTATTAAATTATAGCATGATGACTCGTGTCATTGCTGTAGTTTACTTAGTTATAGCTGAATGACTCGTGTCATTGCTGTAGTTTATTAACTTACAGCTTGTTGACTTGTGTCATTGCTGTAGTTTATTAACTTATAGCTTGATGACTCATGTCATTGCTGTAGTTTATTAAATTATAGCTTGTTGACTTGTGTCATTGCTGTAGTTTATTAACTTATAGCTTGATGACTCATGTCATTGCTGTAGTTTATTAAATTATAGCTTGATGACTCGTGTCATTGCTGTAGTTTATTAAATTATAGCATGATGACTCGTGTCATTGCTGTAGTTTACTTAGTTATAGCTGAATGACTCGTGTCATTGCTGTAGTTTATTAACTTACAGCTTGTTGACTTGTGTCATTGCTGTAGTTTATTAACTTATAGCTTGATGACTCATGTCATTGCTGTAGTTTATTAAATTATAGCTTGATGACTTGTGTCATTGCTGTAGTTTATTAACTTATAGCTTGATGACTCGTACTACTCCGGTTTTTGCTGGTTTTAAAAATGAAGTCCTTCTATTGAAGGCTTCATTAGATGAGTGTAAATGAAATAAAGCTCACATCTTACTTGAATTTTTGATGCTGCATTTCAACTGATGTAGATAGACTGTGTGTGCGTACTTTATTTGTTTTATTTCTGATACTTTATGTGGAAGGTCATTTAATGTACTTGTATGCTGCTTTCTGTTATTTCTGACCTGTACTGTTCTTTTCTGTTCTTTGTTCGATGTCTGCTTTGTTCTTAACCACCTGTACTTGTTCATATCTTGTTGATTTGTAAGATATGTGCTGTATTTGTGAATTTGTACAATAAAAAACTTAAAATTAAGATAAAAAAAACTTAAAGTCAAAAACATTTAGCAGCACTGCTCCTGGCCGGTAGATGGCAGCACTGCTCCTGAAGCTGCCTCCAGAGAAAGAGCACAGCTCAACACGGAGCTGCTGGAGGAAGGTTCTGGTAGGTGTCTGGGTGGATTTAGGTGTGTGTTAGTGTTTCTACAGGCGGTGTGAGAGAACCAACAGCAGCTTTAAGTGTTGGACTGAGGCTGGGACTCAGGTAGGACTCCTCTAGACTCTGAACGGATGTGTACCAGGCTCAGAGCAGGGCCGGTAACGATGTGGTTTCTCACGGTAGAGTTAGCAAGACCCGCAGGCTGGACTTTGCAGCTCAGTAACGTCTGAACATAACAGCTAAGCAGGTAGAGAACAAGCTCCAACCTCCTAAAGAAAGCCGTCCTCTGCTCGCTGCAAGAGTATACCGCTGCAGACCTGGAGACCGCAGATTCAGGCTGGTACTGTTTTTGAGACAGCGCCCTCTAAAGGACCAACGTGTAACTGCAACTGCAGATTGAAGCTTCTGCTGTTTAACCATTACATATAAAAACATGTAATGACTGGTGAAGCTTATTAAAAATAGTCAATTCGTTGTTAAAGCTTCAGTGAAGTCGCTCTCAGAATACAAATGTGAAAACTCCTGAGAAACCTTTAATAAAAGCTTTTATCATATTTATCTAATTGAAGTTGTTTGTAGAAAAAAAAACCTTTTTCCAATTTTCCTGGTTCTGGACATCCTTAGCTCAACCACCTCGTAACACCTTGATGGGCCAAAACACACATGGCTCATTAATTCAATGCAGAATGCTGTGGAACTTTGCTATGATGAACTGAACACATTTTATTCAAGTAAAACTTTATTTAAAACCCAGCTGCATCATTATTGGTCCTATTGGATGGTATGTTTTTGGTTTTCTTCCTTTTTACTAATTAAATACTGTTCTCCACGTTCTATCCAATCGTACTCCATCTTGGAATGCTAGCAAACTAACAGTGGGCGGCGCTGTCTCAAAAACAGTACAAGCCTGAATCTGCAGTCGGCCTGAATCTGCAGTCGGCCTGAATCTGCGGTCGGCCTGAATCTGCGGTCTCCGGGTCTGCAGCGATACCTTCTTCCGGTGAGCCAGCGCTCAGGGACCATCTGCCAATAGATTGACCAGAAACTGCTCAGATATTAAAACACACTGACTGCAGTGGGACCAGGTTAACACGCCATACCACTGCACACATGCTGACCACATTGCATCAGTTAGTTTAATCCAGTAACACGTTCGGTGATCCTTTATCATCATTTGGGATGTTCATTAGCTTCTTCACTGTAAACTGTAGTGACACCACCTATCTGCTCTCCATAGGGTGTCATGGTGGGTGGAAGTTTCCTGACCCGCATGAGAGAATCACACACGGGAACGCAGGTAAGACATTACAAAAAGTTTATTGTTAAAGAAACTAGAAGGGAAACTAAGGGCGCTGTTCCATAAGCGAGACAGGATGTAACTCCGGGTCTAAAACAGAAGAATAAACGGGGCGAGAAACAGGAAACTGAGAACCAAGAGAATAAAGTGGAATGATCTTACGGTGCTGGGCTGAGAATGGGCTGAAAGGGGAGGCAAGTCAGGTCTGTGCAGAGAGGGGTCAGGCGGGGGCGAGTGGTTTTTAGCCCCGTTGACTTGCGGTCGTTTTCTCGTTCTTGCGGGGACCCGTGGTCCAGAAGTAGATGGGCGTGTCTTATGCTTCCTATACTACACACTTTAGTTAGAACTGTGGTTTTTCTGTTTTCACTGTAACTTTTCATTTTAAATGTCTCCTCTACTTTACCGTGTGGTGACTCCAAATTCACACAGCTGATCACCACTTGGATGAGTAAGCTAAATAATTACTTTTAACTGCTTCTGAAGATCGTTCCCTACCTGCAGTGTTGCAGCTATAATCGCTATATCTAGAGTTACAAAGTAAGAGAGACGTGGACTTGGTTCACGTAATTTAGCTAGCATCAGTCCACACTGCCGCAGGCTCGGAGCGAGCGTGTGTGTGTGTGTGTGTGTGTGTGTGTGTGTGTGTGTGTGACGGGTTCGGGTAGAGTGTTTGTGTTGGCTTCCAACCCACATCAGAAATGATAACCAGGCATGTGCAGAGGGGGTGGGGGGGGGGGGCTTGAGCAGCTGCCCCTTTTGTCCGAAGTACCTAAAGTGCCCTTTTTCCAGTTGTTCGTCAGATTTTACCGTACAAAACTGTTATAATGTGATACTTATCAGGCACTAGGACCATGCGGAGGCAGCCGCCTCAAGCTGAAGCCTATTTTTCCTTAGACCCGCCCACAAGCTCACTGTCAAAACAAACCCTTATCACACTGTGTACAACGAAGAACTAAAGTAAACAAAATCAGAAAACAAACAGCATTTGCTCGTTTATCCCTGAGACTATCAGCTCCTCAAACTAAAACACATTAAGTCACATAAAATGAATTAGACATTCCTCCCAACACCAGGTATGTAGTAATAAATCCCACAATAATCTCTTCCCTCCCAGACGGCCACAGGGACGGATCTGATCTGTTACTACAGCCATTGGTGTAGGACTGGGAATATATTACATGTAACTCGTGAGATGGTTTGTAACTGTAACTTTCACTTTGTAGCATGTAATTCACATGTTGTAACACGTAACTTTAGTTTTGTAACATGTAATTACATGTTTTAACATGTAACTTTAGTTTTGTAACAGGTAATTACATGTTGTAACGCGTAACTTTAGTTTTGTAACATGTAATTACATGTTGTAACATGTAACTTTAGTTTTGTAACATGTAATTACATGTTGTAACATGTAACTTTAGTTTTGTAACATGTAATTACATTTTGTAACATGTAACTTTAGTTTTGTAACATGTAATTACATTTTGTAACATGTAATTACATGTTGTAACATGTAACTTTAGTTTTGTAACATGTAATTACATTTTGTAACATGTAATTACATGTTGTAACATGTAACTTTAGTTTTGTAACATGTAATTACATTTTGTAACATGTAATTACATGTTGTAACATGTAACTTTAGTTTTGTAACATGTAATTACATGTTGTAACACATAACTTTAGTTTTGTAACATTTAAAGAGCTTGTTGCAGGTTAGAGACTCCCATGGACCAATGTTTAGAGAAACATAATAATAGAAACTCGGTTTAATTATTTTTTACACAAACATAAATTATTTAGGCTTTTAGAGACATTTTTGTGAGAAAGTTTTTTTTTGCCAAACCAAGGGACTCTGAGGGAGTCCTGTTAGCTTAATCCAGAGAAAAATATAGATTCTACTGCAGCTCCGACATGGAGGAACCTTTAAATGTTTATAATACTACTTCTGATGGACCAGATTCATAATGGAGGGGGGGGGGGGGTATAGGTGAGTTACCCATGTTAGCTTAAACTCGTGTGCTAGCATCACAATACAGTACAGATTACTATCGTGTACCAGACAGTTAAAATAGTATCGGTCAGTTAATATAATATTAATACTAATGAGCGTCTGTCAGCGGTCTCATACTCGCTAATATCCATTCACCCAACCTAGTTTAGCTTAGAGAGAGGGAGACGCCTGTGATCCGGTTCTGGAGCTCATCCAGGCTTCTGTGAGCCGAATGCGACCCAGACACCAGCGAGCCAGTAGAGCTAATATTTTTAAAAGCTGCATACGATCCTTCCCTGGAGGTCCGCGGCGGTTCTGATCCGGTTCCAACCCATAAACCAGCTAGACTAGCCCACAGAGCCACATGTCTCTTCTGTTGGTCGGTTCTGACCTGGTTCCGATGGTGATCTGAGCTCCAGAAATCTGCATTTAATTTTTTAAACCTCGCCACGGGTCTCTGGAGCCCAGCGCGAACCTCCCTGACCCGGTACCGACCGATGTGGGCTACAGAAGTCCGTCATTTCAGCTGCACTAAACACCCTCAGACACGGAGATAGAGGCGCTGTTCCTCTGATCTGGAAACCCGGGGACTCAATGTCCAGACAGGCTGGAGTTGGTACAGCCTTCACACACTCTTGTTTACCAACATGAACACAACCCAACACTAGTAAACACACACTGCCTGGATCACCTCTCTACCCTAAAACTAGCCACTCCACACTGAGCTGAGGCAGTCTAGCTTCTAACTCCCTTTGGTTACGTCTAGGGCCCGACCGATATGCTTGTTTTGGGACCGATACCGACACCGATATAAAACTTTTAACAAAGGCCGATAGCCGATATAATGGCCGATAAATCTCCCTCACAAAAAAAGAAATAAATACAAATGTTCTTAAGACTAAACCCTTCATTCTCTGCCTTTTTGATGCTAACTTATTTCTATATTACACACTAGTCCTCTGTCATCTCTCACTCCTCAGTGCATACGGTTCAGTTTCAGTCATACTCTGCTGGTTTCAGCGTCCTAGCTACCTGTTTTATTTCTGTCACCTGATTTTTGGCATTAAAATAGTTTTGAGTTTTACACTTTTGTGTTTTGTTTCTTTCCAAAGCCGACAGGATTAGGAAAATAAAAATAAGATACGTTAAATGACTAGTATGTGGCAGTGTATAAGCCTTATGTAAAATATAAGGCTGAAAAATACAATAGATTTATTCTATTGTAGAGAGGGATGTTTATTTTCTCGTATTACCGCCCCTACTCCTCTCCCAGCTAGGGAGAGGAGGGGGGACTCCCTGCACAGCGTTTCATTGCTTTGTTGCGCTGCTCACAACAGGTGACAGCAGCCAGTACCGATCGCTCGTGTACGTCAAAGTTATCTTTCATAAGAAGATAATCAATAAAACCATTTATATAAAGTGGATCCAGAAGTTGTAGCCCGTTTCTGCTACAATATTTTGATATTTTTCACCCTGTTGGTGGTTTTACTGAGCAGGTGCCACTTTTGTCATACGTTTCTTTTTAAAACATGTTTAGACTGTTCAGAATACAAATCCAGGCTCTGTCACGTTTGATTGTTGTAATTAAACTTTGTAGGTGGGGAAGGTCAGAAAAGGATCCGATCATTTTGTTTTTCCCTCATTTACAGTGACGAGATAACGGCGCAGTGCGCCTGGCTCTGGTGTTAATCAAGTTTAATTTGCAACAATTTTCACAAGAAAACAGAACAGTTAAAAACAGGGCTTGTGTTGACCGGATAGTTCCCGTATTTGACCGTTTATTTTGACGGAGAAAGAATAGAAAGAATTACCCCGACGCATGCAGACGAACTGACACTTTATTCGTTTCGCAAATCGCAGATGTAGCTAAATCACTCAAGAAAAGATTTCCTTCTGAACATCTGAGCTGGACACTGAGCTCAGAGCAGCTCGCTGTCAGCGCGTACATCAGGTGCACAGCGAGCTGAAGATGTGGAGAGGGGCTTGGAGTTCAATTAGTGCCAGTTAGTCCACAGGAATTGACCTCGAGCCAACAAATGCTAAAGGATGTTAAACCAACAAAAATTAGACACACCAAACACACCAACTAATAATAAAACACATACAAACGAAATCTGGATACTTCCTGGCAATCCTGTGAGCGTTCTGATGGTTGCCACGGCAACCAGGCGTCCGACAACTAATTAACACCAATCACTGTAGATGAACAAATCCATACGAACAGAACAGATGAATTGAGACGAAACAGCAGTGATGCAGCCCTCTGGGCACACCAACGGCTCCTGAGATGGACCGGGTCGTGGCAGGACGGCGAGATGGAGCAGCAGAGGGTCCGGTGTACCACCAACAACGTCAGACGCTCCGCTGATCTCGGTGGAGCGCTGCGAGCAAAGCTGAGCATATTTTACCAGAAGGGCAGCTTGTCTACATTCAAGACCACACCTACAGAGGGAGAAGAAAAATAAGAGATGTTTGGCACCCTGAGATCTTCCAGGTGATGAGAACACCTGAGCTAGGTGGCGCAGTCTACTCAACTGCACCTTTTAAACGACTGTCAGAGACACGACAGGTGCACAGCTCTCTTTTAAAAGTAGTACCAGTGGCTGACATCCACCCCCTTTCCCCATTTAGTCCAACAACTGTGGAGGAACGTTCAGACAGCTAAGCTGAAGGTACAGGGTGGTTAACGCTTCGCCTTGCACGGGACTCTGCAGCCTCATCACCTGCAAATGTGCAGGCTCTTCCAGGAAGGGCTCCTGGAAGTCCAACACCTAGAGCCACAGGAGGGACCCCCCCCCCCAGGGGGCATCAGGAAGTCTACCTGAAAGGCGGGGGGGGAAGCATTCCAATCCCCATCATTTACCATGAGTAATGGGGTGGGGTAAGCGAGGCTGAACTCTATTAAACACCTGACTTTGGTTACCTGGTATGTTGTTTAGAAATTGTCGGGACACCAATTTAAAATGCCGGGGGTAGAATGTGACGGATGGCCGTTGTTCTTTATGAGCGCTGCGCTCTGCCTCCCCGCGTAATCATGCCGGCTCTTTAAAAGCCCCGATTGTGTCCAGCTGCGCGAGAGCGTTTAGCTGGCGTCCTGACAGACAGGTGGGGCAGCGTGTCGGAGCTGTGCACTGGGTGCACGGAGGATTATTTTTACGGGTAAGGGATCCTTTTAGTTTTTATACAGTTGTTTGGAAAGACAGGGGCTTTATGGTGCGTGTGTGTGGAAATGCGCTGTAGGATCAGTGGTGTGGATGTGCTGATTTACCCGTTGTCTGTGAGCCCTTCCCATGAGACATAACAGGTGGGCGTGTGCTGATCAATTGAAAAAGGAAGGAAATCGGCAGTTTAATAATTATTTCCTTCCTTTAAACAGAAAGCGCTGGCTGCTGCTTTTGTTCCGCTGATTATTTTGTTATACTTATCTTTCCTTTTATGAAACTCCTAATGTTTCTATCATGAGTCACTTTTAGAAGGGGGGGGGGGGGGTGTCTTTGACGACTAGAAGGTTGGCTGTGGAGGGCCGCATACGGGAGAGGGCTCAGCCGTATTACCAGTTGGTGTGGATAATAGTGCATGTTTTATTCTTTTTCTTGTTTCTATGACGATTGCAGTGTGTACTAAGTAAATGCATGTTACACAGCCCTGGTTGTTTTGCCTCCCTCCTCCAGCAGAAGGTGTCATCAGTCCCCTCTGGGGTTTTTAACTGTCTTGTTCCCTTTTTATGGAAGAAAGTGTTTTATGGAGTTTGTGTAAATAAACTATAGTTTGGAGGAAGACATTGTCTCAGCCCATTGTTTGACCTAGCGTGATCACTCGCTCTACTTAAAGGTGGTAACGGTCATGGGGCTCAGCTCACATTGTGGCGTTGTTGGCAGGATCCACGTAGTACTGTCAAGTAGGTCCATGGATGTGAAGTTTGTGGCACCCTGCACGGGAGCACGAGGACGTGCTTGTGGAAAGAGCGGGGAAGATGTGGCAGTGTGAGCGTCCTGTCACAGTGTCCCGATTGATCATGCGCCCTGGCTACTTTGCCAAGGGGATGTCCCTTTGGCTGACTGGTTAGAGCGTATGACTCTCACCCGGGAGTCTGGGGATCGAATCCCGCCCGGGCCCTCGTTTCTCCACCTTGCTACAGTAACATCTCTAGATATAAGTCAGCTTTAAAAACTAAAACTATTAATTATGAACTAACATTAACACTAATGACACTAATTGATATATTTTAATTATGTTGTTTGAACCCAAGGGTCTCATTATATGAATTTTCTAACTTGTTGGATTGCTCTATAAGTGCCCCTTTTTTTACTTTGAGCACCCGCACCGTCAAAGGTCTCTGCACGGCCCTGATGATAACGTCTAGATTCTAATCTGGGTCTTTGTCTTTATTCCCCTGGAGTCCAGCTGATCAATAACATCCATTCTATTCCTCTTGTTGCCAAAATCAATAACTTCAGTCTCGTCTTTGTTTAGTTGAAGGAACTTTGACTGCATCCAGTCGTTTACTTGTTCTAGGCGCTGACAGAGTGAGTCCAGACAGTCACTAGGTGATAAGGCTAGGTAGATCTGGGTGTCATCAGCATAGCTATGGGGCTATCATTTTTCGGCATGTCTTGCAAATTACAGCATTTTGTTCCACGTCCTCCATGCGAAATCCAAACCATCGCCAGATTATTGATCCAGTGCGGTTTTTCTTTGGAACTAGCTCGTCCGACTCCGCTAAAGTTCTCGCTTGCTCATCTGAAACTCCCGCTGTCGCCATATTCTTTTCATTCTTTTCAACACGTACCCTCTACATAGTCAGCGGAGAAAGACGTGACCTGGCTGTAGCACACTGAAAGAGGTGTCATCATCAACGTTTTCCGGTTGGGAGGGGGATTTGTGATGCATTGGCAGGGTGTGGGAGTTTTTTTTAAACAAATTAGACTCGCACAGCTATGACAGTTTATACTCGATGGTTGTGATAGAGCCATTTTAACCACCGTACGTCAAAAAACACGTGATACATCGAGTATATTCGATATACCGCCCACCTCTGGGTCAGGTCATACTTATAACAACATAGCCTATGCTAAAGCCATCCCATATGACAAAACAAGTGCAAAGTGGAGGGAAATCACAGACGCAGTGACAAAATACATCACCAAAGACATGGCGCCTGTCAGTGTGGTGGGAAAAGCCGGATTTAGAAATCTTATGAAGACATTTGATGCAAAATACGACATGTCTGGTCGCAAATTCTTTGCAGAAAAAGCACTGCCACAGTTGTATAAGGCGGTGAGGCAAAACGTAGCCCCACAACTAACAAACGTTAGCTTTATTTCAACAACCACTGATCTGTGGGCCAGCCGCACTTTTGAGGCCCATCTTAGCCTAACTACATTATATCGGTCAGTGGGAGTTAAAAAGTATCTGCCTACAGACGAGCTTTTCCCCTGAGGACCACACAGCTGAGCTAATTGCTCAAGGACTGCAAGAAGCTCTCAAATGCTGGAAGTTACCGGAAAGTCGCCAGGTCTGCATCACCACGGAACACGGGTGCAACATCATCAAAGCAACAAAGCTGAACGGGTGGACCAGGCTGGACCAGGCTGCAGTATTTTGGTCACCGGTTGCACCTTGCAGTTGGTGGAAGGACCATGAAGAAATATTCCCAAATGTGAAAAACTTGGCCAAAAAGTATCTGTGTGTGCCTGCAACTAGTTCCCCGTCCGAAAGGGTATTTAGTACAAGTGGAAATGTGGTCACATGTCACTGGACTTCACTGAGACCTGAAGCAGTTGACAGGCTGGTGTTTTTGCCTCAGAATCTGTAGAAACGTTAGAAACATTAGTATTGTAATGAAAGTTTCAGTGGGAGCACGGGCAGAATATCGTGCCCTCAAGCCAGAACCCGAAAACAGCACCAGTAGGCAACAACTTATCCAAAAGAGCCTTTATTCACACCAGCAATAATAAAACAATCACAACCAACAATAAAACACTGGTCCTTCACACTAAAAGCCAGCTGATCAGCATAAATAAAAGCAAGCAGCAGTACTTAGCTGTCCCAGTTGATGCGACCCCCTCCCCGGGGTCAGAGCTTCCAACACCGTCCAACGCCCCGGGGCTCAGCTTGCGAGGACGGCGGGTAAATCCACAACTTAGGTCCGGCTGCCAGAGTCTGTGGCGGCAGATGTCGGCGTGGTCTCGGCACCCAACTACTCCCAGCCCTTGCTACTTCACGAAGGAGTCAAGCCTTCCCTCCTATCGCTGGAACAGTGCCCACCTGCTCAACTATCTTCGTCGCCGACAGTCCTAAACGACTGCGATCAACGCTACCCCCCAGGATCTGTTGCCACAAATACAGGTCGACCACACACCCCACCTTGGTAGATCTGCCACCCTTTTGTTCTCTCCAGCCCCATTACCTGTAACAAGGACCAGCTGGCGTCCAGTCACCACGCCCTCAGAATCTGGCAACTCCCGTCTTCTGTCCTTCACACTATAGATGAGACTGTTCTTGTTCTGGGGTATTAAAGTCACCATCTAGGCTTTGGCTTCTGTGTTTTTCAACTTGGAATCATTTTTTATTTACCACTTTGTGTGGTATGTGTTTCAAATCTTGCACATAAAGAGCAACTATCATCTTCATGGGCTCGACACACGGGAGGCGACAAACGACCGCGGTCAGCGAAATTTGTCGCTGTCGCTTTTATGACCTGTCACACGGGAGGCGATCCGTGGCAGCGGCCAGCACAGAGGAGCAGCCTTTTTGTTCCAACTATAATTCCCTGTTGGCCTCTGATTGGGTTTCTGAAAGGTCAAATATGCACTTTTCTTTAATACTGTTGTCATTTGTGAAAAACCTTTTTGTAACTGAAAAAACAACTTAAATTCCAAATGGTTGTCCTCAAATTTAAAACAATTGAATCATTGATTTAAATGAGTATACCTGTGCAATCTTTGTCAATATGTCTCAACATTGAATTTTGGAAGTTATCTGAAATATCGGGATATAGATCTCGTATCGTGCTATTGCAAAGAAATATCGGGATATTAGATTTTTCTCATATCGCCCAGCCCTAACATGACCCAGGAGGAGCATGTAGAGATTAAAGAGTAGTGGTCCTAGAATCGAGCCTTGGGGGACCCCACATGTCATGGTGATCCGCTTTGATTGGTGGTCCCTAAAAAAGACAACATGGCCCCTGTCTCTGAGATAACATTGGAACCAGCCAAGCACTGTTCCTGATAGTCCCAACCAGTGTGCGAGTCTGTCCAGAAGGATGTTATGGTCCGCTACACCTTCTTACTATGATAACACAGTAGTAGCCTACAATAAACTCCACTTATACCAGATATAGAACACTAAACCCTAACAGCTAATGACTAAACTACACTAGCAACCAAGCTAACACTAAATAATTATAATGCTATGCTGTGTTTTGCCAAATTATGGCTAGCCTGTTAATCGTCATACACACTTGCTTGCAAATCCTACTCCCAACTCGCCACAAGGCATGACCAAGACTCTCAATGCTTTTATAACCTACAGCCACAGTGCTGCTACGTAGTATTGTTGTAGGCACCCCCGGACTTTCGCATGGGCTTACCTGGGCTACAGCCCTGGGCCCCTGCGTGCTGGAGGCCCCGCCCTCGGTCCACAAAGCATTTTTATTTTTGTATGTAATTCTCTAACAAGATGCTACCCTTTAGCTGAGAAGCACTGGGATTTGTTTTGGCAAACATCTGTCATGACTGCTTATAACTGGTCCAAGTTTTCTCACACTTTTTACATCACGGCGGGCGTTTGCAGCCTGACATACCCCCGTATGCGGCGGCGCCGACGGCATCTGCTGAGACCACGTCCAACAACACGAATGATCTTTTCCTGTCAGAGAGTGATTGTGGAAAATTGGCGGCTGAATCCGCGGCGGATGTTCGGCAGCAGAGACGCTCGACCTGGAGGCATCTGAGACCACCACGTCCTCCATGGATTATCTTTTCCCATCGGAGAGTGATTGTGGAAAACTGGTGACCGAAAGTGCGTCTGGGCCACGGATTGAAACTTTGGATGAACCTTGTTACAGTACAGATCCAGCTTGCTAGGAAAAATGTGATGCATCTGTGCGTGCCTACTGGGCTGAGCGAGGACCGCAGAGCTGCCAACATATGCACGTAAATTTTAAAGCGTCCGAACGAGTGTACAAACAGCAGAAGCGGTTCTTCTCCAGATCACACTTTAAACGCAGATCGCCAATGGTGAGTATGTCCAAAGACAGTGGCTGCTTTACTCTCCATCTACCGGAGCTGTGTTTTGTTTTGCATGCTGCATTTTCAGTGATGTTAAAAGCAAATCGTGCTTTGAAACTGGTTTCAGTGACTGGAAACATGCCACAAACCGGATGAAAGTGCATGAAAACAGTGAACATCACAGAAAAGCTATGCTAACATATATCACATTTGGGTCAGCTGCTGGAAGGATAGATACAGAGCTGGAAAAACAATTTGAATCTGAGAGTGCATACTGGACTGAAGTTTTGAGAAGAGTTGTGTCTGTTGTGAAGTTTTTGGCAGAGAGAGGACTTGCTCTTAGAGGATCAGGTCATGTGTTTGGCAGGACTGATAATGGTAATTACCTGGGCCTTCTGGAGTTAATCAGCGAGTTTGATCCCTTTTTGAAGTCTCACATAGAGAAATGTGGAAATGCAGGTGCAGGGACACCTTCATATCTTTCTTCTAAAATATGTGAAGAGTTTGTTCAACTGATGGGTGATCGTGTTCTGTCTGAAATAGTCGGTGAAGTAAACATGGCCAAATGCTATTCGATCTCTGCTGACTCCACCACACCAGATGTTTCCCACCTTGATCAGTTAACATTTATTCTGAGATATGTGTCACCTGAAGGGCACTCCCAGGAACCCTTTCTTAAATTTCTTCCCATAGAGAGCCATACAGCTTTGAGCACAGTCTTCTATCTTAGTGGCAGATGAGTGTGCTTTTGCCTTTTGTTTATTTTTGTTAACGTTATTTATTTGACAGCAAAAACAGAGTTTGAATTGTATTAAAATGTTCAATGTTTAAATGACGACCTAATGTTAGGTTATTGATTCACACAGCTTTTAGAAGCCAAAGTTGAAATAACGTTTTCTTTCTATAAAATGCAAATCTATTCATTCAAGAATTATTGTAGTTTGTGTGAATTGGTTTATTAAAGATGTGTGATCTAAAAAAAAGTTTCAATTTGTAGTCCCTAAAATAATATAGTAAAATTATAAGTGTGTGTGTGTGTGTGTGTGCGCGCGCGCGCGTGCGTGCGTCTATGCAACAATTTTGAAAAAAGGGGCCACCTAAATTGACTGAAGCCCATGGGCCCACATCCTCCTAAATCCGGCCCTGGTTGTAGGCTACGTAGCAGCATAGTTTTTTAGCCATTGGCTAAAGTGGATTCAAACCAACTCAAACTCATTGTGTTGCGTACTTTTAAGCTGAAGAAAATGCCATACTGATGTTTTTAGGCTGAATTTTGAGTGTTTAAAGAAAATGCATCAAAAGGCAACAATCTTATTCAATTGGATGAGTCTAAACTTTCTGCTTTCAAATCAGGACAAGACTGAGGTTCTCATCTTTGGACCTGAAATTCAGAAAAGGAAATTGCTTAGTCCGTCACCTGACCTGAATGGCATTAACTCAGTCACTGCAAGCCATTTTGAGTATTTTTACTGTTTTTTGAAGAGTCACAGAATATTGTGTTCTGTGATTATGTAAACATCAAAACTACCAAATGAGAGAGTTAACTCTTGTTTCATCAGGAGGCAACGGCTCATTTGTAACCTTCTCCGTTCCTTCACAGTTTGCTGCAGAACACGGGTGGGTTTCACCAGAAATGCCCCTTTCTGAACAAAAACTGGAGGAAACAGGCCTTTTGTGTCAAGAGAGATGTAAGGCAGTAAATTGTCTTTGACACACTAATCCACTTTGTTTAATTGACACCTCAGACATCCCAAAAGCAGTTATCTTGTGTAAAAATAGTAAAACCAAACTATAAAATGGTTTTTGACAAGAAATTAGATGTTCAGATGTGTGGGTGTGGGTGTGGGTGTGCGCCTGCTCTGTCTTCTCCATCCCCAGTGAGTCGTGGTGGATAGCTGCTTATACTGAGCCAGGATCCTCTGGAGGTTTTTTCCTGTTAACTCATTCACTGCCAATGACGACTAAAGTCGTCATTTGCATTTTTTTACTGTTTGAGCATCAGAACGAGCCCCCGTGCTGAGAGAACAAACATCTCAGCCCTGAAGCCGATCTTCATCCGCATACGTCACACGTCACATGATCAGGAAGCAGACCATCCATGTATTAGGAGATCGTTTTGGGCCGTTCCTGTAAACAAAAAGTAAGGTGTGAACCGGAAAAGCGTCTGCCCATCACAATTCAACAACGGATTATGAAAGAACGGATAACGCTCAAAACACACTGATTCATCCTGATGTAAGAGGTGAGTCTCCGCTTTGTTTTGGTTGTTTTGGCATCGACATCATGCTAGCGCGCAACGTTCTGTGACTCTTAAAAAAACAGTAAAAACGGTGAGAAACGCTGGCAGCGAAGGCCGTTAGCGATCAGGAAATGGCTGGCAGTGAATGAGTTAAAAGGGAGTTTTCAATTCGAGTTTATTTATATAGCGCCAAATCACGACTAGAGTCGTTTCAAGGCACTTCTTATAATAAACATTCCAATTCAGGTCAGTTCATTAAGCCAAACAGAAATAATGTTTCCTATATAAGGAACCCAGCAAATTGCATCAAGTCACTGACACTAGTCAGTGACTTGATGCAATCCTCATACTAAACAAGCATAAAGCGACAGTGCATAAAGCATGCTTGCTTAGTATGAAGATTGCTGTAAAGACTCTGACACTAGTCAGTGACTTGATGTGACCTGCTGGGTTCCTTATATAAGAAACTTGTTACTGATCGGTTTAATGACCTGACCTGTACTGGAATGTTTACTGTGTGAAGGTCCTTGAGACGACTCTGGTCCTGATTTTGCGCTTTATAAATAAACTTGAATGTCTACAACACTATTAGATACTCATTTATACAGTTTATCAGCCAAAAGAATAGTTGGTTTGGGTGTTACTTGCTCTTTAAAATAATAATATAACTGTTAAATGTGTGAATAGAAAGTTACAGCATTCAGTAATTCACTGTGTTTCTGTTTTTCCTACAGGTGTTAAAATAATGGCGCTGGTTAAAGAAGAAGCTCATGAAGAACAGAGTGCTGGTGAGGACCAGCAGGAACCAGAACTCCTTCACATAAAGGAGGAACAGGATGACCTCTGGACCAGTCTGGAGAGAGAGCAGCTACATTTGAAGGAGACTGATGCTGCCAGATTTCTATTCAATGCTGGTTCTATAAAGAGTGAGGATGATGAAGAAAAATCTCTCGTCTCACAGCTTCATCAGCAGCAAACAGAAGACCGAGATGTTCCAGCGAGCAGCTCAGCTGACCATGTGACAGCAGAAATGACAAGTCATTTAGCAACCAGGTCTTCAGGCTGTTGTGTTAGTAAGGAATGTGTAATAGTGAAGCAACATGCAGACTCTTGTAGGGAAGTCCAGAAAAAGACTAAAACGTTTAGTTGTGATCACTGTGGAAATGAATTTATGCTTAAATCAAGTTTAAACAGACACATGAGAATCCACACAGGACAGAAGCCTTTTGCCTGTGAGCTGTGTGGACAAAGATTTAACCGACAAACAACTTTAAACAGTCACATGAGAATCCACACAGGAGAGAAACCTTTTGCCTGTGAGCTGTGTGGACAAAAATTTAGTCGTAAGACAAGTTTAAAAGATCACATTAGAATCCACACAGGAGTAAAACCTTTTGCCTGTGAGCTGTGTGGAAAAAGATTTACCCGAAAGACGACTTTAAAGAGTCACATGAGTGTCCACACAGGACAGAAGCCTTTTGCCTGTGAGTTGTGTGGACAAAGATTTAGTCATAAGACACATTTAAAAGATCATATGAGAATCCACACAGGACAGAAGCCTTTTGCCTGTGAGCTCTGTGGACAAAGATTTAACCGACAAACAACTTTAAACAGACACATAAGAATCCACACAGGACAGAAGCCTTTTGTCTGTGAGCTGTGTGGAGAAAGATTTAACCGACGAACAACTTTAACCAGTCACATGGGAATCCACACAGGACATACGCCTTTTACCTGTGAGCTGTGTGGAAAAAGATTTAGACATGAGACAAGTTTAAAATGTCACATGAGTGTCCACACTGGATGTAAGCTTTTTGCCTGTGATCTCTGTGGACAAAGATTTAACCGAAAGACAACTTTAAACAGACACATAAGAATCCACACAGGACAGACGCCTTTTGCCTGTGAGCTCTGTGGAAAAAGATTTACCCGAAAGACAGATTTAAACAGTCACATGAGAATCCACACAGGAGAGAAACCTTTTGCCTGTGAGCTCTGTGGACAAAGATTTAGACATGAGACAAGTTTAAAAGGTCACATGAGTGTCCACACTGGACATAAGCCTTTTGTCTGTGGGCACTGTGGACAAAGATTTAACTATAAGACAAGTTTAAACAAACACATAAGAATCCACACTCGACAGAAACATTTTGCCTGTGAGCTCTGTGGAAAAGGATTTAACCAAAAGACAGATTTAAACAGACACACAAGAGTCCACACAGGACAGAAGCCTTTTGCCTGTGAGCTGTGTGGAAAAGGATTTAACCAAAAGACAGATTTAAACAGACACACAAGAGTCCACACAGGACAGAAGCCTTTTGCCTGTGAGCTCTGTGGTCAAAGATTTTGTTATAAGACAAGTTTAAACAGTCATTTGAGTGTCCACACAGGACAGAAGCCTTTTGCCTGTGAGCTGTGTGGAAAAGGCTTTAACCGAAAGACAGATTTAAACAGACACACGAGAGTCCACACAGGACAGAAGCCTTTTATATGTGAGCTCTGTGGACAAGGATTTAGTCAAAAGACAAGTTTAAACAATCACACGAGTGTCCACCCTGGTCAGAAGCCTTTTGGTTGTGTAACTTGATGTAAGTGGTTACTTTTAATAAATGATCGATAAGATGTGATGTTTCATATAAATATGAAATATCAATGTTATTGATCTTTTGAAATTTTATCTAAAATGAAACCAGGTCATTTTGGTAGTTCGGGGAAATCACACCTTCGTAATATTTTGAGACAGAGCAAAAAATAGTTTCTAATAACCAACTTAATACTACATTTCTACTATTGTGTGGGTGACGGTGGGACAGGAGTAAATTGCTCACCCCGTAATTGAAAGGTTGCAGGTTCGAGCCCCCGCTCAGTCTGTCGCTGTCGTAGGGTCCTTGGGCAAGGCACTTAACTTACCTTGCCTGCTGGTGGTGGTCGGAGGGACCGGGGGCATCAGTGCTCGGCAGCCTCGCCTCTGTCAGTGTGCCACTGGGCAACTGTGGCTACATCGTAGCTCATCCCCGCCAGCGTGTGAATGGGTGAATGACTGATTGTGTTGTAAAGCGCCTTGGGGGGTTCCAGGACTCTAGAAGGCGCTATATCAAATACAGGCCATTTACCATTTACTAATGATGACACGGAACAAATGATGATAAATTATGGTTGAAACAAGATAACTGGGACAATGAATGAAATGATGGAATGTGTACTTAGATGTTATGTAGCAAAACCAAGTGTCTTAGAAAATTGTGATGTCTGGGTTGTAAAATACGTCTGAATGTATGGTTTAACAATCTCAATTAAAACACCATCCCACGCCAGTTGTGCAGAATCTAAGAGTTCTTGTGGTGAAGGCTGCCGGTGATCCAGCGGTCGGAGAAGTTGATACAAACAGCCAGTAGAGTTGACTTCTGTGGTATTTGGAGCACATAGTTTCACCCCAAAAACCAAACCGCTGTTCTGAGATACCTTCCAGGTGAGTGCTGGAAGCTGGTGTAACAATTTTGCAACTCCACAATAATTTCAGACTTCCTCATCTGATGTGGAGAGACCAGCTTGTCTGAGCGTAGCCTTTAGGAGGCGGATCTCAAGTCTGGCCTTGATTTGCTGCAGTTTAATCAGAGTCTGTTGTTCCTCTGCCAGACGAAGCTGTGATTCTGCCCTGTCAGTCTCTTTTTGCTCAAGTGCCTTGTAACCAGAGGTGGACTGGGATCAAAATTTGGCCCTGGAATTTTCTCTTCAGACCAGCCCACTACATTAGCCACGGACACTTCGTTGAAGTCGGCAAAAATTTCAGCGTCTCCTCTCTGTATACTACAAAGGATAGTCATATTCTGTGATAGTTAACAAAAAAAGAATGTTGATCTTGGTCCTCTTTCTCCCTACTCAAAACCAGTTGTGACCAGTTTGGGGGTGAAAATTGATGCAGGACTTAAATTTGATGCTCACATCAACTCTGTGATCCGGTCCAATTTCTTTCACCTGAGACGCCTTGCAAAAATTAAGCCCATGCTGTCGAGAGCCCGTGTGGAGCGGGTACTCCATGCTTTTGTAATTTCTAGGCTTGATTACTGCAACTCTCTCTATGCAGGGTTGTATCAGTCATCACTGCGTCGCCTACAGGTTGTGCAGAACAGCGCAGCCAGGTTCCTGACTGGGACCAGGAAACAGGACCACATCAGTCTGGTTCTGGCCTCACTGCACTGGCTTCCGGTTTGCTATCGTTCACAATTCAGACTCCTCGTCTTTGTTTATAATTTCTTCCAGGGTGGAGCTCCCCCCTATCTGGCCACACTCCTGAACAGACATTCCCCATCACGCGCTCTGCGCTCCTCTGACCAAGGCCAGCTCGCTGTCCCTCGTTCTAGGTGTCGTACTCGCGAGGACCGGGCTTTCTCAGTCCTAGCACCGTCACTGGAACCAGTTGCCACCCTCAGTTAGGCTGTCCCCATCTCTGCCAGTCTTTAAGAGTCGCCTAAAAACCCACCTCCTCCGCTTGGCGTTTCCAGAACATGTTTGAATTTGTCCCTCTTTTATGTTGATTTTATCTCAGTTTTCATTGGTTCACTTTTTCCCTTGTTTTACACATTTGTCTTCTACTAGAATGTTTCACCTTTTTTTGTCATTTGTAATCTGTAATTTGAATTGCTTTTATTTTCTGATTTATTCACTTTATTTAACTTTCTACTGTACCATGTTCAGTGCCTTGGGCTTCCTGACAGGGTTGCAGAAGGCGCTTTATAAATAAAGCTTTGATTGATTGATTGATTGATTGATTGAATCCACGGAGTTTGAACATTAAATCGCTCCACCACGTCCACGGAGGAGCTGTGAAAAACCAGGTAAAAGAGCAGAGCGGAGAAGAGCAGGGGGCTGTTACCACACATCTGCTTCATACAGCAGTGAATACATGTGTCTGATCGCCATGCGTTCAGTAAAATAAGTTTTGATAATAATCTGTGCAGAGCGTTAAAAGGATATTTTCTGATCTTCCATGGGCGCTCCAGCGCTGCATTTGTGGCCGATGCGCCTCTCATAAGCGGCCGGTAGGAAGGGACAAGCAGAAGAGTACGTGAGAATGTGCTGCCCAGCAACTCGCTGCTGATGGGACCAGTCCGATGGAAAGGGGTCACTCCATGTTCAACTATGGGCTCTTTAGAATGTTGTGATGTCACATGAAACCAACCTTCGGCATATATATTTAAACTTAATCAACCCAAATACCAACACTCACGGCCTTTTTAGCTCTTACTACATGATGACAGCTATAGATATAAAACGTTTTCTACTTGTTATTGAACACACATGTTTTAAAATGTAACCTAGCCAGCCCCGTGCTAATGCTACTTACTGTAGTGTCGGCCCTTCTCCTGGCGCACCAGCAGCACCTGCTGGGGTGGTGACTAAGGCCGGCCCAGGACCAAATCGGTCTGCCAACTGTGAACACTTAGCAGCTCCCACCTCTAGAGACTTCAAACTTTTTCGCCGCAACTTTTCTGCGCCACCCAAACGTTTCTTCGGCTTCTCCATTTTCACTTCAACAGTCCGAGGCACGGCACTGTCCAACCACTCCCGCCGACCAGCGATGAGGCCCCGCCCACCCTGGTTTGTGCTGCGTGTGATTGACAGCCTTGTCGCAGCGCCCTGAACCAGTCAGCCCATGACAATGAGAAACAGACCAATAATACATCTTGATGTGGGCAACACACTGCTAGCCTCAGTAACCTATTGGCCGGCCCAATTTGTAAGAAATCTAAGGGCGAGAGAGAAAGACGAACGAAACGAGTGGATGAATGAACGAATGAAATAATAAATGTCAGACCGGCCCGGCGGCCCCGCCCACATTGTCGGCCCACCGGGACGGCTCCCGGTGTTCCAGAGAGTCAGTCCACCCCTGCTTGTAACCATCATCTTTGTTTGATGAAGGGCGCTTCAAGCCTCTCCTCTGAGATCCTGTGGCAACTACCACTGGCTCAACCAATGAGAAACCAGCTGCTTCCTCACGAACAGAGCTGAGATTCAATATAAATACGCTCTGGATCAGTAGGCCTGTACTGAAAGGCTGAATACGTTAAAGCCTACTTAATCACTGTAGCTTGACGGAAGAACAAATAAAACTAAAACCTTATGAATATATAGGATATCTTGTAAAATACTGCATGATCCATATGTGGCAAGCGTGGCCACAACGCCACCTGATAATCAGGAACCAAAACCAGCTGAACCTAAAGGCACGTTAGTTCAATTTTACAGATCAAGCTTGAGACGGAGTTCCATTCCACATAAACAGAGATTTATTAAAAGAACCATAAAATGAGTTTAAAATCATCTATTAAAAAATAACCTACAGATAAAAACTAATTAAAACCAAATCAACTTAGGCTGAGGCTGACTATTGGGACTGCCTAAGATAGAGCCCGGAACTTAACTCTAGACCAGGGGTCGGCAACCTGTTCCCATCAAAGAGCCCTTCTTACCCGTTTCCCACAGTAAAGAGCACACTGGGAGCCGCGGCGTTGTGGGCGGGGCCTACCCTCAGACAGCAGAGAACTGCTTTAACCGATCACAACAGGTGGCAGCAACCAATACCAGTCGCTCATGTACCTCAAAGTTCTCTTTCAACCGAAGATAATTAATAAAACAGTTTGTTTAAAATTGATCCAAAAGTTGTAGCCCGTCCGTGCTTCAATATTTCCATATTTTTCACCCTGCTAGTGGTTTTAATAGTTGAGCAGGTGACGCTTTTTGAGGCATCACACATAACTGTTCAGAATACAAATCCAGGCTCTGTCTCGTTGCACTGTTGTAATTGTACTGAACTAAACTTTGCATTAAACATTGTTGAAAAGGTAAGAAAAGGCAATTAGTTGTTTTTCCTCGTTTACATTGACGGAGGTAACGGCGCAGTGTGGTGGCTCGGGTGTTCATCAGGTTTAATGTTTCTGTTTGCAACTATCTTCACAAGACGGCAAAACAGATAAATGATGGGGTTCGCACTGACCCGATGTTTCCCGTGTTTATTTTGACGGAGACATCTCAAGCCTGCAGATGCGCTGGCATCTTATCGCACATCGTGGAGGTAGCTACATCTATCAGGAAAAGATTCCCATCAGAACATCTGAGATGGACACTGAGCTCAGCGCAGCTCGCTGTCAGCGCACGCGTAACGTGGACGCGTCGCAGAACCAGAACCATGCAGGAAGATTGTGTGTGTTCTAAACCCGGTCTCTCAGAGACTTGTCACTTAAAAAATGTTCCCTGATTATGAATCTTTGGCTGAACTGTGCTTGTTCCTGTCTCCAACACTGCGACGCATCCATGAGCCTGTCCGAGGAACAGTCCAGAATCTCCTCTTCAGCTCAGAAAGCTCCTATAGAGACATTTGATTACGCACAAGCAGGTGACCTGTTCACGTTTACGCAGACAATCTTTAAATTTAGAATTGGCTACAGATGAAAACATGAATAAAATACATTGTAATTAAATTTTCCTTAATTAGTTTACAAGCAGAGAGCCGCATCAGATGGATGAAGAGCTGCATGCGGCTCCAGAGCCGCGGGTTGCCGACCCCTGCTCTAGACAAACTACAAGTAATGTCACCCCAATCACACGTGCATGCATTCGGGGGGTGAAGTGACTCTGGAGCACACCATCCGATGGGACCACCACCAGGGCTCGACCACCACTGTCAGCTCACAGCCTAAATGGAAAGAAAACAAAAAGCACGGTGAAAATCCAAATACACACACACACACACACTAAAACACAGCAACAACTGGGCGGACAGGCCGTCAGGAAATGAGCGAGCATACAGCTCGCCTGCACACACGTCTATTAGCCTGAGCCTCAGCCGTCCTCATGAGCTCCCGTCATTTTAGTGATTTCAGTTTCCAGAAAAAATGCAGAAGCAGCCGTGCACCCAGCACACACAGACAGACAAAGGGCCTTGAGGATAAGATATGGAGGTACCCCACAGAACAGATGGGTAGAGTCTGACCTGATCTGGTTTCTACACACACTGTAACTTCTGTTAGAAAGGTACGATCCAAACCAGTCTAGAACAGTTCCAGAGATCCCCACCGAGTCACCAAGTCTGTTAATGAAGGTGCTGTGATCAACCTTGTCAGAAGCTGCAGAAAGATATAACAATACTAAAGCTGGGCGGACACTGTGCGACTTTTTCACTCGTAGCACTCAGCTTCAGCTCAAACTGTACGACTTCCTCGCAGGGCAGATCTCACGAGTCATGTGCTCACACTGTACGTCTGGTAGCAACACGTCGGCCCTAAAAATATGCTAAAAATAGCAGTTTTTACACAACACGTCAGACTTTTTGGTCTTGCCTGTTGTCCTTCGGGAGTGCTGCAGGAGGACACACAGGGATTTATGGGGTTGGATGAGGAAAACGAAATAAAGAAAGTAAATCTGTGTTTTGTGATCAGTTTAATTTGACATGAACACGACAAACACGCTTTCTTGACAATCTTCGTGAGTAAAAAAAACGTGTAGAAATAAAAACGAACAGCGTGTGTTATCAGGGAAATAGCGGGCGAGCGGTGTTGATGCAGGATTGCGCCGTGAGCGGTTCTGATACTTTTTGGGTCGCAGCTGCTCTCAGCGCCACTTCAACAGTGCGATACCCTCACGAGGGACGAGCGAAATTTTAAACACGCCAGAAGTCCGTGCGATCTCACGATTGCTGATTGGTAGCTGGTCACGTGGTGTTAATCGCCTCTCGTAACCCCCTGTACACTACACGACGCTCGGCGCTAAACTCGCCCTGATCTCGTGGATTCTCGCACGAGTGGAAAATCGGCTCAAAAAAGTGAAAAAGTCACACAGTGTACGCCCGGCTTAACACTGAACTCCCAGTTGTCTGCAGCCATCATGATGTCACTGAGCAAAGCTGTTTCTGTTGAAGGCTTTTTACCAAAACCAGACTGGAATGTATCAAAACTGTTGTGTAGTTCAAGAAACGTTATCAGCTGATCTGCTACAACCTTTTCCAGTACTTTAGAGAAAAAGGGTCATTTAGAAATGGGTCTGCAGCTTTTAGGCTGAGATGAGTTCAAACTTGTTTTTTATGGACAGGTTCAACAACTGCATGTTTGAAAACAGATGGTACAGAGCCAGTTTGTAGGGATTAATTAATAAAATCTACAATGCATGGGTCAGTTTGGTTAAACGTCCTGATGAATAAGGCAGCAGGAATGGAATCAGCAGGGCATGAGGTTGGTTTAATGTGTTTCTGAATGAGGCAAATGTCCTGGAAATCTACAGGAGTAAAGAAGGACCATGATTGGGAGGAAGGTGGTTGGATGGGGGGTAGGAAGTAGATGGGGGTGATTTTCTGATTTTATTCTCAAAGAACTCTAGAAAGTTGTTACAGTCAGACCTTGAGTAAACCGGCATAAGAGGAGCGTGAGGTGAAATAATCTGGTTTATGGTGTCAAACAGGACTTTAAAGTTATTTTTGTTTACAGCAATCAGCTGAGCAAAGTAAGTGGCCCTCTCATTCAGAGATGTTATCAGTTCTCTAAAGTGCAGCCTGTGACTTTCTGGTCGTCGACTTCCAACGTCTCTCGGCTCTGTGGCATGTCCTTCTGAGACTGTAAATGTTTAGATGTATCCAGGGACTTTTTTCCTTCTGTAGATAAGACGATCTGCTTAATGGGAGCCACTTTGTTCAGGATACTGCAGCATTGCTTGTTGAATGATTGGATAAATAAACTTGGATTATCAGCATGTAGCCTACTGAGCTGCTGTCAAACCATCTAGAAAAAAAAGCCTGCAGACGCATGGTTGTTTCAGTTTGGTCCACAGACACGTGGATGTATTTTATCTACCATGTCGTGTGTGGTTTTGTGGAAAATTTGATTAACAAATTTGCAGTCGTAGTCTTAGCAGTTGTAGTCCTGTAGTCCAAAAATCAACACTTTTTGGAGAAAATAGGTTTGAATTTCTAAAGGAAATGTAAAATAAAAGCAAATGATAAAAGCTGACACTCAAAAGCTCTTGATGTTGATGAAACGGGGCAAAATAAAATATAAGAACTTTATTAAAAGACAACAAACAATATTTTGAGTCAAAGAATGTATTTAGATAACAACTAAGGAAACATACAGACGAACTCCACATTAATACAAACAGATATGGCTTCACATATAAGAACTGTTCTATTGTTTGTCAGTCCGATGTTGGTTTTATGCAGTTTCACATTCTTTACAAAACAAAGATAATATGGTGTTTTATTAACAAATTACAATTATAAAGAAAACATTTAGGTGTTAACAAACAAGAATTTATTAACAAAACTGCTGATGTCTTTCCAAAACGTGTGTGTGTGAAAGCCGAGTAGAGTCGCAGTACTATGACGTCATCAGTGGGCGCTGGACCCCGAGCAGATCCTGTACCGACACCGGCGCCAGTGGCTCACCGTGTCGTTCTTCCGGTCGTTGTACGGTGAAGAACACGCCATGTTGTTGTCTGGAGCCAGGTCTCCGTGTTCCGGGGCTCAGGCCGCTAGCGGGGCTTCGGGGTTGTGAGGCTGGGTCGGCAGAGAGGAGCAGGAAGTGGGAGCTGAGTGGGAGGAGGGACGGAGGGAGCTAGCCGCTGAGTAGCAACGGCTAGTGACGGAGTGATGAGTGACTGGAACGGGAAGAAGAAGAGAAGTGGAGAAGCTGGGGCCTCGAGGAGTTGACCTGGAAACGGACTTGAATAACTGGTCAGGAGCTCCTGGCACCAGGGATCGATGAGCGAGCTTGTGAATGGTGAGTGAGTCTTTCACCAACCTGCGTAGGCCTCCAGCCCCATGGTCCTCCTGCTTTTGTTGTGTTAACACACTAGTAACCAGCCTCATCAGCTGTTCCTCTGCTCACGAGCAGCGAGTCTCCTCATCATCTACCTGCACAGGTCCTTCTCACACCAGACATGACTCGCTGAGCCAGGTCACCTTCAGTCAGAGATAACTTTAGACTTTTGTCTCTCTAGATGCATCCGACACACACACACACACACACACACACACACACACACACACAATAGTGTTTCTATGGTTACATTGTGATTTCTTAGTAAATATTCTATTAGGTGAAAGATAAACTTTATAGTATTTATCCTAGTGGATCTATAATTAAACGGGTAAATAGGGCTGGGCGATATGGCAAAAATAGAATATCACGATTTTTCCAATATTTTATCATGATTTTTTATCCATGATTAGCATAACTTCAATTGCGTATTAAAGAAGAGAAACATTGAATAAACAAACATTTATTCATATTAGGGATAATAAGCACAGTGCTAACACACATATTTTAAACTCACACCAGAGATGATAAAAGCCCTGAGAGAAACAATTATAAAAATCAGTTTTTCTCGTTTTTCAAGTAACTTAACATGAATTAAAATCGTAAACATATTTAAAGTGCAAACATGTCAATTGCAAACGTATTGTGCAAACATGAACTTGTTCAAAATACTATGTAGCTCCCAGTTGCTCATGTAGTGGATAGTTAAGCTCAAATACGGCTCTGATGTGCGGCTGGACCAGAGATCGCTTGTGGTAGCAAATAACTGCACATTCTGAATATTTTCTGCAACTCTCACTTTACATTCAGCGTACATGCGTGGAATGGCGGTGTTCGAAAAATACTTGCGGCTGGAAAACTCGTAGCGCGGATCTAATGTTATTATCATGTTCTTAAATCCCACTCCTACTGTTCGCACGGGACACAAATCTTTGACCAAGTGGTACGTCACTGCATCTGTCACGCTGTTCCATCGTCTGCTGTCTCTGTCGTAGGGAGTGAGTTTTGTGTGTTTGTTAGCGTTTGCTGCCTGGAAGAAGCACTAGCCGCTGCAGCCGCAGGCTTTTTAGCTTTAGCTGCCAGCTGGCTCTCATTGTATTGTTTGGGATGCCTTCTTTTCAAGTGATTAAACAAGTTTGTGGTGTTGCCATCACTTGCCTTGACGCTCTCCTTTTAAATGACGTTTCGCTGCTCTTTGTCATCTGGTGAAAAACCAAACCAGTTCCATATAACGGACGAGGCGTTCCTCTTCGGAACGAAAACCTCATTGTCGCTCTCAGCCGCGGCCGAAGCCATGTTTTTTCACACACAGGTGAAAACAAGCGGGGCACTAATATATTACTATGACTCACTCTGATTGGTTAAGGGTCAAACAAAGGCGTGTCATTCGCCGGAGGTAAGTTCCCTTAAGTGGTTAGCAGCAGTGTGCTAGACGATGGCCCCCTCCATGAGGCCACCACAGCTCAGCAGAACATCGTTGTAGCTTCTTCTGGGGAGAAAAACACTTAGAGAGAAAATAAAGTTAACAGCTGACTCATATGACCAACGACCCCCCCCCCCCCCTTACACACACACACACACACACACACACAGAGTACTTTAATACTAATCATCTTTTTCACCTCAGAGAAATCTCAGCACCCACACTTTTAAACACTGTGTGTGAACAAGTGCCTTGAGACGACTCTTGTTGTGATTTGGCGCTATATAAATAAAATTCAATTGAATTGAATTGAATTGAATAGCTGATCACACTTCAGACTAGAAGCTAATGATGGTATATTAGAGCATCCTGGTGCAAAAAGCTAAACTTTTACAAATGACATGATTGGTCGACTACTAAAATAGTCGTTTGTGGCAGTCCTAAAAATGTTGCCATGAGAGGAGGCGGAGAAAAAAAATCAACATACCAAAAATAAAATGGCCAGGGCTGCACGCTTAATGTTTTCTACAATTTTTAATATATTTTTCAATAATTATCGATATTGATCAATATAAAACATTTTTATCGATATACATTTTTTCCGTATCGTCCAGCCCTAGTAGGAACTTCCATATAACCTGAAACCTGTTCCTTGACATGGTTCTATTGAAATAAGGCGTGGCATCCACCCTGTCCACACTCCAGTACATTTCATTGCTCGGCTTTTTGACATAGCCGGTCAGGAAAGTTGGTCCAAAGAAGGTTTTCAGTTCTGAGACCGACACTGGCTTCCAAGCATTACCTCTGCTACGATGAGGAAGGTCAGGGTGTGCTTGAAAATACTGACTTGCATACAGATTGGTTTGATGCACAACATGATCAAGCAGCTCCTCAGTCAGGAAGAGCTCCAGGAACTTAGCTGGTACATCACAGTCTAGGTCTGCAGCAGCATTTCGGGGTCCAGAAGTTGCAGTGAAGGGGATCTTGTTGGGTTGCCAGCTGACTTCATTCCAATCCAAATCCTGCCCTCGACTCCTGCTTGATGCACACCCTGTAAACATTATAATCATAAACACACACACACACACTATTTATTTATTTGTTTTTCTATTTATTAATTTGTTTGTTTGCCTCTAACCTCTTTTCTTTGCAGTGCTAGTTGTGGCAGGGGGAGATTTTCTGGGTGAACAATCTGTAAATTGAAAATATCTTAAAATAATAATCAAAAATCAAATTATTCCCGTTATAACTCTGTAAAGAAAAAAGCTGGAAACAAGTGTTGGGGATGCTTTGTGACATTCATGAAAGTAGGGGAGATGGGTAAGCAGGAAGAAAAGAATGACGTGAACACAACAATCAAATAACAGCCGTTAGCTGTTAGCTAGCTGTTACGTTACCTTCTTCATTTTGTCTTTTATCGTCTGGGTGACGAGTCGCTCCTGCTCCTGGTTGGTCAAGATAAATCTGGATCGGGTTCACTAAAATGATCCAACCGGGTTGGTTGTCGTCTTTTCTCTAGACAGGAACACGATGCAAAGTTTTGCCACCGCAACACAGACTTTGTTGAAGTGTGAGCTAGGGCTGCTCGATTATGGCAAAAATAATAATCACGATTATGGTGACTGAAATTGAGATCACGATTATTTAGGACGATTTTTCAATTTATGTTGATTTTATTTGTTTTTATTCAGTCATAAAACTGCTCAGGGCACAATCAGGACAAAAATAAGAAACAAGATGATCACTAAAAGAACTCCTGATTCCCAGGATAAAAGGACCAATATACTTATAGCTCATAGTCTATGACCCAAGGGCTGTAGACCTTGGTTTAACTCATGTAAGTCTAACCAGTACAGACCCAAATACCAATATCTTGCAAATACTGACAGCAAGAATTATAGAGTGGCATTTATAACAAATAAATGCAAATAAACTGATGTTCACAAAATGTTACATAACATTTATTGAGTCGTGTCAAGGTGCTGTAGCACTGTGTCCTCAGAGAGATTAGTTATCAGCGTGAGGAACTTATTTCTACCTTATTTATAAACTATTTATTTACAGGCCCATCAGTTAATGTAATAATTGTCCCGACCACAGCTGCACCCCCCACCCCCCCACCCCGGTCTCACACAATCGGGCAAGCTGCACGTGTGTTTAGCACGCCGCACGCGCACATTTAGCTGTTTTTAGCTGCTCAGGAGACCGCAGGTGCGGTGTGTGTGTCACTCACTCTAGTTAATCCAACAAGGAGCCGGCTCCGAGAGCTGTCTTTAGCGACCGACACATCACTGCATCATTCCCTTTCCTAATGTTGTGAAGAACGGTCCGGAGCACAGGCGGAGTGTTTAGCTAACCTGCAGGAAATGTCGACGACAGTTATCCAGAAAGTAGCTAAGGGTTACCAGAGATGTTTCTGAGGTGTTCGCTAGGTACTTTTAGGATTAAAAAGTCAAGAAGGGGGTCTGAAAAGCTGCTAGAAATAGCGTCAAAGTCGCTAAATTGGCAACACTGTGAGGAGCGCTTCATTTGCAACTTAGGGCAGCGCAAGCGGGAGGAGCAAATAATCGGCTTGTTATGTTTTTTATAATCGTTCAAAACTCAGATCGAAATCGTGATTAAAATTCGATTAATTGAGCAGCCCTAGTGTGAGCTGCATCAGATTATCCGTTTTGCGCCTTGCCTTAGGCATAGTGGCTTCCCAAAACCAGCTCCTATTTCATGGATCGTCTTCTTCCTGATCACGTGATGCATCACTGTTGCACACACAGGTGAAAATCATTTTTAGTTGGTTGGTGTTTACTCTCAGGGTGCGCGAGCTTGTTGCCTACCACCTGTAAGAGTAGCATACGTATGTATTTTGGGTACTTTTAAAGCTCAATATACTACACTACACTTTGACCGATAAGATATGAATTTATACATAAATATGGAAGTCCAACCTGATTGGTCTTTGAATGTTTAACCAGAAGATTTAGAATTCTTTGTTTATTCAGGGGTTTTAAGACTCTTCGAATCAATTCAGACAGAGTCAAGTTTATAAAAAGTAAGAAATGTATTTTCTAAACAATTAAAAACATGACAACTAGGGAACACTTTATGTGATGAATGACTCTACATGGATGGAATGTGAGGTGTGATGGAGTGAATGTGATGTTATCAGAACCTTCGTATCTGGAGAATCTGAGTTCTGAATGGGAGTGATTTCTGTCTGCTATAACTATAGTGATGGTTCATAAAACCACATCAGACGCAATCTGTCGAGTCTACGTACCAGCTCGGAGACCCCTGTGGTGGATCCGGAATGTGTTGAAGTCCGGGGACCCCAAAGGTACCGAAGTCCGTAGAAGAAACCGCAGTGCCAACTAGACCGGTCGCGAGATGTCTCCAGGTCACGACAGTTGTTTGCGTCTTAGGAATAACCCTTAAGGAGTCGAAGTTGGTTCAGCTTTGTTCTGAAGGAACAGTTTGCGGTATCAGCTGTAGCGTGCAACAGGTTTTGACAGCTTGTCAAAAGATGCGACGGGAGCAGAGTTTCCCTCCGATGGCCAGTCAGAGTTAGCTCAACTGAAATCACTCAGGAAGTGATGCTGTTTAAATAATGGCCATATCTTGGTTTACTGATAAATCAGAACTTGCCCCTGTGTAGGGGGTAAATATTGTTGTTTGTCGAGTGACCCCAAAGTACCGAAGTTCGTAGAAAAGACCGCAGTATGACCAGGTCGGTCCAGAGTTGTCTCCCGGATCACAACAGATATATGCAATCGTTTGCGTCTAGAACAGCTGTTTCTGAATAGCTGAAGGAACCGTTTTGCTGTGTCAGCTGTAGCTTGTAGCAGGGTTTTTGACCGCTTGTCAAAAATGCTCTGGGTTAAAGAGGGTTCGCTCCGGATGACCTGTCCGTAGCTTTCTCCTTTCTCTAGAACTGACTCACCGTGAAGTGAGCTCTGTTTTAATATGCTCACATTATGATTTCTTGGCCAACCGGGACATGCCGTGTTAAGGGGTGTTAACAAGCAAACCTCAGAACGTCACGCCTTCTTTCAGATACAGGATGCTCTGATTTGTGGGTAAGAAAATTTCTATGTGTCTGTTTATGTTTATGTATTTAGCAGATGCTTTTGTCCAAAGTGACTTACAAGTTATAATCAGCATTTTGCCCTTGAGGCTAACAACAACAATAACAACAAAAACTTGACATCAGTCATGGAGAGTATGGAACAAGGAGTGGACAGTAGAGGGGGGGGGGGGGGGGGTGCAGGGAGGGTGCTAGTTTAGAAGATGCTCTCTGAAGAGCAGGGTCTTCAGGAGTTTCTTGAAAATTGAAAAGGAAGCTCCTGTTCTGGTAGTGCTTGGAAGGTCATTCCACATTTGTGGAACAGTGCATGAGAAGAGTCTGGATTGTCCTGAGCGTGGTGTAGGCACTGCTAGCCGACGATCCTGTGATTACCGGAGCGGCCGGGCCGAGACGTAAGCCTTTGCAAGAGGATTCAGGTAGATGGGAGTCGTACCATCTCGGACTTTGTATGCTAGTGTTAGCAATTTGAATTTGATGCGTGCTGCTAGCGATAGCCAGTGGAGCTCAATGAACAGAGGGGTGATGTGTGCTCTTTTTGGCTGGTTAAAGACCAGATGCGCCGCTGCGTTCTGGACCATTGGAAGAGGTCTCACAGTACAGGCTGGAAGACCAGTTAGAAGGGCATTGCAGTAATCGAGGCAGGAGATAACAGTAGATTGCACCAGGAGCTGTGTGGCATGTTGTGTTAGGTATGGTCTGATCTTTCGTATGTTATACAGCGCAAAGCGGCATGAACGAGCAACAGAGGCAACATGATCTTTAAAGGTCAGGTGTTCATCAATCACAACACCCAGATTTCGAACTGCCTTTGAAGGAGCCAGAGCTAGGAAGTCATTTTGGATTGAGATATTGTGCTGTATGGATGGTTTTGCTAGGATGACAAGTAGTTCAGTTTTAGAGAGGTTGAGTTGGAGATGGTGGGATTTCATCCATTTTGATATGTCAGAGAGACAGTTTGATATTCGTGCAGAGACAGTGTGGTCGTCCGGTGGAAATGACCGATAGAGCTGGGTGTCGTCTGCATAGCTAGCAGTGGCAGGAGAAGCCATGTGATCGAATGATCTCACCCAGTGAGGTGGTGTATATGGCAAAGAGAAGAGGTCCTAGTGCAGAGCCCTGGGGGACTCCTGTAGCAAGATGGTGCACGGTAGAGGATTGTCCAAGCCAAGATACACTGAACATCTTAGGTGTGTTCTTACTGTGCCGTGGTTCTAATTCCATGCTTTCGTTCTTTTTTAAACACAGAAACAGTAGCTACAAAACAGGTAAACAAAACTGTTTCTGTGTTTAAAAAAGAACGAAAGCATGGAACAAGATACACTGAATGATCGTCCTGTGATGTACGATTCAAACCAGGCGTGTGCTTTCTCTGTGATGCCCATGCTAGAGAGTGTGGACAAAAGGAAGCCATGGTTGACAGTGTCAAATGCTGCCGATAAGTTGAGCAGGATAAGCACGGAGGATTTGGCAGTTGCTCTAGCTTCTTTTAAGGATTCAGTCACTGCTAACAAAGTTCAGTGGAGTGGCCCTGTTTGAACCCAGATTGGTAAGGGTCAAGCAGACAGTTTTGTGAGAGGTATTCTGTGATCTGCTTGAAAGCCGCCCTTTCAATGATTTTGTACAGAAAAGGGAGGAGAGAGATAGGTCGGTAGTTCTCCACATGATTCGGAGGAAGAGATGGTTTTTTTTAGCGGCGGTTTAACCTGAGCATGCTTGAGAGAGGTGGGAAATGTACCGAATGTCAGTGATGCGTTGATCACATGTGTGAATGCTGCGGCTACTGTAGGAGCAATAGCTTGGAGCAGCTTAAGCCAGGCGTCCACTGTGCGACTTTTTCACTTGAGCCGATTTTCCACTCGTGCAAGAATCCACGAGATCGGGGCGAGTTTTGCGCCGAGCGTCGTGTAGTGTATAGAGGGTTACGAGAGGCGATTAACACCACGTGACCAGCTACAGATGAGCAATCGTGAGCTCGCTCAAACTTTGGCATGTTAGAAATTTTGCTCGTCCCTCGTGAGGATATCGCACTGTTGAAGCGGCGCTGCGAGCAGCTGTGACCCAAAAAGTACCAGAACCACTCACGGCGCATGCGCAATCATGCATCAACACCGCTCGCAGTGCATGCCGGTAGATTTGTGTCCGACTTGACGCCGACTTGCTCTGACGTCATGCCTACGTAGGCAACGACAACCTTGTGAGATCAAGGCGGCCGCAGATTTTGGAGCAAGGCGCTGCAGTTGCTCTCCCTCGACTGCAAAACCTAGGGGATGACGGGAAACGCCTGGCTCTCACCTGATCTAAGATCTGATTGGTTCATATTTTGATCCAAACATCCGGTGGTAGAACATGAAATGTTGGTCACATGTATTCTGTAAATCATGTTATGTTGATGATGACAACAATATAGGCCATAAAGAGAAATGTGTTTTGTGTTCTTATGTCACGTTTCCTATGAGCACACTGAAGCTACAGCTGATAACCTTTACTTATTATTACATTCATGTCTTCATATACAATATATGATATCCACAAGCACGTGAGGATGGGTTTCAGCTGCTAACAGGCACCAGAATTAAAATTGAAAATTGAACAAGTGTGAATGCTAACGCGATATCTTCAGCCATCGTCACCCGTGAGCTACACATGTAGGGAAATCTGTCCGACTTAAGGACTCGACACACGGGAGGTGACAAACGACCGTGATCAGCGAAATTCGTCACTGTCGCTTTTCTTACCTGACACACGGGAGGCGACCCGCACCAGCGGTAAAGCCGTCTACGCGTTCTGTTCCATGGTGAAATCGAAACTTCCGTTGTTTTGCCTGGCCGTGTCAGGTTGGAGGGAATTAAGGATGTCGCCTCCCGTGTGTCGAGCCCATTAAATGCTTGCTTTCAGCCCCCCCCGCTGCTTCCGTCTGCTCTCGTCTGTTTTCCAGGCGAGCCGCTGCTCAACTCGAACACGGCCATTCTCTGCGCCTCCCGTCTTCTTTAAACCGCCAAGAATCGTTCCACCTACGCACACGCTTCTCTGCTTCATACCGTTTCGAACTGTCTCGCATCTCCTCACCAGTTTTAAAGCGTTTTGCCGGAGATTTCATCAAGAAATCCCATCCCTGTGGCGGCGGCATCTCCCTGCGTGCTTGTGTGTTTCTAGCGTGGTTCCACTTCGTCTTTAATAGTGAACAGATAGTTCACGTGACTATAACTAGAATCGTGCAGTACGTGCACGAATCGTACAAGTGCAGTACGTGGCTAGAGGCGCGCAGGTTCACGCGCGCGAAACGAAAACGGCAGCTTCCTACAGGGCGCGGCCATGATGAAGGTGAACGCCGGTGTGTAAATGACAAATAAGGCTTGGGCACCACCCGGGCGGTAAGTCGTCAAGTATTTACCGCCCGACGAGAAAATTTAGCGCCATTGGCGCTCGGGCGCTTTAAAGGTCGACCCCTGAAGTAGCAGGTGCAGCTGCATATTTTTTCAATAAAAACGTTATGTTGTAATGTGATGTGGTTCCGCCTTAATGTGGTACTGAAGGGCTGAGCGCTAGAGTTGTAACCTGAGACCGGACCGGAACCGAATCAGCCCAATCGGTTCTGTTGGATTTGGGCCGTGATATGGGTTGTCACGCGGCGTGCTCCGCTCGCTCGCACAGCAACTGAGAGAGAGAGAGAGAGGATCGGAGGACGTTCCTCCAAACCGATGCTCCAAACACGCATTATTATTTTCATAATTTAATTATTGTTTCTCCTGGAAGCGCTCAGTCAGACCGAGTGTTGTGATGCTGGGAGATCCGGTCTTGGGGAGGGGGCGGGGTCAATGATGGCGGCTGCAGCGTGATCGTCTGTCTCTTTTATTTAGGGACACGGAGAAGTTAAAAGGAGAGAGAAATAGAAGATAGAAGTTATTGTTCCACTTTATTCTTTTGTGTCATGATGATAAACTGATGTTAAATTCAGCTTAAAGAGAGACTGGGAGGAGGCTTTGGTCCATTTTAGGTTACAGGAGGTCTTGTCTCCTATCTGCTCCTCCAGAGACAGCATGGACATGAGGGTTACAATGGTGAGGGTCCCACAGGACAGGTCAGTGGAAAGGTTTGTAGTTAGCTGGTTAGTGAAAGAGATCTATCAGCTGGGTAATTTAATCCTAATCCAGCCCACAGCCTTCTGCTGGTGTTATTATCAGAAAGAATAAAACACACATCTTAAATATTATTGGAAGTGTAGAATTAGTTTTATGTTTTATTATTTTCTGCATCAAACAGAACTTGATTCATTCTCCATTTCAGAAACGAACCACTGGGTTCAAATAAAATAAACTAAGTCAAACATTTCATTTGGTGTTATTTCTGACACCCTTCACCTGCGGCATCAATATCTGACTCTAGAGCTGCTCAGAGACATTAAACACTCATATATGAACCCATTATGGATTTTATTATTACATTTTGTGTCCTGTAGGTTTTCAGAACTTTTTTAGATTTTGTGAGTTTTTGCAAAGCGTGTTTTTCTCAGCCTGAGGCGTGGTGTTGAACCAGGAAACAGATGTTTTACTTTGTTAAATCTTCTTAAATGTTTTGTCCTAACCTGTTGTGAATGGAGAGCTTTTGAGGGACGGCAGGTTGTGTCAATTATGTTTTCCATTTATCGATGAAAACAAATCAATATGAAATAATCGTGATGCATTGGGATGTCGAATCAAATTGAATCGTTGACCCAATAATTGTAATCGAATAGGGAGACAAGTGAAGATTCACACCTCTACTGCCCAATAAGAAAGCCAAGTTAGTGGAAGTGCAATCGGGTCCTTTGTTGTTACTCGAGCAATCGCAGACCGGACCATGGCCAGGGACACGAGGTACGGAGGGATTCTCCCCATGAGGAGGGTGTCAACCGAGGCGCTCATGTCCTGACCATAGTCAGTCAGGCAAGTGGTCAGCAACTGTGTACGAGCATAATCAACATTCACGAAAGAACGCAATTCGTTCACAGCAGAAGTTGTTTTATGCAAAATGTTGCTATGAGTGTTGAATACCACCATAGTCTGGCGTTCAGACGTGCCCAGCTGTCTCAAAGCACGCCGTTGTTGCAGTACCTGCTTATGCAGGGCCGGGTATTCTCTGTTAAGCTCATCAGCGTGGCGATGAACTGTGTTAATCTCGATCGAGTTGACTGAAGAGAATACGAAAATTTTAAAAGGGAGCCAATTGTATTAGCTAGTGAGAAAAATCTGTCCAGGAAACGCTTCTCTCTAATGTTGGTACCCGAAAGATCATTGTTTGAAACCGTCAATTTAAGCGCCTGGAATAATATGTGAGAGGCGTCAGCTTCTGAGTGTTGCATCAGGGTACTAGTCCAGCGGGCTCCGGTTTCCGAGAGGTTGCCGAAGGCATTCATCATCTTGCCAGTACACATGGACATGATGGTGAGTTCTGAACCAGAGTCCAAGATACCCTCACAGTCAAGCACCCCCTTTAGGACCCTCACGGACAATATCACAGATGACTGTTAGTGGAAGTCTGACCGGTGAGCTAGGATCACTGGGTTTGGTGGCAGGTGCTTTGGATGCTGGAGGCTCAACGCTAACAGAAGCGACCACACCAGACCTCGCCGAGGTCACAGGTGTCATCGGATGTGTCGTTGTGGCATGCATCACCTCTGCAGGACCTGCTGCTGTGACCAAGTCACGTGCAGGTTCAGGAGGTGGAGGAGGGTGTAAACCCTTTTCTGCCAAAGAGATGGACAGAACCGTCTCACATGTCGATGGATCTTTCATCAGGCCACAAAGTGCAGATCAGTGCGGCGCAAACTGCTCCTGGAGGCACACCTAGAATCAGCTCCTGGCCTTGGGGCAGGACTACAGTCCCTGCGACCACGACGTGGTGAATACCGGTCAGAAGGATATTGGCGCTCGCCTGAGCAAGACGACTCTCTCCTAGAGGAGTATGATGAACCCCGCTTTTCTCTAAAAGAAACACAATGTCTGTCACGACCAAGTCGTGGTGGCTGAGGGTCCCCCTCACCAGCTGGTGGGGGGCTACGGTCTCTCGCAACACTCTGAGACCTGTTAGTAGGAAAGCCTCATGGCTTGGAGTTGTTATAGGACTTCTGGACCTGTGATTTAGCGCCAGGTCTGCGGTTATAACCTTTTCGAGTCCCTGATGTAGTCCCTTTGAGTCGCAGCGTGAATATACAGTTCATCAGCCAAAAGAATAGTTGGTTTGGGTGTTGCTTGCTCTTTAAAGAAATAATATTACTGTTAAATGTGTGAATAGAAAGTTACAGCATTCAGTAATTCACTGTGTTTCTGTTTTTCCTACAGGTGTTAAAATAATGGCGCTGGTTAAAGAAGAAGCTCATGAAGAACAGAGTGCTGGTGAGGACCAGCAGGAACCAGAACACCTTCACATAAAGGAGGAACAGGACGACCTCTGGAACAGTCTGGAGAGAGAGCAGCGACATTTGAAGGAGACTGATGCTGCCAGATTTCTATTCACTGCTGGTTCTATAAAGAGTGAGGATGATGAAGAAAAACCTCTCGTCTCACAGCTTCATCAGCAGGAAACAGAAGACCGAGATGTTCCAGCGAGCAGCTCAGCTGACCATGTGACAGCAGAAATGACAAGTCATTTAGCAACAAGGTCTTCAGGCTGTTGTGTTAGTAAGGAATGTGTTATAGTGAAGCAACATGCAGACTCATGTAGGGAAGTCCAGAAAAAGACTAAAACCTTTAGTTGTGATCACTGTGGAAAAGAATTTAAGGTTAAATCAAGTTTAAACAGTCACATGAGTGTCCACACAGGAGTAAAGCCTTTTGCCTGTGAGCTGTGTGGACAACGATTTAATCATAAGCTGAGTTTAAACGGTCACATGAGTGTCCACACTGGACAGAAACCTTTTGCCTGTGAGCTGTGTGGACAAAGATTTACCCGAAAGACAACTTTAAACAGACACACGAGAGTCCACACAGGACAGAAGCCTTTTGCCTGTGAGCTGTGTGGACAAAGATTTCGTTATAAGACAAGTTTAAACAGTCATATGAGTGTCCACACAGGACAGAAGCCTTTTGCCTGTGAGCTGTGTTGTCGAAGATTTCTTTGTAAGACAAGTTTAAAAAGTCACATGAGTGTCCACACAGGAGTAAAGCCTTTTGCCTGTGAGCTGTGTGGACAAAGATTTAATCATAAGCTGAGTTTAAACGTTCACATGAGTGTCCACACTGGACAGAAACCTTTAGCCTGTGAGCTATGTGGACAAAGATTTACCCGAAAGACCATTTTAAACAGTCACATGAGGATCCACACAGGACAGAAGCCTTTTGCCTGTGAGCTGTGTGGACAAAGATTTCGTTATAAGACAAGTTTAAACAGTCATATGAGTGCCCACACAGGACAGAAGCCTTTTGTTTGTGAGCTATGTGGACAAAGATTTAGTCATAAGACAAGTTTAAACAGTCATATGAGTGTCCACACAGGACAGAAGCCTTTTGCCTGTGAACTGTGTGGAAAAGGATTTAACCGAAAGACAGATTTAAACAGACACACGAGAGTCCACACAGGACAGAAGCCTTTTGCCTGTGAGCTATGTGGACAAAGATTTCGTTATAAGACAAGTTTAAACAGTCATATGAGTGCCCACACAGGACAGAAGCCTTTTGCCTGTGAGTTGTGTGGAAAAGGATTTAACCGAAAGAAAGATTTAAACAGACACACTAGAGTCCACACAGGACATAAGCCTTTTATATGTGAGCTCTGTGGACAAAGATTTAGTCATAAGACAAGTTTAAACAGTCATATGAGTGTCCACACAGGACAGAAGCCTTTTGCCTGTGGGCTGTGTGGAAAAGGATTTACCCGAAAGACAGATTTAAACAGACACACAAGAGTCCACACAGCACAGAAGCCTTTTGCCTGTGAGCTGTGTGGACAAAGATTTCGTTATAAGACAAGTTTAAAATGTCATATGAGTGCCCACACAGGACAGAAGCCTTTAGCCTGTGAGCTGTGTGGAAAAGGATTTAACCGAAAGAGAGATTTAAACAATCACACGAGTGTCCACCCTGGACAGAAGCCTTTTGGTTGTGTTACTTGATGTAAGTGGTTACTTTTAATAAATGATCAGTAAGATGTGATATTCCATATAAATATGAAATATCAATGTTATTGATCTTTTGAAAATTTATCTAAAATGAAACCAGGTCATTTTGGTAGTTTGGGGAAATCTCACCTTTGTAATATTTTGAGACCGA
Source organism: Nothobranchius furzeri (assembly GCF_043380555.1). Lineage (NCBI taxonomy): Eukaryota > Metazoa > Chordata > Actinopteri > Cyprinodontiformes > Nothobranchiidae > Nothobranchius > Nothobranchius furzeri. The sequence goes on along the minus strand of NC_091742.1, from coordinate 98,942,603 downwards.
ATGAAAAATAAAGTTTCTAAAAACAAATTAAATACTACATTTCTACTACTGTGTTGGCGACGGTGGCACAGGAGTAAAGTAATCACCCCATAATCGAAAGGTTGCAGGTTCGAGCCCCCTCTCAGTCTGTCGCTGTCGTTGGGTCCTTGGGCAAGACACTCAACCCACCTTGCCTGCTGGTGGTGTTCGGAGGGACCGGTGGCACCAGTGCTCGGCAGCCTCGCCTCTGTCAGTGCGCCCCAGGGCAGCTGTGGCTACATCATAGCTCATCCCCACCTGCGTGTGAATTGGTCAATGACTGATTGTGTTGTAAAGCGCCTTGGGGGTTTCCAGGGCTCTAGGAGGCGCTATATCAAATACAGGCCATTTACCATTTACTAATGATGACACGGAACAAATGATGATAAATTATGGTTGAAACAAGATAACTGGGACAATGAGTGAAATGATGGAATGTGTACTTAGATGTTATGTAGCAAAACCAAGTGTCTTAGAAAATTGTGATATCTGGGTTGTAAAATACGTCTGAATGTATGGTTTAACAATCTCTATTAAAACACCATCCCACGCCAGTTGTGCAGAATCTACGAGTCCTTGTGGTGAAGGCTGCCGGTGATCCAGCGGTCGGAGAAGTTGATACAAACTGCCAGTAGAGTTGACTTCTGTGGTATTTGGAGCACATAGTTTCACCCCAAAAACCAAACCGCTGTTCTGAGATACCTTCCAGGTGAGTGCTGGAAGCTGGTGTAACAATTTTGCAACTGCACAATAATTTCAGACTTCCTCATCTGATGTGGAGAGACCAGCTTGTCTGAGCGTAGCCTTTAGGAGGCAGATCTCAAGTCTGGCTTTGATTTGCTGCAGTTTAATCAGAGTCTGTTGTTCCTCTGAATAAGAAGAAAGTATCATTTCTATAGTGCCTCTCAAGATAAAAATTACGAGGTACTTCAAAAAAAACAAAATATAAAAAAACATTTCGAAAATGTTGAAAAATATATTTAAAATTGGCAAAAATAGGCAATTGTGATTAAAAAATGTTAAGAAAGAGAGAGAGTGAATAGGAAAGAGGGAAATCAGTGGATCCTGAGGAAGGTGGAATAGGTGGGGAGAGCAGAATAAAGAGAGAGAGGTGAAGAAGGTCATACAAAAGCCAGCTTGAACAAGTGAGTCTTCAGCTGCTTTTTAAAGGAGACCACTGAGTCCACTGATCTCAGGGGGAGAGAGGTCCAGAGTCTGGGGGCCACAGCAGCAGATGATCTGTCACCTTTGACCTTTATCCTGGTGCTGCACAACCAGTAGGCTTTGGTCACTGGACCTCAGGGACCTGCTGGGGGTGTAGGGACTAAGAAGATCACCAATGTAAGATGGTGCTTGTCCATGTAACGCCCTATAGACCAGAACCAGGATCTTGAAATAAACCCTGAAGTTGACTGGCAGCCAGTGAAGCTGGAGGAGAAGCGGGGTGATGTGGGTGTGTTTGGAGGACTTGGTCAGAAGCCGAGCACAGGCGTTCTGAACCACCTGTAGACGGTTCAGGGAGGTTCTGCTCAGACACGTGAAAAGAGAGTTACAGTAGTCTAAGCGTGAGGAGATGAAGGTGTGGAGAACTGTCTCAAGTTCAGAGCGAGACAGAATGGGACTCAGCTTAGCAACGTTCCTGAGATGGAAGAAGGAAGAGCGAACAAGAGAACTGACATGAGAATCCAGGGTGAGAGCTGGGTCAAAGGTCACGCCAAGATTCCCAACGGAGGGTTTGGTGTGAGAAGCAAGCTGACCAAGAGAGTCTCTGACTTTGGGAACCAGCTTGTCTGGGGCACAGATGAGGATCTCAGTCTTATCTTCGTTCAGCTGAAGAAAGCTCCCACCATCCAGGTTTTGATAGAGTCTAAGCAGGTGTGTAACAGTTGCAGCTTAGACATCTCATGGGGCTTAAAGGAGATGTACAGTTGGATGTCATCTGCATAAAGATGGTAGGAGATTCCCTTGAAGGAGCTCAGGATGTGCTGAAGAGGAAGCAGATAGAGGAGGAAGAGCAGAGGCCCCAGCACAGAACCTTGTGGGACACCATGGGTAAGAGAGGTGGTGGAGGACCTAAACTTGGAGACGGCTGCAGAGGTCACAACTGGCCACTAGGGTGTGCTGCGACCAAGCCTCGAGGGAAAAAGGTGTATTCAGGGATGTGCCTGAAGTCACGTACGGGTAGGTTTGCCAACTCACTGAAAAATAAATAAGGGACACCTCGCGGGCAGGGCCGGCCGCTCCAGGCCACCCTTCCCAGCGTGGTGATTTTTTTTTGCTCTTTTTTGTGTGTGAAAGGATTTTTTTTTTTACTATTTGACTTGAAGTTGGTTTAAGAAGATGCATATTCTTTGTGATATGAAAACATGGGAAATAAATGATCATTTAGCCATTTATTTATGGCGTGAAATGACAAAATTATTATTATTTTTATTTTTTTATTTTTTTTATTTATTTTTTTACCGTGTCCTGTCTGGCTGTGAAGCAAGCAGAATTGATGTCTGAATGCTGGTGACAAGCCTTACAGATTTACTCTCAGGTGGAGCATCAAAGCGTTTGCTTTTAATGTCACGCCTGATACTTAAAACTTTATTGTTAGTGTTGTTGAATGCTTTGTAATTCCGACCAGACACAGAGACAGAGGTGAAAGAGAAAGGAAAAGAAAAGGTGGGGAGAGAGAGGGGGGGGGGGGGGGGTTCCACAAAAATAAACAATGAACAAGAGTCTGCTTCTAGACCTGCAGAAAGAGAGACGAAAAACAAAAAAAGGGACACAACAACAATACAACAAGATCTAGCTATCACTGATGAAGAAAATATATAATCAACATTGCTTAACTGAAGAATCACGATAATAAATCACAGTGCATTAAGTGCCCACCATAGTCTTAAGACCTGTGTTTAACGTTCCCAAGCCCATACTTTTGAGAGCACCATGTGAGCACCTGTGTGTGTACACGCGCTTGTTTATGTAAGATTTCTCTATAGGAGCGTCCAACAGAGAGTGTGAGGGACCACAGATCCGCTCCCAAAAGATGCGCAGGAGACGGGGGGAGCTCCAAGTCCCAGAGATCCAGGCGTTGCCCCAGAACACAGGAACCCCAAGGAGACTGCAACCAGGAAGGCCCCACCCCCATTTCCCCCGAGAGGCACAGAGGATCGCCCCGGGGGGCCACAACCAGCAGCCGGCAGAGTCCCGGGAGATATCAGCGGCAAGCCCACAGGCCCGCCCGCAGCCTCCCACCCCCTAGCCGGCCGAGCCCGGGACCCAGGGGTGACCACCCCCGCCGGGGACCAAGCAGAGCCCAGGGACCCAGACCCCACCAGACAGCCACCGGGATCTATCAGGCAGATGCCTGAATCTTAAACCCCCAGACCCGGTTGCCACGAACACTCAGGCAGACCATGGCACAACCCCTCACACCAGGTGTGGCAGGGGGAGGGGGGACAAAGATCTATATCATAAAGAGAGGTTCCAGGAGAGGGGAGGAGTCAAAGGCCCCACCTGACATATACAATCATACACAAACACAGTCACACACTCCCTCCCTCATGCTCACACATGCACATACAACCCAAGACTTACAAAAATGCATGCCGGACACCCACTCATGCTCCCCATACACACCCTATTCACTCTGGTCCCGGTACTGCTGCACATGGGGTACAACCATCACCGGTAACCAGAGTTTGACCCTTTCTGCTGGGGTGCTGATGAGCAGGCTCCCCCGCCCAACGCTGAGCACAGCAACCCACCACCCCAAACCCCAACCAGACGGCCAGATCTCCCTCCTAGCCTCCAGCCCCAGGAGGCCTAGCAACAACAGAGGTGGCTAAGACCCCTAGTCTCCCTCAGCCTGCTCCAATATAGTGTTGTGTGATCATGAGGTGTATTCCATGGCTGTGGTGAGTGGGCAGTGCGGGCATCATCCGGCCTATGCCAGCTGGTGCCACCGCACCACCCCACTTACACTCTCAGCCATCAGTGTCTAAGTGCGGTTTAAAATTGGAAGTGGGCACCGGCACCCGGGAGGAGGCTGAAATATCCCCCTGCCAAATGCTGTTGAATGTGCTCACTCCCAAGGCCCTAAGTGTGTGTTTGTGTGGAATGTCGTCAGTGGAAGTGTATAAGGTGCAAATAAAATTGGGGGGCAGGTTGCCACAGGAATGCGGAAATGGGGTCCATACCCGCACTCCCTGACTTGCCCACCCCCCAAGATCCTATGTGTATGTTTGTGTGATGATGTGAGGGAGCAGGAGGAGAGAAATATGCGGGAATGGGGAGGAATGGCTGGCTGGGCTTAGCCCTCCAGGGAGCCAGCTCCCCTACTGGCCCCAATAGGCACCTCTGTTGACAAACTGCCACCCAGGGCATGGAGACCCCAGCCCATCCTGCCAGGGCCCAAAGTAGCAGCATTACAGAGCCCCACGGAGTCTGAGGGAAACCAACCCAGCCCCACCCCAGCAGAATATCTATGCCCATCCCTGCATTTGCACAACTTCCAGAATATATAAGACATGGGACATCCAGGTAAGGTTGGGTCCTCCCCCTCCTGAACCTCCCCTCTCCCCTGTGATGGAACGGCAGAGGAGTCAAGGTCTACCTGAGGCCCCTGAACCCGGGCCAGGCACTGCTGCGTTTTCCTGCCTTCTTCCCGGCAGCATACATGTCAGGACCCGACCCCCAAGGCCCCGCCCAGATCCCCACCCGGGGCCGGCCACCCCCAAACCCCGAGCCCCCAGGCCCCCACCCAGACCCGCCCAGGGGCATTGCAGCCGCCAGGCAGTGACCCATGGCCGCCGCCAAGCCCCCCAAGGGGCCCCACTCACAACTGCCAGTAGTCCACCCCCCGAGGCAACCCAAGCACCTCCAGAGGGGGGCAACGGCCCCCCAGTCCCAGACACCCCCAGTGAACCCACCTCCAGGGAACATCCGGATACTCCAAACTCAGACCCCACACCCCCCCACCTACACCATCCCGTAGGACAACATCAATGGCCCCCCACCCTCGCTATGTGATGGAACCGATCAAAGGAGCCCAGAGAGATTCATCTGAAGTGGAAGCAGAGGCTATATCAAATGCAATATGATCTAACAAAAGATTTCTATACTGGTTAATGCAGAGAGTTTCTCTGTTTTTCCAATTCAAGAGGATAGTGTCATGAGCCGAGGTGAGTACTCCTGTTCTCATAACCATCTGTGAGTCTCTTGCCAGGAGAGGGAGTGGCCCAGCTGTTCCTGATCAGCAATCAGCGGGGTGCCTTCCTATTTAAGGTGGATGGTGGACACACTTTGACGCCGGAAGATTGCCTCAGTTTTGGTAGTAACCAGCCACTCGTGTGATCTCTAGTGTTCTTAGGATAAATGTTATTCATTGTGTTTGCGCTTATATTGGATTTACCCTTCCTCAGGATTCCTGTCGACCTCCTTGGATTCTGACCTCTACCAGGATTTTGGATATTCAGCACACGGACCATATCACCACCGCCATAACCCACCTCTCGTCTCACCCAGTGCCCCATCCACCAGGACGCCCCGCTTCTCTCCACCTCTGCTCCCTCTCCTGTGCTTCCCCGGCTCTCTACCTCTCCCTCCTCCAGCCAACACATACACCCCCCCACAGTAAGTCTGCTGAACACCTCTGCCTGCCTACAAAGGATTGTGACACCAGAACCTTTGCTCACCTGTGTTCTCCCTCCTCCAGACGCTGAGCTGTTGTTGCAGTTTCAACCACAGAATTATCTGTGCATCTTAAGTTTCCCCTTATAAATAAATCATTTTTTCATCAATTTTTGGTCAGTGTTGTATTCTGCACGTCTTGGGTTAAGTACCTTCCTCCAAACATGACAGAATCTTCCGGCCAAAGCATTAACCCTGCAGACGCAGCACTGACCAGTTTCTCCCACAGACTTTCACAGCAGGAACAAGTCATACCTCAACTCATGGAACAACTCACCGCAGCCAATGCCCGCTATCAGCATTTGGAGAGTTTAGTACAACAAATCCATGATCGGCTTCCCCAACAGCCGATCCAGCCTTCTCCAGCAGAATCCCAACCTTCCATTCCGCTTGCCTCCGCTGCACCTGGATCCGCGCATATGGAGATGAAACATTTCCGCCTGGCTTCCTCTCCACCTGCAGTCACGTATAGTGGTGAGTTCGAGGACTGTCAGAGTTTTCTGTTACAATGCCGTTAGACGTTTGAGCGCTCACCAGGAGCTTTTACGTTGGACTCCATTAAGATCTCTTATGTGATCGGACTTCTAAGAGGCAGAGCTTTAAGATGGGCTGAGGCCAAGAGCCACAATGACTCTTTCCTTACCGGCTCATATGCAGATTTTTTATCTGAGTTTACCCTGACTTTTGGTGTTACTGAATCCTTAGCGGACACCAGGAAGCAGCTCTGGTCCTTCTCTCAGGGTCGCAGATCCGTAGCTGAGATGTCAGTTGAGTTCCGAACCCTTGCAGCCAGAACTTCCTGGAACGAGGACGCTTTAATTGCGGCTTTTACGTGTCCACGATCAACTTGCTCTTTGTCCCGAGCCTCGCTCCCTAGATGAGCTGATACGTCTGGCCATTTCTATAGACCGCCGTCACCAGGAATTAAGACGACCCAGCGCCCGTTACAATGAATCCCAGTTTTCTGACCGCTCCAGACAGGCTGCTCAGCGATCGCCTCCTGAGAGCCACGCCCCCGAGGAGCCAATGCAGATGGGAAGGAACAGACTGACACAAGAGGAGCGGCAACACCGGTTAAGGTCAGGTCTCTGCATGTACTGTGGTGAGCCAGGTCATTTTGCTAGAAGCTGTCCGCAGTTAAAAGGCAGAGTCCACCCGTAAACAGGGGACTACTGGTGGGCGGTAATTCTAGTTCTGCAGTTCCCCGTTTTACCCTTCCTTGTTCCGTCATGGTCGATTCTAAACAGATCCAGCTGGAGGCTCTTGTGGACTCTGGATGTGAGCGCTCCCTGCTGGATGCTGGGTTGGTGAAGAGGTGGAACATACCCACCATCCGGCTGAACCCTCCGCTCTCCGTCACATCTCTGGATGAACGTTATCTGTCCTCAATCACCCACAAGACGCTTCCTCTTCATCTCCAGATATCAGGAAACCATACCGAGCAAATTGAGTTTTTTGTGTTTCCTTCTCCCCGGTCCCTTGTGGTTCTCGGTCATTCCTGGCTAGAACTACATAACTCCCAACTGGACTGGAGCAGGAACCAAATCACGGGCTGGAGCCCCAACTGCTCGCAGAACTGTCTGCGTTCTGTATCCCCTTCTCCTCGCTGCCACCCAACGCCCTTGGAGGAGGAGATTGATCTGTCTGCCGTTCCCCCAGCATATCACGATCTCAGGCAAGTGTTCAGTAAGACTCGAGCTTCGGCTCTGCCACCTCACCGTCCATTTGACTGTTCGATTGACCTTTTGCCCGGAGCTCCTTTACCCTCTAGCCGGCTTTACCAGCTTTCGAAGCCTGATAGGGAGAGCATGGAGACTTATATTCAGGATGCCTTGTCTGCTGGCACAATCCGTCCTTCTACGTCACCTCTGGGAGCCGGGTTTTTCTTTGTGCCCAAGAAGGATGGAACTTTAAGGCCCTGCATCAATTACAGAGGACTGAATCAGATTTCGGTGAAAAACAAGTATCCTTTACCCCTGCTGTCATCAACCTTCGAGCCCATCCAGGACTCGGTGATCTTTACCAGGTTGGACCTCAGAAACGCATACCATTTGGTGCGTATCCATCAGGGTGATGAGTGGAAAACAGCTTTTAAGACACCCATGGGACATTTTGAGTATTTAGTTATGCCATTTGGACTGACCAATGCACCCGCTGTTTTCCAGACTCTTGTAAACACTGTTTTGGGTGATTATTTAAATAAGTTTGTCACTGTCTACCTAGATGACATCCTTATTTTTTCCAGGACTGAGACTGAGCACGTTCAGCATGTTAGAGCGGTTCTGCAGCGGCTGCTGGAGAACCGTTTGTACGTGAAGGCGGAGAAGTGAGAGTTCCATGTTCCAACGGTAAAGTTCCTGGGTTTTGTGATCGAGTGTGGAAAACTCAAGGCAGACCCAGAGAAGGTGCGGGCAGTTCTGGAGTGGCCCACACCCACTTCCAGAAAACAGTTGCAGAGGTATTTAGGCTTTGCTAACTTTTACCGAAGGTTCATAAGGAACTATAGTCAGACTGCCGCTCCTCTCACCTCACTCACCTCTGTTAAGAGACCTTTTGTTTGGTCCTCCGAAGCGGATGCCGCTTTTCAGGCGCTAAAGAGACGCTTCACTGAAGCCCCAGTGCTCCACAGACCAGATCCCCAACTGCAATTCACCCTTGAGGTGGATGCCTCTGACACTGGGGTGGGGGCAGTCCTGAGCTCTCATCCTCCAACTTAATCTGCCAGAACCCATGAGATGCATCCAATTTAGAAAATAACGTTGCACCAGACATCTCACTTACAATCTCCTCTCTGGTAGGAAGTAAGTAATGTTCCCTTTTGATGTTATCATTTAAATCCTTAGGGTCCATACAGATCCTCAGGTCACCATTAGGTTTCTTGACACAAACCATGGAATTAACCCACTCAGTCGGAGACTCCACCTTCCGTATGACTCCCAACAGGGTCATCCGGTCGAATTTGTGTTTCAGTTTGCACCTCAGGGCACCCGGAACTCGCCTAGGAGCATGAACAACAGGTCTGGCATTGTCCTTGAGATGTATCTTATATGTGTAGGGCAAGGCCCCAAAACCCTCAAATACATCCGGGTATTGGCCAACAATAGTTTCTGCGCTGCTGTGCGGATCCCCGTTGACATGATACACTCTATGGACCAGACCTAGCCGTTCACATGCTTCATCTCCTATCAAAGAATCACGACCTTCCGGAACAACTATAAACTCCAAGTCGTGTTCTTTACCTTTAACGTGTACTGTGAGAGTACACTTGCCTTTGGTGATGATGGATTGGCCATTGTAGGCTTTGAGGATGCTAGATGCCGGACGAATGAGCGGTTTCACATCCATGGCTTCAATATCACGCTCATTTATCAAATCAGCCTTCGCCCCAGTGTCCAACTTCACAGGAAGAACAGTTCCATTCACAAGCCGTGGCACAGTCCATTTATCCACCTTCACGCCGCGCGTCACAGCAGATGGAGACACGTCAGCATCACGTTCCACAAGACCCACAAAGAAAGTCTCGCTCAGGGAAGCTTCTTCCACCGTGTGTACAGGATCACGCTTTTCAGGCTTCTTTTTAGAAAAGCAATACTTGGAAAAATGATTAAATCCTTTACAGCTGTTGCATATCCTGCCTAATGCGGGACATTGTCTCAGGGCATGTCGCATCCCACATCTTCGACAGGAAAACGACCTCTCCTTGTCCTGTCCACATTTCCGTTGGCATGAAACAGCTGCAACATCAGGCTCCATTCCCTGCTCCCCCGCTCCGTCACCAAAAGCTTTCACACGGTGCCGGGCTATTTCACACGCATGGCAAATATCCACAGCTTTAATCAACGTAAGATCAGTCTCTCTCAGCAGCTTTTCTCTCTCTTTTGTATCATGTATTCCAAACACGACTTGATCTCTGATCAGCGAATCCTGAAGAATTCCAAAATTGCACGTTCGTGCCTTTAACTTCGAATCCGTCAGGAAGACATCAAAGCTTTCATCCTGCTGCTGCAAACGTGCACGAAACACGTACCTCTCGAATGTCTCATTTTTCTTCGGTGAGCAGTGATCGTCAAACCTCTGCAACACAACGTCAAACTTGTGCCGGTCCTCCTCATCCTCAAAGACAAAGGTATTAAACACCTCCACAGCGCGGGGTCCCGCCACTGTAAGCAACAGAGCAATCTTGCGAACATCAGGCTTGCTATCCAGGCCAACAGCCTGCAAATACAGCATGAAGCGTTGCTTGAACGAACGCCATTCACAATCCACATTTCCAGTCCAGACAACAGCTTCTGGAGGCCGCACACTATCCATGGCAGCACCCCTCTCCTGGTACCATGTAATGTTTCTGGAAGTATGCACCAAGTTTCAGGTTCTTCACAAAAGATGTTTATTGTGTTCCTTCTCCAGCTGTACATCATCCTCTCATCAACGCTCACCTCTACCCTTAAATAGATTATCTAATACTGCCCCCTTGTGGGCAGAGCCACCATAGATATCACTACACTAACCTTAACCCTCTTGCTACCTAAAACGTTACTCTCACTGTGATCAAGCGTCTGTTTCCCATGCATTCTGACTGAATTTTCATATTTGCCGCCCAAGAGGAACGTTAGAGCATACCATCTGGCGAGGGGGAGATTACACATACCCTCTACTTTTAACCTCCACCGTGGTAGTTGAAACCTCCCCCTCGCGTTGGCTCGGTCCAAACTCGACCAATGACGAGGCGGCTCCCACCGTTCACTTCATAGAGCCGGCTTTTAGAGCGACCGACACATCACTAACGTGTTCGCTAGCAACATGGTTAGGGTTAGGATAGGGGTGAGGGGAAGGTTAAATAAGAGGATAAGGTTAAGGTGAGGTGCAATGAGCTTGTTTGGTGCCCTCGCTGCGGACATCCCATCGCGTCAGTGTAACGCTGCATTGGGATCTGCAGTCAGAAAAGGGAAAAAGCCCTTTTCGCACATAAGTAACGGAAAAGGACACTTTTGGCGTCAGGAGTCTGAGGCGGAGGGTGGCTGACCAAGCGTTTGTTTTTGACGCGCTGGGAGTGAGAATGTGTTGCAACACGATTTAACGTCAGTCGAGGAATCCGTCAGGGGTGTCCAGCTTCGCCACTACTTTTCATTATTGTAATGGAACTTTTAGCTATTTTCATGAAACACAATCCAAATATTCCAGCACTGAACTTGATGGGAGCCCCATTGATCATAAGTCAATTAGCAGATGATACTACACTATTTTTAAAGAACACGTCACAGGTTCCTCTCACACTAAATGAAATTTCATTATTTTCAAAGGCCTCTGGTTTGTACCTGAATATCAGAAGATGTGAATTATTAAATATTCATGACTGTGAACCCAGTATCTCTCTTAACATAGCTATTAAAAGTGAAATTAAATATTTGGGTATTATAATCTCAAAGAATACAAATAATAGAGAAAATCTAAATTTTGAGCATATTACCCAGAAATCTAAAAAGATCCTAATCAGCTGGTTACAAAGAGACCTCTCCATCTTTGGACGCGTCTTACTTACCAAAACAGAAAGTATGTCTCGACTGATTCATCCATCACAATGCTTATATGTTTTCAATAGATCAGGGATTCCCAAAGTGTGGTGCGTGTGCGAGCTGCCGCTAGGGGGTGCGCGAGCTGCCGCTAGGGGGTGCGCGAGGTGAAAAGTGTAATGGCTGCGGAGCTCAGAGAAGTCTGTCAGATGTCACCATAGCATAGAAACTCATTTGTGGGTGGGCCAAAGAAAAAGTAAGTGGGCACAATAAATGTAATTGAAAACAAGTATATTGTTGAGCGCGCGCGTGTCCTCCGCATGTGCCCTAGCTTCATAATAACTATGCGCCGAGCTTCAGCACTCTGGCCTGCGCACGCCGATATGTTCCGTATTTGATCATTTTTAACGGTGTTGGAGGAATCTGAAGGTGGTGAGTCATTCTGGCAGATTGTAATTAACACCTGTCTCATGCAGGTGTTCTGACGTTGTAAACCTCACACACAGAACATTGTGGATGTAACAAAATAACAAGACATGATTCCCATTCAGGCTATTGACAGCGCGCTGAAGATCTGAAGTTCAGAGTGCGTCTGTCAGAGGTCAGACGCGTTCCGGCTGAACCACGGCTCACGGGTGCACAAGTGAGCACATCTGGGCTGGGCAGAAGTCATTTTACAACATTGGTTTAAATAGCACGAGACGCGGTGACTTGAGCGGCTGTGCCGCGCGAGTATGCGCACACACACACACACACACACGCACACAGATTCAATAAGCGCACACGCTGCTTTAACTCCAGCGCGCCGTCAGACTGAAGGCAGAAATGAACGCTGCCTCCACCGTGATAAAAACTTTTAAAATGGTTATTTTTCATTCAAGGTCAAATTAAGATATTAGCTTCTGGGATGAGTCGGGTCCGCTCCAGCCAGTGACTCCTCATGAACCTGACCACAAGTCCACTGCAGCATTTGTTATTCCAGTCAGCGTGGCAGCGGATCGCAGATTCAGCCACACCATAAAACAGCAATAAGTCGGTCTGAGGTAAAAGTGAACCTCATGGCTATACATTGTCCCCTATTGACATTTGATTACGCACAAGTAGGTGATCAGTTCAGGTTTACGCAGAGCAGAAGGAAGGAGAGCGCTCTGGCCGCACAGGTTAAACGTTCCTACTTTAAGAAAACCGTTAAATTGCATTGTTCATGTGCTACCTGGGCACTCTAAATATTTATTTACAATGAAATCAAAGGAAATTTTAATGGTATCGAATGTTTATTAATTACTATTTAAAAAATGTAAGTGATGGGGGATTTTTTTAACCCTGTCTGTTTAGCTTGACATCTGATATATATATATATATATATATATATATATATATATATATATATATATATATATATATATATATATTTATAGAGCCATGCCCCGATGTGGGGCCGGGGGGGGGGGGGGGGGGGGGGTCGACATGGTCGGGACATAGAAGGGGGTGCGCGGCTAAATAAGTTTGGGAACCACTGCAATAGACTAATCAATAATATAAATCAAATGAACTGTAATTACATTTGGAGAAACAAGCAACATTATATTAGGAAGAATGATGTAGTGAAATCATTTGAAGAAGGAGGTTTGAATGCGATTGATTTTGAAGCAATGGATGGTTCCATCAAACTCAAATGGTTGCAGTCTTTCAAAAATAACTCAAACAGTATTTGGTTTTATTTCCCTAAAATGATTTTCGAGAAGCTTGGTGGCATTGAATTTCTCTTAAAGTGTGACTTTGAAATTTCCAAATTACCTATTAAATTATCTAATTTTCATAAACAGTACTGGAAAATGATTTACAAGCATCATTTTTCTCCACATACAAATTCAGTTTGGAACAACAGATGTATATTGCTAAAAAGAAAATCCATTTGTTATAAGGATTGGATGGATCATGGAACTTGGACCGTTTTACACCTGTTAGACAATGATGGCAACGCATTATCGTATAATAAATTCATAGATAATTATGGCGTATCATGTACTCAAAGTAAATTCATTCAAGATGTGAAAGCCATTCCTCCTGCAATGATTCAGATTGCTAAAGCCAGTTTAACCTGTTCTTCCTCTATAATTCGTGAACCGTCCTTAATTATTGATTATCGTCAATTTAAAGGAAAGTCATGCAATAATAAATTTTTAAGGACAATTCTAACCAAACAACTTTAAACTTCTCAATTCAAAAGAAAATATTTGTAATTCTAGGTTTTGATTAAGTATCTTTCTTTTCCAATTCCACCAAAAGCAAAAGAAAATCACTTTAAAATGTTAAATGCCAAATACCCGTCCAAGGACTATCTTCACAAGAAATTCAGTATAGATACGAACACATGCACTTTTTGCAACACTGATATTGAGACTACAGAGCACCTTTTTTATTCATGTTCCAGATGTTTTTGGGATGGTTTTCAGTACTGGTTAACCTCTAAAAATATTGACTGCCCTTCTCTAACCTTCCACGTAACAAGATTTGGCCTACAAACAGAAAATAAGAAAATAGAATTTGGGATTAAAAACTTATTTATAGTTGCAAAATGTTTCATTCATAGATGTCGCTTCTTAAGAACTACTCCGATTTTTGCTGGTTTTAAAAATGAAGTCCTTCTATTGAAGGCTTCATTAGATGAGTGTAAATGAAATAAAGCTCACATCTTACTTGAATTTTTGATGCTGCTTTTCAACTGATGTAGCTAGACTGTGTGTGCGTACTTTATTTGTTTTATTTCTGTTACTTTATATGGAAGGTCATTTAATGTACTTGTATGCTGCTTTCTGTTATTTCTGACCTGTACTGTTCTTTTCTGTTCTTTGTTCGATGTCTGCTTTGTTCTTAACCACCTGTACTTGTTCATATCTTGTTGATTTGTAAGATATGTGCTGTATTTGTGAATTTGTACAATAAAAAACTTAAAATTAAGATAAAAAAAACTTAAAGTCAAAAACATTTAGCAGCACTGCTCCAGGCCGGTAGATGGCCGCACTGCTCCTGGCCGGTAGATGGCAGCACTGCTCCTGGCCGGTAGATGGCAGCACTGCTCCTGGCCGGTAGATGGCAGCACTGCTCCTGAAGCTGCCTCCAGAGAAAGAGCACAGCTCAACACGGAGCTGCTGGAGGAAGGTTCTGGTAGGTGTCTGGGTGGATTTAGGTGTGTGTTAGTGTTTCTACAGGCGGTGTGAGAGAACCAACAGCAGCTTTAAGTGTTGGACTGAGGCTGGGACTCAGGTAGGACTCCTCTAGACTCTGAACGGATGTGTACCAGGCTCAGAGCAGGGTCGCTACCGATGTGGTTTCTCACGGTAGAGTTAGCAAGACCCGCAGGCTGGACTTTGCAGCTCAGTAACGTCTGAACATAACAGCTAAGCAGGTAGAGAACAAGCTCCAACCTCCTAAAGAAAGCCGTCCTCTGCTCGCTGCAAGAGTATACCGCTGCAGACCTGGAGACCGCAGATTCAGGCTGGTACTGTTTTTGAGACAGCGCCCTCTAAAGGACCAACGTGTAACTGCAACTGCAGATTGAAGCTTCTGCTGTTTAACCATTACATATAAAAACATGTAATGACTGGTGAAGCTTATTAAAAATAGTTAATTCGTTGTTAAAGCTTCAGTGAAGTCGCTCTCAGAATACAAATGTGAAAACTCCTGAGTAACCTTTAATAAAAGCTTTTATCATATTTATCTAATTGAAGTTGTTTGTAGAAAAAAAAACCTTTTTCCAATTTTCCTGGTTCTGGACATCCTTAGCTCAACCACCTCGTAACACCTTGATGGGCCAAAACACACACATGGCTCATTAATTCAATGCAGAATGCTGTGGAACTTTGCTATGATGAACTGAACACATTTTATTCAAGTAAAACTTTATTTAAAACCCAGCTGCATCATTATTGGTCCTATTGGATGGTATGTTTTTGGTTTTCTTCCTTTTTACTAATTAAATACTGTTCTCCACGTTCTATCCAATCGTACTCCATCTTGGAATGCTAGCAAACTAACAGTGGGCGGCGCTGTCTCAAAAACAGTACAAGCCTGAATCTGCAGTCGGCCTGAATCTGCAGTTGGCCTGAATCTGCGGTCGGCCTGAATCTGCAGTCGGCCTGAATCTGCAGTTGGCCTGAATCTGCAGTCGGCCTGAATCTGCGGTCTCCGGGTCTGCAGTGATACCTTCTTACGGTGAGCCAGCGCTCAGGGACCATCTGCCAATAGATTGACCAGAAACTGCTCAGATATTAAAACACACTGACTGCAGTGGGACCAGGTTAACACGCCATACCACTGCACACATGCTGACCACATTGCATCAGTTAGTTTAATCCAGTAACACGTTCGGTGATCCTTTATCATCATTTGGGATGTTCATTAGCTTCTTCATTGTAAACTGTAGTGACACCACCTATCTGCTCTCCATAGGGTGTCATGGTGGGTGGAAGTTTCCTGACCCGCATGAGAGAATCACACACGGGAACACAGGTAAGAAATTACAAAAAGTTTATTGTTAAAGAAACTAGAAGGGAAACTAAGGGCGCTGTTCCATAAGCGAGACAGGATGTAACTCCGGGTCTAAAACAGAAGAATAAACGGGGCGAGAAACAGGAAACTGAGAACCAAGAGAATAAAGTGGAATGATCTTACGGTGCTGGGCTGAGAATGGGCTGAAAGGGGAGGCAAGTCAGGTCTGTGCAGAGAGGGGTCAGGCGGGGGCGAGTGGTTTTTAGCCCCGTTGACTTGCGTTCATTTTCTCGTTCTTGCGGGGACCCGTGGTCCAGAAGTAGATGGGCGTGTCTTATGCTTCCTATACTACACACTTTAGTTAGAACTGTGGTTTTTCTGTTTTCACTGTAACTTTTCATTTTAAATGTCTCCTCTACTTTACCGTGTGGTGACTCCAAATTCACACAGCTGATCACCACTTGGATGAGTAAGCTAAATAATTACTTTTAACTGCTTCTGAAGATCGTTCCCTACCTGCAGTGTTGCAGCTATAATCGCTATATCTAGAGTTACAAAGTAAGAGAGACGTGGACTTGGTTCACGTAATTTAGCTAGCATCAGTCCACACTGCCGCAGGCTCGGAGCGAGCGTGTGTGTGTGTGTGTGTGTGTGTGTGTGTGTGTGTGTGTGACGGGTTCGGGTAGAGTGTTTGTGTTGGCTTCCAACCCACATCAGAAATGATAACCAGGCATGTGCAGAGGGGGTGGGGGGGGGGGGCTTGAGCAGCTGCCCCTTTTGTCCGAAGTACCTAAAGTGCCCTTTTTCCAGTTGTTCGTCAGATTTTACCGTACAAAACTGTTATAATGTGATACTTATCAGGCACTAGGACCATGCGGAGGCAGCCGCCTCAAGCTGAAGCCTATTTTTCCTTAGACCCGCCCACAAGCTCACTGTCAAAACAAACCCTTATCACACTGTGTACAACGAAGAACTAAAGTAAACAAAATCAGAAAACAAACAGCATTTGCTCGTTTATCCCTGAGACTATCAGCTCCTCAAACTAAAACACATTAAGTCACATTAAATGAATTAGACATTCCTCCCAACACCAGGTATGTAGTAATAAATCCCACAATAATCTCTTCCCTCCCAGACGGCCACAGGGACGGATCTGATCTGTTACTACAGCCATTGGTGTAGGACTGGGAATATATTACATGTAACTCGTGAGATGGTTTGTAACTGTAACTTTCACTTTGTAGCATGTAATTCACATGTTGTAACACGTAACTTTAGTTTTGTAACATGTAATTACATGTTTTAACATGTAACTTTAGTTTTGTAACAGGTAATTACATGTTGTAACGCGTAACTTTAGTTTTGTAACATGTAATTACATGTTGTAACATGTAACTTTAGTTTTGTAACATGTAATTACATGTTGTAACATGTAACTTTAGTTTTGTAACATGTAATTACATTTTGTAACATGTAACTTTAGTTTTGTAACATGTAATTACATTTTGTAACATGTAATTACATGTTGTAACATGTAACTTTAGTTTTGTAACATGTAATTACATTTTGTAACATGTAATTACATGTTGTAACATGTAACTTTAGTTTTGTAACATGTAATTACATGTTGTAACACATAACTTTAGTTTTGTAACATTTAAAGAGCTTGTTGCAGGTTAGAGACTCCCATGGACCAATGTTTAGAGAAACATAATAATAGAAACTCGGTTTAATTATTTTTTACACAAACATAAATTATTTAGGCTTTTAGAGACATTTTTGTGAGAAAGTTTTTTTTTGCCAAACCAAGGGACTCTGAGGGAGTCCTGTTAGCTTAATCCAGAGAAAAATATAGATTCTACTGCAGCTCCGACACGGAGGAACCTTTAAATGTTTATAATACTACTTCTGATGGACCAGATTCATAATGGAGGGGGGGGGGGGGTATAGGTGAGTTACCCATGTTAGCTTAAACTCGTGTGCTAGCATCACAATACAGTACAGATTACTATCGTGTACCAGACAGTTAAAATAGTATCGGTCAGTTAATATAATATTAATACTAATGAGCGTCTGTCAGCGGTCTCATACTCGCTAATATCCATTCACCCAACCTAGTTTAGCTTAGAGAGAGGGAGACGCCTGTGATCCGGTTCTGGAGCTCATCCAGGCTTCTGTGAGCCGAATGCGACCCAGACACCAGCGAGCCAGTAGAGCTAATATTTTTAAAAGCTGCATACGATCCTTCCCTGGAGGTCCGCGGCGGTTCTGATCCGGTTCCAACCCATAAACCAGCTAGACTAGCCCACAGAGCCACATGTCTCTTCTGTTGGTCGGTTCTGACCTGGTTCCGATGGTGATCTGAGCTCCAGAAATCTGCATTTAATTTTTTAAACCTCGCCACGGGTCTCTGGAGCCCAGCGCGAACCTCCCTGACCCGGTACCGACCGATGTGGGCTACAGAAGTCCGTCATTTCAGCTGCACTAAACGCCCTCAGACACGGAGATAGAGGCGCTGTTCCTCTGATCTGGAAACCCGGGGACTCGATGTCCAGACAGGCTGGACTTGGTACAGCCTTCACACACTCTTGTTTACCAACAAGAACACAACCCAACACTAGTAAACACACACTGCCTGGATCACCTCTCTACCCTAAAACTAGCCACTCCACACTGAGCTGAGGCAGCCTAGCTTCTAACTCCCTTTGGTTACGTCTAGGGCCCGACCGATATGCTTGTTTTGGGACCGATACCGACACCGATATAAAACTTTTAACAAAGGCCGATAGCCGATATAATGGCCGATAAATCTCCCTCACAAAAAAAGAAAGAAATACAAATGTTCATAAGACTAAACCCTTCATTCTCTGCCTTTTTGATGCTAACTTATTTCTATATTACACAGTAGTCCTCTGTCATCTCTCACTCCTCAGTGCATACGGTTCAGTTTCAGTCATACTCTGCTGGTTTCAGCGTCCTAGCTACCTGATTTTATTTCTGTCACCTGATTTTTGGCATTAAAATACTTTTGAGTTTTACACTTTTGTGTTTTGTTTCTTTCCAAAGCCGACAGGATTAGGAAAATAAAAATAAGATACGTTAAATGACTAGTATGTGGAATGTATAAGCCTTATGTAAAATATAAGGCTGAAAAATACAATAGATTTATTCTATTGTAGAGAGGGATGTTTATTTTCTCGTATTACACCCCCCCCCCCCTCCTCTCCCAGCTAGGGAGAGGAGGGCGGACTCCCTGCACAGCGTTTCATTGCTTTGTTGCCAACTCCCCCCCTCCGCCCGTCCTCAGCTGCGACAATGGTCGTGTGCCGCCGCGAAACGGGGACCGCCTTCATTCGTCGCCCTTGTTATCCTATTCTATAGGCCACATGGGCCGCCGAAGCGCTGCGTGCCGGCGCTCCAGCCCGCACCGTGCAGTGTGATCGTTTCGGCGTCTGCACTATTTTTTCCGCGAGCCACGGGTGAACCGCGTGAGTTTGAAAAGACTGCTGAAGAAGAGCGGAGGAAATTGTCTGAGAATATTCCAGAATGTCTACCAGGAAAAGGCCAATGTTACCTACTTACTGCCCTGCATGACTAAAGGGGAAGCAGCGTGAGCTCTGCATAGAGCGTAATGCTGCGGCAGTTTCATTTTATTTTTTCAGGTTAACTTTTCAATACGAGGCCACGAGGCACACAAAAAACTTAGGAAGCATGTTGAGGGGAAACATACTTTTGTCATTGCTTATTTTACCGTTCAACTTACCACTGACACAACAAATATGCTTAAAACTGAAGACTTACCTCCTACTTCCTCATCACCGCCTCGTCTCTGCTTGACTCTGCTGCTCCGCTGCATGTGTGCTGTGACATCTTCGTTTGCTAAAGCCATCCCATACGACAAAACAAGTGCAAAGTGGAGGGAAATCACAGACGCAGTGACAAAATACATCACCAAAGACATGGCGCCTGTCAGTGTGGTGGGAAAAGCCGGATTTAGAAATCTTATGAAGACATTTGATGCAAAATACGACCTGCCTGGTCGCAAATTCTTTGCAGAAAAAGCGCTGCCACAGTTGTGTACGGCGGTGAGGCAAAACGTAGCCCAGCAACAAACAAAGCTGAACGGGTGGACCAGGCTGGACCAGGCTGCAGTATTTTGGTCACCGGTTGCACCTTGCAGTTGGTGAGTATCATAAATGTCCATCCAACAAATTACTCAAAAGTAAAAAAAATGCATCTTAAGTACTGAGAACTGTTTATTCACAGAAGACCTGATGTAATGCTTGAAAAACAGAACAAACCTTGTAAAAACAGGAGGTGTCACTTTATTAAAAACCGTACGTGTCTGTGTTTGATGGATTTTTGTTAAAGTATGTTTTTCCTAATTAATTGATGTTAAAATATACTGAAATTTTACCCAAGAGCAGCAATACTTCAGAATAATGTTAATGAAGTAATAAAAACATATGGTGTAGTAAAAATGCTCCTAAAAGTGTTTTTACAAAATGTTACTCAAGTAAATGTAAGAGTAAGTTGTTACCCACCTGTAGTAGTTTTATGTTCCGTAAATAGAAATGACTCTGAGCAGCAGTATACATGAACAAGCTAACATTTGATTTCTTCAATGAATTAAATCGTAACTAAGAATATTCTTAGTTTTTCTTTACAGGAACATAAAAAAATTAAGATTAAAGTTTGATGCAAGGTTATTTTTCTGACATCTAAAATGTTGTATAGCATGATTTTCATCCTAGTAAACTGTTACATACCTGCCTAATTAATCCACAGAGTGTAACAACATGTAAAACAGTCCAGAACAATTGCTTCAAGCTGATATCATATCAGAAATTATTTTTACGTAATATTTTGATGCTAGGCTGGGTGATAGTTTAACTGAATTTACTTACAATGCAACATAATTTGTGTTTTTCTTTATTTTCAGAGAGAAGCATGAAAGACCATCGCATCGAGTGTGCTGTTGCTGTTTGCAAGATCATGAGCACTTTTTCGTTCAGTTGGAAGAAGAGGAGAGATCTAGCCACTGCACAGCAAGAACTGAAGATCCCTGCACATCAGCTGATCAGCGAGTCTCCGACTCGATGGGGATCTCGCTACTAAATGATTGGCCGGGTATTGGAGCAAGAGCGAGCCATTTCTCAGCTGGCCTCAGACAAAAAAACACGACATCTTGATCGGAAGTGCTTGAATCGGTGCACAAGGCACTAAAACCCCTTGTGGAATTCCCCTTTCAGGGGAGGATTATGTCACAGTGTCCCTTGTCAAACCTGGGCTGCACCTTGTCCATTCCAGCATTTTGGCCGTTCATGAAGATGACACCCCACTGACCCAGTCCATCAAAGCCTCCATCTTGGATTACCTTTGTGAAAAGTTGCTGATCTTCCCCTGATGCCCTGCTAGACATGGCCTCATTGGTGGATCCAAGATTCAAAACAACTTACAATTCTGCAGACAAGTTGGAGGAAATAAAGGGCAAAGCCATAATGGAGATGGAGGCAGATGATGTGTCTGATCAGGGTGCAGCAGGGTCATGTGCCTCACAGGCCAGTGAAACACCAGGGCTTTTAGAGCCAGATGCAATGGAAAAGAAAACACTTGGGAGTTTCTTTAAAAAGGTGAAAACTTCCTCCTCCCAAGCCACATCATCACTCAGACAGTTGGTAAATGCAGAACTCTCTCCCTGCCTACAGTCTGTGAGTGCTGACAGTGAAACTGATCCCTTGCAGTGGTGGAAGGACCATGAATATTCCCAAATGTGAAAAACTTGGCCAAAAAGTATCTGTGTGTGCCTGCAACTAGTTCCCCGTCAGAAAGGGTATTTAGTACAAGTGGAAATGTGGTCACATGTCACCGGGCTTCACTCAGACCTGAAGCAGTTGACAGGCTGGTGTTTTTGGCTCAGAATCTGTAGAAACGTTAGAAACATTAGTATTGTAATGAAAGTTTCAGTGGGAGCACGGGCAGAATATCGTGCCCTCAAGCCAGAACCCGAAAACAGCACCAGTAGGCAACAACTTATCCAAAAGAGCCTTTATTCACACCAGCAATAATAAAACAATCACAACCAACAATAAAACACTGGTCCTTCACATTAAAAGCCAGCTGATCAGCATAAATAAAAGCAAGCAGCAGTACTTAGCTGTCCCAGTTGATGCGACCCCCTCCCCGGGGTCAGAGCTTCCAACACCGTCCAACGCCCCGGGGCTCAGCTTGCGAGGACGGCGGGTAAATCCACAACTTAGGTCCGGCTGCCAGAGTCTGTGGCGGCAGATGTCGGCGTGGTCTCGGCACCCAACTACTCCCAGCCCTTGCTACTTCAAGAAGGAGTCGAGCCTTCCCTCCTATCGCTGGAACAGTGCCCACCTGCTCAACTATCTTCGTCGCCGACAGTCCTAAACAACTGCGATCGACGCTACCCCCCAGGATCTGTTGCCACAAATACAGGTCGACCACACACCCCACCTTGGTAGATCTGCCACCCTTTTGTTCTCTCCAGCCCCATTACCTGTAACAAGGACCAGCTGGCATCCAGTCACCACGCCCTCAGAATCTGGCAACTCCCATCTTCTGTCCTTCACACTATAGATGAGACTGTTCTTGTTCTGGGGTATTAAAGTTATGGAACTAGGATTGGGACAATATTCAGCGTAACTTGTACCAAGTTTTGTAACTTCGAACATGTTTCATCACATGTAACTTTGGATCTGTAACTTGTAATTCTCAATTCGTACTTGTATTCTTGTTTTGTTACAGGAAGATTGTATTTTGTACATGTATTTTTTATTTTGTAAAATCAAACATTCATTCAGAAACAGGAATCTTTTGTTTTGTAACTAGCAGACTTCCAAATTGAAAAAAATCAAAGTAAAAGTTTCAAATCAAAACTCACAAAACACACATTTCATTCTACAGGTACAAACCTCAAATCCTACAGTGTTACAGATTTTTTTGTCTTGATTCTAGCGTCAGTGGGAGGAACTTGGGTGGAACCAATGAGAGCACGAGTCTTTGCTACCAATCACGTTTCTCGAATTCCTGTCCAATCATTGGGACAGGAGGGCAGGGTTTTGTCAGAGCTGTAGAGTTATGACACTCCAATAGACTCCTATGGAATGGGGAAGTCTACATGAACGTGGTTCATGTAGTTTCGAATAGTTCCAAACAGCCCCGCTGCTGCATTGACTGCAGTTTATTTTCGGTGTTTCGGAAAGATTTTCTCTGGTAAGTTGATGAAATGTCATCATTTTGTTGCATTGTGAAGCGTTAGCTAACCGCTTCATGTCTCCTCACAGAACAAGGCTATCCCAGCATGCTTTGCGCGCCGGCTGTGGATTTTCAACAGGCAGAGAAAATGGGGAGAGCTACGAAGTTTTAAACGTAAGTTTGTTAAAAACTAGCCGTAGAAACCTAAAAAGCTTAAAGCAGTTCAGTTTATAGACATTTTTCGTTTGTATATTTGTTTTTAAAATTACATTTTAGGCAGAAATCAGCCAGAACGCGTTTGTATCGCGGGTCCCGTAGTTATTCCCGTTGGTGTGTGTGTGTGTGTGTGTGTGTGTGTGTGTGTGTGTGTGTGTGCGTGTGTGTGTGTGTGTGGCGAATTAAACTTGTCATTTGTTTTAAGGACAACAGAGCAAAGAAGCGTTTTTATTAAGCTTAGAGGTGAAGAGTGAAGCTGTTTACACACAAAACCACAGAAGTTCTTCTGTGAAAAGTAGTTTTACATTCGGGGATTTACACAGCTGACACATTATAATGAAGTAAAAAGTTTGTGTGAAGAATATAATTTTTATCTTCTCGTGTGGATGAATGTAAAAATGTGTTTATTGCCTTTTTGTCACCTGTGGTCTGATTTTCTCTGTAGGACTGCAGGTGTCCAGGGTCAGGAGAGGCTTTACCTGGTGGTCCTCCTGGGAGAGAGGCCTTCTACTGTCATCATGTTAATGTTATTTAGCTGTTTGATATTTGAACACATTTATTAAAACAAATACTAACTGATAACTCTTTCTGGTCATTGATTTTATCACCAGTTTTATTATTACAGATGTTTTTGAACATGTTACATGAACAGAAAATGAAAAGATGGTAAGGAGACAAGATTATTTATAATAGGTTACACTTATTTACAGATCAAAACCAGTATGGACCAGTTTTGTACGGTTAAAGCAGGATTAACCTGAGTGACTCTTCCTGGATCATTTATTTAAACTGAGTGAGCAGGAAGTCTTTAACAGTGCAGCTGGATCTGCTGCAGGAGGATCCAGGCGTGGATGGAGGGCTGGAGCAGACCCGTGGCTGGACGTTTCTGGTCAGAGGAACATCATACAGGACGGTCTGCAGAGAGAGCTTTGGGACGCTTCCTCTCACTGTCCACTCCATCGTCCATCTACAGGGCCTGCTGGGCTGGCTCAGACGACGGCTGTTACATCTCTAAGATGTATTCAGAAATATGAAATGAGGAGATGGTTTATGGATCCGCTGGTATAACAATTGTGACTCTTCAGCAAATAAAACCACAGTGTTGTTTTTAATAGAGGTTCCTACATAAATGACTTGCCTGTTAACAGTAGTGGTGGTCTGCTGGTACCTCCTGCAGGACCAAGCACCACTGACCTCCTCCACACACATCTTCCTCACGCTCGTCCTCCAGACCCACAACTTCACCAGCACAGAGGCAGATGTGCAGCACAGTGCATGCTGACCTGTAATAGATTAAATAAGAGTTTGTTTTTTATAGAAACATGTACAACAAAACATATAACCTGCAGTACACTGGCTCTGTTCAGTTTAAAGAAAAGCAGCAGGGAAAACTACAGAGAATTTACATTTTTAAGACAGATCTAATCATTATTAGGCTTAAGTTGAATAAACAAAAGCACATTGAAAACAGTTCAATTCAATTCAAGTTTATTTATAAAGCGCCAAATCACGACAAGAGTCGTCTCAAGGCACTTCACATAATAAACATTCCAATTCAGGTCAGTTCATTAAGCCAATCAGAAATAATGTTTCCTATATAAGGAACCCAGCAAATTGCATCAAGTCACTGACTAGTGTCAGCAATCCTCATACCAAGCAAGCATTTAGCGACAGTGGAGAGGAAAACTCCCTTTTAACAGGAAGAAACCTCCAGAGAATCCTGGCTCAGTATAAGCAGCCATCCTCCACGACTCACTGGGGATCGAGAAGACAGAGCAGACAAACACACACACACACACACACACACACACACACACACACACACACACACACACACACACACACACACACACACACAAACACACACACACACAAGTAATGTGTCTATAGTTATGTTGTGATTTCTTAGTAAATATTGTATTTGGTGAAAGATAAGCTTTATTGTATTTATCCTAGTGGATCTATAATTAAACGGATAAACTAGTAGTAGCACATCAAAAGTCAATGAAAACAAAAAGTTATTATCAGGAGAGAGAGAATGTATAAGTGGTTAGCAGCAGTGTGCTAGTCGATGGCCCCCTCCATGAGGCCACCACAGCTCAGCAGAACGTCATTGTAGCTTCTTCTGGGGAGAAAAACACTTACAGAGAAAATAAAGTTAACAGCTGAAATTGCACAAAATAGTACAGTTAAAGAGCAGATTGTAGAATAAAGCAGTAGAGTGTGAAAAGTGGTCAGTGTATCCTCCAGCAGTCTAAGCCTATAGCAGCATAACTACAGAGATAACTCTGGATAATCTATCCTATTTAGATGGAGGCATGTTGGAGGCAGGGCAAGGGAGAGTCGTCTTTACCAACAGTACACTCCACCTCCCTGTACTCTCCACTTGTCCAGATTTAGGCTAACATCAGATTTTAACCATAGGCCCTATCAAATAAAAATTTTTTAAGCCTATTCTTGAAAGTAGACAAAGTGTCTGCCTCACGGACTAAAGCTGGGAGCTGGTGCCACAGGAGAGGAGCCTGATAACTAAAAGATCTGCCTCCCATCCTAATTTTAGATATTCTGGGAACCACCAGTAGACCTGCAGTCTGAGAGCGAAATGCTCGGTTAGGAACATATGGAACAATCAGATTACTGATGTATGATGGACCTTGATTATTAAGAGCTTTATATGTGAAAAGAAGGATCTTAAAATCTATTCTGAATTTAACAGGTAGCCAATGTAGGGAAGCTAAGACAGGAGAGATATGATCTCTCTTTTTAATTCTCATCAGAACTCTAGCTGCAGCATTTTGGACAAGCTGAAGACTTTTATCTACATTCTGTGGACTTCCTGAGAGTAATGAATTACAGTAATCCAGTCTTGATGTAATAAATGTATGAACTAGTTTTTCAGCATCACTCCTGGAAAGGATGCTTCTAATCTTAGCAATATTCCAAAGGTGGAAAAAGGAAATCCTACAAACGTGAAACCTGGGATTTGAATGACATGTCCTGGTCAAAGATAACACCAAGGTTCCTTGCTTTGTTCTCGGAGATTAATGTAATGCCATTAAGGTAAGGCGATTGGCTAAGCAATTTCCTTTTCTGGATTTCTTGTCCAAAGATGAGAACTTCCATCTTGTCTTGATTTAAAAGCAAGAAGTTTAGAGTCATCCAATTTTTTATGTCCTCAAGACAAGCCTGTAATCTACCCAACCGATTAGGTTCATCAGGGTTAATGGATAAATATAGCTGAGTGTCATCAGCATAACAGTGGAAGTTTATCCCATGCTGTCTAATGATTTTACCAATTGGGAGCATATATATAGTAAAAAGAATTGGTCCAAGCACTGAACCCTGTGGTACTCCGCAAGTAACCCTGGAGTATGGAGAAGATTTGTCATGTACATTTACAAAATGAAATCTGTCAGACAGGTAGGATTTAAACCAGCCTAACGCTGTTCCTTTGATCCCTACAACATGTTCAAGTCTTTCTAAAAGAACATTGTGATCAACCGTGTCAAAGGCAGCACTGAGATCTAACAAGACTAGAACAGACACAAGATTCTTATCTGAGGCCATGAGAATATCATTTGTAACTCTCACTAATGCAGTTTCAGTGCTGTGATACTCTCTAAAACCAGACTGAAATTCCTCAAACAGAGCATTAGTGTTTAAATGCTGACATACTTGGATGGCCACTATTTTCTCCAGGACTTTGGATAAAAATGGAAGGTCAGATATTGGTCTATAATTCATTGGGTCATCTGGATCCAGAGAAGGCTTCTTAAGTGAAGGTTTGATTACAGCAACCTTAAAATCTTGTGGTACATACCCATTTACTAAGGATAGATTGATTATATCTAGAATGAGGCAGTAACCAAAGGAAATGCATCTTTAAATAATTTGGTTGGGATTGGATCCAAAATGCAAGTTGAAGGTTTAGATGAAGCTAATATTTTTGATAACTCTGAAAGCTCAACTGGATCAAAACGGTTCAAGCACAGATGAGGTTCTACAGTCACCTCTGAAGCTGCCTCACTTACTGAGGAAGAAGAAATCGCATTAGGGAGGATGCTAAAGATTTTGTTTCGAATAGAATTAATTTTACTTGTAAAAAATCCCATGAAGTCATTGCTGCTGAGGGCTAAGGGAATAGATGGCTCAGAGCTATGATTCTGTGTAAGTTTAGCAACTGTACTGAAAAGAAATTTAGGATTATGCTTATTCTCCTCAATTAATGCTGAAAAATAAGCAGTTCTAGTTTGTTGAAGCTTATTTTTATAAAGCACAAGACTATTTTTCAATGCTATTTTATTAAAAAGCCTGTTTTTTAAAACGTTTTACCCTCATTTGATACAGAATGAGTTCTAAGGTCCAATTTACATTAGAAAACATCCTACTGCATTCAACATTTATAATGCATTTGGTTTATATTAATTACCTACATGATAATACTCAGTAGAAATGTGTTGTGTACGTTTAACAAGTTCATTCTGTAGCTTAAGACATACATGAAGCCATCTAAAGTTAACATGTAAGTCCTGAAAGCTTCTAGAATAAACAAAGTTACTTTACCTGAAAACGGTTGTGAACAAATGCTGCTGATGGACGTGAAGCTGCTGTAGCTCCTTAATATTCCTGCTCCATTTTCGCTAGCTTTAGCATTTTTCCTTTGCGTGTAGCTGCCGCCACGGCTGTGACGGGACCTACAGGTCAGCGTAGAGGTGAAGGCTAGACTGTCCGAATTCAGAGCCGCTGGGTTCCGGTTTTAGCGGTCTTCAAGGACCCGGCCTTGCTAGACCGGCAAGAATCCGTAGCACCCTTCCTGTGGATTCGGACATTCGGAGTGTCGTCTCTACAGCTCTGCCCTCCTCTCCCAATGATTGGACAGGAATTCGAGAAACGTGATTGGTAGCCAAGACTCGTGCTCTCATTGGTTCCACCCAAGTTCCTCCCCACTGACGCTAGAATCGAGACAAAAATATACGTAACACTGTAGGATTTGAGGTTTGTACCTGTAGAATGAAATGTGTGTTTTGAGAGTTTTGATTTCAAACTTGTACTTTGATTTTTTCAATTTGGAAGTCTGATAGTTACAAAACAAATGTTTCATGTTTCTGAATGAATGTTTGATTTTACAAAATAAAAAATACATGTACAAAATACAATGTTCCTGTTACAAAACAAGAATACAAGTACGAATTGAGAATTACAAGTTACGAATCCAAAGTTACAAGTTACGAATCCAAAGTTACATGTGATGAAACATATTCGAAGTTACAAAACTTGGTACAAGTTACGCTGAATATTGTCCAAGTTACGCTGAATATTGTCCCAATCCTAGTTCCATATAAAGTCACCATCTAGGCTTTGGCTTCTGTGTTTTCAACTTGGAATCATTTTTTATTTACCACTTTGTGTGGTATGTGTTTCAAATCTTGCACATAAAGAGCAACTATCATCTTAAAGGTTTTGAAATGCTCCAATACTGTGAATGTTCTTGTTCAGGGCAGGCCAGGGTTTTGCAGGGACTGCCTGGACCTGGCACCTTGTCTTTTAGCACTTTATGTGATTTATTTAAATTCCCAACTCAAGCACAAAAACAAATGCAAATACTTGAAGATGTTCTGATACCTGTCATGGTTCTTGGTCAGTCATTTTTATTGTCATTAGACCTTTAGTTATTTAAATGGTGAAATTCATTTTTTTATTAAGTTTTCCATGGCTAAAGCACAGAGGAGCAGCCTTTTTGTTCCAACTATAATTCCCTGTTGGCCTCTGATTGGGTTTCTGAAAGGTCAAGTATGCACTTTTCTTTAATACTGTTGTCATTTGTGAAAAACCTTTTTTTAACTGAAAAAACAACTTAAATTCTAAATGGTTGTCTTCAAATTTAAAACAATTGAATCATTTATTTAAATGAGTATACCTGTGCAATCTTTGGCAATATGTGTCAACATTGAATTTTGGAAGTTATCTGAAATATCGGGATATAGATCTCGTATCGTGCTATTGCAAAGAAATATCGGGATATTAGATTTTTCTCATATCGCCCAGCCCTAACATGACCCAGGAGGAGCATGTAGAGAATAAAGAGTAGTGGTCCTAGAATTGAGCCTTGGGGACCCCACATGTCATGGTGATCCACTTTGATTGTTGGTCCCTAAAAAAGACAACATGGCCCCTGTCTCCTAGATAACATTGGAAACAGTCAAGCACTGTTCCTGATAGTCCCAACCAGTGTGCGAGTCTGTCCAGAAGGATGTTATGGTCCGCTACACCTTCTTACTATGATAACACAGTAGTAGCCTACGATAAACTCAACTTATACCAGATATAGAACACTAAACCCAAACAGCTAATGACTAAACTACACTAGCAGCCAAGCTAACACTAAATAATTATAATGCTATGCTGTGTTTTGCCAAATTATGGCTAGCCTGTTAATCGTCATACACACTTGCTTGCAAATCCTACTCCCAACTCGCCACAAGGCATGACCAAGACTCTCAATGCTTTTATAACCTACAGCCACAGTGCTGCTACGTAGTATTGTTGTAGGCTACATAGCAGCCATAGACTGTACATACTGGACAATTCGATTTCATAGGCTCCAATAACACGTTTTTTGTCTATAATGGGAGGTGGCCACCACCGTCATTTTGACCGTGTCACAGGTTCCGTCTAGCCCAGACAATTCCATAAAAGGGAAGAGAGGAGGAGCTGAGGGTGGGGCTGTAAGGCTGGGATCGAATGACGACACTCGGTCAAACTAGCTACAAGCTAACCTGAAGCAAACCCTGGCTAACCCAAAGCTAACGCGGAGGTGGGAGCCGAGCTAACGGATGTAGCCACCCAGCTACAACCCAACCGGAGCTAACTGTGGAACACCCATCTACCTGAACCTCACACGAAGTTTAGGTGGAGGTTTTTCGGCGCCTGTTCGTGAAAAGTACCTGGATTAAAAAAGTATTAAATTGGTAAGTTTATAATTTATTTCCGTAATGAAAACATTTTGCTTTGAGCAAGTTTTCAGTACCGTATTTTCCGGGCTATAAGTCGCTCCTGAGTCGCACCAGCCATTAAATGTGTAATCAAGAAGAAAAAATATATTTAAGTCGTATTTTGGGGGGACATTTTATTATTTTTCTTACAAAATCTGAGACCAAGTGTTTCATATTGTAAGACAAGCACCGGTAACCATAACAGAATGAACAACGCAGGCGCAGCAGCTTGCCATGGTCTCCAGCCAGCAGAGGAGAGGATGGCGGTGTTTCAAACCCTCCCGGCGGGCGAGGAGAGCTCAATCCTGGGCTGGAGCCGGCCCTCAGCACCCCGCCACAGGCTCTAACAGATGCTGGCGGTGTTTGAAACCCTCCCAGCGGGACAGGGGAACTCATTCTTGGGTCGGAGTCGGCTCACAGCAGCGCGCCACGTTCTCCAGTAGAGAATGGCGGTTTTTGAAACCCTCCCAGCGGGACAGGGGAACTCATTCTTGGGCGGGTCGGAGTCGGCCCGCAGCAGCGCGGTGTAGCCTACATATTTTGTTATATAAGTCGCTCCGGAGTATAAGTAGCAGGACCGGCCAGATTATGTAAAAAAGTGCGAGTTATAGTCTGGAAAATACGGCAGTTATTAGTATTTGAGCTAAATTAGCAGCCTAAATACATTTAATAAATTTCCAAAACGTAATACCTGTTTGTATCTTGTACAGCCAACTAGCCTTTATTCTGGACTCAGTACAATTTACCAAAAGTAAAGAGACATTCTACAGATGAAGTAAGCACAAGATAACTTACTGGAAGACACGGAATTATCATGAGAACCAGAACAAGAGAGCCTGATAACAGTCATGTGAAAATAACAGTTAAAAAGTATGTATGTGTAATAGAAATAAAAATATATTAGAATTAGTGTAACTCACTGTGTTCTAAACAATAAATCAGCCATAGCTGATTAGCAATCATGAAATGAGGTCTGGGAGTTTTTAAGTTTCATTCTTATATTGCATTTTTTTCTTAGATCTGTTAAAAGGTCACCATGGCAGCCTGTGTGTCTCCAACATCAGCTACACAACGCAGCAAGTGTAAGTTCCACATACCTGTCTTGACCACTTCATGTATGGTTTTGTACTTTAAACAACTATGACAAACCTGTTATTTTTTCTCCATAGCCGTTTGGATCATCGGTGACAGCTGAGTGAGGCGTGGTGCCCAGAGAGCTGCAAGGACCGTCGGACACAACCTTGGCCTCCCTGACGTCTGTGTCCTGGTTCGGTTGGGGCGGACTGAGGTGGAAAGAACTTCTCCCCTTTTTTCACTCCCTGCATGGAAAAGCAGCTCCTGATGTCGTCTTCCTTCACTGCGGAGGCAATGACATGCGGGTGGTCAGCAGTGTGAAGCTGGTGAACATGATGGAGGACCTGCACCGGCTTCACCTTCTCCACCCATATATGACCATCATCATGTCGTCCATTACCCAAAGGTGTAGATGGAGGGCAGGTGTAAAACCTGCCAAAATTGAGTAGGCCAGGAGGTTCGTCAACAATGTAATGGCTACTTTTATTTCTAGCTTAAATGGTGCCGTTGTTGTGCATCCTCACATCAGACATGACAGTCCAGGGATATTTTTGTCACACAGAGTTCATTTCACAAATAGGGGAAATGATATCTTTTTAACTAATATTGCCGATTGTCTTAATGGCCAGCTCCAAAAGGAGTGAAAGACTTCCAGGTGGGAGTCTCGCTGCTTTTGAATTTGGCCTTTAGGACAGATTTATTTTCAGGCAAACAGGATAAACATATCCCTGTGTAGTGGAATATAGTTGTATATTCTTACACTGTTATTAGATCCAGATATTATAATCAGAAGAGGTTGTTTTTACTTCAGGGAGTTTTACTTAAACACTTTGTATTGACTTAGAGACAAGAAAAGAGAGAGTTGGGATCGTTTAAGAATCTTTAATTTCTATAATTATAAATTCAAACAATCTACCAGGACTAACTCTATACGATGGATGCATATGGATTTGAATGTTGAAATGTTGGTGTGCGTGTGTGTGTGTGTTCAGGACCTCCAGGCTGAGGCAGGCGGATCTGGGTCAGATGTTTTAACTAGGAACCACGAGGCTTCAGAAGCTCATGACATGAAACGCCATCTTGTACCGTGTCTACGTACCGTGTAGGAACTCCCGTGGTCAGATCGGGAATGTCAGGTCTCCGGACCTCCGTGGTACTGGACTGATGAAACAGTGTGGCAGCACGACAAAAACCCGTCTACGGATAGTCCCGGTAGTAGTGGCAGGTCTCAGCACGTTCAGCTTTTATTTTGAAGGAACCGTCGTCTTGTTGTTCAAACGACAGAATTTCCAGCTTGACAGTTCTCAGCTTAAGTAGAAAAATACAGCTGGCCGGGCTGTAATCTCCTTTAGCGATGATGATTCGAGAGCTGGTTGAAACTACGTTGAGTCTATGATGTAACTCAGATGAGGCTGAGGTGGAAACTCAACTTAAAATGGCGTTGCTCTGTTTTTATTAACTTATTTGTTTATAAATCTTAGCAAATCGGAGTGGACAATTTAAGTAAACACTCCAGAACTCTGCCCCGCAACAGAATGAGGTTCTGATTGGAATGAGCGAGCAATGTGTCACGTGTTTCACGTGTTTACCTTATGTGAATAAGAATGTCTGGCATAGTTAGTCCCGTTGTTAAATAAACAAAAAAATCATGACATTTTGATTTCACAGATCAGTCACCTGATTATTATTGATCAACATTTGTTTTGATTAGCTTTATTACAAATAAAGGTCTTTGATTAATTAATGAAAGGCGTTCTTCTTCCTTCTTCTGTCCTCTTTCCTGGAATGTAAACATTTAGAAACAAGCATCCGACCTTGTTCATTCCTGCACCCTGTTACTGTGTGAAGGGGCAGCTGTTAAGGGCGGACAATAGTATCTTCATAACGCTACACCTGACTGTTCTAGCTAATGTGTTGATGATGTAATTTATCTGTAGCCATTACACTGTTGAACTGTTCTTCCTTCAAACCACAATGTTGCACTCACTCTGCAGCTCTCTGGGCCCATTTTATTATTTTAAGTTTTTTTTTTTTTAATGTGCCGACACTTTGTGCCCTGTTGTTTTATAAAATGTAGTGTTAAAAATAAATGTTTATGCTCAATTACTGGAATTTCTTTGGTTAAGACTAGAAAGTGAGGAATAATCATTTACAAGTTATTTGTACAACAGGCCCATTTTAAATCCCAACAGTTTCTTAGCAGCCAATAGAAATGTGTTCTTTACTAACTTTACTTGGTTTAAAAATCTTACTAAAATAAACAGAGTGCTGTATTGCAAAACCCAATCATACTTGTTATGTAAACATTAGCTTTGTAGATATTTGTGTGCAACAAAAACCAAACTTAAATAATTTGTCATTGTTTATTGAAACACAACAAAATACAGGTATACAGAAAGTGTTGGAAAATGATAACGTGAAAGTATTGCTCTTTAAATGAAATACTACTTATTTTTAAATAGAAAATCTACAAATGTCCTGTACAGCAACATGACAGAAGAATGGTGGTCTGTCTGTCAGAATGGGCTGAACAGATTTGCTCCATCAAGAGGAGCCTTAATGTGTACGAGGTTCCCCTTGAGTAATATTGGTTTGGGTTATGTATCGCCACATCAGCATGTAAATGCTGAACCAATCTGGAATAAAGACTGCTGATAGAGGATAAACAAGTAAATAAGAGGAAAAATTAATACAACTAGGAAACCAACATAAAAACAGCAACCAGCAGCTGCACCTGTGAAGAAACATTTCTAAGAGTCCTCAAGAAAACGTGGGATGAACAACTATAAACATGTAAACCATGAACCACAAACATCATGAACAACAAACATCAACAAGCATGTGTTCGTGTGTGTGCTGGGATGTGAAGTGTTAGACTGGATCAGGTGCACTCTGGAACGGCCACAAGCACCAGAAAACCTTGCTACAGAGAACTCAGCAAGGCCACATCCAGAACCGGGCTGACACAGGTCATGGGCCACAGGACACAGGAATCACACAGCATTTCCACCTGAAACAGAATCATTAAAATTAGAATCAAATACAACAGTTGTTCAGTATGACATCAAATGGATTTTTAAAGAAGGCAGTTGGACTTCTTTGGTTTCATGAATATAGGAGGGTTGATCTTAAGCCTGATTCATGCTTCTCCTGCGTCAGTGCGGAGACATGCAACTCCATTATCCGTCCTTGGTATGGCATACAGACTTCTAACATCAAGCACCATCAAAAAAATCACCAAGCTGCAGTATTTCTCCGGTCAGATCTGTCTCCGAGTCCGAGACCTCCACGAGCGGTCAGCCCGCGCAGCAGCTAGGCGCCGCATCGGTCAGGCTCCCCGGCCTGACCGCTGGGGAGTACCGGATGGAAGAATGGAACACAGAAGTGTCCCTCCAAGAGCTCCATCATATTTCAACCCATTTTTATCTTAAATGCACTGGGTTTTACCCTTTTACCCATCGAAATATGCCCTATTAATTATTTTACCGTATTTTACATCTAAATTTCATGGTTAAACAGTACATGCTACACGTTAAAATGATAGTTAGCTAGCTACTTCGATTAACTCAGCTAGTTTAAAGGCGGCAGTGACATAAAATACAAATATAGATTTTAACTTACCGAAAGGTCCTACCTCAAGTGGAGGAGTTTAAGTATCTCGGGGTCTTGTTCACGAGTGAGGGTAGGAGGGATCGGGAGATCGACAGGCGGATTGGTTCGGCGTCTGCAGTGATGCGGACGCTGAGCCGATCTGTCGTGGGGAAGAGGGAGCTGAGCCAGAAAGCCAGGCTCTCGATTTACCGGTCGATCTACGTCCCAATCCTCACCTATGGTCATGAGCTTTGGGTAATGACCGAAAGAACGAGATCGCGGATACAAGCGGCCGAAATGAGTTTCCTCCGTAGGGTGGCCGGGCTCAGCCTTAGAGATAGGGTGAGGAGCTTGGACATTCGGGAGGGACTCGGAGTAGAACCGCTGCTCCTCCGGATCGAAAGGAGCCAGTTGAGGTGGTTTGGGCATCTGGTCAGGATGCCTCCTGGACGCCTCCCTGGGGAGGTGTTTCGGGCATGTCCTGCCGGCAGAAGGCCCCCGGGTCGACCCAGGACACGTTGGAGAGGTTACATCTCCAATCTGGTCCGGGAACGCCTTGGGGTCCTGCCGGAGGAGCTGGTGGACAAGGCCGGGGAGAGGACGGCCTGGAACTCCCTAGTTGGGATGCTGCCCCCGCGACCCGGACCCGGATAAGCGGAGGAAGACGACGACAACGACGAAAAAAATGAAGTGGAGACTCCTTGGACGCTCTATTAGTGCAATTAATACCACAGCAAGTCATTTTGTCCAACAATTGCACAAATAATATCCAAAACAGAATTCACAAACACAGAGACTCAAAATCCCGAAACAGTTTTCAGGCCAGACCGAGGCTGTACTGAGGCCTTTCCACGGAGCTAGCTCTGTGGTCACGTGGGTCTGATGCTCATTAATTATACAGAATTTTAGGCTTTTAATACACTTAAACAGAAGAGTGAGAAAAACATTCACCCCCTCAGAGTTGTCATGAGTGTAAACTAGATCATTTAAACCTAAAACATGTTCTGGTACCAGGCTGTAAACATGTTTATTTCTGCTGTGAAAATGGCATTTTTAACATGGGAGTCAATGAGGATTTGCTCGCTTCTGGCACCAGCCCCCAGTGGATGAGGGTGGAACTGCAACTTTTCTTACTTCCGGGTTGGGACCATGTTTAGAGCCGCATTGTGGGGGCTTGGTAGCAGCATATTTTTTAGCCATTGGCTAAAGTGGATTCAAACCGACTCAAACTCATTGTGTTGTGTACTTTTAAGCTGAAGAAAATGCCATACTGATGTTTTTAGGCTGAATTTTGAGTGTTTAAAGAAAATGCACCAAAAGGCAACAATCTTATTCAATTGGATGAGTCTAAACTTTCTGCTTTCAAATCAGGACAAGACTGAGGTTCTCATCTTTGGACCTGAAATTCAGAAAAGGAAATTGCTTAGTCAGTCACCTGAACTGAATGACATTAACTCAGTCACTGCCAGCCATTTTGAGTATTTTTACTGTTTTTTGAAGAGTCACAGAATATTGTGTTCTGTGATTATGTAAACATCAAAACTACCAAATGAGAGAGTTAACTCTTGTTTCATCAGGAGGCAACGGCTCATTTTTAACCTTCTCCGTTCCTTCACAGTTTGCTGCAGAACACGGGTGGGTTTCACCAGAAATGCCCATTTCTGAACAAAAACTGGAGAAAACAGGCTTTTTGTGTCAAGAGAGATGTAAGGCAGTAAATTGTCTTTGACACACTAATACACTTTGTTTAATTGACACCTCAGACATCCCAAAAGGAGTTATCTTGTGTAAATATAGTAAAACCAAACTATAAAATGGTTTTTGACAAGAAATTAGATGTTCAGATGTGTGTGTGCGTGCGTGCGTGCGTGCGTGCGTGTGTGTGTGTGTGTGTGTGTGTGTGTGTGTGTGTGTGTGTGTGTGTGCGTGTGTGTGCGTGTGCGTGTGTGCACCTGCTCTGTCTTCTCCATCCCCAGTGAGTCGTGGTGGATAGCTGCTCATACTGAGCCAGGATCCTCTGGAGGTTTCTTCCTGTTAACTCATTCACTGCCAATGACGACTAAAGTGATCATTTGCATTTTTTTACTGTTTGAGCATCAGAACGAGCCCCCGTGCTGAGAGAACAAACATCTCAGCCCTGAAGCCGATCTTCATCCGCATACGTCACACGTCACATGATCAGGAAGCAGACCATCCATGTATTAGGAGATCGTTTTGGGCCGTTCCTGTAAAAAAGTTAGGCGTGAACCGGAAAAGCGTCTGCCCATCACAATTCAACAATGGATTATGAAAGAACGGATAACGCTCGAAACTCACGGATTCTTCCTGATGTAAGAGGCGAGTCTCCGCTTTGTTTTGGTTGTTTTGGCATCGACATAACCCTAGCGCGCAACGTTCTGTGACTCTTAATAAAACAGTAAAAACGGTGAGAAACACTGGCAGCGAAGGGCTTTAGCGATCAGGAAATGGCTGGCAGTGAATGAGTTAAAAGGGAGTTTTCAATTCAAGTTTATTTATATAGCGCCAAATCACGACTAGTCGTTTCAAGGCACTTCTTATAATAAACATTCCAATTCAGGTCAGTTCATTAAGCCAATCAGAAATAATGTTTCCTATATAAGGAACCCAGCAAATTGCATCAAGTCACTGACTAGTGTCAGTGACTATACAGCAATCCTCTTACTAAGCAAGCATAAAGCGACAGTGCATAAAGCATGCTTGCTTAGTATGAAGATTGCTGTAAAGACTCTGACACTAGTCAGTGACTCGATGTGACCTGCTGGGTTCCTTATATAAGAAACTTGTTACTGATCGGCTTAATGACCTGACCTGTAATGGAATGTTTACTGTGTGAAGGTCCTTGAGACGACTCTGGTCCTGATTTTGCGCTTTATAAATAAACTTGAATGTCTACAACACTGTTAGATACTCATTTATACAGTTTATCAGCCAAAAGAATAGTTGGTTTGGGTGTTACTTGCTCTTTAAATCAATAATATTACTGTTAAATGTGTGAATAGAAAGTTACAGCATTCAGTAATTCACTGTGTTTCTGTTTTTCCTACAGGTGTTAAAATAATGGCGCTGGTTAAAGAAGAAGCTCATGAAGAACAGAGTGCTGGTGAGGACCAGCAGGAACCAGAACACCTTCACATAAAGGAGGAACAGGACGACCTCTGGACCAGTCTGGAGAGAGAGCAGCTACATTTGAAGGAGACTGATGCTGCCAGATTTCTATTCACTGCTGGTTCTATAAAGAGTGAGGATGATGAAGAAAAACCTCTCGTCTCACAGCTTCATCAGCAGCAAACAGAAGACCGAGATGTTCCAGCGAGCAGCTCAGCTGACCATGTGACAGCAGAAATGACAAGTCATTTAGCAACCAGGTCTTCAGGCTGTTGTGTTAGTAAGGAATCTGTTATAGTGAAGCAACATGCAGACTCATGTAGGGAAGTCCAGAAAAAGACTAAAACGTTAAGTTGTGATCACTGTGGAAAAGAATTTATGGTTAAATCAAGTTTAAACAGTCACATGAGAATCCACACAGGACAGAAGCCTTTTGCCTGTGAGCTGTGTGGAAAAGGATTTAACCGAAAGACAGATTTAAACAGACACACGAGAGTCCACACAGGACAGAAGCCTTTTGCCTGTGAGCTGTGTGGACAAAGATTTTGTTATAAGACAAGTTTAAACATTCATATGAGTGCCCACACAGGACAGAAGCCTTTTGTCTGTGAGCTGTGTGGAAAAAGTTTTACCCGAAAGACAACTTTAAACAGTCACATGAGAATCCACACAGGACAGAAGCCTTTTGCCTGTGAGCTGTGTGGTCAAAAATTTAGTCATAAGACACATTTAAAAGATCATATGATAACCCACACAGGACAGAAGCCTTTTGCCTGTGAGCTATGTGGACAAAAATTTAACCGAAAGACAACTTTAAACAGTCACATGAGAATCCACACAGGACCGAAGCCTTTTGGCTGTGAGCTATGTGGACAAAAATTTAACCGAAAGACAGATTTAAACAGACACACGAGAGTCCACACAGGACAGAAGCCTTTTGCCTGTGAGCTGTGTGGACAAAGATTTTGTTATAAGACAAGTTTAAACAGTCATATGAGTGCCCACACAGGACAGAAGCCTTTTGTCTGTGAGCTGTGTGGAAAAAGTTTTACCCGAAAGACAACTTTAAACAGTCACATGAGAATCCACACAGGACAGAAGCCTTTTGCCTGTGAGCCTTGTGGTCAAAAATTTAGTCATAAGACACATTTAAAAGATCATATGAGAACCCACACAGGACAGAAGCCTTTTGCCTGTGAGCTATGTGGACAAAAATTTAACCGAAAGACAACTTTAAACAGTCACATAAGAATCCACACAGGACCGAAGCCTTTTGCCTGTGAGCTGTGTGGTCAAAAATTTAGTCATAAGACACATTTAAAAGATCATATGAGAACCCACACAGGACAGAAGCCTTTTGCCTGTGAGCTCTGTGGAAAAAGATTTACCCGAAAGACGACTTTAAACAGTCACATGAGAATCCACACAAGACAGAAACCTTTTGCCTGTGAGCTCTGTGGACAAGAATTTAGTCATAAGACACATTTAAAAGATCATATGAGAACCCACACAGGACAGAAGCCTTTTGCCTGTGAGCTATGTGGACAAAAATTTAACCGAAAGACAACTTTAAACAGACACATAAGAATCCACACAGGACAGACGCCTTTTTCCTGTGAGCTCTGTGGAAAAAGATTTACCCGAAAGACAACTTTAAACAGTCACATGAGAATCCACACAGGACAGAAGCCTTTTGCCTGTGGGCTCTGTGGACAAAGATTTAGTCATAAGACAAGTTTAAACTATCACATGAGTGTCCACACTGGACCTAAGCCTTTTGCCTGTGAGCTGTGTGGACAAAAAATTAGTCATAAGACACATTTAAAAGATCACATGAGAATCCACACAGGAGAGAAACCTTTTGCCTGTGAGCTGTGTGGACAAAGATTTAACCGACAAACACATTTAAGCAGACACATAAGAATCCACACAGGACAGATGCCTTTTGCCTGTGAGCTATGTGGACAAAGATTTAGACATGAGACGAGTTTAAAAGGTCACATGAGTGTCCACACTGGACATAAGCCTTTTGCCTGTGGGCACTGTGGACAAAGATTTAATCATAAGCTGAGTTTAAACGGTCACATGAGTGTCCACACTGGACAGAAACCTTTTGCTTGTGAGCTATGTGGACAAAGATTTAACCAAAAGACAACTTTAAGTTGTCACATGAGAATCCACACAGGACAGAAACCTTTTGCCTGTGAGCTCTGTGGTCAAAGATTTCGTTATAAGACAAGTTTAAACAGTCATATGAGTGTCCACACAGGACAGAAGCCTTTTGCCTGTGAGCTGTGTGGAAAAGGCTTTAACCAAAAGACCGATTTAAACAGACACACGAGAGTCCACACAGGACAGAAGCCTTTTATATGTGAGCTCTGTGGACAAGGATTTAGTCAAAAGAAAAGTTTAAACAATCACGCGAGTGTCCACCCTGGTCAGAAGCCTTTTGGTTGTGTAACTTGATGTAAGTGGTTACTTTTAATAGATGATCAATAAGATGTGATATTCCATATAAATATGAAATATCAATATTATTGATATTTTGAAATTTTATCTAAAATGAAACCAGGTCATTTTGGTAGTTCGTGGAAATCACACCTTTGTAAAATTTTGAGACCGAGCGAAAAATAGTTTCTAAAAACTAACTTAATACTACATTTCTACTACTGTGTGGGTGACGGTGGCACAGGAGTAAAGTGCACT
Source organism: Nothobranchius furzeri (assembly GCF_043380555.1). Taxonomy (NCBI): domain Eukaryota; kingdom Metazoa; phylum Chordata; class Actinopteri; order Cyprinodontiformes; family Nothobranchiidae; genus Nothobranchius; species Nothobranchius furzeri. The sequence goes on along the minus strand of NC_091742.1, from coordinate 98,901,979 downwards.
CCCCGTAATTGCAAGGTTGCAGGTTCGAGCCCCCGCTCAGTCTGTCGCTGTCCTTGGGTCCTTGGGCAAGACACTTAACTCACCTTGCCTGCTGGTGGTGGTCGGAGGGACCGGTGGCGCCAGTGCTCGGCAGCCTCGCCTCTGTCAGTGCTCCCCTGGGCAGCTGTGGCTACATCATAGCTCATCCCCGCCAGCGTGTGAATGTGTGTGTGAATGGGTGAATGACTGATTGTGTTGTAAAGCGCCTTGGGGGTTTCCAGGACTCTAGAAGGCGCTATATCAAATACAGGCCATTTACCATTTACTAATGATGACACGGAACAAACGATGATAAATTATGGTTGAAACAAGATAACTGGGACAATGAATGAAATGATGGAATGTGTACTTAGATGTTATGTAGCAAAACCAAGTGTCTTAGAAAATTGTGATGTCTGGGTTGTAAAATAAGTCTGAATGTATGGTTTAACAATCTCAATTAAAACACCATCCCACGCCAGTTGTGCAGAATCTACGAGTCCTTGTGGTGAAGGCTGCCGGTGATCCAGCGGTCGGAGAAGTTGATACAAACAGCCAGTAGAGTTGACTTCTGTGGTATTTGGAGCACATAGTTTCACCCCAAAAACCAAACCGCTGTTCTGAGATACCTTCCAGGTGAGTGCTGGAAGCTGGTGTAACAATTTTGCAACTGCACAATAATTTCAGACTTCCTCATCTGATGTGGAGAGACCAGCTTGTCTGAGCGTAGCCTTTAGGAGGCGGATTTCAAGTCTGGCCTTGGTTTGCTGCAGTTTGGTCAGAGTCTGTTGTTCCTCTGCCAGACGAAGCTGTGCTTCTGCCCTGTCAGTCTCTTTTTGCTCAAGTGCCTTGTAACCATCATCTTTGTTTGATGAAGGGCACTTCAAGCCTTTCCTCTGAGATCCTGTGGAAACGACCACTGGCTCAACCAATGAGAAACCAGCTGCTTCCTCACGAACAGAGCTGAGATTCAATATAAATACGCTCTCTGGATCAGTAGGCCTGTACTGAAAGGCTGAATACGTTAAAGCCTACTTATTCACTGGAGCCTGATGGAAGAACAAATAAAACTAAAACCTTATGAATATATAGGATATCTTGTAAAATACTGCATGATCCATATATAGTAATTTTTGATACTAGGGGTGGGCCTTTATCGGCGTTAACATGCTGCGGCAAAGTCAGACAACAAATGACGCCATTAATATATTCTCAAAGTTGGGTTGGGATCTGGGTCGTCTATACTAAGCTTGATGACTTTCACATTGCGCGCATGGATACCTCTGTGGCGCGGATGTATACTCAGCGCAGATCATCGACATAAAGCACAGATGCCTACGTGCAAAAGAGAACATCTTTAATGCTAGAGGAATCTTCAAATGTGACGCACTGACATGGATGCACCTATGAAGCCGCTGGGTTTGCTCCAGGGAAAATTTTTTTTAAGAAGCTTCCCAATGGAAACCTTGACAAGACTAAAGTTGTTTGCACCTTGTGCAATGCGGAATTTGTTTACTGTAGAAGTTCTTCCAGTCTCAAGTAACACCTAAACGCTAAGCATCCCTTAGCTAATTTGGAAGATGCTAGACCACGTGTTGCGCAGGGGAAGAGTTTTCGTCAAACTACTATGTTTGAGTAGCCTAGTGAACTAGACCAAATTCTTGCGTTGCAAAGAATGGTCTAGGCATGCTCCATTGGAACCTCAGCAGCTCCTACCAGGACTCTGGCTGGCCAATCACAGCTCTCTAGAGGGGTTTCAAACACATAAAGAGCTGTGATTGGTCCATAACGGTGGGCCAATCATAGTGCTCTATCTGCTTAGTGAACAAATCATCGAGCTTTATCCGCTTTGTGGGCCAATCAGGGCACTCTATATGCCTGGTGGGTGGGATGATGCAACAGAGTGAAACAAGAGTATGTCACATTCATTGTCCAGTGGAATGCAGAGAACATTTGAAAGACAATGGTAGAACCCGCCCCACAACCGAGAGCCGTCAATGGAGCGTGGCCAGACTAAATAATACATTTATTTAGTCTGGCTTGCCAGGCTACTGTTTGAGTGCAACCGAGGCAAGCCCATCAGTGGAGCTCTATCAAGTAAGCTCACTGATCTCCTTGCTCATTGGGTTGCCACGAGCTGCCGATCCATCAGCATGGTCGAAGATGATGGGCTCGAGCTTGTTCTCCAGGTGGCCACAGGTGACTCGTCCTACAAACTACCTGCGAGGCGAACAATCGTGAGGAAAATACATGACCAGTATGCAACAGAGAATGCCGCGGAAGATGAGAAGTTGGTGGAGGCAACTTGTGTTGCACTGACTGGGGACCATTGGACATCTGTCAGTATCCGATAACTACCTCGGTGTTACTGCACACCTCATCGATGCCAGCTGGGAACTTCACTCCTTTGCTTTAGGTAGGCTGTGTCCTTTTAAATTTCATAATTAACCAATATCACGCGAGAGGGAGTGCTGTTGTGTTGAATATATGCATTTGTGTGATTCATATCATTAATACGTAAATAATCACACCAGTGCTGATATTTAGCACAACAGCACTCCCTCTCATGTGATATTGTTTTTATACAACCGTTCTAAGAGCAAATTTTCTTATTTAACAATAATAAACGACATAAGAGTACAATTTGTTAGTTTATTCAATCATTTATTTAGTTCCGCCAACACAAATAGTTCCAACTAGAAAGCTGTTGCCAGGCAACACAAAAATAACACAACATAACATTAGAACGCCTGATATTGTATGTAAAATGTCCCAGTGTTGTTGTACTCCAATATCAGCAGTTAAGGAATGTCTCTTGTCCAATCAAATTACTTGGTTAGAACTAACAGTTGTATAATTTAATTTAAATAGCCTACTTATTAATTAGCACAACACCATGAATTACCACCACATTATGTTTGCTTCTTAATGATTGCTAGTTGTTTACTGCTTGTGAACTTATTCTGGTCTTTGTTTGACCGTTAGGTGTGATGAAAACAGAGGAGCAGACGCATGTGCCAGGCAGTTTCTTGACGTTGCTAATCAGTGGGGGATAGCTGCCAAAACCAGCACTATTGGAACAGACAGCGCTCGTAACATGGTGGCAGCAGGGAGGATACTGTCACGGTCTGTGGTGAGCTCCCTGCACATAACCAGCTTTTCTGAACATTGTTTGCAGGTGGGCGTGTCTGAGAGTCTCCAGCTGCAGCTAATCCTGTCATCACGGTCCAGGGGATTTAAGGAGCAGTGTGACTCTTCACTTCGCCGGATGATTGCTCAATTTGGGTAGCTCTAGCCTCTGACCAGTTTTTTGATCCTGTGTTCCTTCTTGTTACCAGAATAATTCGCTGGATTTCTTCAACCTGAAAAGACCCTGACTTCTCTTCCCTGCTCTACTCCAGGTTTCACTCCACACTCCACCATCTCAACACCAGCTCGGATCCCTGCACTTCATGTCACGCTGTCTCCTCCCCTGGCCGCCCGCTCTCAGCCGCTCACCTGCACTCACCAAGCCTCTACTCCTACCTCCTCTCCGATCCAAGAGTTCCTCCTCCTTCTGGACCCTTCCTGCTCACCCAGACCTGACCAATCCCTCCGGAAGTTCTCACCACTACTACAATCAGTAAGCTCCACTCCCAATATCATTCTCCGTCATTCCCTCCATATATTCACTCTGTCTCCCTCCTCAGAGTTCCATCCTGAAATCTTGCTGCCAGCCTGCCCGTCGTCTGTTCCCGTCATTGCTCTTCAGTATATAATAAAGTCGTTTTACTTACTTACCGGTTCCTGTGTGGTGATTCTGCATGTCGTGGGTCAAAAGACTGCCGCCTGCCATGACAGAATCATCCGGCCATAACGATCCCATTGCAGAATCCAACCCGTCCGCTAATGCTCCGCTCGCTGTTTCTGAGGTTCTCACACGTCATGAACACGCCATCCATGGTTTACTGGAGCAAGTCTCCGATTCCCGGCAACGTTTACTCCAGATAGACACAATGTTGCGTAATCTCACTACTCGCTTAACTCCCCCGGAACCTTCAGTTCAGCAGCCTCCAGTTTCTCTCCCGTCCGCACTTCCGGTTCCGCCTCCCACTGTAAACTTCCGGATACCAAACTCTCCTCCTTCAGAGACCTATTCCGGTGAGTTCGGCAAGTGCCGGGGTTTTCTATTTAATTGTCAATTAGCTTTCGAAAGATCGCCTGAAGCTTTCATGTTAGATTCGGTCAAGATTTCTTATATTATCGGGCTACTCCGTGGTAAAGCTTTAGATTGGGCTGAAGCCAGGAGCCATGACATCGGGTTTCTGCGCGGTCCGCTCTCATTATTTCTTGCCGAATTCAAGCAAACTTTTGATCACTCAGAGTCCCCAGCTGAGGTAGCTAAAAGAGTGTGGAATCTCCGTCAGGGAAATCGATCTGTAGCTGATTTTGCCATAGAATTCCGCACGCTGGCAGCAACTTCATCCCTCGATCGGGGCTCATTACTGGGAGCTTTTACTCAGGGATTAAATGATCGCCTCCAGGATCAGTTGGCGTTGTGCCAAGAACCCCCCGACCTAGAAGCCCTGATCTCCTTGGCTATAAAGATCGAAAAACGTCTCAAGGAGCGTTCTAAGGGTTCTAGATTGTTGTTTCCACCGCCAACTCAAAACAGAACACCTCTGTCACCAGTCGCATCTTCCTTGGGAGATGAGCCCATGCAGATTGGCAGAACCCAGCTGAGCCAGGAGGAGCGGCAACGTCGTTTCTCCGCTAACCTTTGCTTCTACTGTGGTCAATCCGGGCACAGAATCTCTAGTTGTGGCTTACGTTTAAAAGGTCAAGCCCACCAGTAGTTCCGGGATTACTGGTGGGTGGTGATGGTGGCCTAAACTCCCGATGTTTGCTTTCATGTACTGTGGTGTTTAATCAGAGAAGTCGTGTGTTGAAGGCATTACTGGACTCCGGATGTGAACGTAACATGCTGGACCTATCAGTCGTTCAAGCTCTGGACATTCCCACTGTTCCCCTTCCGACTCCTCTACGAGCATCATCCCTGGATGGAAACACCCTCACTACCATAACCCACCAGACCGTGCCAGTCAGCTTATTGGTGTCAGGAAACCACCAGGAAAGTATATCTTTCTTTGTTTTTCCTTCTCCTCACTCCCCCGTAGTCCTTGGATATGATTGGTTTATGACTCATAACCCACAAATAAACTGGAAAACATCCCAAGTCACTGTTTGGAGCTCTCACTGCCTAACTAATTGCCTTCGTTCTGCTTCACCTGTCTGTTCAGCACCAACAGCCGATTCACCTGTTCCCCCCGACCTGTCAGGAGTGCCGGAGGAGTATCATGACCTCTCCCTTGTGTTCAGCAAAGACCGAGCCTCTTCCCTACCTCCTCACCGACCTTATGACTGTGCCATCGATCTCCTGCCAGGCGCCACGCTTCCATCTAGCAGGTTGTTTAGCCTTTCCAAACCCGAACAGCTCAGCATGTCCACCTACATTAATGAATCACTTGCATCTGGTATCATCAGACCATCCACTTCACCACTGGGAGCAGGGTTCTTTTTTGTTACCAAGAAGGATGGTTCACTTAGGCCATGCATTGATTACAGAGGGCTAAACCAAATTACGGTCAAAAACAAGTATCCTCTTCCGTTATTATCATCCACATTTGAACCTGTTCAAGACGCCACCATTTTCACTAAGCTCGACCTACGCAATGCTTATCATCTCGTCCGAATCAGGGAGGGCGATGAATGGAAGACTGCTTTCAAAACTCCCCTTGGTCATTTTGAATATTTAGTCATGCCTTTCGGTCTCACTAATGCCCCAGCAGTTTTCCAATCCCTGGTCAATTCTGTTCTTGGCGATTACCTGAACCAGTTTGTCACCGTCTATCTGGATGACATTCTGATTTTTTCCAGATCCCCTGCTGAACACCGTCGACATGTCAGATGCGTACTCCAACGTCTACTGGAAAATAGGCTCTATGTAAAAGCAGAGAAGTGTGAGTTTCACGTACCCTCAGTTAAGTTCCTCGGCTTCATCCTCGAGAGCGGGCGGTTGAAGACCGATCCGGAAAAAATCAAGTCAGTTCTCTCCTGGCCTACTCCCACCACACGCAAACAGCTTCAACGCTTCTTAGGTTTTGCAAACTTTTATCGTCGTTTCATTAAAAACTACAGCCAAACTGCCACCCCTCTCACTCAGCTCACATCCATTAACAAACCCTTTATCTGGTCCCCCTCTGCTGAAGAAGCTTTCCAAGCCCTGAAGAACAAGTTCACCCAAGCACCCATCCTGACCTGTCCTGACACTTCTGCCCAGTTCACCCTGGAAGTTGATGCCTCAGATTCTGGTGTTGGTGCAGTTCTGTCACAGGTCTCCCCCTCAGATCACCGTCTCCACCCATGTGCCTTCTTCTCTCGCCGTCTCTCCCCAGCTGAGCGCAACTACGATGTCGGGGATCGGGAACTGTTGGCCATTAAGCTGGCACTGGAGGAATGGCGACACTGGCTGGAGGGGGCTGAACACCCTGTCATCATATGGACTGACCATAAAAACCTGGCATACTTAAAGGAGGCTAAAAGGTTGAATCCTCAACAGTCCCGCTGGTCCCTGTTTTTCTCCCGTTTCCACTTTCTCATCTCTTTCAGACCCGGTTCCAAAAACACGAAACCTGACGCCCTGTCCAGACTATACTCCTCCGACAAGGACCCCGAATCAGCTCCTATTCTGCCACCATCCTGCATCGTGGGCGCTGTGGACTGGGACATCACTAAAAAGGTTCAAGAGGCCCAGCAGACTGAACCCGATCCAGGTACCGGTCCACCACAGAAGGTTTATGTCCCTACCCGTGTACGTGGTGATCTTATACACTGGGCCCACACAGCTAAGTTCTCAATCCATCCCGGGGTTGGCCGCACACTGGCTTTAATCCGTAGGACCTTCTGGTGGCCCTCCATGTATAAAGACGTCCGTGAATATATCAGTGCCTGTTCCATCTGTGCCAGAAACAAAAACAGTAATCAACCTCCAGCTGGTCTTCTCAACCCTCTTCCTATACCCACTCGCCCATGGTCCCACATAGCTTTGGATTTTGTTACCGGTTTGCCCTCTTCTAATGGTTTTTCTGTAATCCTCACCATCGTTGATCGTTTTTCTAAGTCCTGTCACCTGGTCCCTCTCAAGTCTCTCCCTACTTCTGCCGAAACAGCCAGCCTACTCATCAAACATGTCTTCCGTCTCCACGGTATTCCTGTTGAGATCTTGTCCGACCGTGGTCCCCAGTTCCTGTCCCGTGTTTGGAAGGACTTCGCCAACCACCTGGGGGCCCGTGTTGCCCTGAGCTCCGGATTCCATCCCCAGACGAACGGACAATGCGAGAGGATGAATCAGGAGCTCGAAGCCATGTTGAGATGTGTGTGTTCTTCCAACCCCTCTGGATGGAGTTCCCAACTGCCCTGGGTGGAATACGCACACAACGCTCACACCTCTGCATCTACAGGTTTGTCCCCATTCGAAACCGTTCTGGGTTACCAGCCTCCTCTATTTCCATCCATTCAGGACCCTCCTACCTCAGCCCCCCAGTTCATTCGCCGTGCCAGGCGCACTTGGGCTCAGACCACGGCGGCTCTTCAAAGGACGGCTGAACGCAACCGCCGCCTGGCAGATCGCCACAGACGACCCGCACCTGTGTATGTCCCTGGGCAGAAGGTCTGGCTCTCAACCAGGGACATCCGGCTGCGGGACACCAGCAGGAAACTGGCTCCACGGTTCATTGGTCCGTATCCGATCACTGACGTCATTAGTCCCTCCACTGTCCGCCTGGCCCTGCCTCCGTCCATGCGTGTCCACCCTGTGTTCCATGTATCCCTGCTGAAACCTGTTCTGCCCAGTCCCTTGTGTCCTGCCCCTGCTCCTCCTCCACCTGCCCGGCTTGTCGGCGGTGGCCTGGTTTACCCAGTCCGCTGTCTCCTCGACGTCTGTCCCCGAGGCAGGGGCCTCCAGTACCTGGTGGACTGGGAGGGGTATGGTCCGGAGGATCGTTCATGGGTGCCTCGCTCCTTCATCGCTGATCCGGATCTCATCAGGGACTTCGAGGCCTCTCGGGCTTCCTCCTCCTCCGCCTCCTCCTCCTCTGCTCGGCCGCCAGGTGGCGCCCGTTGAGGGGGGGGGTACTGTCACGGTCTGTGGTGAGCTCCCTGCACATAACCAGCTTTTCTGAACATTGTTTGCAGGTGGGCGTGTCTGAGAGTCTCCAGCTGCAGCTAATCCTGTCATCACGGTCCAGGGGATTTAAGGAGCAGTGTGACTCTTCACTTCGCCGGATGATTGCTCAATTTGGGTAGCTCTAGCCTCTGACCAGTTTTTTGATCCTGTGTTCCTTCTTGTTACCAGAATAATTCGCTGGATTTCTTCAACCTGAAAAGACCCTGACTTCTCTTCCCTGCTCTACTCCAGGTTTCACTCCACACTCCACCATCTCAACACCAGCTCGGATCCCTGCACTTCATGTCACGCTGTCTCCTCCCCTGGCCGCCCGCTCTCAGCCGCTCACCTGCACTCACCAAGCCTCTACTCCTACCTCCTCTCCGATCCAAGAGTTCCTCCTCCTTCTGGACCCTTCCTGCTCACCCGGACCTGACCAATCCCTCCGGAAGTTCTCACCACTACTACAATCAGTAAGCTCCACTCCCAATATCATTCTCCATCATTCCCTCCATATATTCACTCTGTCTCCCTCCTCAGAGTTCCATCCTGAAATCTTGCTGCCAGCCTGCCCGTCGTCTGTTCCCGTCATTGCTCTTCAGTATATAATAAAGTCGTTTTACTTACTTACCGGTTCCTGTGTGGTGATTCTGCATGTCGTGGGTCAAAAGACTGCCGCCTGCCATGACAGATACTGCCATTCCAGCATTTGCCCTGCGTTGCACATGTTATTCAGAGAGCTATAGTAGTGTCACTTCGGGAAAGTGGTTTTGATGGCGTTCTGGTCAAGTGCCGTAAAGTGGTCGGACATTTCAAACACAGTCCAGCAAACTCAGACGAGCTGAATGCCCAGCAAGCCTCCCTTGGACAAGAACAGGAACAACTTGTGCAAGATGTTCCAACACGGTGGAATTCCACCCTTGAGATGGTCAAACGCGTGAGGCGAAACAGAGACGCTCTGCACACAACGCTATCTCAGCAGAAGCACAATCTTGCCCTCCCAACAAATGTGGAATTTGAGAAGCTGGCAAAGCTGGAGAAAATGCTGGAGCCATGCAGGTATGGTCTACAAAGATAACATGTTCATGAATTGGCAAACAAGTTCTTTGGAATGTCACTTTTGTATCTAAGTCCCACCTGCCTTTAAATGTAATGTGATTAAGAATTTAAAAAATGTGTAATCGGAGTCAAATGAATTGGTCATTAATTATTTATTACTCTCTCTCTCTCTCTCTCTCTCTCTCTCTCTCTCTCTCTCTCTCTCTCTCTCTGTCTCTCTCTCTCTGTCTCTCTCTCTCTCTGTCTCTCTCTCTTTCTGTCTCTCTCTCTCTCTGTCTCTCTCTCTGTCTCTCTCTCTGTCTCTCTCTCTCTCTCACTCTCTCTCTCACTCTCTCTCTCTGTCTCTCTCTCTGTCTCTCTCTCTGTCTCTCTCTCTCTCTCTCTCTCTCTCTGTCTCTCTCTCTCTCTCTCTCTCTGTCTCGCTCTCTGTCTCTCTCTCACTCTCTCTCTCTCTCTCTCTCTCTCTCTGTCTCTCTCTCTCTCTCTCTCTCTCTCTCTCTGTCTCTCTCTCTCTCTCTGTCTCTCTCTCTGTCTCTCTCTCTCTCTCTGTCTCTCTCTCTCTCTCTCTCTCTCTCTCTCTGTCTCTCTCTCTCTCTGTCTCTCTCTCTCTCTCTCTCTCTCTCTCTCTCTGTCTCTCTCTCTCTCTCACTCTCTCTCTCTGTCTCTCTCTCTCTGTCTCTCTCTCTCTCTCTCTCTCTCTGTCTCTCTCTCTGTCTCTCTCTCTCTCTCTCTCTCTGTCTCTCTCTCTCTCTGTCTCTCTCTCTCTCTCTCTCTCTCTCTCTCTCTCACTCTCTCTCTCTGTCTCTCTCTCTCTCTGTCTCTCTCTCTGTCTCTCTCTCTGTCTCTCTCTCTCTCTCACTCTCTCTCTCTGTCTCTCTCTGTCTCTCTCTCTCTCTCTCTCTCTCTCTCTCTCTCTCTCTCTCTCTCTCTCTCTCTCTCTGTGCGCGTGTGTAGGTACGTCACTGAGCTGCTTGGTGGGGAAAACTACGTATCCTGCTCTGTGGTTCTACCTGCTCTGTGCCACCTCCAGCACGCAATGAAGATCTCAGATGATGATCCTGCCTATAGTGTGCGATTCAAGGCTGCCTTCACCAAGGACCTCAACCAGCGAAGGGAGAACATAAACCTGGAATGGCTTAAGGTGTATCAGACACAGAAGATAAATGCATTATTTGACCATTATGATCTAAAGGGGTTCAAATGAAGGTATGTGAACTTCTTTGGTTTTTTGGAGATGTTTCCTTCTCATCTGAAGAGCTTTGTCAATTTTTGCTGGAATATGGGAAGGTGAAGCTCATAAACCATAGCTTTACGTTGTTGCTTGTGCTCTGCTCTGTTCTGTTGTTGTTACTTAACAAGCAGAAGCTACGTATGCATATATGCATAGTCTCTGTAAAGACTGGGCACAGCTGCACAGTTTCTTTCAGTGGATGGAGACACGCCTTGTGGGGGGTTAGACTCTTGAATAGCCTAATAATGTTGCAAGTTCCTGCATGCCAAAAACAGTGGCAAGAAACGGAGTCAACAGGTGGACCACAGAGATAAGATTGGACCCACACTGAAGTACACTGAACTTGCTCATGCGAGTAAAATCAGCCAGAAGATAAGAAGGAGGGGTCCAACTGAAGGACAAGCACCAAAGCTGGGACAAAAGAAGGCCAACTGAAGAAAAGCATCTCAGGAGAGGACACCCCCTCCATGGAGAGTTCTGGACTTTGGGGGGAGCTGAAGACCAGTTTACAAATGTGACATCATATGGGTTTGGCTGTCTTGTGTTGAGCTAAGATAAGAAACTGACAAATGATCACTTCATTTTGCTGTCTTGTGATAATGAGATGTATGTAACTGAAGAACAATTACATTGTTAAGGCTGTCTCATGTCTGTTGGAGATATTGCTTGGCAGCGACTCAGGATGAGTATAAAAAGAGCAGGTGGAAGTGGAGAGGAGTCAGTTGTTGGGGAGAGTTGGAGAGAGTCGTACCTAGAGTTAGAGTGTGACAGGTTAGTGTTGACACAAGTCAACCGGGTTCTAAAGGAACCAACAAATAGGACACGCTCGCTTCAACAGTACACAATAAAAATGCAAACAAAACCACTAAAGGACAACAAAACAGAATAAAATAGATTAAATCACAAACAATAAGCGGTTTGGAACAAATGGGTTTTGAGGTTGGTTTAGAAGAGGTTGAAGCTATCTGTGTTTCTGATGTCAGGAGACAGACAGTCCCAGAAACGGGGAGCAGAGCAGCCGAAAGCCCTACTCCCCATGGTGCTGAGGTGGGATGAAGGAATTACCAGATGGATGGAGGAGGAAGATCTAAGAGAACGGCAGGGTGTAGCAATGGTAATGAGACTGGCAATGTATGGAGGGGATATGGAATGGATGGCTTTGAATGTATGGACTAGAATTTTGAAGATAAATTTGAATTTTTATGGGAAGCCAATGAAGCTACTGGAGGACCGGAGTGATGTGGTGGAAAGTGTCAGTTCTACTAATAATACGTGCTGCTGAATTCTGAACAAGTTGGAGTTTGAGTAAGTTTGCTAGGAAGACCGTACAGAAGTGAATTACAGTAATCAAGGCAGGAGGTAACAAGGCCATTGACTAGGATGGCTGTAGCGTTAGACGTAAGGGAAGGGCGGAGACGATTTATGGATCGGAGGTGAAAGTATGCAGACCGAGTTATGTTACTGATGTGGGCCTGAAACGAGAGAGAGCTGTCGAGGATGACACCCAGACTCCTCACCTGAGGGATTGGGGTAACCGTGGTGTTGTCAATGGTTATGGAGAAGTTGTAAATCTTGGCGATGTTGGACTTGGTACCAACCAGGAGAAGTTCAGTTTTACTATATGTGACCTAGAGGATTGGATACTTAGATCCTAAAACCGTAGGTAATAATAACCCTTGATGAAAACAGCAGAGGCTTGTTCACAAGTTTAACAATTTTATTTATAAGACACAACACAGATAAGATTTACTAAAAAAAACAACCCAGGTCGGGATAAAAGAGAGACTACAACTCTAAACACGAGAGGAGGGAGGAGCGACGACAATGCTGGCCCTGGGACTACACACACAACGCCATCCAACTACTATTTAAAAGCACAAGGCCGCTGTAGGGAACCGACACAAAAGACAATAATATAAAGAAAAACACCCAGTGCTCCCTTTAACTAAAGCTCATACACACTAGAGGTGGGGAAAATGATCGATTCTAAGATGCATCGCGATTCAGCCATGCATGATTCCGCATCGATGCAGCAACGTGACATAATGAGATTTTCTCCCTATGTCTATGTCGGGGGTCGGCAACCCGCGGCTCTGGAGCCGCATGCGGCTCTTCCATCCATCTGATGAGGCTCTCTGTGTGCTTGTAAAATAATGAATGGATATTTAAATAAAATGCTTTATATTTTACTGCATTAATTTTACACCTGTATGCCAATTCTAAATGTAAAGATTGTCTGCGTAAACCTGAACAGGTCCAACCCGGTCTTACTGTGAGACCGGGTTGACGCGTCACGCTTGTGCGTAATTGTCACAAAGTGGAAAAGTTTGGATTTAGTTTAAGTTGCATGATTTGTGTTTTGCTGTTGACATGCTTATTTTGTGTTTTGAATGTTTTTTTCCCTTTGTGGTACCTCCCAGAGACACTAATTAGAACAAGTGGGAACAGGTGTGGAATGGCCACAGGTGCAATGGAGGTATAAAAGGAACTGAGGAGAGAGTCCAAGCGAGAAACAGACACCAGAGACATGCATGAGGTCTGAGAGTGAGAGACGCACCCTGGATGGTGACGCCTCTGACAAGGACACGAACGCCTGACCACCCTGGAATGCAGAACGGCACCTGGAGCACCATCCCAGGATGTGGACAAGCAACCAAGTGTGGAGGATCAGGAGTTGCCCTCTCCTCCCCCATGTGAGTGGTGAAATTTTGGTGTTGGTGCCTCTGTGTCTTGTTAGGGCCTTGGGCCGAGGAGGGCGTGATGTGTCCAAGGAGCAGAGCTGTGCCAGGGGGCTGCAGAGAGACTGGCGGTGTGTGCAGCAGCCAGCGGGCGAGAGGACGACGCTGGAGCCATGGCAGCAGCACAGACAGGTTGCTGCAGGAGGCTAACTTTGTGCCTGACAGCCAAAGGACAAGGTGGAGCAGACTGGGTCCCAGATACGTGGGTCAACACGGGTCAGCTGGAGCCAAGAGGTGGCTCCTTGCACTGGACACCGTCCCGCCCCTGGTGCTGCACAGGATGTTTTAGACTGTTTTTAGGACTGCTTTTATGTTTTTACTTCTTCAGCCTCTAAAGGACTTGAACTTTTAGCGGCGTTTTGCTCCTCCAAATAAATGACTGGTTTAGTGTTAAGTGGTTCCCCTGCCTATTCTTTGGACCATGAGTTGCTTGCTTTCCCCCTTGTATCCGGAACCTGCAGCCGTGGACAGGCTGCTGCTGGGTGACATAATCATAGGCGCATTCTGAGCTGAAGAGAATTTGAGATTCTGGGCTTCTCCTCAGATGGCTCCTGGATGTGTCGCCACATTGGAGACAGGAACAAGCGCTATTCAGCCAAAGTTTCGTCATCAGGGAACATTTTCTAAGTGACAAGTCTCGCTTCAGTCGGAGGAAGCTTCCCGCATGCGCTCTGGTTCTGCGACGTGCTCCAAGCCCCTCTCCACATCTTTAGCTCGCTGTGTACCTTATGTACACGTTGACAGCGAGCTGCGCTGAGCAGTGTCCAGCTCAGATGTTCAGATGGGAATGTTTTCTTGAGTGATTTAGCTACATCAGCGATGTGCGTAGAATAAAATGTCCGTTCGTCTGCATGCGTCGGGGTAATTCTTTCTATTCTTTCTCCGTCAAAATAAACGGTCAAATACGGGAACTGTCTGGTCAACACAAGCCCTGCTTTTAACTGTTCTGTTTTCTTGTGAAAATTGTTGCAAAGAGATAAAATTAAACTTGATTAACACCAGAGCCAGGAGCACTGCGCCGTCATCTCCATCACTGTAAATGAGGGAGAAACAAAATGATCGGATCCTTTTCTGACCTTCCCCACCTACAAAGTTTAATTACAACAATCAAACGTGACAGAGCCTGGATTTGTATTCTGAACAGTCTACACATGTTTGAAAAAGAAACGTATGACAAAAGTGGCACCTGCTCAGTAAAACCACCAACAGGGTGAAAAATAGCAGAGATGGGCTACAACTTCTGGATCCACTTTATATACCGTAAATCCTCTAATACAGGCCGGTATTCAATTAAAGGCCGGGTCTCCAATTTTGGCCGGTGTCGGAGTCAGCGGAGGTGAATAATGGCCGGTCTCTTATTGTGGCCGGGTGGAATGTGGTAACAAGCTATTATGAGCGTCTCAGCGGCAGGGTTATAGTCCCCAAATCAACCAGCAGCAGGCAGTAGGGGTTCACGCAGACCTTTATTAGGCTTTTTCTTCAACGCTTTGTAACGCTACAGACACGATCCTCTATCACGCTCCTACCACACAGAGTCACGGTGTCAGTTAACCATGCTAATTCAACCCGCTCCACAGAACACACATCACCTTCCCTGCGGCTTACATAACACTCACACAACACGCAAATCAGCACATAGGAACTAGCAGAACGATAGGAAACACATATAACACAATACCCAGAATGCACCTGGCTTACAACCCCAGCCAGGTCATTACACTATCAAGTTCAAAGAGAACGTGCTGATTATGCTGCAGAACACTCTGGGGAGCAGCAATAGGGGGTGTATGAACTAGTCAACTTCACTATAGTGACTTTTTATGCCTGTCGTCGACTAGTCGCTGTAACGTGATAATGACCGGCAAGATGCAGCCCTCGGAAAAGACAGCAGCCTGCTGTCAGCAGGTGACAAGCTCCTGCGCTCGGGGGGTGGGGGGGCAACGCGCTGTGCCAGACCGTAGGTCTTTTATTTGCGCCTGATGTGTATCGCTGCTGTGGAGCGGGGCGCTTCACCTTGTCCTCCGACGCACAGATCACTGATGCGGCCGGCAAGCAGGGAGCGCTCCGCTGTTTTCGCGGTCCGTAGATCTGCCTCCTGAGCACGGCCACAGTAACAATCAGGTGTCGCCACCTCAAAAACTATTTTAACACGCGATCGTTCACGTCAGTTCATTTCCTTTAATGTGTTCTGTCATTTATTTGCGCCTGATGCGTTTCGCTGCATGCTGTGGAGCGGGGCGCTGCGCGCATCACCTTGTCCTCCTACGAACTGATCACTGATACGGCCGCCAAACAGCGAGCGCTCCGCTGTTTTTGCGGTCGGTAGATTTTTTA
The DNA here is from genome assembly GCF_043380555.1 of Nothobranchius furzeri. Taxonomy (NCBI): domain Eukaryota; kingdom Metazoa; phylum Chordata; class Actinopteri; order Cyprinodontiformes; family Nothobranchiidae; genus Nothobranchius; species Nothobranchius furzeri. The sequence continues at coordinate 98,886,396 of NC_091742.1, read as the reverse complement.
GAACTGCAGTTCAAAGGTAACTCATGAGGTGAATATATATGAACCCAGGTAGCAGTTTTTCTTTAGGATTGAGAGGAGATGCAGGAAGATAATAAACAGACAGGACAGAAAAATAGTCAAATAAAAACAAGCTAGTTTTTGTACCTGCTGGTTGCAACAAACAGACACCATTGAAGGTCATCAGAAGTGAGGAACAGAAAATGAAATAATTATTTTAATGTTTAGAGCAGCAGGAACTCCGAGAGGCTGCAGGAGCATCAGTGAGTTTGCGGCCGCTGCGCAGGGGGAGGGGGGAGAGGGCTGAAGCAGGGGGGGGGGGGGGGGCTGAAGCAGAAACTACCGTTGTTAAAAGAAATGTGTTTAACTTTGAAAATGTGGGCGCAATTTTAATTGTCAAAAACTCCAGCGAACCATTAGTTCATTTTGCTCAAATAGAAATAGAGGCCTGCCTCTAATACTGGCCCTCCTTCCAATAAAGGCCTGGAGCTTGAGTCAAATACAGGCCCAGGCCTGTATTAGAGGATTCACGGTAAATCGTTTTATTGATTATCGTCTTATGAAAGATAACTTTGACGTACACCAGACCTGGGCATTTTACGGCCCGCGGGCCACATCCGGCCCTTTGGTTGACTTTGACCGGCCCGCGTAAGGTTAATTGGAAATTACAAAATAAATGTATTTTCTCATTTTACCTCATGCATGGGCTAAGGCTGCATTGCTTTTATTTTGAAGTTGTATTTTACGTGCACAATGACGCAATACGTATAGCAACAAGTACCCGCGGTTGACATGGTGATTGTAGCCTGAGAAATGTCCGCTCATGCAAAAAAAAAAAAGATGCCGAATGCAGGATTTTCAACAAAAATTGGACTGCTAAGTATTTTTTTTACTGAAGTCGGAGGTAAAACCGTGTGTTTGGTTTGCGGGGAGGAGATTGCCGTGTTTAAGGACTACAATTTGAGTCGGCATTACGACAAGAAACACTCGGAAAAATACAAGAACTTGTCTGATGCTGAGAGGGCACGGACATCCGAAGCTTTGCTAGCAAAGTTGCAAAAGCAGCAAGGCTTTTTTACTAAGCTTCACACATCCAGGGATGCAGCAACCAGGACCAGCTTTGTGATATCCCACAAAATAGCTAAAAACAGCGAACCGTGACCAGGAGGATCGAGGACATTGCGGGGAACCTGGAGCTTCAGCTGCAACGTGAAGTGGCAAGTTTTGACTTTTTCTCATTAGACGGGAGCTGTGATGTCCGGGACACAGCCCAGCTGCTCGTATTTGTCCGGGGGATAACGGACTTCAAGCTCACAGAGGAGCGGGCAGCAATGCGGTCGATGAGAGGGACAACGACAGGGAGTGATCTTTTTACAGAGGTAAATGCGTGCATGGACACTCTGGGATTGAAATGGGAGAGACTGTCAGGTGTAACCACAGACGGTTGTCCAAATCTTAAGCCGGGCGTACACTGTGCGACTTTTTCACATTTTTGAGCCGATTTTCCAGTCGTGCGAGAAGCCACGACATCGGGGCGAGTTTTGCGCCGAGCGGTCGTGTAGTGTACAGGGGGTTACGAGAGGCGATTAACACCACGTGACCAGCCGCCGATCAGCAGTCGTGAGGTCGCACTCTGGTGTGTTTAATATTTCGCTCGTCCCTCGTGAGGGTATCGCACTGTTGAAGCGGCGCTGCGAGCAGCTGCGACCCAAAAAGTATCAGAACCACTCACGGCGCATGCGCGCGCAATCCTGCATCAACGCTTGTCGCTCGCTATTTCCCTAATAACACACGCTGTTCGTTTTTGTTTCTACACGTTTTTTTACTCACAAAGATTGTCAAGAAAGCGTGTTTGTCGTGTTCATGTCAAATTAAACTGATCACAAAACACAGATTTACTTTCTTTATTTCGTTTTCCTCATCCAACCCCCATAAATCCCTGTGTGTCCTCCTGCAGCACTCCCGAAGGACAACAGGCAAAACAAGACAAAAAAGTCTAACGTGTTGAGTAAAAACTGCTATTTTTAGCACATTTTTAGGGCCGACATGTTGCTACCAGACGTACAGTGTGAGCAGTCAGGTCGCATGCGAGAACTGGGTCGTACAGTGTGAGCACATGACTCGTGAGATCTGCTCTGCGAGGAAGTCGTACACTTTGAGCTGAAGCTGAACGCTGCGAGTGAAAAAGTCGCACAGTGTACGCCCGGCTTTACAGGGAAAAATGTCGGACTTTTTTTTTTTTTTTTTTTTTTTTTTTTTTCAGATGTGCTGACAGTCTTTTTTTTTTTTTATTTATTTATTTATTTTTTTTTTTTATTGAATTTTAAAGTTTTACACAAGTAAAGGAAAAGGAAAAGAAGTAGATAAAAAAGGATAACTAATAACTAACAAAAGATAATAAGGTAAAAAAAAAAAAAAATAAAAAATAAAAAAAAAATAATAATAATAATAATAATAACAAAAACAAATAAATAATATATAAATACACATACCCGTACGTATACATACACATACGTATACTCACATACATACACAACTGCCTACATATCAATAAAGGCGCAGAACGTACAGGGCGTGTGTCTCGATAGCTTGGTGCCACTGTTCACAGACCGAGGACGGAGAAACTATAGGTAGGTAAATAGAAATAAAACTCATATATGCATGGAAACATGCCCATACGTCCATATACACACTTACAGATTCACCTACAGATTCACTTACATATAGGTGCCAGTATACATATACGCATATGCACAGAGTATACAGTACATGCAAAGGAACAGTAAAGACGGAGACAAAGCAGTCATGGTTTAAGTAAAAAAGAGCGAAGAGGCCCCCAAATCTTCGTAAATAGGTCATATTTATGGTGTAAGTCATGGGTCAGCTTTTCGAGAGGAAGGATGGCAGATATTTGAGCAACCCACAGGCTAAGCGTAGGGGGCTGGGATGATAACCAGAGCAAAAGAATACATTTCTTGGCTAGAAATCTAAGGATAACTAATAAGGATTTTTTATGTGCGGCTAGTAGCTGGGGGTCAACATTAAGAAGGTAGAACAAGGGTGACATTGGAAAACGTACTCCCAGAATGTCCTGAATTGCTGAGTGGACCTGCCTCCAGAAAGCCTGAATAACATTACAAGACCAAAAAAGGTGAAAGAATGTTCCATTGGCAGACTTACATTTACTACAGAGGCTGGAGCGGGTGGGGAACATCCTCTGAAGGCGAACTGGTGTGTAATAGGTTCTATAGAAAAATCGAAGATTTTGTTCCTGTATGGCAATGGAGGTAGTTTTAGGGAAAGTTCCCATACAGACCTTGTGCCAATCCAAAGGGTTAATCTTCATCTCCAGATCACGCTCCCACACCCGCTTTACAGAATCGAAACTCGAAGATTCCAAACTAAGCAAAGAGGCGTAAAACTTAGAGAGGAGGCCCCTAGGGGATCTAGAAAGAGTAAAAGTATTTTCTATTTCAGTTAGTTGCAAACGAAATGAGGCAGACCGTAACAGGGATTCAATATAATGACGGATTTGAAGGTATTTGTAGAAGTCTGTGTGACCAATATTACCATTACAGTTAGCCCTAATCTGATCAAAAGGTTTAACAGAACTAGAGGACAACAGATCTGAGAAATCCCTCAGCCCCGAGGAGGACCAGCTCAAAAGGCCTATACTCCGAATGAGTGGCGGTAAATCTGGATTTAAGGCCAGAGGGGACCGGATTGAAATAAAAGGTGGAATTCTCAAATACTTCTTCACATCCCTCCAGGCCAATAATGTATTATAAACCAGTGTGTTATCTCTGAGAGAGCCTATCTGGTCGAACTTAGCAATGTAAGGAAGGGAGGTTAGTCTTCTAGGGAGACAGGCCAGAGTTTCCAACTCAACCCACAGGGATGACTCTCTGTTCGAGAACCAGTCCGATATAATTTTGAGTTGCGAGCACCAATAATAAAATTGTATATTAGGTAGGGAGAGGCCTCCTAGTTGCTTCGATTTAGTAAGCGTAGAAAATTTTATTCGTTGATGTTTATTGTTCCAAATAAAGCGTGAAATCTCTGAGTTGAGGGATTTAAAGAACGAGGGGGGTAAATAACAGGGGAGGTTCTGAAATAAATAATTAAGACGTGGGAGGACGTTCATTTTTATTGTGTTGACCCTACCCAACAATGATGTGGGAAGAGTGGACCATCTGGTTAAGTCAGATTTAATTCTCTGGATGAGAGGAGCGTAATTGGTTGAGAAAAGATCGTCCAGGACGGGTGTAATAAAGATTCCTAAATACCTGAATCCTTTCTTAGAGATTTGGAAAGTGGAATGGGGGACCTCGGCCTGAGGAATATTGAAAGGGCAAGCAATCGATTTATCCATATTGATTTTGTAGCCAGAGAGGGTGCCAAATTTAGCAATGGACCTACAGACCACCGGAATCGAGATAGATGGATTAGTCAAATATAGGAGGACATCATCTGCAAACAATGAAATCACGTGGTTGGTGTCAGATACCCTAACGCCTAGTATATCTGGGTTGGTTCTGATTGTGACAGCAAGAGGTTCGATAAAGAGAGTAAACAATAGAGGGGACAGTGGGCAACCCTGTCTGCAGCCCCTTCTTATAGGAAAACTTTCTGACAATAATCCGTTTGTGTTAACAGTAGCTGTGGGATTAGAATAAAAAGATTTAATTAAATTGATAAAGTTAGGCCCCAGGCCGACTCTTTCTAACACCGAGAATAGAAATGGCCATTCTACCCGGTCGAAAGCTTTTTCGGCATCAAGGGAGATAATCACGGCAGGGTCTTTATGTTGGTTGAGATACTGAACAATGTTAAGGGCTCGGCGTACGTTGTCGGTCCCATACCTTGATTTGACAAAGCCTGCTTGGTCCGGGTGAATTAATTTTGGAAGAATCTTTTCCAATCTACGTGCTAGAACCTTCGCCGCAATTTTATAGTCCACATTAAGAAGGCTAATGGGTCTATAAGATGTACAGTTGAGGGGATTTTTGTCCTTTTTTAGCAGCAGACTAATAGAAGCGGATCTCCATGATGGGGGGATCCCATCACATTTGATATGATTTAGAGCCGGCAGGAAAATAGGTTGAATCTCCGGCCAGAACTTTTTAAAAAATTCCACCGGAAACCCATCTGGGCCAGGGGATTTTCCGTTTGGCATTGACTGGATTGCTGCCCATACCTCATTCGGGCTGAAGGCTGCATCAAGAGAGGATAGGTCCTCTTCCGTAATAGAGGGCAAAGAGATATTATTTAAATAAGCAGCTCCATCTGGATCACATTGTCCTGCCGAATAAAGGGATTTATAGAAATCTCTAAAAGTCTTATTGATAGTTGACGGATCATAAGTGACTTTCCCTTTGTCCATTTTTATTGCAGTAATAGAACGCTCACTAATCTGTTTTTTTAATTGGTGTGCGAGGAGGCGGCTCGATCTGTTGCCAAATTCATAATAGTTCTGCTTAGTATAGAGAAGCAGTTTTCGAGCGTGATTAGTGTATTCTATATTAAGCTTTGTTCTGGCGGCAATTAATGCCTTGAAATTTTCAGGGGTGGAAGATTGCTTGTGGGTCTGTTCCAGCCTAACCACTTCTGATTCAAGAAACCTTCTGTTTTTCTCCAGTGTCTTCTTTCTGAAAGAGCAATAGGAGATGAGCTGACCGCGCATGGTAGCCTTCGCTGCATCCCATATTATAGCGGGCGAAACTGGTGAAAGGCTATTGTCAGCCCAATATTGAGAAAGACTTTTTCTTACAAAGGCGCAAGAGGAGTCGTCGTTCAGTAGTGATGTATTATATTTCCAGCTGGGTGTCCTAGGGATGTCAGAAATTAAATCGCACTGTAGATAAACAGGGGCATGATCTGAGATGGTGATCGGGCCGATTAAGCAAGATTGAACAGAATAGAGGAAGTGTTTAGGGGTAAAAAAATAATCGAGCCTAGAGTATGAATTATGAGGATGTGAAAAGAAAGAGTAATCCTTCGTATTAGGGTTTAGTGTGCGCCAGACATCGATTAGCCCAGAATCCATACATAAACCTTTGAGAGTTGACGAAGCCCTTGGGTTGGATACTGGCGCCGATGAGGATTTATCCAACCTAGCATTATGTATGCAGTTGAAATCACCACCCATAAAGCCAAAGCTATCACAGTGTTGATTAAAAAGTAGCACTATTTGAGATATAAAGTTCGGTGAGTCTGTGTTGGGGGCATAAACATTGAGTATGGTAAAGGGGCGTCCAAAAATCAGACCCTTAATCAAAATAAATCTCCCCTCAGGGTCCCTTACATCATGCAGGAGGGTGAAGGGAATATTCCTCTTTATAAGAATAGCCGTGCCCCTTTTATTCTGCGAATGGGATGAAAAATAAACTTGACCTACCCAGTCTCGTTTGAGCTTTGAATGCTCCAAGTCAGATAACCTGGTTTCCTGGAGAAGCGCTATGTCAATCTTTTGTCTCTTCAGAAAAGTTAAAACTTTTTTTCTTTTAATCACATGACCTAAACCCTGGACATTCCAGGTAACAAAATTAAGTAGGTGGGTCATAAGAAGACAGAGTAAACACCACTATGAAATAGGAAAGGGCCAATAAAGTCGTGAATGCAAAGAGAAACAATGAACCACGACCAAAAAAAAAAAAACAAAAAAAAAAAAAAAAAAAAAAAAAAAAAAAAGCCCCCCCCCCCACCCCACCCCACCCTGCTCCCAAACAGCAGGATAACACACTTTTCCAAACAGTCACCGAGCGTGGTGAGTAGCATTTCCGAACTATATCTAAACATGTGATCTTAGCGACGAGAGGAACACCCGGCGTCTCAACTGCAGACCAAAGCAGGGATTGTAGAGCACCCCCCCACCCCCTCCCGCAAAACAAGCATAATATAAGCACTTAGCAACGGGGGGTCTGGGGAGTAACAGAACCGACCCAATAAAAGTCAATACTCATAATCTATGTCTAATTCCTCGTTACCTCATTTAAGCGAGTCCAAGAAGGCAGCAGCCGACCCGGGAGAGTCAAAGAAAATGATCCGGCCCTCGTGAAGACACCGGAGCCGAGCCGGATGGGCAAAACCACGGTATTTTCCAAGTCGAGCCAATGCCTTCCCCACAGCATCAAACTCTCGCCGCCTGCGAAGAGTTTCTGCAGACAGATCCGGGTAGATGCGCAGCGTTGAATCGCCCTGCCGGAGGTCGCGCTTCCTCAAAGCAGCCCTGAGAACAGCCTCCCTCTGAGGGAATCTCAGGAAGCGCACCAGGACGCTCCTTGGTGGTTTGCCCCTCTCCGGTATGGGAGCCGGGGCTCGGTGAGCGCGCTCGATCTCCAGCGCAGGGAAGTCGGGAGGAAGACCCACCATGGCCGGCAAGGCGGAGCGGAGAAAGCTCGCCAACGAGGTGTCGCCCTCCACTCCCTCGGGCAGCCCCACGATCTTCAGGTTGTTGCGGCGGCTGCGATTCTCCAGGTCATCCAGTTTAAGCTGAAGGCGGTCAACACATTTTTCCAGTGCAAGCAGGCGAGGCCTGTGGGACTCCAGGTCATCTTCGGCGGTGGAGATCCTCCCCTCCGCCTCCCCCAGGCGAGTCTCCGTGAGGGACACCCGGCTGGACAAAGACGACACAGACTCCTCCACCGAGGTAATGGAAGCCCTTATCTCAGTTAAGGTGCCATCCATAACTGTTAAGCGAGTGCCGATAGATTCGTCCATGCCGTTCACTTTGGAGGCCACAGACCTTAGTTCAGCGAGGATCTGGTCCATGGTGTCCTGGCTAGCATGCGTTAGCTCCGGCGAGCCAGCGGGCTCGGTTTCAGCAGACGCACTGGCGGCTTGTTGAGCAGGTTTCTTCTTGGTTGCAGGTGAAAAAATAGGGAATTCCTTGTCACGCTGTGTTCTCGGCATCTCTGGCGAGCGAGTTTGAGGAAAATTTCGAACAATAAATGCAGCGGGTCGGTAAAAAAAGTAGTGGTCTGGAGTGGAGCTAAACACTAAGCGTCCATCTTGGTCCGGGTCACGTGACCTCCCCAATGTCGGACTTTTGAAACGCATGCAAGATAAAGTGACAGAAATCGATGCAGATCAAAAATAGGTGTTTTTGCATTGTATTATACACCAACATGTGTTGTGCAAGTCAGTGCTAAAAATCAACCATGTTACTGATGTTGTTACTAAAATAATAAACTTCATCAGGGCGCAGGCGATGAATCACAGACAGTTTGTGGCTCTCTTGGAGGACTCCACACAGCTGTCAGATGGCTCAGCCTGGGGAAAGTGCTGAAGAGGGTTTGGGACTCGAAAGCAGAGATTCAGGATCTCTGCTGGATTTCTACTCTTCTCTTAAGGAGGATTTTCCAAACCTGAGGAGACATGCTCAGAAGATGTTGGTTCTCTTCGGCTCTACCTACATTTGTGAACAAACATTTTCAATGATGAAGTTTACAAAATCCAGGTATAGATCTTCTCTCACTGATGATCATTTGTCAGCTGTGCTTCGCATCTCCACCTCAGACATTCAACCTGACTTTGATGCACTCATTAAAGCCCAGCAGAGACTAGATTTCTCTCACTGAATAAGAAAAAAATTGCTTAAAAACACAAAATAAGGTGTTTGGACCACAAATGTAGGCAACTAGCAGTGAACTGGGACACTTTTTTTAAACCTCTTTCTCAAGATCACAGTTCAGTGATTTTATTTTACAGACAATACTGCGTGTCTGTAGAATGCTAAGAACCTCTTTCCAACAATATTTGAAACTCAGAATGTGTTTTGGAGTGAATGTGACTGAAACTGTTAACTAATATAAGTCACAAATGTTTAACAAAAACCAAATGTGCACACTTTGTTTACCATTGCCTTGGGAAATTTGAATAAATCACATTTTTGTAAGCCAACCTCACTTTTTCCTTTTTGCTCATTTATAACATATAGTCTACTCTTACCAGCTTGAAGAAACAATGGTATTTACTGCTTTTTATAAAGAAATACCATTAATATTATGCATAATTGACTTCAGCCTTTTGGCCTGCGGCCCTCCACAATATTTTCTATTTCTCATGTGGCCCCATGGAAAAAATAATTGCCCACCCCTGACGTACACGAATGACCGGTACTGGCTGCTGTCACCTGTTGTGAGCAGCGCTCTGCTGTCTGAGGGTAGGCCCCGCCCACAACGCCGCGGCTGCTGTGGCTCCCAGTGTTTTCTTTATTGTGGGAAACGGGTAATAATGGCTCTTTGATGGGAACAGGTTGCCGATCCCTGGTCTATGTCTATGCAAGGACATTAAAGTTTTGAGGTTTTACAATTACTTCTGGGGGCAGAGTTGCAATGACATGCGCACTGCGTTGCCCTAGCGCCAGTTTAAAACAGAAAAGGCGGACAGGGATACAGGGCCAACATTACCAGTAATCAAAGATGCACCCATTACATTTAAATCGGATGTCTGGGCTAATTTCAGTTTTGGGATCGTGGATGTGAAAGAATCACTTAACACAGTATTTGTTTACTATTTTTAAGTTCAGTAATATTCTTGTTAGAAAGGCCACCAGGTGGCGCACTCACGCTCTCACCCTCTCAGAGCAGAGCTGACGACAGTGCAGAGGAGACCACCAGCAGAGCAGGTGGAGAAGCACATGAGACAGCAGAGTGGAGGAGAGTTTTACTAAGCTAATTCCAAGGTTAAGTCAGTTTTGTGTGCGTGAATGACTGCTAAGTAAGTAATCCTTTGTTTACTGGACCTGCTTACATAATGTGTTAGGAATAAGTTTGTTTACCTCGTGGTGTTCTGGAATGTTCCTATGTCATAGTTATGCTTGATAGTTCTGTCATGAATCTGCACTGCCTTATTGTATGAGTGTAGGTCCCTGTTGCCTATTTTATGCATGTGTGTAGGTTGCAGTGTTGGATGTGAGGTGGTTTATAGCTGTAAAAGTGGATCATTTGGTTTAGAATTTCAGAATATTTGAGTGTTGGTAAATCCCTCAAATGGCCACTAGATGTCCTCCTTGTCTGCCCTGGCAGTTTACCCAGAGGGGTTTTAGCTTGTGTGGCCACATAGGCTGGGTTGTCTAGACCAAGGTGATATGGACCTGCTGATTATTATATTATTTTCTGTTTAGAGGGTTTTTTATCCTACTATGTTGTTGTATTTGAACAAATGGGGCAGAATATATTTTATGTTAATCTGTTCTTCCTGTATTATTCTTTCCTTTAGACCACACACTCACCTACCAACATCCTTGTTTATGTTAAAGAGTAGAATACTCGTTGCTCAGCCCTGCATCATTGTTCTGCGTGCCCCTGTGCATTGCTGTTGCTACTACTTTTCACCTGAGAATAAAGAGGCCAAGTTGAAATAAAGCCTGAACCTGTGTTCTTACCGACACCCCAGGAAGACACCCTTTAACTCCCTCCCTGATACAGTCCATCTACCTACTAACAATCTAACAATTCTATCTTAAAGCTGCTCTACCGAAAACATTATTTCATATATTATTTAAGTAATTATCGGCAGCACACTTTAAACATTATTGCTCACTATAGTGAATAGATGAATGTTCTGTTTTTCAGGGATTTCGAAATCAAAAAGAAATTGAAAACTATTCTACTGCTTTTATTAAGTAATGAACATTTTTGTGTGAAGAATCGTGATGCATTTCAGACTCAAATCGAATCGTTAGGCAGATAATCGGAATCGGATCGAATCGTGAGGCAGGTAGAGATGCACACCACTAATACACACGCCCCCAGAAGTGAGTCAAACCCCTACAGCGGATACTCTAAAAGAAACGACTACCCTCCCAGAGACAGCTCTGTCCTCAATGTTAACCACCAGTCTCATAAAAGTGTTCCTTCCTTCCCCCTCTAGAGAAGACGACTAATGATAAAATAAAACCCGAAAAGGTTTCATAAAAAGAACTGGAAAAACAGTAGCAGGCTAAGATCTGTGAACAAACACACATTGTTAATCGTATTCTAACGAAGCACAAAAATGCTATGAATGTTCTAAACCCATACCTTATCGGCCGACCGCTTGCCAATGTAAATTCCCGGTTGTTCACCCCTCAGTCCTGCTCACACTTCATAAAGAGAAACCCATTAAGAATATAACCTTTATTTAACTAAAATAAAGCAAAGCCAGGTCACTCACCACTTAGCTGCACCCACGTCTGCACCCAAAGCGAAGCATTCGGCTTTTGCGGCTAGACCCCAGCTGCCCTAATTATAGCAGCCCTCTAATTACACACCCGGCCTCTCCTGTGTCAGCGGCATGACACGTACGACCAGAATTACTTCCGGGAACTAAGGTGACCCGGTTACATATAATTAAGTTTAAGAAAGTTGGAGGTGAACCATTTTTTAATTTCTGAGAGGCAGAGGGTAAGGGTGGATGGCGGAAGGGTGGAATGGGGTTTACTAGAAATGTAGAGCTGGGTGTCATCAGCGTAGCAATGGAATTGTATACCAAATTTACGGAAAATATTGCCGAGGGGTAGGAGATAGATTATAAACAGAAGAGGACTGTTAACAGAGGAAACTCTGTTACTAGTGGCTATTTTTATATTTCACACCCAGTCGGCCCTTTAGAGAAAAGCTCTTCTGGTCACCGATATATCTTAGTTGTCTGTGACTATGCGACACGTTACCCAGAGGCATTCCCGCTTAGATCCATTAAGGCCAGACAAGTGGCTAGCTGTCTCATAAGCCCCCTTCAGACAGGCCATGAAAAATGGAAATGTTCGGGACTCTGTCCTTAAGACCTTTGTGTCTGAATACAAACATCCGGCTAACGTTTTCCGTAATTAAACAGGACGAAGCCCCTAGTAACAGGACCGGACTTGACACGGACAGGGTGGCTGCTTCAGACTGGTGAGGTCGAGTTCTGGACAGGGAGGAGGGGGAGAAGGAGGGGACCGGGGGACACTGTGCGCACCTAGATAGCTCGCTCCTGTAGCATGCGGCGAACCATGGCAGCTCGCCTCCTACGGTACCGTCTCCTAGACGCGCGACGGACCGCTTCACACCGCTTCCGTGATTCCTTTAACCATTGAGCTTCATCATCCAGGTCTCTTATGCGTCTTTGTGTGCGCAGAATTATGCTTAACATAAGTCCGATCAGTGAGAGGAATTCTATCTCTTTGTCGGCCATGTTTGACTGAATGGCTTTGTTTGGGTAAATGACGCATGTACGCCCGCCGCACTATGTTTACGCAATATCCGGGTACAGCCTTCCCACCCCCTCCCCCTCAGACATCTGGAACTTTTCCCTGCTGTGTGAAGGCAGCTGAAAAACCGGACTGAATTGTCCACACATATTCCAGAATGTCAATCTGAAAAGGGCTATACAGTTGTTTTCTAGGGTAGGCATACCTAAAGAGGTCCTGACAGACTGTGGGACAAATTTTTTATCTAAACTTTTGTAGCAGGTTTATAAAGTGTTAGGTGTGAAATGTAAAAATAGCCACTAGTAACAGAGTTTCCTCTGTTACAGGACCCAGGACAGAGCCCTGGGGCACACCTGAGGTGACTGGGGATGGTTTCGAGGAAAAGGAATTTAACTGAATGAACTGAGTGCGGCCAGTGAGATATGACTGGAACCAGTGGAGGGGGGTGTGAGTGATACCAAGAGAAGAGAGTCTATTTAGGAGGATCGAGTGAGAGATGGTGTCAAAGGCCGCACTCAGGTCAAGGAGAATGAGAATGGAAATGAGACCAGAATCAGCTGCAAGAAGTAAATCATTGGTTATACAAATGAGAGCGGTTTCGGTGCTGTGATTCAGACGGAAGCCAGACTGAAAATGCTCATAGAGCTTATTACATGTGAGATGGCAATGAAGTTGTGATGCCACAGCTTTCTCTAGAACGTTTGCAATGAAGGGAAGGTGTGAGATGAGACGGAGGTTATTGAAGTCATTAGGTCTGAACCAGGCTTTTTTGGTATGGGACTGACAGCTGCGGATTTAAAAGGAGAAGGAACTGTTCCAGATGATAATGAAGAATGAATAATTGCTTTAATGAAAGGGAGGAGAGACGGGAGGCATGATCTAACAAGGACTGTGGGAAGGGGATCTAACAAACAGGAGGAAGGTTTCGACTTTGAGATGAGGTCAGGGATTTCTGATGGGTGAGGTAGTTTAAAGGAGGCAAAGTGAAGGGAGGGATTAAAGAGATCAGCAGAGGGATCAGGCAGAGGGTTTTTACCAAGGCTATGGTGGATTCTGTGGACCTTGTCATTGAAGTTATAGGTGTTGGAGGAGTAAAAGTGGATAGGCAGTGAGTCCGGAGCCTGAAAAATCCTCTTAAAGATGGAAAATGGTGTCTTATTATTAGAAGAGTTAGAACAAATGAGGTTGGAATAAAACTATGATTTGGCATGGATGATGGTGTCCTTACAGTGTGAGATCTGGGCAGTGTATAAGTCCTTATGGATGGTGAGGCCAGTTTTCCTATAGAGTCTTTCCAGTCTGCGATTTGTGGCCTTCATGCAGTGCAAGGCAGATGTAAACCAGGGAGCAGACTGGGTGAAGGAGACAGAACAGAGTTTAATAGGAGCATGTGAGTTCAGGATGGATTCTAGTTCAGTATTGTATCAGATGACAAGGTTGTCCAGACTGACAGATAGATCAGGGGTCAGGGTGGCTAGGCTGGAGGAGAGGGAGATTAAATCAATATTCTTGATGTTACGGGAGGACATGAGACGGATTTGTTTGACGATCGAGAGACGAAGGGGAACAGAAAACGAGATAAGTGTGGCAAGGTGGATAAACGAGGGCCCGGGCGGGATTCGACCCCCAGACTCCTGGGTGAGAGTCATACGCTCTAACCAGTCAGCCAAAGGGACATCCCCTTGGCCAAGTAGCCAGGGCGCATGATCAATCGGGACATTGTGACAGGACGCTCACACTGTCACATCTTCCCCCCTCTACACGTGCATGCATTCGGGGGGTGAAGTGACTCTGGAGCACACCATCAGAGGGAACCACCACCAGGGCTCGACCACCACTGTCAGCTCACAGCCTAAATGAAAAGAAAACAGAAAGCACGGTGAAAATCCAAATACACACACACACACACACACACACACACACACACACACACACACAAACACAGCCACGACTGAGCAGGCAGGCCATCAGGAAATGAGCGAGCATGCAGCTCGCCTGCACACGAGTCTATTAGCCTCAGCCTCAGCCGTCCTTATGAGCTCCCGGGCCGACGACAACTGCCGGTAGGGCCCGCAGGCCCTCGTTGAAATACCCAAACCCACAGCGGGTGTACGCCCTCCGCTGGTATTCAGTACAGAGGAGCTAGTGACAAAAGCCGCTCCCGATGGTCTCCGCTGATCCCGTCAACCAGTCCGAGCGGCGGGGTGGAGAGGCCTTTGAACCGGATGATGGTCCAACACCGGGTCAACAACCGGTAAACAGAGATCCCATGAACCAGTGCAGAAAAGCAGCAGAACAGAGTCTCCCGTGGAGACACACCCCTTCCTGGATCACTTCTTTGAAGCACATAGGATAAAAGAGAAGCCTTCCGTTACTCTGGGAGGACCACATACAACAATTCAGTCCGACACGGCATTGGCAGTGAACGAATGGGTCTAAAATGTTGACTTTAGTCGTCAATGGCAGTGAATGAGCTAAAATCACCAAGTAAAATTACGTTAGGGGAGAGAGTAGATAGATGTGTTAAAAGAGTTGAAAATTCATTTAAAAACTCAAGAGTTAAAATTTGGGGAGTGATAGATGGTGACAGTGATGGTGGGGGTCAGGCCGGGTAGTTTGCAGGCGAGGAATTCGAGGTGGTAGAGTCACTGGAAGGACCTTCCAGGTCTCGCGGTAGAGCATCGCGAGACCGTCACCACGGCTCGACTTGCGCGGCTTGTAAGTGTAAACAAACCCAGGAGGGGTACAGTCCTTCAGCTGGGAAAAATGGCTGGGATATTGCCATGTCTCATTAAAACAGTTAAAATCAAGCTTACGGTCCTTGATGATGTCCTGGAGGAGATGTCCGTTACCGGAGAGGGAGCGGATATTGAGGAGACCAACCTTCGCGGTGAGTGAGATTTTCGCAGGCGACGGATGCATTAGCTGCACTAGCCAGTCGGGGATTGGTAGCTCGGCCTCGGCAGGTATTCCTGGGTAGCCACCGGCGAGTCATGGACCAGAGGGAGGGTATTCCCTTGGAATCATCAAGGTGGAAATTCTGTCGGGACACCCGATGGACATACCGCCTACGAGGCTGGAAGGCGATGCAGGGGAAGAGGCATAGAGCTGGAGGTGGAGATCTGGACTGGTGGAAGCAGAGATTGAAGAGCTCCGCCACGAATACTGGAGGAGCCCATCCACGGTTGGATCAACAAGTGAAAAAACAGCCCAGGTTAGTGCGAGCCACACAGAAATTCCACAGGCCCACATCCCGAAGTAGAGAGGGGTGACGTGGAACCAGAGCAGGGACTGAGCAGGCAGATGAGCAATTATCTGTCAGGTTGTAGACCGTAGCTTAAAAGGTAACAGTTAAAAGGTAGACAATAAAGGTAGATAATAAAGGTGAAGAAATACACTCCTCGATGTCTAATGGCTTTATTGACAAGGATGAAGGAGCGCTGCGACGACATACAAAGCTGAGAGCAGAAGCTAACGGCAGCGTGAAGCAGCAGCATGTGCTGAAGACCAAAGCTAAGCAATGCGATAAAATAGGTAAATAAATGCAGCGCGGCTTAGCATGCATACTGACAATGTGACCATTACATTAGCTTAACAAGCAGGTGAAGACTTACAGATACAAGTCGAACAGTAGCATGGATGACCGCTGACCCCGTGTTGGCAGGACCCAAGTCGTGTGTCTTCGTCGTTGGACGCAGGCAGGGGCGCAGCACTCTCTGGGTTAGTGCGAGGGGTGGCCGGGGTGAAGGCGCGGAGAAAGCGCCGGTTGCGCAGGGTGAGGCGGCCAGACCCATCGACCCTGATGCGGTACTGGTCGTGTCCTAGTGACTCTACTACCAACCCAGATCTGTCCCATGCCTGCGGGCTACAGCCAACTAGGTGCTGGAGGAACACCACCTCCCCGACTATGACAGAGCAGAGCGGTCATACGTGTTCTCTCAGAGACTCAGTGGTGCGGGCCATCCGAGTCCGGAGGGCCTCTTCCTTCGCCGCCCATGCCTGACGCCAGAGCGGACGGTGGCTACCCAGGAATACCTGCCGGGCTGTTTTTTTACTTGTTGATCCAACCGTGGATATTATTTCAAAGTGTGTTTTTATTTGTTAGGAATGTAAAATGACTTTCATCATATTTAAAATATCTGATTATATGTAAAAATAAATAAAAAATGAATAAAATACCTAATGGAATGAACCTGTTATTCACATATCTGATATTTTCAAAAATTCAAGATACGACATTGTTTCATTGCACATGTGTACAACAAAATGATCTTTGTGCTCACTAAAGACAGCTCATAAGGATGTAGTAACATATAAGGACAATTTAAAACAGGACTGAGAGCCCTTGAGCCGGATTCCCTGTGGTCTGTATTTTTTAAATAACATCCCAGGTAACAAGCTTACATTGAAACAACATTGACTTTCCATCTGAATCATCAGTTTGGTTGATATTGTAATATTGATGCTAACTAGTTGTTGAATCAACATTGATAAACTGATAATGAAACCATGTCTGTGTAGCTGAAAAATTTGTAACTGTAACTTTCAAGGACTAGAAAAAAAACGCCGTTTTTTACGGCGCTCTGAAGGACTACATGAAGATGGCGAGCAATACGGCGTTCAGTATGGAAAGCCAGAATCGCCAAAATACGCCACTTTCCCAACCCGTCTAGTTTAGCGATGGCGAAAAAAACGCGGTATGATGTGTCAAGACATCGTAAAATGTGGCGAAAACTCTCCCAGAACGCCATATTTGACGCCAGCCAGAGCCGTTCTTAACGGTTCCGTAGCATGCTGGAATAAACTACGTTTTTTTTCCGGACATGGAACGCCGTTTTTTTACGTCACCCTAATCCCAGACGCATTCCCTGTGTGGGTGGCGTAAAAAACGGCGTTTTGTATGGACATTGAGCGCTGCTTTTTTCGCCACTCTGTGACATAAAACGCCGCTTTTAACGCCTTTTTGTGGCAGTTTTCACGCGTTTAAAATTCAACTTTACTCTCACTTATGCAGAGCCCTCCCCGTGGGTTTCTCATCCACTTCATTTAAACTCCAGTGACCCAATGAAAGAAGAGGAGGTTGAGGCAGCACTAATTCATCACAGATTCGCCGGGCTGTACAGGTTGTTGCAGTCTACTGTTTTCTAATACAACTCTGCTCTGTTTCAACTAATTTCACTGTATAGATAAAGCCTCGAAATGTAGTAATATTATCAACGATGTGTCAACATTATTATTTCTGTCTACCTGTAAAAGGCAGAAACGCTGTTTCAGTCAGACCTGATGATTACTTAAAAGTGTGGCCACTAGATGGTGCCACATGCCAGTCTGTCCTGTTTCGTAGCTCGTGAGTCCAGCTGGAACATCAGTGCTCTTTCTGTCCAAAACTCCCTTCTTCTTAAGCTCATCCACTTTCAGTATTTACTATTATTTTCTACTATTGTTATACTTGTCTTACAGGGTTAATGATTAGTTGATTAGAAACAAGTGCTCATCTAGAACATTTGAAATTTGTGTTACAGCAGTTCATGTTTTCAACTTAAATATCAAAATATTACAGAAAGTTAGCAAATCGGTAGCAAGTATGCAGGCGCTTCAGTATTGTAGTGGGCATAATCATCAACAGACACGTTTGTTTTATAAGAGGTTGAAACAGGGACGAAATTTTGATTTCAGAAGTGGGGGGGGGGGGGGGACACAGCAGGCTTGTGCGGATTTGGGGTGGGGGGTGTTATGTAAAGACCCCTTGACACGTCATGTGCCCATCTCAATAATTTTTCCATCCTATATATATATATATATATATATATATATATATATATATATATATATATATAAAAGTTAAAAAATGTACAACTCTATTATTATTTTTATTTATTATCATTATTGAAGTGCAGTTTTGGCTGTTGACAATGGATAGGCCATTGTATTTATTGTTTTGGGTCTTTTTTATTGTTTTTGGTGCAACATTTTCTAACAGGGAGTGAGATTCCTTTTTTATTCAATTTTTGTTTGTTATTTTTATTCATTTAGAAGTTCTGGTTCTGGACATTTCAATGTTAAATTAAGGTTTATTTGTTGCATTTTAAAGGGTGTACTTGCATTATTATGATATATTAACATTATATTAGTGGTTATTTTGGTCTAGATAATGTTGACAATATCGTTTATCATCAACAATTTGTTGGACAAAATATCGTCCAGCAAAATGTGTTACTTTCCCAGGCCTAGTCAAAAGTATAAAAATTATTTATACATAAACGGTCCCTCCTGAGATCTGGCCGTTTGTTCATTTGCTGTGTTAGAGGACATGCTGAACTAATGTTTTACACATGATCATCACCCTAACATTTGAGTGTATAAAAACATATTAAATATGTTTTTTCCCTTAAAAGTGTTTAAACAGTTGTTGCATTTCAACACACAAAAAATAAATGGAAAAAATAAGATAAATCTAATGAAAAGTGTACATCTTTGACATTAAGCTTAAAAAAATCTGTTGACGATGATGATACTGTTCATTTTTCAGAGCTTTTTAATGTGAAAATATACATTGCAATAGATAAGTTTACAATAAAGTTAAATGATAAAAGTTTTGACGTTACACTTCTACTACTACTAGTAATAATAATTATGATGATAATAGTAATAAAAAAATAATTATTATAATAATACGAATAAATTGTGTCTGAGGAGTCAGTTATGTGGAGGAGATGAGTTTGTAAAAGTTAGTTTTGAGTATGTTTGTGAAGGAGGAGGTGAGTCTGAGCTTAATGCAGGGGTGTCACATGTTCCAACTTACGTTTTGACTTTGAAAGAAGTCTCTTATATCCACTTTTCGTTTTCTTGACATGCTGCCTCCTGGCTGTGCCTAATTACCAAAGACTCACAAATGAACACTTATTCAAATGTTATGTAATGGAAGCTTAGCTGAGCTCTGATATTACACAGCGTCTAGTTGACGATGTGACTCAGTACCGGTGTTCCCTAGCGGCTCCAAACTAGCAAAACAACGTGAGCACGTTCTGACTGTTTACAACTTGAGTGACAGCAGCAACAGCCAATAATACGTTAGCAAGTATCAGCAGAGCCAATAGATTAGCTTTTGGGCGGGTCTAATAGTAAACCGGTTTCCGTTTCGGTCCTAGTGCTCAACCAAATCCTTTTAATGGAGCGTAACATTGTTTTTGGACGGAAAAAAGTGCAGGGGACCAAAACTGCCTTTTGAAAAAGTGGGGGGGGACATGTCCCACCCGTCCCCCCCCCCCAAAATTACGTCCCAGGGTTGAAAGTAATTTGTTTTAACCAGCGTTTCAGGATCATGAGGACATTTTCAGAGTCATGTCTTGGTGAAGCAGCAATGAAAAACGTTTTTCTTGAAATATTTATGTAAATAAAAACATTCAAGAGCATATTTTAGCCAAGAAAGCTCATTAGCAAAGTCTAGTGTAAGGCTTCTGTAGGAGAACAACAAGCAGACATGTTTCAAACTTTTATTAAAGTGCTCTGATCCTGGATCTGGGAAGGTTCTGGAGTGGCTGGTCTGAGGATCTGGAGAGTGATGGTGGAGAAGCAATACAGAACATCTTCAGGAGCTCCTGTAAGACAAGTATAACAGTAGTAAAAAATAATAGTAAATACTGAAAGTGGATGAGCTTAAGAAGAAGGGAGTTTTGGACAGAAAGAGCACTGATGTTCCAGCTGGACTCAGCCCGGCGAATCTGTGATGAATTAGTGCTGCCTCACCCTCCTCTTCTTTCACTGGAGTCACTGAAGGGATTTCCGCCGCTTTTTTCGGCGTTAAATATTCTAACGTGTTCAAATGTGGGCGATTAGTGACCCGAACAGCTTGCCATACCTTCGGGTTTGTGAGGCTGGGTCGGCAGAGAGGAGCAGGAAGTGGGAGCTGAGTGGGAGGAGGGACGGAGGGAGCTAGCCGCTGAGTAGCAACGGCTAGTGACGGAGTGATGAGTGACTGGAACGGGAAGAAGAAGAGAAGTGGAGAAGCTGGGGCCTCGAGGAGTTGACCTGGAAACGGACTTGAATAACTGGTCAGGAGCTCCTGGCACCAGGGATCGATGAGCGAGCTTGTGAATGGTGAGTGAGTCTTTCACCAACCTGCGTAGGCCTCCAGCCCCATGGTCCTCCTGCTTTTGTTGTGTTAACACACTAGTAACCAGCCTCATCAGCTGTTCCTCTGCTCACGAGCAGCGAGTCTCCTCATCATCTACCTGCACAGGTCCTTCTCACACCAGACATGACTCGCTGAGCCAGGTCACCTTCAGTCAGAGATAACTTTAGACTTTTGTCTCTCTAGATGCATCCGACACACACACACACACACACACACACACACACACACACACACACACACACACACACACACACACACACACACACACACACACACACACACACACACACACACACACACACCAAGTAGTGTTTCTATGGTTACGTTGTGATGTCTTAGTAAATATTCTATTTGGTGAGAGATAAACTTTGTAGTATTTATCCTAGTGGATCTATAGTTAAACGGGTAAACTAGTAGTAGCACATCCAACGTCAAAGAGAGTAAAAAGTTATTATCAGGAGAGGGAGAATGTTTAAGTGGTTAGCAGCAGTGTGCTAGACGATGGCCCCCTCCATGAGGCCACCACAGCTCAGCAGAACATCGTTGTAGCTTCTTCTGGGGAGAAAAACACTTAGAGAGAAAATAAAGTTAACAGCTGAAATAGCAGGGTTGTCACGGTGTGAAAATTTAACCTCACGGTTATTGTGACCAAAATTACCAAAGTTTTCGGTATTATCGCAATATTTTTTTAAACGTGCTACATTTTCACACAATTAAATAAACCCTGTATGTCAGGAAATATTGTCCTCAGTTTGTGTCTAAATTTAGCCTAAAATGTGTTATTTTGTAATTATGTTGTTTATTTGTTTACATTTTTTCCCTTTAGTCTTTAAAATACCAATATTTGCCCATAACTTCTCATTTTTTGTCTGTTTGATGTCATCATTTTAAAAATATTAGACCAGATGATACTCAGTACTCAAGCAGCCTTCTAATCAGATACTTTTTTACCCTTACTTGAGTAATAAACCCTATATCAGGAAAATATTGTCCTCGGTTTGTGTCCTTCCAGTGAGCTTTGCAGATGTGGGAAAATGTCATCAGGCAGTAATCATTGTTAAATTCGCTGACGTCGTTAGGTCCGTTTTAGGGGGGCTTCAGCCCCCCTAAAATAATCACAAGCCCCCCATCATTTTGAGTTTTTTTTAGGGCCGGGACTTTAACACGTTAATTATGATTAATTAGAAAAAAACGACACGTTAAAAAAATTTCACGCATTTAATTGCAGCTTGCATTTCAAGCACGGCGGAACCTTTGTCATTGCACGACTTCCTCGTAGACTGAATATCACTGACGCACACAACAATGCACAGTGGCTCATGGCTACTAAAACGGAATAAAAACAGAAAGAAGTTGTCTTGCTTGGACTGATGCAGGATTTAGGAAACACGTCCGCCTCTTTTCTTAACTTGGAAAAAACAAACTTCCAGACAACAACGGAGTCCGTGTCGTGGACATTTTTCAGAGATCGTCTCTGCTGCGGCTGCCCGGTGGCACCGGAAACTTTACAAAAGTTGCGGTAAGCTATATTTTTAACATTTACGTAACATCTGTGCAGCGCTGAAAGCACCAGACAGAATAATTCTGTGCCCTAACAGTAGTTTATGAAAGTAGTCAGACAAACGAGAGGCACCTGGCTGCCGCTGGGAGAACGCTCCGTGTTCTCACTACTCTGTAAACAATCACAAACAACGTGTCTTAAAGTTGAAAACAGAAGTTTAAGTTAAAACAGAAACACTCTGAAACTTTTCTGATGATTTTCTAAACAATTCTGTTGGGGAATTATATGTTTCTGAAACATCACATGCATTACTATCATTAAGCAGCGAGGTGTGCTGAAGCGGTCACCAGCTAAGGGGCGGATGCTTAAGTGCATCAGGGGCAGCGAGGAACGAGGAAGTTGTGATCAGGCTGGAGATCACACCAGATTCTCTGCTGCAGGCGTGAATCTGCGGGTCTGCAGCATCCCCTTCTTAACATCAGGACTTCCCATGTAAGGAAGGTCTGCTCACCTGTTCGTTAGATCCAGTGGCGGCTGGCCAGTAGAGGGCGATAGGGCGCCGCCCTCCCAGTGTTTTTAATTTTTATTAAAAAAAATAAATAAATAAAATTAACAATAATCACTCATTCTAAGTTAATTGTGTGTTTTGTAACAAAAATAAATCATATATCTATATTGGTCTCTGCCGAGCGGTGGAGGCTGTGTGCTGTTTTTGAATCGCCCAAACAGGACGGGACCAGTCGTCCAATTGCTGACAAGAAAATCAAACGGTAGGAATGGGAATGTACTAGGGCCCGACCGATATGCTTTTTTTGGGACAGATACCGATATAAAACTTTTAACAAAGGCCAATAGCCGATATAATGGCCGATGAATCTCCCTCACAAAAAAAGAAATACAAATGTTCTGAAGATTAAACCCTTCATTCTCTGCCTTTTTGATGCTAACTTATTTCTCTATTACACACCAAAGAACTGTCTCAATAACTCACTAGGGTTTCCAAGTAATGCAAATAAGATTTATTTAGCAATCTCAGAAACAACAGAACACACAAACTACTACTGAAGATGAGCAGATGCTGCAGATGACATCACCGGATGGATCTTTAGTGAAGTAGGCCCACACCTTACTACGGCCCTCTTTTTCCATCTGTAATAAAATAATCAGCATAAAAGTACAGTTATATATCTGTTGATACCAAGACAAAGTCAAATACATTAAATGTGGCATTTTTATACTTAAAAGTTTAAAAATTATCATGTAAATAAATTATATCAGACATTGTGGCTCAAAACCAATGGCTCTGTTTTTGTTTGGTTCCCCACCTGTTAAGGTTTTCTCATTTAGTATTCGTCTTCCGTTTGTTGTCAGTTTTTTTTTCTAGTTATTCTTCTTTCCCTTTTAGGATTCTTTCTTCTTTAAAATTATTTTCATTTATAGTTCCTCCCGTGTTCCCCTGCTGTCCTCTGCTCCCACTCACAGCTCCTCATAACTAGTCCTCTGTCATCTCTCACTCCTCAGTGCATACGGTTCAGTTTCAGTCATACTCTGCTGGTTTCAGCGTCCTAGCTACCTGATTGTTGGCATTAAAATACTTTTGAGTTTTACACTTTTGTGTTTTGATCCTTTCCAAAGCCGACAGTATTAGGAAAATAAAAATAAGATACGTTAGATTAGTATGTGGCAATGTATAAGCCTTATGTAAAATATAAGGCTGAAAAATACAATAGATTTATTCTATTGCAGAGGAATGTTTATTTTCTCGTATTACCGCCCCCCCCCCTCCCAGCTAGGAGAGGGGGGGGCTCCCTGCACAGCGTTTCATTGCTTTGGTGCCAACCCCCCCTCTCCCGTCCTCAGCTGCGACAACGGTCGTGTGCCGCTGAAGCGCCGCTAAACGGGGACTCCTTCATTCGTCGCCCTTGTTATCCTATTCTATAGGCCACATGGGCCGCCGAAGCGCTGCATGCTCCGCCCGCACCGCGCAGCGATCGTTTCGGCGTCTGCACTATTTTTTTCGCAAGCCGCGGGTGAACCGCGTGAGTTTGAAAAGACTGCTGAAGAAGAGCGGAGGAAATTGTCTGAGAATATTCCAGAATGTCTACCAGGAAAAGGCCAATGTTACCTACTTACTGCCCTGCATGACTAATTAAGGGGAAGCAGCGTGAGCTCTGCATAGAGCGTAATGCTGCGGCAGTTTTATTTTATTTTTTCAGGTTAACTTTTCAATACGAGCCCACGAGGCACACAATAAACTTAGGAAGCATGTTGAGGGGAAACATACTTTTGTCATTGCTTATTTTACCGTTCAACTTACCACTGACACAACAAATATGCTTAAAACTGAAGACTTACCTCCTACTTCCTCATCACCATAGTCTCTGCTTGACTGCCGCTCCGCTGCATGTGTGCTGTGACGGTGGCTCCACCCCCCGAGGAGTGGAGCCCACAACATGAGTTCATAAAGCTGGCGCCATCTGCTGGATAGGTAGCGCTATATCGGCCATATCGGCCGTCTTTATGGCCGATAGCCGATAGAGTTAATGACCCCTATATCGGCCGGCCGATATATCGGTCGGGCCCTAGAATGTATCCAATCAGCGTCGACGTTGTTTCAGAAGCATGATGGGCGATAGAGCTACCGCCAAAGGCTTTCGTTGCTGTTCGGTAGAACTCGGAGAGTCTCGACTCCAGCACGTTTTTGGTCGTGACTCGTGACGGTCGTGACGCAGACGTAATAGACATGGACGCCAGTGCTTCTACAACCAGCATGGATACCGGATCTCAGCAGCCACTGAATTCAGTTCGGTCTCTTCTCCAGTATCCGTTCGAGAGGAGAACTATGGTGGAAAAACTTAATGTCAAAGAGCTTGGACCAGATCAGCCCGACGTAAAGATAAGCCAGCAGGAGGAGGAGAGAGGTAAACTGTACGCACGAGGCTTTTCCCTAAATTGGTACACCAGGAAGGCTTGGCTAGCTGGATGCAATCACGCTAATGCGTTATTTTGCTTTCCGTGTTTGTTATTCAAAACGGCTGGGACAGATGAGGCATGGGTTGAGTCAGGAGTTACGGACATGAAACATTTTTCTGAGAAGGTGAAGAAACACGAGTCATCCCGGGCACACATGGACAACACGGTGAAGCTGGCCATGCTAGGCAGCAGAGCTAATGTTGCCATGCAGCTAGAGACGAGGGACACAGGCTTGAAGTGAGGAAGCACAATGAAGAAGTGGATCGGAACCGGCACATTTTGTCCAAGATAATTGACTGTGTTAAATTTTGTGGAGCATTTGAGCTGGCTTTGCGTGGCCATGATGAGACTGAAACCTCAGAAAACCCGGGCCTCTTCAGGGGCCTAGTGGATCTGGTTGCTTCACTTGATAATGTGTTGGAGGATCATCTGAAGACGGCGACAGTTTTTAAAGGCTCCTCAAAGACCGTGCAGAACGAGCTGTTGGACTGTGTGTTGTCAGTTATTAAAACCCACATTCTTGGAGAGGTGAACAATGCAGATTATCTTGCTATTCAGGCAGATGAGACTACAGACATGTCCACCCGCTGCCAGTTGGTGCTTGTGTTACGGTATCTCGACAGTCAGAACAGCATTCAAGAGCGTTTTCTGGAGTTCATCCCTCTTCAGAATGCAACCGCAGACACGATTTCCACAGCACTGTTGGAGAGGCTGAGCAAGATCATCCCTGCTGGAAAAGAGGGGAAACTAATTGCCCAGGCCTGTGATGGGGCTGCAGTGATGAGGGGAGCCACAGGTGGAGTGCAGTGTAAGGTGAATGATGTGTACACAAGTGCACACTACATCCACTGCTATGCCCATCAGCTAAACCTCATCATGCAACAGGCAACTTCACACATCCGCAGGATCAGAACTTTCTTTTCAGACCTTGGTGGATTTGCTGCTTTCTTCTCCCGGTCATTCAAGCGAACCGCTGTGCTTGATCAAGTGGTGGCGCACAGACTTCCAGCATCTTCAGCAACCAGGTGGAACTTCCACAGTCATGCTGTCAACACAGTGTATGAGCACAAGGATTACCTCCTCAGATGTTTCCAGATGATCAGAGACTCGGATGACTTTGATCCAATCACTGAGAGAGAGGCAGGAGGCTTTGTGAGAATGCTGGAGGAAGAAGATTTCGGCTTTCTGCTGGCATTGTGTCACAAGATCATGCCACATGTGGACATGCTCTTCAACCAGCTGCAGAAGAGGAACATTGACTCTGTCTCCATCACAGGGGTCATCCAGAGCTTCACCAACAGCATGCAAAAGATCAGGTACAAACTTGTTTATTTAATATTATTGTGATGAAATTCTCCAGTATGTTAGTTTCACAAACAGTAATGCGGATGTGGAACTTGTGTCTCATTAGGGACTCCATTCATTCTCTGACTGAGGAATGCAGCGCATCAGTGCAGCAGCCAACAAAGAAACGGAGGACGTTTGGACAGGGAGAACAGCAGCTGGGTGCAGAGGTAAGCTGTACATTACATTTCTGTAAACAAGACAATCAGAATCAGAAATCCTTGGTTGTCCCACAAACCGGGATATTTGTTTAATAACATGTACATTGTTTAATGTGCAATAACTGTAAAAACTCATTTCAACACACATACTTATTATACATATTTAATCACGTAAATGTGTATTTCATGTAAATTTGTACATACATCAATCTGATTCCATTTTACTTGTTACACTTCTGCTGCAGCAAACAAATTTCCCAGCTTTTGGGACAATAAAACATTTCTGATTCTCAATTAGATGTTTTTACCTCAAATATAAAAACATCTCATTGAGAACCAGAAATGTTTTATTGTCCCAAAAACGGGGAAATATGACATTTGTAAGAGGATACGGATGACATTATTTCCTATGAAAGTGTTTCCACTTTCCATAAGTCCTAACAGTGTAAATTTCTGGCATTTTGTCTAAGTGGTGTTTACTACCATTACTGTAACAGTGACCTGCTCATAATTTTTAGTGTTCACTCAAATGTTGAAATTAAACAAAATGTTTTTGTTACTTGCCTCTTGCATTGCCTATTTACCATTTATGGTCATGTTATTTTATGTGCAATTTAATGCAGTATTTTTCAACCTTGGTCCGCAAGGCAGCGTGCCAATAGTCAGACACACCTGGATTAATCAGTTTGTCCAATGATGTAAGACAGGAAATAAAAGAGCTGTGCTTAATTCAGGAAATAGTGAAGTTGTGCACAAAGCTCAGAAATCACAAGTTTGTTTAAAAAAAAATAGCACAGCCCCACCAAAAATATTTTTCACCAGCCGCCACTGGTTAGATCATTACAGTATTTCCTCGCCATGATCTTTTATCATCCCATCATCCTCCAGTCATCCAACTGGAACCAGTTAGTGTTCCTGATCATTCTCAGAATACGTCACGCCTGCTCTGGTGTTAAAAGTTAGTACATCTAAGTCCTAGATCATATTTGTTTCTGTTCTACTGTCATTTTGAAGGATTATTATTTATGTGTTTTTACTACATTATGAGTAGAAATGCTAATAAAAACTCCCAATTATACAAACAAGTGAAACTGGAAAAATTAGAATCTGGTGCAAAGTCAAATTTATTTCAGTCATTCAACTAGACAGAGAGACTATTTAAAGGCTCGGGAACCCTTTGCAGGCATTTTTTATTTGTAATTATAAATTTTAGTTGATTTGGGTCTTGTTTCATATCATACAGTGACATTTGATTAATTAAAATGCATTTTTTTATTAAAAGCTTTAGTTTTACAGTAATAACTATGTCTAATGTTCAATTCTCTGTCTCATAATTTTAATTAAGTTTTGCTTTGAGAGCACATTTTCCTGAACGATTAAAATGCGATTAATTTAGATTAATTAATTACAAAGCCTCTAATTAATTAGATAAAAAAATTTAATCAAGTCCCAGCCCTAATTTTTACATATACTGTTATTTTTTCTTGTAATTGTTAATTACATACTCCTTTATTCCATATCATATCAGTGTTATTCATATATTAAAACTGTCAACTGCACACTCATTTGGCAGAATAAAAGTTTGACAATTATTCATTTGTTCTTTGTCATATTTCAGTAACATTTATAATTAAGCAAGTTGTAATTAAACAAATTAAACAAATGACTGCAACATTTCCCCCTGTTAAGTGCAGTAGACTGAAATGAATAGCTTTATTTGGAAATATAACATATCTAATTTTTAATGGACTTATAAAAAATCTTTCTTCAACAAAGACCCCACTAATGAACTGATTAAGTGTTATTTTTTTATAAAAAGAAGAGAGGAAATGCACAAAGGTAGGAAAGGAAAAGAAAGTGATAAAATAATAGGTTTTGTTAAATGTTCTTCAGATAATGAATTAATTGACAAAGTTTTTGCAGGGTGTGAAAAAATGTTCAAGGTCAAGCTCCTGGGGCTAAGCCCCCCCTCTCAATCCTAATGACGTCCATGTCTGCACATGTCTATAATATATGATATCTTATTACAGTCATATCTATATCTGCACATGTCTATAATATTTTGTTAGTCACATCTATATCTGCACATGTCTATAATATATGATAACTTATTATTACAGTCACATCTATATCTGCACATGTCTATAATATATTATTAGTCACATCTATATCTGCACATATCTATAATATATTATTACAGTCACATCTATATCTGCACATGTCTATAATATATGATATCTTATTATTACAATCACAGCTATATCTGCACATGTCTATAATATATGATATCTTATTATTACAGTCACATCTATATCTGCACATGTCTATAATATATGATAACTTATTATTACAGTCACATCTATATCTGCACATGTCTATAATAAATGATATCTTATTATTACAGTCACATCTATATCTGCACATGTCTATAATATATGATATCTTATTATTACAGTCACATCTATATCTGCACATGTCTATAATATATGATAACTTATTATTACAGTCACATCTATATCTGCACATGTCTATAATAAATGATATCTTATTATTACAGTCACATCTATATCTGCACATGTCTATAATATATGATATCTTATTATTACAGTCACATCTATATCTGCACATGTCTATAATATATGATAACTTATTATTACAATCACATCTATATCTGCACATGTCTATAATAAATGATATCTTATTATTACAGTCACATCTATATCTGCACATGTCTATAATATATGATATCTTATTATTACAGTCACATCTATATCTGCACATGTCTATAATATATGATATCTTATTATTACAGTCACATCTATATCTGCACATGTCTATAATATATGATAACTTATTATTACAATCACATCTATATATGCACATGTCTATAATATATGATATCTTATTATTACAGTCACATCTATATCTGCACATGTCTATAATATATGATATCTTATTATTACAGTCACATCTATATCTGCACATGTCTATAATATATGATATCTTATTATTACAGTCACATCTATATCTGCACATGTCTATAATATATGATAACTTATTATTACAATCACATCTATATATGCACATGTCTATAATATATGATATCTTATTATTACAGTCACATCTATATCTGCACATGTCTATAATATATGATAACTTATTATTACAATCACATCTATATATGCACATGTCTATAATATATGATATCTTATTATTACAGTCACATCTATATCTGCACATGTCTATAATATATGATATCTTATTATTACAATCACATCTATATCTGCACATGTCTATAATATATGATATCTTATTATTACAATCACATCTATATCTGCACATGTCTATAATATATGATATCTTATTATTACAGTCACATCTATATCTGCACATGTCTATAATATATGATATCTTATTATTACAATCACATCTATATATGCACATGTCTATAATATATGATATCTTATTATTACAATCACATCTATATCTGCACATGTCTATAATATATGATAACTTATTATTACAGTCACATCTATATATGCACATGTCTATAATATATGATATCTTATTATTACAATCACATCTATATCTGCACATGTCTATAATAAATGATATCTTATTATTACAGTCACATCTATATCTGCACATGTCTATAATATATGATATCTTATTATTATAGTCACATCTATATCTGCACATGTCTATAATATATGATAACTTATTATTACAGTCACATCTATATCTGCACATGTCTATATTATATGATAACTTATTATTACAATCACATCTATATATGCACATGTCTATAATATATGATATCTTATTATTACAGTCACATCTATATCTGCACATGTCTATAATATATGATATCTTATTATTACAATCACATCTATATATGCACATGTCTATAATATATGATATCTTATTATTACAATCACATCTATATCTGCACATGTCTATAATAAATGATACCTTATTATTACAGTCACATCTATATCTGCACATGTCTATAATATATGATATCTTATTATTACAGTCACATCTATATCTGCACATGTCTATAATATATGATAACTTATTATTACAGTCACATCTATATCTGCACATGTCTATATTATATGATAACTTATTATTACAGTCACATCTATATATGCACATGTCTATAATATATGATATCTTATTATTACAATCACATCTATATCTGCACATGTCTATAATATATGATAACTTATTATTACAGTAACAACTATATCTGCACATGTCTATAATATATGATATCTTATTATTACAGTCACATCTATATCTGCACATGTCTATAATATATGATAACTTATTATTACAATCACATCTATATATGCACATGTCTATAATATATGATATCTTATTATTACAATCACATCTATATCTGCACATGTCTATAATATATGATATCTTATTATTACAGTCACATCTATATCTGCACATGTCTATAATATATGATAACTTATTATTACAATCACATCTATATATGCACATGTCTATAATATATGATATCTTATTATTACAATCACATCTATATATGCACATGTCTATAATATATGATATCTTATTATTACAGTCACATCTATATCTGCACATGTCTATAATATATGATATCTTATTATTACAGTCACATCTATATCTGCACATGTCTATAATATATTATATCTTATTATTACAGTCACATCTATATCTGCACATGTCTATAATATATGATAACTTATTATTACAGTCACATCTATATCTGCACCTGTCTATAATATATGATAACTTATTATTACAGTAACAACTATATCTGCACATGTCTATAATATATGGTATCTTATTATTACAATCACATCTATATCTGCACATGTCTATAATATATGATATCTTATTATTACAATCACATCTATATCTGCACATGTCTATAATATATGATATCTTATTATTACAATCACATCTATATCTGCACATGTCTATAATATATGATAACTTATTATTACAGTCACATCTATATCTGCACATGTCTATAATATATGATAACTTATTATTACAGTAACAACTATATCTGCACATGTCTATAATATATGATAACTTATTATTACAGTCACATCTATATCTGCACATGTCTATAATATATGATAACTTATTATTACAGTAACAACTATATCTGCACATGTCTATAATATATGATAACTTATTATTACAGTCACATCTATATCTGCACATGTCTATAATATATGATAACTTATTATTACAATCACATCTATATCTGCACATGTCTATAATATATGATAACTTATTATTACAGTCACATCTATATCTGCACATGTCTATAATATATGATAACTTATTATTACAGTAACAACTATATCTGCACATGTCTATAATATATGGTATCTTATTATTACGATCACATCTATATCTGCACATGTCTATAATATATGATATCTTATTATTACAATCACATCTATATCTGCACATGTCTATAATATATGATATCTTATTATTACAATCACATCTATATCTGCACATGTCTATAATATATGATAACTTATTATTACAATCACATCTATATCTGCACATGTCTATAATATATGATAACTTATTATTACAGTCACATCTATATCTGCACATGTCTATAATATATGATAACTTATTATTACAGTAACAACTATATCTGCACATGTCTATAATATATGATATCTTATTATTACAGTCACATCTATATCTGCACATGTCTATAATATATGATATCTTATTATTACAGTCACATCTATATATGCACATGTCTATAATATATGATAACTTATTATTACAATCACATCTATATCTGCACATGTCTATAATATATGATAACTTATTATTACAGTCACATCTATATCTGCACATGTCTATAATATATGATAACTTATTATTACAATCACATCTATATCTGCACATGTCTATAATATATGATAACTTATTATTACAGTCACATCTATATCTGCACATGTCTATAATATATGATAACTTATTATTACAGTAACAACTATATCTGCACATGTCTATAATATATGATATCTTATTATTACAATCACATCTATATCTGCACATGTCTATAATAAATGATACCTTATTATTACAGTCACATCTATATCTGCACATGTCTATAATATATGATAACTTATTATTACAGTCACATCTATATCTGCACATGTCTATAATATATGATAACTTATTATTACAGTCACATCTATATCTGCACATGTCTATAATATATGATAACTTATTATTACAATCACATCTATATCTGCACATGTCTATAATATATGATAACTTATTATTACAATCACATCTATATCTGCACATGTCTATAATAAATGATACCTTATTATTACAGTCACATCTATATCTGCACATGTCTATAATATATGATAACTTATTATTACAGTCACATCTATATCTGCACATGTCTATAATATATGATAACTTATTATTACAGTAACAACTATATCTGCACATGTCTATAATATATGATAACTTATTATTACAGTCACATCTATATCTGCACATGTCTATAATATATGATAACTTATTATTACAATCACATCTATATCTGCACATGTCTATAATATATGATAACTTATTATTACAGTCACATCTATATCTGCACATGTCTATAATATATGATAACTTATTATTACAGTAACAACTATATCTGCACATGTCTATAATATATGGTATCTTATTATTACGATCACATCTATATCTGCACATGTCTATAATATATGATATCTTATTATTACAATCACATCTATATCTGCACATGTCTATAATATATGATATCTTATTATTACAATCACATCTATATCTGCACATGTCTATAATATATGATAACTTATTATTACAATCACATCTATATCTGCACATGTCTATAATATATGATAACTTATTATTACAGTCACATCTATATCTGCACATGTCTATAATATATGATAACTTATTATTACAGTAACAACTATATCTGCACATGTCTATAATATATGATATCTTATTATTACAGTCACATCTATATCTGCACATGTCTATAATATATGATATCTTATTATTACAGTCACATCTATATATGCACATGTCTATAATATATGATAACTTATTATTACAATCACATCTATATCTGCACATGTCTATAATATATGATAACTTATTATTACAGTCACATCTATATCTGCACATGTCTATAATATATGATAACTTATTATTACAATCACATCTATATCTGCACATGTCTATAATATATGATAACTTATTATTACAGTCACATCTATATCTGCACATGTCTATAATATATGATAACTTATTATTACAGTAACAACTATATCTGCACATGTCTATAATATATGATATCTTATTATTACAGTCACATCTATATCTGCACATGTCTATAATATATGATATCTTATTATTACAATCACATCTATATCTGCACATGTCTATAATAAATGATACCTTATTATTACAGTCACATCTATATCTGCACATGTCTATAATATATGATATCTTATTATTACAGTCACATCTATATCTGCACATGTCTATAATATATGATAACTTATTATTACAGTCACATCTATATCTGCACATGTCTATATTATATGATAACTTATTATTACAGTCACATCTATATATGCACATGTCTATAATATATGATATCTTATTATTACAATCACATCTATATCTGCACATGTCTATAATATATGATAACTTATTATTACAATCACATCTATATCTGCACATGTCTATAATATATGATAACTTATTATTACAGTCACATCTATATCTGCACATGTCTATAATATATGATAACTTATTATTACAGTAACAACTATATCTGCACATGTCTATAATATATGATATCTTATTATTACAGTCACATCTATATCTGCACATGTCTATAATATATGATAACTTATTATTACAATCACATCTATATATGCACATGTCTATAATATATGATATCTTATTATTACAATCACATCTATATCTGCACATGTCTATAATATATGATATCTTATTATTACAGTCACATCTATATCTGCACATGTCTATAATATATGATAACTTATTATTACAATCACATCTATATATGCACATGTCTATAATATATGATATCTTATTATTACAATCACATCTATATATGCACATGTCTATAATATATGATATCTTATTATTACAGTCACATCTATATCTGCACATGTCTATAATATATGATATCTTATTATTACAGTCACATCTATATCTGCACATGTCTATAATATATTATATCTTATTATTACAGTCACATCTATATCTGCACATGTCTATAATATATGATAACTTATTATTACAGTCACATCTATATCTGCACATGTCTATAATATATGATAACTTATTATTACAGTAACAACTATATCTGCACATGTCTATAATATATGGTATCTTATTATTACAATCACATCTATATCTGCACATGTCTATAATATATGATATCTTATTATTACAATCACATCTATATCTGCACATGTCTATAATATATGATATCTTATTATTACAATCACATCTATATCTGCACATGTCTATAATATATGATAACTTATTATTACAGTCACATCTATATCTGCACATGTCTATAATATATGATAACTTATTATTACAGTAACAACTATATCTGCACATGTCTATAATATATGATAACTTATTATTACAGTCACATCTATATCTGCACATGTCTATAATATATGATAACTTATTATTACAGTAACAACTATATCTGCACATGTCTATAATATATGATAACTTATTATTACAGTAACAACTATATCTGCACATGTCTATAATATATGATAACTTATTATTACAGTCACATCTATATCTGCACATGTCTATAATATATGATAACTTATTATTACAATCACATCTATATCTGCACATGTCTATAATATATGATAACTTATTATTACAGTCACATCTATATCTGCACATGTCTATAATATATGATAACTTATTATTACAGTAACAACTATATCTGCACATGTCTATAATATATGGTATCTTATTATTACGATCACATCTATATCTGCACATGTCTATAATATATGATATCTTATTATTACAATCACATCTATATCTGCACATGTCTATAATATATGATATCTTATTATTACAATCACATCTATATCTGCACATGTCTATAATATATGATAACTTATTATTACAATCACATCTATATCTGCACATGTCTATAATATATGATAACTTATTATTACAGTCACATCTATATCTGCACATGTCTATAATATATGATAACTTATTATTACAGTAACAACTATATCTGCACATGTCTATAATATATGATATCTTATTATTACAGTCACATCTATATCTGCACATGTCTATAATATATGATATCTTATTATTACAGTCACATCTATATATGCACATGTCTATAATATATGATAACTTATTATTACAATCACATCTATATCTGCACATGTCTATAATATATGATAACTTATTATTACAGTCACATCTATATCTGCACATGTCTATAATATATGATAACTTATTATTACAATCACATCTATATCTGCACATGTCTATAATATATGATAACTTATTATTACAGTCACATCTATATCTGCACATGTCTATAATATATGATAACTTATTATTACAGTAACAACTATATCTGCACATGTCTATAATATATGATATCTTATTATTACAGTCACATCTATATCTGCACATGTCTATAATATATGATATCTTATTATTACAGTCACATCTATATATGCACATGTCTATAATATATGATAACTTATTATTACAGTCACATCTATATCTGCACATGTCTATAATATATGATATCTTATTATTACAGTCACATCTATATATGCACATGTCTATAATATATGATATCTTATTATTACAGTCACATCTATATATGCACATGTCTATAATATATGATAACTTATTATTACAGTCACATCTATATCTGCACATGTCTATAATATATGATATCTTATTATTACAGTCACATCTATATATGCACATGTCTATAATATATGATATCTTATTATTACAATCACATCTATATCTGCACATGTCTATAATATATGATAACTTATTATTACAGTCACATCTATATCTGCACATGTCTATAATATATGATATCTTATTATTACAATCACATCTATATATGCACATGTCTATAATAAATGATAACTTATTATTACAATCACATCTATATCTGCACATGTCTATAATATATGATAACTTATTATTACAGTAACAACTATATCTGCACATGTCTATAATATATGATATCTTATTATTACAATCACATCTATATCTGCACATGTCTATAATATATGATAACTTATTATTACCGTCACATCTATATCTGCACATGTCTATAATATATGATAACTTATTATTACAGTAACAACTATATCTGCACATGTCTATAATATATGATATCTTATTATTACAATCACATCTATATATGCACATGTCTATAATATATGATAACTTATTATTACAGTAACAACTATATCTGCACATGTCTATAATATATGATATCTTATTATTACAGTCACATCTATATCTGCACATGTCTATAATATATGATATCTTATTATTACAGTCACATCTATATATGCACATGTCTATAATATATGATAACTTATTATTACAATCACATCTATATCTGCACATGTCTATAATATATGATAACTTATTATTACAGTCACATCTATATCTGCACATGTCTATAATATATGATAACTTATTATTACAATCACATCTATATCTGCACATGTCTATAATATATGATAACTTATTATTACAGTCACATCTATATCTGCACATGTCTATAATATATGATAACTTATTATTACAGTAACAACTATATCTGCACATGTCTATAATATATGATATCTTATTATTACAGTCACATCTATATCTGCACATGTCTATAATATATGATATCTTATTATTACAATCACATCTATATCTGCACATGTCTATAATAAATGATACCTTATTATTACAGTCACATCTATATCTGCACATGTCTATAATATATGATATCTTATTATTACAGTCACATCTATATCTGCACATGTCTATAATATATGATAACTTATTATTACAGTCACATCTATATCTGCACATGTCTATATTATATGATAACTTATTATTACAGTCACATCTATATATGCACATGTCTATAATATATGATATCTTATTATTACAATCACATCTATATCTGCACATGTCTATAATATATGATAACTTATTATTACAATCACATCTATATCTGCACATGTCTATAATATATGATAACTTATTATTACAGTCACATCTATATCTGCACATGTCTATAATATATGATAACTTATTATTACAGTAACAACTATATCTGCACATGTCTATAATATATGATATCTTATTATTACAGTCACATCTATATCTGCACATGTCTATAATATATGATAACTTATTATTACAATCACATCTATATCTGCACATGTCTATAATATATGATAACTTATTATTACAGTCACATCTATATCTGCACATGTCTATAATATATGATAACTTATTATTACAATCACATCTATATCTGCACATGTCTATAATATATGATAACTTATTATTACAGTCACATCTATATCTGCACATGTCTATAATATATGATAACTTATTATTACAGTAACAACTATATCTGCACATGTCTATAATATATGATAACTTATTATTACAATCACATCTATATATGCACATGTCTATAATATATGATATCTTATTATTACAATCACATCTATATATGCACATGTCTATAATATATGATATCTTATTATTACAGTCACATCTATATCTGCACATGTCTATAATATATGATATCTTATTATTACAGTCACATCTATATCTGCACATGTCTATAATATATTATATCTTATTATTACAGTCACATCTATATCTGCACATGTCTATAATATATGATAACTTATTATTACAGTCACATCTATATCTGCACATGTCTATAATATATGATAACTTATTATTACAGTAACAACTATATCTGCACATGTCTATAATATATGGTATCTTATTATTACAATCACATCTATATCTGCACATGTCTATAATATATGATAACTTATTATTACAGTCACATCTATATCTGCACATGTCTATAATATATGATAACTTATTATTACAGTAACAACTATATCTGCACATGTCTATAATATATGATAACTTATTATTACAGTCACATCTATATCTGCACATGTCTATAATATATGATAACTTATTATTACAGTAACAACTATATCTGCACATGTCTATAATATATGATAACTTATTATTACAGTAACAACTATATCTGCACATGTCTATAATATATGATAACTTATTATTACAGTCACATCTATATCTGCACATGTCTATAATATATGATAACTTATTATTACAATCACATCTATATCTGCACATGTCTATAATATATGATAACTTATTATTACAGTCACATCTATATCTGCACATGTCTATAATATATGATAACTTATTATTACAGTAACAACTATATCTGCACATGTCTATAATATATGGTATCTTATTATTACGATCACATCTATATCTGCACATGTCTATAATATATGATATCTTATTATTACAATCACATCTATATCTGCACATGTCTATAATATATGATATCTTATTATTACAATCACATCTATATCTGCACATGTCTATAATATATGATAACTTATTATTACAATCACATCTATATCTGCACATGTCTATAATATATGATAACTTATTATTACAGTCACATCTATATCTGCACATGTCTATAATATATGATAACTTATTATTACAGTAACAACTATATCTGCACATGTCTATAATATATGATATCTTATTATTACAGTCACATCTATATCTGCACATGTCTATAATATATGATATCTTATTATTACAGTCACATCTATATATGCACATGTCTATAATATATGATAACTTATTATTACAATCACATCTATATCTGCACATGTCTATAATATATGATAACTTATTATTACAGTCACATCTATATCTGCACATGTCTATAATATATGATAACTTATTATTACAATCACATCTATATCTGCACATGTCTATAATATATGATAACTTATTATTACAGTCACATCTATATCTGCACATGTCTATAATATATGATAACTTATTATTACAGTAACAACTATATCTGCACATGTCTATAATATATGATATCTTATTATTACAGTCACATCTATATCTGCACATGTCTATAATATATGATATCTTATTATTACAGTCACATCTATATATGCACATGTCTATAATATATGATAACTTATTATTACAGTCACATCTATATCTGCACATGTCTATAATATATGATATCTTATTATTACAGTCACATCTATATATGCACATGTCTATAATATATGATATCTTATTATTACAGTCACATCTATATATGCACATGTCTATAATATATGATAACTTATTATTACAGTCACATCTATATCTGCACATGTCTATAATATATGATATCTTATTATTACAGTCACATCTATATATGCACATGTCTATAATATATGATATCTTATTATTACAATCACATCTATATCTGCACATGTCTATAATATATGATAACTTATTATTACAGTCACATCTATATCTGCACATGTCTATAATATATGATATCTTATTATTACAATCACATCTATATATGCACATGTCTATAATAAATGATAACTTATTATTACAATCACATCTATATCTGCACATGTCTATAATATATGATAACTTGTTATTACAGTAACAACTATATCTGCACATGTCTATAATATATGATATCTTATTATTACAATCACATCTATATCTGCACATGTCTATAATATATGATAACTTATTATTACCGTCACATCTATATCTGCACATGTCTATAATATATGATAACTTATTATTACAGTAACAACTATATCTGCACATGTCTATAATATATGATATCTTATTATTACAATCACATCTATATATGCACATGTCTATAATATATGATAACTTATTATTACAGTAACAACTATATCTGCACATGTCTATAATATATGATATCTTATTATTACAGTCACATCTATATCTGCACATGTCTATAATATATGATATCTTATTATTACAGTCACATCTATATATGCACATGTCTATAATATATGATAACTTATTATTACAATCACATCTATATCTGCACATGTCTATAATATATGATAACTTATTATTACAGTCACATCTATATCTGCACATGTCTATAATATATGATAACTTATTATTACAATCACATCTATATCTGCACATGTCTATAATATATGATAACTTATTATTACAGTCACATCTATATCTGCACATGTCTATAATATATGATAACTTATTATTACAGTAACAACTATATCTGCACATGTCTATAATATATGATATCTTATTATTACAGTCACATCTATATCTGCACATGTCTATAATATATGATATCTTATTATTACAATCACATCTATATCTGCACATGTCTATAATAAATGATACCTTATTATTACAGTCACATCTATATCTGCACATGTCTATAATATATGATATCTTATTATTACAGTCACATCTATATCTGCACATGTCTATAATATATGATAACTTATTATTACAGTCACATCTATATCTGCACATGTCTATATTATATGATAACTTATTATTACAGTCACATCTATATATGCACATGTCTATAATATATGATATCTTATTATTACAATCACATCTATATCTGCACATGTCTATAATATATGATAACTTATTATTACAATCACATCTATATCTGCACATGTCTATAATATATGATAACTTATTATTACAGTCACATCTATATCTGCACATGTCTATAATATATGATAACTTATTATTACAGTAACAACTATATCTGCACATGTCTATAATATATGATATCTTATTATTACAGTCACATCTATATCTGCACATGTCTATAATATATGATAACTTATTATTACAATCACATCTATATATGCACATGTCTATAATATATGATATCTTATTATTACAATCACATCTATATCTGCACATGTCTATAATATATGATATCTTATTATTACAGTCACATCTATATCTGCACATGTCTATAATATATGATAACTTATTATTACAATCACATCTATATATGCACATGTCTATAATATATGATATCTTATTATTACAATCACATCTATATATGCACATGTCTATAATATATGATATCTTATTATTACAGTCACATCTATATCTGCACATGTCTATAATATATGATATCTTATTATTACAGTCACATCTATATCTGCACATGTCTATAATATATTATATCTTATTATTACAGTCACATCTATATCTGCACATGTCTATAATATATGATAACTTATTATTACAGTCACATCTATATCTGCACATGTCTATAATATATGATAACTTATTAT
This sequence comes from Nothobranchius furzeri, assembly GCF_043380555.1. Lineage (NCBI taxonomy): Eukaryota > Metazoa > Chordata > Actinopteri > Cyprinodontiformes > Nothobranchiidae > Nothobranchius > Nothobranchius furzeri. The sequence continues at coordinate 98,844,557 of NC_091742.1, read as the reverse complement.
TACAGTAACAACTATATCTGCACATGTCTATAATATATGGTATCTTATTATTACAATCACATCTATATCTGCACATGTCTATAATATATGATATCTTATTATTACAATCACATCTATATCTGCACATGTCTATAATATATGATATCTTATTATTACAATCACATCTATATCTGCACATGTCTATAATATATGATAACTTATTATTACAGTCACATCTATATCTGCACATGTCTATAATATATGATAACTTATTATTACAGTAACAACTATATCTGCACATGTCTATAATATATGATAACTTATTATTACAGTCACATCTATATCTGCACATGTCTATAATATATGATAACTTATTATTACAGTAACAACTATATCTGCACATGTCTATAATATATGATAACTTATTATTACAGTAACAACTATATCTGCACATGTCTATAATATATGATAACTTATTATTACAGTCACATCTATATCTGCACATGTCTATAATATATGATAACTTATTATTACAATCACATCTATATCTGCACATGTCTATAATATATGATAACTTATTATTACAGTCACATCTATATCTGCACATGTCTATAATATATGATAACTTATTATTACAGTAACAACTATATCTGCACATGTCTATAATATATGGTATCTTATTATTACGATCACATCTATATCTGCACATGTCTATAATATATGATATCTTATTATTACAATCACATCTATATCTGCACATGTCTATAATATATGATATCTTATTATTACAATCACATCTATATCTGCACATGTCTATAATATATGATAACTTATTATTACAATCACATCTATATCTGCACATGTCTATAATATATGATAACTTATTATTACAGTCACATCTATATCTGCACATGTCTATAATATATGATAACTTATTATTACAGTAACAACTATATCTGCACATGTCTATAATATATGATATCTTATTATTACAGTCACATCTATATCTGCACATGTCTATAATATATGATATCTTATTATTACAGTCACATCTATATATGCACATGTCTATAATATATGATAACTTATTATTACAATCACATCTATATCTGCACATGTCTATAATATATGATAACTTATTATTACAGTCACATCTATATCTGCACATGTCTATAATATATGATAACTTATTATTACAATCACATCTATATCTGCACATGTCTATAATATATGATAACTTATTATTACAGTCACATCTATATCTGCACATGTCTATAATATATGATAACTTATTATTACAGTAACAACTATATCTGCACATGTCTATAATATATGATATCTTATTATTACAGTCACATCTATATCTGCACATGTCTATAATATATGATATCTTATTATTACAGTCACATCTATATATGCACATGTCTATAATATATGATAACTTATTATTACAGTCACATCTATATCTGCACATGTCTATAATATATGATATCTTATTATTACAGTCACATCTATATATGCACATGTCTATAATATATGATATCTTATTATTACAGTCACATCTATATATGCACATGTCTATAATATATGATAACTTATTATTACAGTCACATCTATATCTGCACATGTCTATAATATATGATATCTTATTATTACAGTCACATCTATATATGCACATGTCTATAATATATGATATCTTATTATTACAATCACATCTATATCTGCACATGTCTATAATATATGATAACTTATTATTACAGTCACATCTATATCTGCACATGTCTATAATATATGATATCTTATTATTACAATCACATCTATATATGCACATGTCTATAATAAATGATAACTTATTATTACAATCACATCTATATCTGCACATGTCTATAATATATGATAACTTATTATTACAGTAACAACTATATCTGCACATGTCTATAATATATGATATCTTATTATTACAATCACATCTATATCTGCACATGTCTATAATATATGATAACTTATTATTACCGTCACATCTATATCTGCACATGTCTATAATATATGATAACTTATTATTACAGTAACAACTATATCTGCACATGTCTATAATATATGATATCTTATTATTACAATCACATCTATATATGCACATGTCTATAATATATGATAACTTATTATTACAGTAACAACTATATCTGCACATGTCTATAATATATGATATCTTATTATTACAATCACATCTATATCTGCACATGTCTATAATATATGATATCTTATTATTACAATCACATCTATATCTGCACATGTCTATAATATATGATAACTTATTATTACAGTAACAACTATATCTGCACATGTCTATAATATATGATATCTTATTATTACAGTCACATCTATATCTGCACATGTCTATAATATATGATATCTTATTATTACAGTCACATCTATATATGCACATGTCTATAATATATGATAACTTATTATTACAATCACATCTATATCTGCACATGTCTATAATATATGATAACTTATTATTACAGTCACATCTATATCTGCACATGTCTATAATATATGATAACTTATTATTACAGTCACATCTATATCTGCACATATCTATAATATATGATATCTTATTATTACAATCACATCTATATCTGCACATGTCTATAATATATGATAACTTATTATTACCGTCACATCTATATCTGCACATGTCTATAATATATGATAACTTATTATTACAGTAACAACTATATCTGCACATGTCTATAATATATGATATCTTATTATTACAATCACATCTATATATGCACATGTCTATAATATATGATAACTTATTATTACAGTAACAACTATATCTGCACATGTCTATAATATATGATATCTTATTATTACAATCACATCTATATATGCACATGTCTATAATAAATGATAACTTATTATTACAGTCACATCTATATCTGCACATGTCTATAATAAATGATAACTTATTATTACAGTCACATCTATATCTGCACATGTCTATAATATATGATAACTTATTATTACAATCACATCTATATCTGCACATGTCTATAATATATGATATCTTATTATTACAGTCACATCTATATCTGCACATGTCTATAATATATGATAACTTATTATTACAGTCACAACTATATCTGCACATGTCTATAATATATGATATCTTATTATTACAGTCACATCTATATCTGCACATGTCTATATTATATGATATCTTATTATTACAATCACATCTATATCTGCACATGTCTATAATATATGATATCTTATTATTACAGTCACATCTATATCTGCACATGTCTATAATATATGATATCTTATTATTACAATCACATCTATATCTGCACATGTCTATAATATATGATAACTTATTATTACAGTAACAACTATATCTGCACATGTCTATAATATATGATATCTTATTATTACAGTCACATCTATATCTGCACATGTCTATAATATATGATATCTTATTATTACAGTCACATCTATATCTGCACATGTCTATAATATATGATAACTTATTATTACAATCACATCTATATCTGCACATGTCTATAATATATGATAACTTATTATTACAGTCACATCTATATCTGCACATGTCTATAATATATGATAACTTATTATTACAATCACATCTATATCTGCACATGTCTATAATATATGATAACTTATTATTACAGTCACATCTATATCTGCACATGTCTATAATATATGATAACTTATTATTACAGTAACAACTATATCTGCACATGTCTATAATATATGATAACTTATTATTACAATCACATCTATATCTGCACATGTCTATAATATATGATATCTTATTATTACAATCACATCTATATCTGCACATGTCTATAATATATGATAACTTATTATTACAATCACATCTATATCTGCACATGTCTATAATATATGATATCTTATTATTACAGTCACATCTATATCTGCACATGTCTATAATATATGATAACTTATTATTACAGTAACAACTATATCTGCACATGTCTATAATATATGATATCTTATTATTACAATCACATCTATATCTGCACATGTCTATAATATATGATAACTTATTATTACAATCACATCTATATCTGCACATGTCTATAATATATGATAACTTATTATTACAGTCACATCTATATCTGCACATGTCTATAATATATGATAACTTATTATTACAGTAACAACTATATCTGCACATGTCTATAATATATGATATCTTATTATTACAGTCACATCTATATATGAAAATGTCTATAATATATGATAACTTATTATTACAATCACATCTATATCTGCACATGTCTATAATATATGATAACTTATTATTACAGTCACATCTATATCTGCACATGTCTATAATATATGATAACTTATTATTACAGTCACATCTATATCTGCACATGTCTATAATATATGATATCTTATTATTACAATCACATCTATATATGCACATGTCTATAATAAATGATAACTTATTATTACAATCACATCTATATCTGCACATGTCTATAATATATGATAACTTATTATTACCGTCACATCTATATCTGCACATGTCTATAATATATGATAACTTATTATTACAGTAACAACTATATCTGCACATGTCTATAATATATGATATCTTATTATTACAATCACATCTATATATGCACATGTCTATAATATATGATAACTTATTATTACAGTAACAACTATATCTGCACATGTCTATAATATATGATATCTTATTATTACAATCACATCTATATATGCACATGTCTATAATAAATGATAACTTATTATTACAGTCACATCTATATCTGCACATGTCTATAATAAATGATAACTTATTATTACAGTCACATCTATATCTGCACATGTCTATAATATATGATAACTTATTATTACAATCACATCTATATCTGCACATGTCTATAATATATGATATCTTATTATTACAGTCACATCTATATCTGCACATGTCTATAATATATGATAACTTATTATTACAGTCACAACTATATCTGCACATGTCTATAATATATGATATCTTATTATTACAGTCACATCTATATCTGCACATGTCTATATTATATGATATCTTATTATTACAATCACATCTATATCTGCACATGTCTATAATATATGATATCTTATTATTACAGTCACATCTATATCTGCACATGTCTATAATATATGATATCTTATTATTACAATCACATCTATATCTGCACATGTCTATAATATATGATAACTTATTATTACAGTAACAACTATATCTGCACATGTCTATAATATATGATATCTTATTATTACAGTCACATCTATATCTGCACATGTCTATAATATATGATATCTTATTATTACAGTCACATCTATATCTGCACATGTCTATAATATATGATAACTTATTATTACAATCACATCTATATCTGCACATGTCTATAATATATGATAACTTATTATTACAGTCACATCTATATCTGCACATGTCTATAATATATGATAACTTATTATTACAATCACATCTATATCTGCACATGTCTATAATATATGATAACTTATTATTACAGTCACATCTATATCTGCACATGTCTATAATATATGATAACTTATTATTACAGTAACAACTATATCTGCACATGTCTATAATATATGATAACTTATTATTACAATCACATCTATATCTGCACATGTCTATAATATATGATATCTTATTATTACAATCACATCTATATCTGCACATGTCTATAATATATGATAACTTATTATTACAATCACATCTATATCTGCACATGTCTATAATATATGATATCTTATTATTACAGTCACATCTATATCTGCACATGTCTATAATATATGATAACTTATTATTACAGTCACAACTATATCTGCACATGTCTATAATATATGATATCTTATTATTACAATCACATCTATATCTGCACATGTCTATAATATATGATAACTTATTATTACAATCACATCTATATCTGCACATGTCTATAATATATGATAACTTATTATTACAGTCACATCTATATCTGCACATGTCTATAATATATGATAACTTATTATTACAGTAACATCTATATCTGCACATGTCTATAATATATGATAACTTATTATTACAATCACATCTATATCTGCACATGTCTATAATATATGATATCTTATTATTACAATCACATCTATATCTGCACATGTCTAATATATGATATCTTATTATTGCAATCACATCTATATCTGCACATGTCTATAATATATGATATCTTATTATTACAATCACATCTATATCTGCACATGTCTATAATATATGATATCTTATTATTACAGTCACATCTATATCTGCACATGTCTATAATATATTATATCTTATTATTACAATCACATCTATATCTGCACATGTCTATAATATATGATAACTTATTATTACAATCACATCTATATCTGCACATGTCTATAATATATGATAACTTATTATTACAGTCACATCTATATCTGCACATGTCTATAATATATGATATCTTATTATTACAGTCACATCTATATCTGCACATGTCTATAATATATGATAACTTATTATTACAGTAACAACTATATCTGCACATGTCTATAATATATGATATCTTATTATTACAGTCACATCTATATCTGCACATGTCTATAATATATGATAACTTATTATTACAGTAACAACTATATCTGCACATGTCTATAATATATGATATCTTATTATTACAGTCACATCTATATCTGCACATGTCTATAATATATGATATCTTATTATTACAATCACATCTATATCTGCACATGTCTATAATATATGATAACTTATTATTACAGTAACAACTATATCTGCACATGTCTATAATATATGATAACTTATTATTACAGTAACAACTATATCTGCACATGTCTATAATATATGATATCTTATTATTACAGTCACATCTATATCTGCACATGTCTATAATATATGATATCTTATTATTACAGTCACATCTATATCTGCACATGTCTATAATATATGATAACTTATTATTACAATCACATCTATATCTGCACATGTCTATAATATATGATAACTTATTATTACAATCACATCTATATCTGCACATGTCTATAATATATGATAACTTATTATTACAGTCACATCTATATCTGCACATGTCTATAATATATGATAACTTATTATTACAATCACATCTATATCTGCACATGTCTATAATATATGATAACTTATTATTACAGTCACATCTATATCTGCACATGTCTATAATATATGATAACTTATTATTACAGTAACAACTATATCTGCACATGTCTATAATATATGATAACTTATTATTACAATCACATCTATATCTGCACATGTCTATAATATATGATATCTTATTATTACAATCACATCTATATCTGCACATGTCTATAATATATGATAACTTATTATTACAATCACATCTATATCTGCACATGTCTATAATATATGATAACTTATTATTACAGTCACATCTATATCTGCACATGTCTATAATATATGATATCTTATTATTACAGTCACATCTATATCTGCACATGTCTATAATATATGATAACATATTATTACAGTAACAACTATATCTGCACATGTCTATAATATATGATATCTTATTATTACAATCACATCTATATCTGCACATGTCTATAATATATGATAACTTATTATTACAATCACATCTATATCTGCACATGTCTATAATATATGATAACTTATTATTACAGTAACATCTATATCTGCACATGTCTATAATATATGATAACTTATTATTACAATCACATCTATATCTGCACATGTCTATAATATATGATATCTTATTATTACAATCACATCTATATATGCACATGTCTATAATATATGATATCTTATTATTACAATCACATCTATATCTGCACATGTCTATAATATATGATAACTTATTATTACAATCACATCTATATCTGCACATGTCTATAATATATGATATCTTATTATTACAGTCACATCTATATCTGCACATGTCTATAATATATGATAACTTATTATTACAGTAACATCTATATCTGCACCTGTCTATAATATATGATAACTTATTATTACAATCACATCTATATCTGCACATGTCTATAATATATGATATCTTATTATTACAGTCACATCTATATCTGCACATGTCTATAATATATGATATCTTATTATTACAGTCACATCTATATCTGCACATGTCTATAATATATGATAACTTATTATTACAATCACATCTATATCTGCACATGTCTATAATATATGATAACTTATTATTACAATCACATCTATATCTGCACATGTCTATAATATATGATATCTTATTATTACAGTCACATCTATATCTGCACATGTCTATAATATATGATAACTTATTATTACAGTCACATCTATATCTGCACATGTCTATAATATATGATATCTTATTATTACAGTCACATCTATATCTGCACATGTCTACAATATATGATAACTTATTATTACAATCACATCTATATCTGCACATGTCTATAATATATGATATCTTATTATTACAGTCATATCTATATCTGCACATGTCTATAATATATGATAACTTATTATTACAGTCACATCTATATATGCACATGTCTATAATATATGATATCTTATTATTACAATCACATCTATATATGCACATGTCTATAATATATGATATCTTATTATTACAGTCACATCTATATATGCACATGTCTATAATATATGATATCTTATTATTACAGTCACATCTATATATGCACTTGTCTATAATATATGATCACTTATTATTACAGTCACATCTATATCTGCACATGTCTATATTATATGATATCTTATTATTACAATCACATCTATACATGCACATGTCTATAATATATGATATCTTATTATTACAATCACATCTATATATGCACATGTCTATAATATATGATAACTTATTATTACAATCACATCTATATCTGCACATGTCTATAATATATGATATCTTATTATTACAGTCACATCTATATATGCACATGTCTATAATATATGATAACTTATTATTACAGTCACATCTATATCTGCACATGTCTACAATATATGATAACTTATTATTACAGTCATATCTATATCTGCACATGTCTATAATATATGATAACTTATTATTACAGTCACATCTATATATGCACATGCCTATAATATATGATATCTTATTATTACAATCACATCTATATATGCACATGTCTATAATATATGATATCTTATTATTACAGTCACATCTATATATGCACATGTCTATAATATATGATATCTTATTATTACAGTCACATCTATATATGCACTTGTCTATAATATATGATCACTTATTATTACAATCACATCTATATCTGCACATGTCTATATTATATGATATCTTATTATTACAATCACATCTATACATGCACATGTCTATAATATATGATATCTTATTATTACAATCACATCTATACATGCACATGTCTATAATATATGATAACTTATTATTACAATCACATCTATATCTGCACATGTCTATAATATATGATATCTTATTATTACAGTCACATCTATATATGCACATGTCTATAATATATGATATCTTATTATTACAGTCACATCTATATATGCACATGTCTATAATATATGATATCTTATTATTACAGTCACATCTATATCTGCACATGTCTATAATATATGATATCTTATTATTACAGTCACATCTATATATGCACATGTCTATAATATATGATATCTTATTATTACAGTCACATCTATATATGCACATGTCTATAATATATGATATCTTATTATTACAGTCACATCTATATATGCACATGTCTATAATATATGATAACTTATTATTACAGTCACATCTATATCTGCACATGTCTATAATATATGATAACTTATTATTACAATCACATCTATATCTGCACATGTCTATAATATATGATAACTTATTATTACAGTCACATCTATATCTGCACATGTCTATAATATATGATAACTTATTATTACAGTAACAACTATATCTGCACATGTCTATAATATATGATAACTTATTATTACAATCACATCTATATCTGCACATGTCTATAATATATGATATCTTATTATTACAATCACATCTATATCTGCACATGTCTATAATATATGATAACTTATTATTACAATCACATCTATATCTGCACATGTCTATAATATATGATAACTTATTATTACAGTCACATCTATATCTGCACATGTCTATAATATATGATATCTTATTATTACAGTCACATCTATATCTGCACATGTCTATAATATATGATAACATATTATTACAGTAACAACTATATCTGCACATGTCTATAATATATGATATCTTATTATTACAATCACATCTATATCTGCACATGTCTATAATATATGATAACTTATTATTACAATCACATCTATATCTGCACATGTCTATAATATATGATAACTTATTATTACAGTAACATCTATATCTGCACATGTCTATAATATATGATAACTTATTATTACAATCACATCTATATCTGCACATGTCTATAATATATGATATCTTATTATTACAATCACATCTATATATGCACATGTCTATAATATATGATATCTTATTATTACAATCACATCTATATCTGCACATGTCTATAATATATGATAACTTATTATTACAATCACATCTATATCTGCACATGTCTATAATATATGATATCTTATTATTACAGTCACATCTATATCTGCACATGTCTATAATATATGATAACTTATTATTACAGTAACATCTATATCTGCACCTGTCTATAATATATGATAACTTATTATTACAATCACATCTATATCTGCACATGTCTATAATATATGATATCTTATTATTACAGTCACATCTATATCTGCACATGTCTATAATATATGATATCTTATTATTACAGTCACATCTATATCTGCACATGTCTATAATATATGATAACTTATTATTACAATCACATCTATATCTGCACATGTCTATAATATATGATAACTTATTATTACAATCACATCTATATCTGCACATGTCTATAATATATGATATCTTATTATTACAGTCACATCTATATCTGCACATGTCTATAATATATGATAACTTATTATTACAGTCACATCTATATCTGCACATGTCTATAATATATGATATCTTATTATTACAGTCACATCTATATCTGCACATGTCTACAATATATGATAACTTATTATTACAATCACATCTATATCTGCACATGTCTATAATATATGATATCTTATTATTACAGTCATATCTATATCTGCACATGTCTATAATATATGATAACTTATTATTACAGTCACATCTATATATGCACATGTCTATAATATATGATATCTTATTATTACAATCACATCTATATATGCACATGTCTATAATATATGATATCTTATTATTACAGTCACATCTATATATGCACATGTCTATAATATATGATATCTTATTATTACAGTCACATCTATATATGCACTTGTCTATAATATATGATCACTTATTATTACAGTCACATCTATATCTGCACATGTCTATATTATATGATATCTTATTATTACAATCACATCTATACATGCACATGTCTATAATATATGATATCTTATTATTACAATCACATCTATATATGCACATGTCTATAATATATGATAACTTATTATTACAATCACATCTATATCTGCACATGTCTATAATATATGATATCTTATTATTACAGTCACATCTATATATGCACATGTCTATAATATATGATAACTTATTATTACAGTCACATCTATATCTGCACATGTCTACAATATATGATAACTTATTATTACAGTCATATCTATATCTGCACATGTCTATAATATATGATAACTTATTATTACAGTCACATCTATATATGCACATGCCTATAATATATGATATCTTATTATTACAATCACATCTATATATGCACATGTCTATAATATATGATATCTTATTATTACAGTCACATCTATATATGCACATGTCTATAATATATGATATCTTATTATTACAGTCACATCTATATATGCACTTGTCTATAATATATGATCACTTATTATTACAATCACATCTATATCTGCACATGTCTATATTATATGATATCTTATTATTACAATCACATCTATACATGCACATGTCTATAATATATGATATCTTATTATTACAATCACATCTATACATGCACATGTCTATAATATATGATAACTTATTATTACAATCACATCTATATCTGCACATGTCTATAATATATGATATCTTATTATTACAGTCACATCTATATATGCACATGTCTATAATATATGATATCTTATTATTACAGTCACATCTATATATGCACATGTCTATAATATATGATATCTTATTATTACAGTCACATCTATATATGCACATGTCTATAATATATGATATCTTATTATTACAGTCACATCTATATCTGCACATGTCTATAATATATGATATCTTATTATTACAGTCACATCTATATCTGCACATGTCTATAATATATGATATCTTATTATTACAGTAACATTTATATCTGCACATGTCTATAATATATGATATCTTATTATTACAGTCACATCTATATCTGCACATGTCTATAATATATGATATCTTATTATTACAGTCACATCTATATCTGCACATGTCTATAATATATGATATCTTATTATTACAGTCACATCTATATCTGCACATGTCTATAATATATGGTAACTTATTATTACAGTCACATCTATATCTGCACATGTCTATAATATATGATATCTTATGTGCATATATAGATGTGACTGTAATAATGTCTATAATATATGATAACTTATTATTACAGTCACATCTATATCTGCACATGTCTATATTATATGATATCTTATTATTACAGTCACATCTATATATGCACATGTCTATATTATATGGTAACTTATTATTACAGTCACATCTATATATGCACATGTCTATAATATATGATATCTTATTATTACAGTCACATCTATATCTGCACATGTCTATAATATATGATATCATATTATTACAGTCACATCTATATCTGCACATGTCTATAATATATGATAACTTATTATTACAGTCACATCTATATCTGCACATGTCTATAATATATGATATCTTATTATTACAGTCACATCTATATCTGCACATGTCTATAATATATGATATCTTATTATTACAGTCACATCTATATCTGCACATGTCTATAATATATGATATCTTATTATTACAGTCACATCTATATCTGCACATGTCTATAATATATGATATCTTATTATTACAGTAACATTTATATCTGCACATGTCTATAATATATGATATCTTATTATTACAGTCACATCTATATCTGCACATGTCTATAATATATGATATCTTATTATTACAGTCACATCTATATCTGCACATGTCTATAATATATGATATCTTATGTGCATATATAGATGTGACTGTAATAATGTCTATAATATATGATAACTTATTATTACAATCACATCTATATCTGCACATGTCTATAATATATGATAACTTATTATTACAGTCACATCTATATCTGCACATGTCTATAATATATGATAACTTATTATTACAATCACATCTATATCTGCACATGTCTATAATATATGATAACTTATTATTACAGTCACATCTATATCTGCACATGTCTATAATATATGATAACTTATTATTACAGTAACAACTATATCTGCACATGTCTATAATATATGATAACTTATTATTACAATCACATCTATATCTGCACATGTCTATAATATATGATATCTTATTATTACAATCACATCTATATCTGCACATGTCTATAATATATGATAACTTATTATTACAATCACATCTATATCTGCACATGTCTATAATATATGATATCTTATTATTACAGTCACATCTATATCTGCACATGTCTATAATATATGATAACTTATTATTACAGTAACAACTATATCTGCACATGTCTATAATATATGATATCTTATTATTACAATCACATCTATATCTGCACATGTCTATAATATATGATAACTTATTATTACAATCACATCTATATCTGCACATGTCTATAATATATGATAACTTATTATTACAGTCACATCTATATCTGCACATGTCTATAATATATGATAACTTATTATTACAGTAACAACTATATCTGCACATGTCTATAATATATGATATCTTATTATTACAGTCACATCTATATATGAAAATGTCTATAATATATGATAACTTATTATTACAATCACATCTATATCTGCACATGTCTATAATATATGATAACTTATTATTACAGTCACATCTATATCTGCACATGTCTATAATATATGATAACTTATTATTACAGTCACATCTATATCTGCACATGTCTATAATATATGATATCTTATTATTACAATCACATCTATATATGCACATGTCTATAATAAATGATAACTTATTATTACAATCACATCTATATCTGCACATGTCTATAATATATGATAACTTATTATTACCGTCACATCTATATCTGCACATGTCTATAATATATGATAACTTATTATTACAGTAACAACTATATCTGCACATGTCTATAATATATGATATCTTATTATTACAATCACATCTATATATGCACATGTCTATAATATATGATAACTTATTATTACAGTAACAACTATATCTGCACATGTCTATAATATATGATATCTTATTATTACAATCACATCTATATATGCACATGTCTATAATAAATGATAACTTATTATTACAGTCACATCTATATCTGCACATGTCTATAATAAATGATAACTTATTATTACAGTCACATCTATATCTGCACATGTCTATAATATATGATAACTTATTATTACAATCACATCTATATCTGCACATGTCTATAATATATGATATCTTATTATTACAGTCACATCTATATCTGCACATGTCTATAATATATGATAACTTATTATTACAGTCACAACTATATCTGCACATGTCTATAATATATGATATCTTATTATTACAGTCACATCTATATCTGCACATGTCTATATTATATGATATCTTATTATTACAATCACATCTATATCTGCACATGTCTATAATATATGATATCTTATTATTACAGTCACATCTATATCTGCACATGTCTATAATATATGATATCTTATTATTACAATCACATCTATATCTGCACATGTCTATAATATATGATAACTTATTATTACAGTAACAACTATATCTGCACATGTCTATAATATATGATATCTTATTATTACAGTCACATCTATATCTGCACATGTCTATAATATATGATATCTTATTATTACAGTCACATCTATATCTGCACATGTCTATAATATATGATAACTTATTATTACAATCACATCTATATCTGCACATGTCTATAATATATGATAACTTATTATTACAGTCACATCTATATCTGCACATGTCTATAATATATGATAACTTATTATTACAATCACATCTATATCTGCACATGTCTATAATATATGATAACTTATTATTACAGTCACATCTATATCTGCACATGTCTATAATATATGATAACTTATTATTACAGTAACAACTATATCTGCACATGTCTATAATATATGATAACTTATTATTACAATCACATCTATATCTGCACATGTCTATAATATATGATATCTTATTATTACAATCACATCTATATCTGCACATGTCTATAATATATGATAACTTATTATTACAATCACATCTATATCTGCACATGTCTATAATATATGATATCTTATTATTACAGTCACATCTATATCTGCACATGTCTATAATATATGATAACTTATTATTACAGTAACAACTATATCTGCACATGTCTATAATATATGATATCTTATTATTACAATCACATCTATATCTGCACATGTCTATAATATATGATAACTTATTATTACAATCACATCTATATCTGCACATGTCTATAATATATGATAACTTATTATTACAGTAACATCTATATCTGCACATGTCTATAATATATGATAACTTATTATTACAATCACATCTATATCTGCACATGTCTATAATATATGATATCTTATTATTACAATCACATCTATATCTGCACATGTCTAATATATGATATCTTATTATTGCAATCACATCTATATCTGCACATGTCTATAATATATGATATCTTATTATTACAATCACATCTATATCTGCACATGTCTATAATATATGATATCTTATTATTACAGTCACATCTATATCTGCACATGTCTATAATATATTATATCTTATTATTACAATCACATCTATATCTGCACATGTCTATAATATATGATAACTTATTATTACAATCACATCTATATCTGCACATGTCTATAATATATGATAACTTATTATTACAGTCACATCTATATCTGCACATGTCTATAATATATGATATCTTATTATTACAGTCACATCTATATCTGCACATGTCTATAATATATGATAACTTATTATTACAGTAACAACTATATCTGCACATGTCTATAATATATGATATCTTATTATTACAGTCACATCTATATCTGCACATGTCTATAATATATGATAACTTATTATTACAGTAACAACTATATCTGCACATGTCTATAATATATGATATCTTATTATTACAGTCACATCTATATCTGCACATGTCTATAATATATGATATCTTATTATTACAATCACATCTATATCTGCACATGTCTATAATATATGATAACTTATTATTACAATCACATCTATATCTGCACATGTCTATAATATATGATAACTTATTATTACAGTAACAACTATATCTGCACATGTCTATAATATATGATAACTTATTATTACAGTAACAACTATATCTGCACATGTCTATAATATATGATATCTTATTATTACAGTCACATCTATATCTGCACATGTCTATAATATATGATATCTTATTATTACAGTCACATCTATATCTGCACATGTCTATAATATATGATAACTTATTATTACAATCACATCTATATCTGCACATGTCTATAATATATGATAACTTATTATTACAATCACATCTATATCTGCACATGTCTATAATATATGATAACTTATTATTACAGTCACATCTATATCTGCACATGTCTATAATATATGATAACTTATTATTACAATCACATCTATATCTGCACATGTCTATAATATATGATAACTTATTATTACAGTCACATCTATATCTGCACATGTCTATAATATATGATAACTTATTATTACAGTAACAACTATATCTGCACATGTCTATAATATATGATAACTTATTATTACAATCACATCTATATCTGCACATGTCTATAATATATGATATCTTATTATTACAATCACATCTATATCTGCACATGTCTATAATATATGATAACTTATTATTACAATCACATCTATATCTGCACATGTCTATAATATATGATATCTTATTATTACAGTCACATCTATATCTGCACATGTCTATAATATATGATAACATATTATTACAGTAACAACTATATCTGCACATGTCTATAATATATGATATCTTATTATTACAATCACATCTATATCTGCACATGTCTATAATATATGATAACTTATTATTACAATCACATCTATATCTGCACATGTCTATAATATATGATAACTTATTATTACAGTAACATCTATATCTGCACATGTCTATAATATATGATATCTTATTATTACAATCACATCTATATATGCACATGTCTATAATATATGATATCTTATTATTACAATCACATCTATATCTGCACATGTCTATAATATATGATAACTTATTATTACAATCACATCTATATCTGCACATGTCTATAATATATGATATCTTATTATTACAGTCACATCTATATCTGCACATGTCTATAATATATGATAACTTATTATTACAGTAACATCTATATCTGCACCTGTCTATAATATATGATAACTTATTATTACAATCACATCTATATCTGCACATGTCTATAATATATGATATCTTATTATTACAGTCACATCTATATCTGCACATGTCTATAATATATGATATCTTATTATTACAGTCACATCTATATCTGCACATGTCTATAATATATGATAACTTATTATTACAATCACATCTATATCTGCACATGTCTATAATATATGATAACTTATTATTACAATCACATCTATATCTGCACATGTCTATAATATATGATATCTTATTATTACAGTCACATCTATATCTGCACATGTCTATAATATATGATAACTTATTATTACAGTCACATCTATATCTGCACATGTCTATATTATATGATATCTTATTATTACAGTCACATCTATATCTGCACATGTCTACAATATATGATAACTTATTATTACAATCACATCTATATCTGCACATGTCTATAATATATGATATCTTATTATTACAGTCATATCTATATCTGCACATGTCTATAATATATGATAACTTATTATTACAGTCACATCTATATATGCACATGTCTATAATATATGATATCTTATTATTACAATCACATCTATATATGCACATGTCTATAATATATGATATCTTATTATTACAGTCACATCTATATATGCACATGTCTATAATATATGATATCTTATTATTACAGTCACATCTATATATGCACTTGTCTATAATATATGATCACTTATTATTACAGTCACATCTATATCTGCACATGTCTATATTATATGATATCTTATTATTACAATCACATCTATACATGCACATGTCTATAATATATGATATCTTATTATTACAATCACATCTATATATGCACATGTCTATAATATATGATAACTTATTATTACAATCACATCTATATCTGCACATGTCTATAATATATGATATCTTATTATTACAGTCACATCTATATATGCACATGTCTATAATATATGATAACTTATTATTACAGTCACATCTATATCTGCACATGTCTACAATATATGATAACTTATTATTACAATCACATCTATATCTGCACATGTCTATAATATATGATATCTTATTATTACAGTCATATCTATATCTGCACATGTCTATAATATATGATAACTTATTATTACAGTCACATCTATATATGCACATGCCTATAATATATGATATCTTATTATTACAATCACATCTATATATGCACATGTCTATAATATATGATATCTTATTATTACAGTCACATCTATATATGCACATGTCTATAATATATGATATCTTATTATTACAGTCACATCTATATATGCACTTGTCTATAATATATGATCACTTATTATTACAGTCACATCTATATCTGAACATGTCTATATTATATGATATCTTATTATTACAATCACATCTATACATGCACATGTCTATAATATATGATATCTTATTATTACAATCACATCTATATATGCACATGTCTATAATATATGATAACTTATTATTACAATCACATCTATATCTGCACATGTCTATAATATATGATATCTTATTATTACAGTCACATCTATATATGCACATGTCTATAATATATGATATCTTATTATTACAGTCACATCTATATATGCACATGTCTATAATATATGATATCTTATTATTACAGTCACATCTATATCTGCACATGTCTATAATATATGATATCTTATTATTACAGTCACATCTATATCTGCACATGTCTATAATATATGATATCTTATTATTACAGTAACATTTATATCTGCACATGTCTATAATATATGATATCTTATTATTACAGTCACATCTATATCTGCACATGTCTATAATATATGATATCTTATTATTACAGTCACATCTATATCTGCACATGTCTATAATATATGATATCTTATTATTACAGTCACATCTATATCTGCACATGTCTATAATATATGGTAACTTATTATTACAGTCACATCTATATCTGCACATGTCTATAATATATGATATCTTATGTGCATATATAGATGTGACTGTAATAATGTCTATAATATATGATAACTTATTATTACAGTCACATCTATATCTGCACATGTCTATATTATATGATATCTTATTATTACAGTCACATCTATATATGCACATGTCTATATTATATGGTAACTTATTATTACAGTCACATCTATATATGCACATGTCTATAATATATGATATCTTATTATTACAGTCACATCTATATCTGCACATGTCTATAATATATGATATCATATTATTACAGTCACATCTATATCTGCACATGTCTATAATATATGATAACTTATTATTACAGTCACATCTATATCTGCACATGTCTATAATATATGATATCTTATTATTACAGTCACATCTATATCTGCACATGTCTATAATATATGATATCTTATTATTACAGTCACATCTATATCTGCACATGTCTATAATATATGATATCTTATTATTACAGTCACATCTATATCTGCACATGTCTATAATATATGATATCTTATTATTACAGTAACATTTATATCTGCACATGTCTATAATATATGATATCTTATTATTACAGTCACATCTATATCTGCACATGTCTATAATATATGATATCTTATTATTACAGTCACATCTATATCTGCACATGTCTATAATATATGATATCTTATGTGCATATATAGATGTGACTGTAATAATGTCTATAATATATGATAACTTATTATTACAGTCACATCTATATCTGCACATGTCTATATTATATGATATCTTATTATTACAGTCACATCTATATATGCACATGTCTATATTATATGATATCTTATTATTACAGTCACATCTATATCTGCACATGTCTATAATATATGATATCTTATTATTACAGTCACATCTATATCTGCACATGTCTATAATATATGATAACTTATTATTACAGTCACATCTATATCTGCACATGTCTATAATATATGATATCTTATTATTACAGTCACATCTATATCTGCACATGTCTATAATATATGATATCTTATTATTACAGTCACATCTATATCTGCACATGTCTATAATATATGATAACTTATTATTACAGTCACATCTATATCTGCACATGTCTATAATATATGATAACTTATTATTACAGTCACATCTATATCTGCTCATGTCTATAATATATGATATCTTATTATTACAGTCACATCTATATCTGCTCATGTCTATAATATATGATAACTTATTATTACAGTCACATCTATATCTGCACATGTCTATATTATATGATATCTTATTATTACAGTCACATCTATATCTGCACATGTCTATATTATATGATATCTTATTATTACAGTCACATCTATATCTGCTCATGTCTATAATATATGATATCTTATTATTACAGTCACATCTATATCTGCACATGTCTATAATATATGATATCTTATTATTACAGTCACATCTATATCTGCTCATGTCTATAATATATGATATCTTATTATTACAGTCACATCTATATCTGCACATGTCTATAATATATGATAACTTATTATTACAGTCACATCTATATCTGCACATGTCTATAATATATGATATCTTATTATTACAGTCACATCCATATCTGCACATGTCTATAATATATGATATCTTATTATTACAGTCACATCTATATCTGCACATGTCTATAATATATGATATCTTATTATTACAATCACATCTATATCTGCACATGTCTATAATATATGATATCTTATTATTACAATCACATCTATATCTGCACATGTCTATAATATATGATATCTTATTTTTACAGTCACATCTATATCTGCACATGTCTATAATATATGATATCTTATTTTTACAGTCACATCTATATCTGCACATGTCTATATTATATGATATCTTATTATTACAATCACATCTATATCTGCACATGTCTATAATATATGATATCTTATTATTACAGTCACATCTATATCTGCACATGTCTATAATATATGATATCTTATTATTACAGTCACATCTATATATGCACATGTCTATAATATATGATATCTTATTATTACAGTCACATCTATATATGCACATGTCTATAATATATGATAACTTATTATTACAGTCACATCTATATCTGCACATGTCTATAATATATGATATCTTATTATTACAGTCACATCTATATATGCACATGTCTATAATATATGATAACTTATTATTACAGTCACATCTATATATGCACATGTCTATAATATATGATATCTTATTATTACAGTCACATCTATATATGCACATGTCTATAATATATGATATCTTATTATTACAGTCACATCTATATCTGCACATGTCTATAATATATGATCCCTTATTATTACAGTCACATCTATATATGCACATGTCTATAATATATGATATCTTATTATTACAGTCACATCTATATATGCACATGTCTATAATATATGATCCCTTATTATTACAGTCACATCTATATCTGCACATGTCTATAATATATGATCCCTTATTATTACAGTCACATCTATATCTGCACATGTCTACAATATATGATATCTTATTATTACAGTCACATCTATATATGCACATGTCTATAATATATGATATCTTATTATTACAGTCACATCTATATATGCACATGTCTATAATATATGATATCTTATTATTACAGTCACATCTATATCTGCACATGTCTATAATATATGATCCCTTATTATTACAGTCACATCTATATATGCACATGTCTATAATATATGATATCTTATTATTACAATCACCTCTATATCTGCACATGTCTATAATATATGATATCTTATTATTACAATCACATCTATATCTGCACATGTCTATAATATATGATATCTTATTATTACAGTCACATCTATATATGCACATGTCTATAATATATGATAACTTATTATTACAGTCACATCTATATCTGCACATGTCTATAATATATGATATCTTATTATTACAGTCACATCTATATATGCACATGTCTATAATATATGATATCTTATTATTACAGTCACATCTATATATGCACATGTCTATAATATATGATATCTTATTATTACAATCACATCTATATCTGCACATGTCTATAATATATGATATCTTATTATTACAATCACATCTATATCTGCACATGTCTATAATATATGATATCTTATTATTACAGTCACATCTATATATGCACATGTCTATAATATATTATATCTTATTATTACAGTCACATCTATATCTGCACATGTCTATAATATATGTTATCTTATTATTACAGTCACATCCATATCTGCACATGTCTATAATATATGATATCTTATTATTACAGTCACATCTATATCTGCACATGTCTATAATATATGGTAACTTATTATTACAATCACATCTATATCTGCACATGTCTATAATATATGATATCTTATTATTACAGTCACATCTATATCTGCACATGTCTATAATATATGATATCTTATTATTACAGTCACATCTATATCTGCACATGTCTATAATATATGGTAACTTATTATTATAGTCACATCTATATTTGCACTTGTCTATAATATATGATATCTTATTATTACAGTCACATCTATATCTGCACATGTCTATAATATATGATAACTTATTATTACAATCACATCTATATCTGCACATGTCTATAATATATGATAACTTATTATTACAGTCACATCTATATCTGCACATGTCTATAATATATGGTAACTTATTATTATAGTCACATCTATATTTGCACTTGTCTATAATATATGATATCTTATTATTACAGTCACATCTATATCTGCACATGTCTATAATATATGATAACTTATTATTACAGTCACATCTATATCTGCACATGTCTATAATATATGATAACTTATTATTACAATCACATCTATATCTGCACATTTCTATAATATATGATAACTTATTATTACAGTCACATCTATATCTGCACATGTCTATAATATATGGTAACTTATTATTATAGTCACATCTATATTTGCACTTGTCTATAATATATGATATCTTATTATTACAGTCACATCTATATCTGCACATGTCTATAATATATGATAACTTATTATTACAGTCACATCTATATCTGCACATGTCTATAATATATGATATCTTATTATTACAGTCACATCTATATATGCACATGTCTATAATATATGATAACTTATTATTATAGTCACATCTATATATGCACATGTCTATAATATATGATATCTTATTATTACAGTCACATCTATATATGCACATGTCTATAATATATGATAACTTATTATTACAGTCACATCTATATCTGCACATGTCTATAATATATGATATCTTATTATTACAGTCACATCTATATCTGCACATGTCTATAATATATGATATCTTATTATTACAGTAACATCTATATATGCACATGTCTATAATATATGATAACTTATTATTACAGTCACATCTATATCTGCACATGTCTATAATATATGATATCTTATTATTACAGTCACATCTATATATGCACATGTCTATAATATATGATAACTTATTATTACAGTCACATCTATATCTGCACATGTCTATAATATATGATATCTTATTATTACAGTCACATCTATATCTGCACATGTCTATAATATATGATAACTTATTATTACAGTCACATCTATATATGCACATGTCTATAATATATGATATCTTATTATTACAATCACATCTATATCTGCACATGTCTATAATATATGATCCCTTATTATTACAGTCACATCTATATATGCACATGTCTATAATATATGATATCTTATTATTACAATCACATCTATATCTGCACATGTCTATAATATATGATATCTTATTATTACAATCACATCTATATCTGCACATGTCTATAATATATGATATCTTATTATTACAGTCACATCTATATCTGCACATGTCTATAATATATGATATCTCATTATTACAATCACATCTATATCTGCACATGTCTATAATATATGATAACTTATTATTACAGTCACATCTATATCTGCACATGTCTATAATATATGATATCTTATTATTACAGTCACATCTATATATGCACATGTCTATAATATATGATAACTTATTATTACAGTCACATCTATATATGCACATGTCTATAATATATGATAACTTATTATTACAGTCACATCTATATATGCACATGTCTATACTATATTATATCTTATTATTACAGTCACATCTATATATGCACATGTCTATAATATATGATAACTTATTATTACAGTCACATCTATATATGCACATGTCTATAATATATGATAACTTATTATTACAGTCACATCTATATATGCACATGTCTATACTATATTATATCTTATTATTACAGTCACATCTATATATGCACATGTCTATAATATATGATAACTTATTATTACAGTCACATCTATATATGCACATGTCTATAATATATGATAACTTATTATTACAGTCACATCTATATATGCACATGTCTATAATATATGATAACTTATTATTACAGTCACATCTATATATGCACATGTCTATAATATATGATAACTTATTATTACAGTCACATCTATATATGCACATGTCTATAATATATGATATCTTATTATTACAGTCACATCTATATATGCACTTGTCTATAATATATGATCACTTATTATTACAGTCACATCTATATCTGCACATGTCTATATTATATGATATCTTATTATTACAATCACATCTATACATGCACATGTCTATAATATATGATATCTTATTATTACAATCACATCTATATATGCACATGTCTATAATATATGATAACTTATTATTACAGTCACATCTATATATGCACATGTCTATAATATATGATAACTTATTATTACAGTCACATCTATAATGCACATGTCTATAATATATGATAACTTATTATTACAATCACATCTATATATGCACATGTCTATAATATATGATAACTTATTATTACAGTCACATCTATATATGCACATGTCTATAATATATGATAACTTATTATTACAGTCACATCTATATATGCACATGTCTATAATATATGATAACTTATTATTACAGTCACATCTATATATGCACATGTCTATAATATATGATAACTTATTATTACAGTCACATCTATATATGCACATGTCTATAATATATGATATCTTATTATTACAGTCACATCTATATATGCACTTGTCTATAATATATGATCACTTATTATTACAGTCACATCTATATCTGCACATGTCTATATTATATGATATCTTATTATTACAATCACATCTATACATGCACATGTCTATAATATATGATATCTTATTATTACAATCACATCTATATATGCACATGTCTATAATATATGATAACTTATTATTACAATCACATCTATATCTGCACATGTCTATAATATATGATATCTTATTATTACAGTCACATCTATATATGCACATGTCTATAATATATGATAACTTATTATTACAGTCACATCTATATCTGCACATGTCTACAATATATGATAACTTATTATTACAATCACATCTATATCTGCACATGTCTATAATATATGATATCTTATTATTACAGTCATATCTATATCTGCACATGTCTATAATATATGATAACTTATTATTACAGTCACATCTATATATGCACATGCCTATAATATATGATATCTTATTATTACAATCACATCTATATATGCACATGTCTATAATATATGATATCTTATTATTACAGTCACATCTATATATGCACATGTCTATAATATATGATATCTTATTATTACAGTCACATCTATATATGCACTTGTCTATAATATATGATCACTTATTATTACAGTCACATCTATATCTGCACATGTCTATATTATATGATATCTTATTATTACAATCACATCTATACATGCACATGTCTATAATATATGATATCTTATTATTACAATCACATCTATATATGCACATGTCTATAATATATGATAACTTATTATTACAATCACATCTATATCTGCACATGTCTATAATATATGATATCTTATTATTACAGTCACATCTATATATGCACATGTCTATAATATATGATATCTTATTATTACAGTCACATCTATATATGCACATGTCTATAATATATGATATCTTATTATTACAGTCACATCTATATCTGCACATGTCTATAATATATGATATCTTATTATTACAGTCACATCTATATCTGCACATGTCTATAATATATGATATCTTATTATTACAGTAACATTTATATCTGCACATGTCTATAATATATGATATCTTATTATTACAGTCACATCTATATCTGCACATGTCTATAATATATGATATCTTATTATTACAGTCACATCTATATCTGCACATGTCTATAATATATGATATCTTATTATTACAGTCACATCTATATCTGCACATGTCTATAATATATGGTAACTTATTATTACAGTCACATCTATATCTGCACATGTCTATAATATATGATATCTTATGTGCATATATAGATGTGACTGTAATAATGTCTATAATATATGATAACTTATTATTACAGTCACATCTATATCTGCACATGTCTATATTATATGATATCTTATTATTACAGTCACATCTATATATGCACATGTCTATATTATATGGTAACTTATTATTACAGTCACATCTATATATGCACATGTCTATAATATATGATATCTTATTATTACAGTCACATCTATATCTGCACATGTCTATAATATATGATATCATATTATTACAGTCACATCTATATCTGCACATGTCTATAATATATGATAACTTATTATTACAGTCACATCTATATCTGCACATGTCTATAATATATGATATCTTATTATTACAGTCACATCTATATCTGCACATGTCTATAATATATGATATCTTATTATTACAGTCACATCTATATCTGCACATGTCTATAATATATGATATCTTATTATTACAGTCACATCTATATCTGCACATGTCTATAATATATGATATCTTATTATTACAGTAACATTTATATCTGCACATGTCTATAATATATGATATCTTATTATTACAGTCACATCTATATCTGCACATGTCTATAATATATGATATCTTATTATTACAGTCACATCTATATCTGCACATGTCTATAATATATGATATCTTATGTGCATATATAGATGTGACTGTAATAATGTCTATAATATATGATAACTTATTATTACAGTCACATCTATATCTGCACATGTCTATATTATATGATATCTTATTATTACAGTCACATCTATATATGCACATGTCTATATTATATGATATCTTATTATTACAGTCACATCTATATCTGCACATGTCTATAATATATGATATCTTATTATTACAGTCACATCTATATCTGCACATGTCTATAATATATGATAACTTATTATTACAGTCACATCTATATCTGCACATGTCTATAATATATGATATCTTATTATTACAGTCACATCTATATCTGCACATGTCTATAATATATGATATCTTATTATTACAGTCACATCTATATCTGCACATGTCTATAATATATGATAACTTATTATTACAGTCACATCTATATCTGCACATGTCTATAATATATGATAACTTATTATTACAGTCACATCTATATCTGCTCATGTCTATAATATATGATATCTTATTATTACAGTCACATCTATATCTGCTCATGTCTATAATATATGATAACTTATTATTACAGTCACATCTATATCTGCACATGTCTATAATATATGATATCTTATTATTACAGTCACATCCATATCTGCACATGTCTATATTATATGATATCTTATTATTACAGTCACATCTATATCTGCACATGTCTATAATATATGATAACTTATTATTACAGTCACATCTATATCTGCACATGTCTATATTATATGATATCTTATTATTACAGTCACATCTATATCTGCACATGTCTATATTATATGATATCTTATTATTACAGTCACATCTATATCTGCTCATGTCTATAATATATGATATCTTATTATTACAGTCACATCTATATCTGCACATGTCTATAATATATGATATCTTATTATTACAGTCACATCTATATCTGCTCATGTCTATAATATATGATATCTTATTATTACAGTCACATCTATATCTGCACATGTCTATAATATATGATAACTTATTATTACAGTCACATCTATATCTGCACATGTCTATAATATATGATATCTTATTATTACAGTCACATCCATATCTGCACATGTCTATAATATATGATATCTTATTATTACAGTCACATCTATATCTGCACATGTCTATAATATATGATATCTTATTATTACAATCACATCTATATCTGCACATGTCTATAATATATGATATCTTATTATTACAATCACATCTATATCTGCACATGTCTATAATATATGATATCTTATTTTTACAGTCACATCTATATCTGCACATGTCTATAATATATGATATCTTATTTTTACAGTCACATCTATATCTGCACATGTCTATATTATATGATATCTTATTATTACAATCACATCTATATCTGCACATGTCTATAATATATGATATCTTATTATTACAGTCACATCTATATCTGCACATGTCTATAATATATGATATCTTATTATTACAGTCACATCTATATATGCACATGTCTATAATATATGATATCTTATTATTACAGTCACATCTATATATGCACATGTCTATAATATATGATAACTTATTATTACAGTCACATCTATATCTGCACATGTCTATAATATATGATATCTTATTATTACAGTCACATCTATATATGCACATGTCTATAATATATGATAACTTATTATTACAGTCACATCTATATATGCACATGTCTATAATATATGATATCTTATTATTACAGTCACATCTATATATGCACATGTCTATAATATATGATATCTTATTATTACAGTCACATCTATATCTGCACATGTCTATAATATATGATCCCTTATTATTACAGTCACATCTATATATGCACATGTCTATAATATATGATATCTTATTATTACAGTCACATCTATATATGCACATGTCTATAATATATGATCCCTTATTATTACAGTCACATCTATATCTGCACATGTCTATAATATATGATCCCTTATTATTACAGTCACATCTATATCTGCACATGTCTATAATATATGATATCTTATTATTACAGTCACATCTATATATGCACATGTCTATAATATATGATATCTTATTATTACAGTCACATCTATATATGCACATGTCTATAATATATGATATCTTATTATTACAGTCACATCTATATCTGCACATGTCTATAATATATGATCCCTTATTATTACAGTCACATCTATATATGCACATGTCTATAATATATGATATCTTATTATTACAATCACATCTATATCTGCACATGTCTATAATATATGATATCTTATTATTACAATCACATCTATATCTGCACATGTCTATAATATATGATATCTTATTATTACAGTCACATCTATATATGCACATGTCTATAATATATGATAACTTATTATTACAGTCACATCTATATCTGCACATGTCTATAATATATGATATCTTATTATTACAGTCACATCTATATATGCACATGTCTATAATATATGATATCTTATTATTACAGTCACATCTATATATGCACATGTCTATAATATATGATATCTTATTATTACAATCACATCTATATCTGCACATGTCTATAATATATGATATCTTATTATTACAATCACATCTATATCTGCACATGTCTATAATATATGATATCTTATTATTACAGTCACATCTATATATGCACATGTCTATAATATATTATATCTTATTATTACAGTCACATCTATATCTGCACATGTCTATAATATATGTTATCTTATTATTACAGTCACATCCATATCTGCACATGTCTATAATATATGATATCTTATTATTACAGTCACATCTATATCTGCACATGTCTATAATATATGGTAACTTATTATTACAATCACATCTATATCTGCACATGTCTATAATATATGATATCTTATTATTACAGTCACATCTATATCTGCACATGTCTATAATATATGATATCTTATTATTACAGTCACATCTATATCTGCACATGTCTATAATATATGGTAACTTATTATTATAGTCACATCTATATTTGCACTTGTCTATAATATATGATATCTTATTATTACAGTCACATCTATATCTGCACATGTCTATAATATATGATAACTTATTATTACAATCACATCTATATCTGCACATGTCTATAATATATGATAACTTATTATTACAGTCACATCTATATCTGCACATGTCTATAATATATGGTAACTTATTATTATAGTCACATCTATATTTGCACTTGTCTATAATATATGATATCTTATTATTACAGTCACATCTATATCTGCACATGTCTATAATATATGATAACTTATTATTACAGTCACATCTATATCTGCACATGTCTATAATATATGATAACTTATTATTACAATCACATCTATATCTGCACATGTCTATAATATATGATAACTTATTATTACAGTCACATCTATATCTGCACATGTCTATAATATATGGTAACTTATTATTATAGTCACATCTATATTTGCACTTGTCTATAATATATGATATCTTATTATTACAGTCACATCTATATCTGCACATGTCTATAATATATGATAACTTATTATTACAGTCACATCTATATCTGCACATGTCTATAATATATGATATCTTATTATTACAGTCACATCTATATATGCACATGTCTATAATATATGATAACTTATTATTATAGTCACATCTATATATGCACATGTCTATAATATATGATATCTTATTATTACAGTCACATCTATATATGCACATGTCTATAATATATGATAACTTATTATTACAGTCACATCTATATCTGCACATGTCTATAATATATGATATCTTATTATTACAGTCACATCTATATCTGCACATGTCTATAATATATGATATCTTATTATTACAGTAACATCTATATATGCACATGTCTATAATATATGATAACTTATTATTACAGTCACATCTATATCTGCACATGTCTATAATATATGATATCTTATTATTACAGTCACATCTATATATGCACATGTCTATAATATATGATAACTTATTATTACAGTCACATCTATATCTGCACATGTCTATAATATATGATATCTTATTATTACAGTCACATCTATATCTGCACATGTCTATAATATATGATAACTTATTATTACAGTCACATCTATATATGCACATGTCTATAATATATGATATCTTATTATTACAATCACATCTATATCTGCACATGTCTATAATATATGATCCCTTATTATTACAGTCACATCTATATATGCACATGTCTATAATATATGATATCTTATTATTACAATCACATCTATATCTGCACATGTCTATAATATATGATATCTTATTATTACAATCACATCTATATCTGCACATGTCTATAATATATGATATCTTATTATTACAGTCACATCTATATCTGCACATGTCTATAATATATGATATCTCATTATTACAATCACATCTATATCTGCACATGTCTATAATATATGATAACTTATTATTACAGTCACATCTATATCTGCACATGTCTATAATATATGATATCTTATTATTACAGTCACATCTATATATGCACATGTCTATAATATATGATAACTTATTATTACAGTCACATCTATATATGCACATGTCTATAATATATGATAACTTATTATTACAGTCACATCTATATATGCACATGTCTATACTATATTATATCTTATTATTACAGTCACATCTATATATGCACATGTCTATAATATATGATAACTTATTATTACAGTCACATCTATATATGCACATGTCTATAATATATGATAACTTATTATTACAGTCACATCTATATATGCACATGTCTATACTATATTATATCTTATTATTACAGTCACATCTATATATGCACATGTCTATAATATATGATAACTTATTATTACAGTCACATCTATATATGCACATGTCTATAATATATGATAACTTATTATTACAGTCACATCTATATATGCACATGTCTATAATATATGATAACTTATTATTACAGTCACATCTATATATGCACATGTCTATAATATATGATAACTTATTATTACAGTCACATCTATATATGCACATGTCTATAATATATGATATCTCATTATTACAGTCACATCTATATCTGCACATGTCTATAATATATGATATCTCATTATTACAATCACATCTATATCTGCACATGTCTATAATATATGATATCTTATTATTACAATCACATCTATATCTGCACATGTCTATAATATATGATATCTTATTATTACAGTCACATCTATATATGCACATGTCTATAATATATGATAACTTATTATTACAGTCACATCTATATATGCACATGTCTATAATATATGATAACTTATTATTACAGTCACATCTATATATGCACATGTCTATAATATATGATAACTTATTATTACAGTCACATCTATATATGCACATGTCTATAATATATGATAACTTATTATTACAGTCACATCTATATATGCACATGTCTATAATATATGATATCTTATTATTACAGTCACATCTATATCTGCACATGTCTATAATATATGATATCTCATTATTACAATCACATCTATATCTGCACATGTCTATAATATATGATATCTTATTATTACAATCACATCTATATCTGCACATGTCTATAATATATGATATCTTATTTTTACAGTCACATCTATATATGCACATGTCTATAATATATGATAACTTATTATTACAGTCACATCTATATCTGCACATGTCTATAATATATGATATCTTATTATTACAGTCACATCTATATATGCACATGTCTATAATATATGATAACTTATTATTACAGTCACATCTATATATGCACATGTCTATAATATATGATAACTTATTATTACAGTCACATCTATATATGCACATGTCTATACTATATTATATCTTATTATTACAGTCACATCTATATATGCACATGTCTATAATATATGATAACTTATTATTACAGTCACATCTATATATGCACATGTCTATAATAAATGATATCTTATTATTACAGTCACATCTATATATGCACATGTCTATAATATATGATAACTTATTATTACAGTCACATCTATATCTGCACATGTCTATAATAAATGATAACTTATTATTACAGTCACATCTATATCTGCACATGTCTATAATATATGATATCTTATTATTACAGTCACATCTATATCTGCACATGTCTATAATATATGATATCTTATTATTACAGTCACATCTATATATGCACATGTCTATAATATATGATAACTTATTATTACAGTCACATCTATATATGCACATGTCTATAATATATGATAACTTATTATTACAGTCACATCTATATATGCACATGTCTATACTATATTATATCTTATTATTACAGTCACATCTATATATGCACATGTCTATAATATATGATAACTTATTATTACAGTCACATCTATATATGCACATGTCTATAATATATGATAACTTATTATTACAGTCACATCTATATATGCACATGTCTATACTATATTATATCTTATTATTACAGTCACATCTATATCTGCACATGTCTATAATATATGATATCTTATTATTACAGTCACATCCATATCTGCACATGTCTATAATATATGATAACTTATTATTACAGTCACATCTATATCTGCACATGTCTATAATATATGGTAACTTATTATTACAGTCACATCTATATTTGCACTTGTCTATAATATATGATATCTTATTATTACAATCACATCTATATCTGCACATGTCTATAATATATGATAACTTATTATTACAGTCACATCTATATCTGCACATGTCTATAATATATGGTAACTTATTATTACAGTCACATCTATATTTGCACTTGTCTATAATATATGATATCTTATTATTACAGTCACATCTATATCTGCACATGTCTATATTATATGATATCTTATTATTACAATCACATCTATATCTGCACATGTCTATAATATATGATATCTTATTATTACAGTCATATCTATATATGCACATGTCTATTAGGGCTGGGCGATATGACGATTTTAGACCGTTTTATGATCTACACATCTGACGGTCTGTCATTTTTGAGAGACCTTTTTATCACGATTCACAGCTCTGCTGTTGAATTTGTGCCTCTGAATGAAAAGGGAACTCACCTCCGACGAATGGCACGCATTTGTTTGACCCTTAACCAATCAGAGTGAGTCATAGTAATATATTAGTGCCCCGCTTGTTTTCACCTGTGTGTGAACAAACATGGCTTCGGCCGCGGCTGAGAGCGACAACGAGGTTTTCGTTCCGAAGAGGAACGCCTCGTACGTTATATGGAACTGGTTTGGTTTTTCACCAGATGACAAAGAGCAGCGAAACGTCATTTAAAAGGAGAGCGTCAAGGCAAGTGATGGCAACACCACAAACTTGTTTAATCACTTGAAAAGAAGGCATCCCAAACAATACGAGAGCCAGCTGGCAGCTAAAGCTAAAAAGCCTGCGGCTAGTGCTTCTTCCAGGCAGCAAACGCTAACAGAAACACTCAAAACTCACTCCCTACGACAG
The DNA here is from genome assembly GCF_043380555.1 of Nothobranchius furzeri. Lineage (NCBI taxonomy): Eukaryota > Metazoa > Chordata > Actinopteri > Cyprinodontiformes > Nothobranchiidae > Nothobranchius > Nothobranchius furzeri. Next base: position 98,808,804 of record NC_091742.1, on the reverse strand, counting down.
AGACAGCAGACAATGGAACAGTGTGACACATGCAGTGACGTACCACTTGGTCAAAGATTTGTGTCCCGTGCGAACAGTAGGAGAAATTATGACACGTCTCTAAATAAAGTAAAATTTTCCAGTTTAGATTGGAGACAACCCATAGAAGCACTGATTTGATCTTATTTCAGAGAAAAATAGAACAGGTCAGATGCACCTAATAAATAAAATTACTAACAAACTCAGGAATCTTTCTTTGCTTCACTGTTCTGGTGCTGAGAATATCACTAATGTGGATCAAAGGAGATACACAGATGAATGCACCTCTTATTTATTATATGGAGACTACATTTACTGCAGCTGGCAGAGGCAGAGGTTGTTTCTATTGATTCATGGAATTTACAGATTCATTTTAAATGTTAATAGGGGAAGACTGCAGGAGGGAGCGGTAAAATACAGGGGGTCCCCAGCAAAAACAAGAAACTACGAGTCTGATGAAACCCACTGGTTTTCCATCAGGCAGTCACGGGGCAGCTCCAACGACCCGGTGGCTGTGCTGGGTCAATGTTATCGAGCTCAGTCCTGCTCGGCTGTGAACGAGCCGAGGCGGCGTCGTGCTCTGCTTAAGAAGAGGTGTTATTTTCCCGCTTCAGAAGAAGTGTCCAACGTGTTTTTATGCTTTCTCCGAGACATGTCACGTCGCTAAGTTGTTAGCGCCGCGCGCTAACATGTCAATAGTGCAGCGTAGCCTGCTGGAGGTTTTAAGGGTTCAGATGAAAACACCCGACCTCTCAGGCTGCTCACACATCGATCTTAAGTTGTCGCTGTTGCGCTCACGCCGTAATACAGTATTAGATGCGGTTAAAGTCAGACATGAAAAATAAATAAATTTTACATGAATAAGTGATGATTAGCCTGGTGGAGGGAGGAAAACCTGGCCTAATAAGCACTGGAGGAAACCCTGTCAAGATCGTCAACGCTCATTTATCTTAATGCTATTGAAACATGTAAACCAAAAAGCATTATATCCACTGCTGCCTTTCTAATTTTAAACTCAGTAACTTATGCTGTAACTTCACAAAGAACCAGCGAAGCTGAGCACAGATACAAAAAATATAAGAATAAATTAGTTTCAATAATAAAAATACAAAAAAAATATAGCAATCTACTAGAAAAAAATAAAAACAATATAAAGGCAACTTGGGTAATAATAAACAATGCTATAAAAAGAAAAAAATCAGTTTCAACTATTCCGAATTCTTTTTTAAATGAAGACACTGAATTAAACGATCCAAACAAAATCGTCGAGAGGGTGCTCGCTGCAGAACTACAAAGGCGGAGCTGCACCATAAGGTGGAGCTGCACCAGAGTCAACCCCGCCCATTCACGCAAACTCAGCCTAGCCCACTGACTTCCGTTTTTGTTTTCAACTTTATCGCAAACTGACCTGACCCACATGAATTACGGCTGTTACTAGTTTACAGTCGTTAATGCTATGTTCTGTGCTCCAATTAAACAAGATAAATATAACTTGCTACATGACAAAGTCTGAATATATCCCGAAATAAAAAGGTTTCTCGTAGCGAATATCTGCCCACAGCCGCTCTAACAAAAGTCCTGTACAACAGCATATAACCCCTCCCTGTGGGTTCTGGTAGTCCAGTGGCAAGATTGTCTGACTTACGTTTTGCTTTCCCCTCAGCTGATGCTGGTTCGATTCTCGGTGGGGTCGGCAACAATCTATTCAGCCAGCTGAAACATTTAATTTGTTCATATTTTAGTTGTAATGTTCATTTTCAGCAAAATATTTATGTCTCTACAAGTTCTTTGAATTTGGTCGTTCCTAAACAGCATTTTAGTTGAAACTCTGCTCACAGATGGACTCACACTGGCTAAATAAACGAATGAATAAATAAAAAAAACACATTAGTCATTATATGTTAAACGGCATACCAATAAATTGTTGTAAACATAGTACTGGCAAGTGTAGCTAGAAATGAGGAAAAGAGATTATAGAATATTTCCACTGCTGGGAGGCGAACCTGCGCAAAACTGCATGTCAACCTGACACCATCACCACTACACCACCACATCCGTTAAAAATTAGGTGGCGTTACATTTTATTATGTTATTTGGTGTGTCTTTGTAGATGGGATGGATGATTTTTCTGGCGGTGTCTCAGTAGAAGTCATTTCAGAAATAATTTGTCAGAAAATTCACAGAATATCCAGATTTGAGAACCAAGACCAGACCCGCTTTGGGGGAGGAGACCAAATTGAAGCTGAGATGGGAAGAAAATGCATGAATGAGGCCAAAAATGGCTTTGGCGTGTTTCTTATGAGGAAATGACAATATAACATGATTAAAAGTTCCAAAAGTTAGATTTTTAATTATATGGAACCTTTACAAAAACTGTTCAATTAACTTCTCAACTCCCTCCTCAATCTTGCATTTTTTAGCTATAACACCCTCTTTGGTTCCAGAATGCTATAAAGTCTGACAACTGGAAGGAATTGGACTGACTCCGATAGGATGGGCGGGGCTGATTCTGGAATGGGCGGGGCTGACTCTGGTGCAGCTCCACCTTCTGGTGCAGCTCCGCCTTTGTGGTTCTGCAGCGAGCACCACTTGAAATCGTCAATGAATTTAATCAATTATTTACTAACGTGGGACCAAGCTTGGCTAACAACAGTCCAAAAATAACTAATTATAACATAGGCGAAAAAATTACAAGTAACAAAATAGCATGTTATTAAATCCAGTGACTACTGAAGTAAGAGAAGTTATAAAACAGCTCATCAATAAAAGAACAACTGACTGCAACAATTTAGACATAATACATTTACATTTACAACCGGCATATTTCCTACCAAAATGAAAATAGCTAAAGTCATTCCGCTTCACAAAAGTAGAGATAAGCATATCTTCTCCAACTACCGACCTATATCCCTTCTGTCACAATTCTCAAAAATATTAGAAAAACTATATATTACCAGATTGGACGCATTTCTGAACAAAGAGAATATCTTAAATTACAGTCAGTATGGGTTTAGACCAAATCACTCAACTTCAATGGCACTGATGGAATTAACAGAAGAAATATCGGAAACCAATGACAAAAAAAATCATTTGATAAGTATCTTCATTGACCGAAAAAAAGCATTCGATACAGTAGATCATGACATTTTTCAAAAAAAAAAACTTAGTAAATATGGCATTACAGGAACTGCCCTAAAATGGATAATGAGTTATTTACATGACAGGAAACGGTATGTTCAAACAACATCAAATCCAATCTGGACAATATTACTTGTGGAGTACCACAAGGGCCGGTACTAGGCCCTAAACTATTATTTATATAAATGATGTTGTCTCTACTTCTAATATGTTAAAGTGTATCTTATTTGCAGATGACAACTAAAACTTTTTATTCTTCAGGAGACGATATTGATCAGATGATAGAAGTGATACAAACAGAGTTGGAAAAAATCAAATTATGGTTCGATGGGAATAAGCTTTCATTGAACACAGATAAAACATATTTTATGATATTCAGTAATAGAAAGTTGAATATAAAAACATTAATAAAGTTAGACGAAATCTGTATTAAAAGAGTAAAGGAAGTAACATTTTTGGGAGTCATCATTGATGAGGATTTATCTTCGAAACCACATATAAACAATATCAAAACTAAAATAGCTAAATCAATCGCAATATTACACAGAGTGAAATGGTCACTAGATGACAAATCCCTATATTTATTATACAATTCATTGATCGTACCGTACATGAACTACTGTGTTTAAATTTGGGGAATAACAAAACCTATACACATTCAGTTTTCATTCTACAAAAAAAGCAATAAGAATTATAACAAGAAGCAATTACAGGGATCCACCCAGCCAGTTGGAGGCCCTTAACAAACGGTTTGATCACATTGAAGAACCATCTTGGACTTGGACACAAGGACTGGTACTTCACTTCAAGCAGACAGCAGGCGAGAGAAATGTTTCAGGAAAGTTTGGAGTTCAGCCTGGACCCATGTGACCAACTAAGTAAGTTTTTAGTCCATAAATCATGTTATACATAAGCGTGTATTAAGACAATTTGAGAAGAGTTTAAAAGGGTATCCACCTCAAATTAGAATGTTTTTGTAACCATCACCGTTGTTCTCTTGATCTGGCAGTAGCCAGTATGCTTTTAGCTTAAAGCTGTGGAAAGGATTTGGAACAACAGTTTCCATTCAGTTACATCCATTTGTGCTGTGCTGAAAAACTGACTGCTGCCAGATCAAGAGGATGACTGACTAGGCTAGTTACAATACTTTTTTTTCTCACTTACCTAACTCTGGAGAATATAACAGAAACAAATGTACTTAGGGGCAGAATATCCCTTTATTTGCTAATTGTGTCCCAGTGCCAGCTGACAGTTCAGAAGAACCACAGGCACAGATGACCAAAGCAGATGGGAACAAATCATCTCTCCTCCTTGAAGTGTCTGCTGAAATCCTTCAAGAAAACGATGGCACTCAACAGGTGACTCTGTTGTAGAGGTACATTCCTTTCTTTCTTTCTTTTTATCAAAAAGTACTTATAAACACTGACTGAACTTAATATTTTTTTAGATGCAGACAAATCTCTCAGAGTCTACACTTCCATTAAGCTCAGAGAACCAGTCTAAAATCCATGAGAAGACCATGACACCACTGGAGTACTGGAACAGCAACAAGTCTTGTTTCCCACATCTGGCCCAGCTTGCACGCAAATGCCTGTTGGCCCCCTGCACGAGCATTGAAAACGAGCGCTTGTTTTCTGCTGCTGCAAATGTGCTGGACGAAACAAGAAACAGACTAAGCTGTGAAAAAGCAGAAATGCTGCTGTTTGTCAAAAAAAAATCCCCCACTGATCCGACCCCAACTGACAAAGAAGAAAAATGAAATGTTGTTGTTTTGTGCCTTTTGGCATTGTGATTGGCATAGACATGCTGTTATGTTTTTATTAAGTCCAGTTTGTTAACACCAGTGTTGGGAACGTTACTTTAAAAAAGTAATTAGTTATAGTTACTGATTACTTTGTCAAAAAAGTAACTCAGTTACTAACTGAGTTACAAGATCATAAAAGTAACTAATTACCAACAAAAGTAACTACTTAGTTACTTTTTTCATTAAAGAATGCAAGAATTACTACAATAGTAAAATATAAATGACTAATGACTGGAACATAATAAAATGTATGTCCAAATGTTTTATATAAACCTGAATAATTTAAACAAATAAGCACTTAACAGGAGGAACTACTAATAGGAACATTACACTTATCTAGACTATTAAAAGGTCACTGTGTGATATTTAACAAAAACCCAATCAGCTCAAATTTAAAATTGCAAAAAGAAACACCTGTAAAGTTTCCCGAGCCTTTAAATGGTCTCTCAGTCTAGTTAAATTACAGAAATAAATGTAATTTTGCACAGCATTCTAATTTTTCCAGCTTCACATAATTGTGTGTTTTTAGCAGCATTTCTGTTGCTGCTAATCTAGTAATGGTTAAATAAATAAATAAAATCCTTTAAAATGACACTAGAAGAGGCACAAGCCTGATGGAGGACTTACATTTACTAACTTGGGTCAGACCCGACCACAGAAGAGCTGAAGCTGGGTGGTAAACACACACAGGTAGTTCTAATAACACCTGAGCTCCATGACGTCTGAGACTGATGCATCAGTGTTACAGCGGGACTAAAGACATGATCAGAAACAGGTTACAGCTGGATGATCTAGGAAGGTAGAAGATCAGGACGTCTGAGCGGTGAACAGGTGAGCGGACCTTCGGGACGTCCCGCTGTCATGCTAAGGGCACGGCTGCAGACCTGCAGATTCGCTGCTGCACGCATTTCCTTATCAGTAACAGGAACGACGTTTTGATAAAAGAAGACGTAATTAATTAGTTTGCTTGTTACAGAAAGAAATATTTTTTATTAACGCGGTTATTTTAAACGGAGTTATTCCCGTTGTGTCTACAGAATGCAGCGACTGAGACCGTGAGGGTCTCCGCCCACCCGGCCAATCATCATCGTGTTTGTAAGTGCGTTACCGACACCTCTCTCTCCCTTGCTGCAGCTGAAGTGTGCCGGTCAGAAAGCCTCACGCTGTTGCTCAACGTTCGACAAGCACATAGTAACGCACAACGTTCCGTCCCCAGTAACGGTAACGGCGTTGCAACGGCGGGAAAAGTAATTAATTAGATTATTCCGTTACCTATAAAAGAACGCCGTTAGAAACGCCGTTATACTTAAACGGCGTTACTCCCAACACTGGTTAACACCTATAAAAATTAGCCAACAACCATTTACATTTAAGATGAAGACTAAGCATGCATTTTATTTGAAGAGTAAGTATTAAGGATACATTTTATTTTCTGAGTAAGCAGCAAGCATGCACCTTATTTCAAGCGTAAGCACAGCATTGTTTAGCACTTTATTTAGGTAAGTAATTTGTCCTGAGAAAATTGAGTTTTTTTAAGTTAAAGTATTTGTTCAGGCAATTGTAATGGACTCATTGTTTACATATTATCAAAGCATGTCATTTGTGCTGAAGAAAGTTAATAAAATGACTTTGGTACAATTTTTTGTTCAGTTTCTTTTCAGGTAGCTGTAGTGCGGAAAAATTAATCAGAGCTATAGACTGTTACTTTGTACTTCTAAGTAATTTCTCCAGATTTTTTTTGAAAAAGCAATTATTGGTTGGGTGGTGTGCAAATGTGCTAGACGAAAAAAGAAACAGCCTAAGCTGTGAAAAAGCAGAAATACTGCTGCAGAAGAAGGCAGATGAGTTGTAAGATCTACTATAAAGATCCCAGCCACTTCTGCAAACCGTGAGGTCTTAGAACCCAACCAGTAACATCGGGAGTCCTTCTGGTCAGCATTCAACCAGACGACACCCACGCGTGACCTAGGTGCAGCACCGTGTCGACGTACACGGTCGGCAAGTCCACACAGAGAGACTGATCGAAGTAGTGGTGGTTGGGGTTTAGAAGATTCTGAGGAGGGCTAGCTGGTGGGACTGACGCGACAGCGTCGTCCGAGCAGTGTTGGCACGCAGCCAAACCCATGCCAAGAGGGCTGAGTCGGTTCTGGGCGTAGCGTACTTCGATGTTGAAGCTTTGAAGAGCCAGCAGCCATGACGCGATTCGCGCATTGGTCACCACACCATCTCTGATGCGCTGACTGTTAAGGAAGGTCACTGGCTGGTGCTGAGTCTCAATGATGATTTTCTGTCCACCAATGTAGCTAGAAAAGTGTTTCACCTCCCACATGGTGGAAAGCAAAGCTTTTTCACAGCCAGAGTACTTCAACTCAGGACCGGACAAGAGCTTACTAGCATAGGCTACGACACGCCTGTCGCAGTCATATACTTGGTAGAGACCAGCACTCAAACAGTGAGCTGAGAAACTGACCTCAAGGTGGAACTCCTTGTTGCAATCGGGGAGCGGCAAGCACGGAGCTGAGCATAACGTGGCCTTCAGGTCATCCATGGCCTGTTGCTGCTGCTCAGTCCACTCGAAAGGCACATCCCTCTTCAGTAGATTAGTCAGAGGTCTTGCTGTCTCAGCATAATGTTCTACGAACTGGCGCTAGTAGTTGCACACTCCTAGGAAACTCCGAACTTCGGAGACATTCATAGGAGGTGTGATGGTGGCCACACCTTGAATTCTACCAAGTTGAGGCTGCACTCCCTGTGGTCCCACAAGGAGGCCAACAAACTGAACCTGTGACCTGCACCACTGACCTTTGGCGAGAGAAATCTTTGCACCTGCAGCTGCGAGCTGTCCCATGACATGGTCCAGCTCGGACAGGTGGTCATCCGAGGTACACTTACGAACAAGAATGTTGTCGACATAGATGAGGGTACCTCGCTCTCGAGCATCAGGGCAGGCTTTGGCCAAGAAGATGTTGAACTCAGCTGGTGAGTTGGAATAACCAAAAGGACACCGAGTGAAGGTGTACTGGCGGTTGGCAAAGGAGAAGGCTAGTTTGTGCTGATCCGATTTATGGACAGGAATTGTCCAGAATCCAGACGCAATGTCAAGGGTGGAGAGGTATTTGGCATATTTCACTTTTAGAAGTTCTTGTTCCAGGCACGCCATCGGCCACCTAGACAAGGGAACCTGTTTGTTGAGTTGCCTGTAGTCAATGGTTAGTCACCACTTACCATTAGGCTTCTTTACTGGCCACAGCGGAGCCGAGTAGGTGCTGTTGCAGGGTTGGATGATCCCTTTAGCCAAGAGGCTTTCAATTATTTCCTGGACTGGTCCGTGGGACGCCAGGGGAATCTTGAATTGACGCACAAAAGTCGGCGCTGCGTGTGGCAGTGTAGGAATCCTGACTTCATGGATAGTGGTTAGACCACAGTCCAAGGAGTCGAGTGAAAGAAAATCTTTGTATTTTAACAAAAGTTGTCATAGTTTGTCTCGCTCTACATCGTTGGTATGAGCCTGCTGGGTCCATGACCTGTTCAATCTGAGAGAAAACATCAGAGGGGTCTCTGATGGCTTTGAGCTCGACAGTGAGCATGCAGTTTCCCCGCGCTCAGGGTCACCTACCGCAAGGCAGTGTGTGTCGGGGAAAGAAGACGGAGTGAACGGCAGAGGTTTTCTAACACCTGTCCTCAGTTTTTCCTCTAGTTCGCCCTCTTCTCCGCCTTCACTAACATCTCTGCCAAATACCAAAGACCCGGAACAATGTCCGTCCGCTACTAGATTCCTTTACTGTTTTGCCCGCCTTCGTCTCGGCAACGGACAACAACTTCCGGGGTCAGATGCGCTGCTTCGCCTCTATCGCAGATGTAGAAAATCACCGGGAGCGTTTCTCCCTTCATAAAGGAGCTTCTTTCAGACATTAGGAGAGCTGTTTTGGTGGTAGCAGTCTCTCCTCCATGCTGGTCTGTTTGCTGCTGGGTATTTTTGGTTTATTTAAACTTGGTAACTTGAACTTAACGTTGGTAAAGCTACTGTTAGCATTTTCGCCAACAGCTTCTTGCGTTTGGATAAGCTGTACCATTTTAGTTTAGAGTTCATCTTTTTTGCTGTGTAGATCTCCCTTTTATTACATTTAGAGTGTTGTGGGTTTTCGGTTTAGTTTAAAATATCACCTTGAGTTTGGTTCAACCTCCCAATTTAGAGTTTGGACCTTTAAGATCCTTATTTTGGTCCAGAACCCTGTAATCTTTGCCCAGTGGGACATCCCTACTTATTTGTACTTTTGTTTTAATTCCCCACAGGACGAATTAGTTTATTATTCCCATATGTCTTTTTGTTGTTGTAAATAAACCTGATCATCATTTTAACTTTTAAATCCTGTGTTATTGTCCCTTCCTTTTTGCACACGAGCCAAACTCCCCAGGAAGGGTCGTAACACCACTTGCCTCACGCACATAAGTGACCAAAACAAAGTAGCATGGAGACACTCCGTCTCCAACCACCTCTCAGGCAGCAGCCTGCACTCCCAAGTTCTACACGTCACCAGAACATAACCAACACAATAAAAGCTGTGTTATACAAAATAGAAGGCCTGTGGTTTTTATTCTCTTACAGTACCAATTTATCAGTTTTTACGGCCCCCAGCTCGTCTAGGAGATGATGTTAAAGGTGGCGTAAAGAAAGATATGTGAATTTCCAGACAAACCAAGATTTACTCTCTTAGAGGAGTTTATTAACTAAAAACCACTGCTTTATGCAGGCAAAGACAACTAATACAAAACCAAAAGGACGTCCACACTGGGGAATCACAAGTAATACTAAACACAAAGATCATCCAATACTGGGAACATAATATCAATAAACACAAAACGCCGGTACTAATCCGGGAAAACTAAAGGAATGAGCTAAACACAAAAACTCCACCAAAAGGGTGAGCTGAATTCTGTAACGAGTATTAAGAAACACAAAAGCTCCACCAAAAGGGTGAGCTGAACTCTTTAACGAGTATTCTAATGGAGACAAAAACGAGCTCGGGCTACTAGGAAGTGTACCACACAGGTAATCAAAATGAAGACTCCAAAGTCTGGGTTACTAGGAGGGAAAAAAGAGGAACACTCGCTTTAACACAAGGCCTCTGCTAAGCTTCCCTCCTAGTAACCCAGACTAACCTAGTAACCTAGTCAGAGCCAGAGTACAGGTTGAAGGGAGGACCTCAGTCACTGAGACATTCAAACAGCTGAGATTTTCTTGTTTTTATTCATTTTGCAATAAAAAATAATCGTTAGATTAATCGTCTAAATAGTCATTAGAATAGTCGACTATTCGATAAAATAATCGTCAGAATAATCGTTTGAAAATAATCGTTTACCCCCAGCCCTAGACCTGACCAGTACTGGAATGTTTACTGTGTGAAGGTCCTTGAGACGACTCTGGTCCTGATTTTGCGCTTTATAAATAAACTGAATTGAATTGAAATGAAAAAACTTGAATGTCTACAACACTATTAGATATTCATTTATACAGTTTATCAGCCAAAAGAATAGTTGGTTTGGGTGTTGCTTGCTCTTTAAAGCAATAATATTACTGTTAAATGTGTGAATAGAAAGTTATAGCATTCAGTAATTCACTGTGTTTCTGTTTTTCCTACAGGTGTTAAAATAATGGCGCTGGTTAAAGAAGAAGCTCATGAAGAACAGAGTGCTGGTGAGGACCAGCAGGAACCAGAACACCTTCACATAAAGGAGGAACAGGATGACCTCTGGACCAGTCTGGAGAGAGAGCAGCTACATTTGAAGGAGACTGATGCTGCCAGATTTCTATTCACTGCTGGTTCTATAAAGAGTGAGGATGATGAAGAAAAACGTCTCATCTCACAGCTTCATCAGCAGCAAACAGAAGACCAAGATGTTCCAGCGAGCAGCTCAGCTGCCCATGTGACAGCAGAAATGACAAGTCATTTAGCAACAAGGTCTTCAGGCTGTTGTGTTAGTAAGGAATGTGTAATAGTGAAGCAACATGCAGACTCTTGTAGGGAAGTCCAGAAAAAGACTAAAATGTTTAGTTGTGATCACTGTGGAAAAGAATTTATGGTTAAATCAAGTTTAAACAGTCACATGAGAATCCACACAAGACAGAAGCCTTTTGCCTGTGAGCTGTGTGGAAAAAGATTTACCCGAAAGACGACTTTAAACAGTCACATGAGAATCCACACAGGACATAAGCCTTTTGCCTGTGGGCTGTGTGGACAAAAATTTAGTTATAAGACACATATAAAAGATCACATGAGAATCCACACAGGAGAGAAGCCTTTTGCCTGTGAGCTCTGTGGACAAAGATTTACCCGACGAACAACTTTAAACGGACACTTAAGAATCCACACAGGACAGAAGCCTTTTGCCTGTGAGCTCTGTGGACAAAGATTTAGACATGAGACAAGTTTAAACGTTCACATGAGTGTCCACACTGGACATAAGGCTTTTGCCTGTGGCCTGTGTGGACAAAAATTTAGTCAAAAGACACATATAAAAGATCACATGAGAATCCACACAGGAGAGAAACCTTTTGCCTGTGAGCTCTGTGGAAAAAGATTTAATTGTAAGACAAATTTAAACAGACACATAAGAATCCACACAGGTCAGAAGCCTGTTGCCTGTGACCTGTGTGGACAAAAATTTGGTCTAAAGACAAGTTTAAAAGATCACATGAGAATTCACTCAGGGCAAAAGCTTTTTGTCTGTGAGCTGTGTGGACAAAGATTTAATCGAAAGACACATTTAAAAGATCACATGAGAATCCACACAGGACAGAAGCCGTTTGCCTGTGAGCTCTGTGGTCAAAGATTTCGTTATAAGACGAGTTTAAAAAGTCATATGAGAATCCACACAGGACAGAAGCCTTTTGCCTGTGAGCTGTGTGAAAAGCGATTTTACCGAAAGACAGATTTAAACAGACACACGAGAGTCCACACAGGACAGAAGCCTTTTGCCTGTGAGCTGTGTGGACAAAGATTTCGTTATAAGACAAGTTTAAACAGTCATATGAGTGCCCACACTGGACAGAAGCCTTTTGCCTGTGGGCTGTGTGGACAAAAATTTTGTCAAAAGACACATTTAAAAGATCACATGAGAATCCACACAGGAGAGAAACCTTTTGCCTGTGAGCTCTGTGGAAAAAGATTTAATTGTAAGACTAATTTAAACAGACACATAGGAATCCACACAGGACAGAAGCCTGTTGCCTGTGACCTGTGTGGACAAAAATTTAGTCTTAAGACAAGTTTAAAAGATCACATGAGAATCCACACAGGACAGAAGCCGTTTGCCTGTGAGCTCTGTGGTCAAAGATTTCGTTATAAGACAACTTTAAACAGTCATATGAGTGTCCACACAGGACAGAAGTCTTTTGCCTGTGAGCTGTGTGGAAAAGGATTTAACCGAAAGACAGATTTAAACAGACACACGAGAGTCCACACAGGACAGAAGCTTTTTATATGTGAGCTCTGTGGACAAGGATTTAGTCAAAAGAGAAGTTTAAACAATCACACGAGTGTCCACCCTGGACAGAAGCCTTTTGGTTGTGTAACTTGATGTAAGTGGTTACTTTTAATAAATGATCAATTAGATGTGATATTCCATATACCTTAAATCCTCTAATAGAGGCCCGGGTCTGTATTTGACTCAAGCTCATCAAGCTGCAGGCCTTTATTGGAAGGAGGACCAGAATTAGAGGCAGGCCTAAATTTCTATTTGAGCAAAATGAACTAATGGTTCGCTGGAGTTTTTGACAATTAAAATTGCGCCCACATTTTCAAAGTTAAACACATTTCTTTTAACAACGATAGTTTCTGCTTCAGCCCCCCCCCCCCCCCTCCCCCTACGCAGCGGCCGCAAACTCACTGATGTGCCTGCAGCCTCTCGGAGTTCCTGCTGCTCTAAACATTAAAATGATTATTTCATTTTCTGTTCCTCACTTCTGATTACCTTCAATGGTGTCTGTTTGTTGCAACCACCAGGTACAAAAACTAACTTGTTTTTATTTGACTATTTTTCTGTCCAGCCTGTTTATGTTCCTGCATATCCTCTCAATCCTAAAGAAAAACTGCTACCTGGGTTCATATATATTCACCTCATGAGTTACCGTTGAACTGCAGTTCTAAAAGATCTACCGACCGCAAAAACAGCGGAGTGCTCGCTGCTCGCCGACCACATAATTGAGGTAAAATCACCAGAGGACAAACAGGTGATATGCCCCGATCCACAGCAGCGAAACGCATCAGGCACAAATAAAAGAATAAAAAACAAAAGGAAATGAGCCGACATGAATGATCGCGTGTTAAATTAGTTTTTGAGGTGGCGACACCTGATTTGATAATGTTACTGTGGCCGTGCTCAGGACGCAGATGTCTGGAGCATGTCAACAATCAGAGCTTTGCATGTGCAAGCTGGTTAAGGTTAGGATGGGGGTGAGGGGAAGGTTAAATTGCAAGAGGGTAAACATCACAATTTGGTTAAATGTCCGTTTTACGGCGGGTGTCAGTACCGACGCTCTGGCACAGCGCGTTTCCTCCAGACGCGCAGGGGCTTGTCACCTGCTGACAGCAGGCTGCTGTCTTTTCCGTGGACTGCATCTTGCCGGTCATTATCACGTGACAGCGACTAGTCGATGACAGGCATAAAAAGTCACTATAGAGCGGTGAAGTCGACTAGTGACTAGTTCATACAACCCCTGCTATTGCTCCCCAGAGCGTTCTGCAGCATAATCAGCACGTTCTCTTTGAACTTGATATCAAATTTTCGCCTCCTCTTCGTCTCCGCACGGTTAAAGTTACCCTCGCGGTCTATCACTGGCAAATCAAAAGTGAGATGGATGACACAACCGCCCCCCGTACTTGCTTGTTACCACATTCCACCCGGCCACAATAAAAAAACAGCCATTATTCACTGACGCCAACACTGGCCAAAATATGATACCCGGCAGTTAATTAAATACAGGCTAATATTAGAGGATTTATGGTAAATATGAAATATCAATATTATTGATCTTTTGAAATTTTATCTAACATGAAACCAGGTCATTTTGGTAGTTCGGGGAAATCTCACCTTCGTAATAGTTTGAGACCGAACGAAAAAAAGTTTCTAAAAACAAATTTAATACAACATTTCTACTACTCTGTGGGCAACGGTGGCACAGGAGTGAAGTACTCGCCCCTTAATCGACAGGTTGCAGGTTCGAGCTCCCACTCAGTCTGTCGCTGTCGTTGGGTCCTTGGGCAAGACACTTCACTCACCTTGCCTGCTGGTGGTGGTCGGAGGGACCGGTGGCGCCAGTGCTCGGCATCCTCGCCTCTGTCAGTGCGCCCCAGAGCAGCTGTGGTTACGTGGTAGCTCATCCCCGCCAGCGTGTGAATGTGTGTGTGAATGGGTGAACGACTGATTGTGTTGTAAAGCGCCTTGGGGGTTTCCAGGACTCTAGAAGGCGCTATATCAAATGCAGGCCATTTACCATTTACTAATGATGACACGGAACAAATGATGATAAATTATGGTTGAAACAAGATAACTGGGACAATGAATGAAATGATAGAATGTGTACTTAGATGTTATGTAGCAAAACCAAGTGTCTTAGAAAATTGTGATGTCTGGGTTGTAAAATAAGTCTGAATGTATGGTTAAACAATCTCTATTAAAAAACCATCCCATGCCAGTTGTGCAGAATCTACGAGTCCTTGTGGTGAAGGCTGCCGGTGATCCAGCGGTCGGAGAAGTTGATACAAACTGCCAGTAGAGTTGACTTCTGTGGTATTTGGAGCACATAGTTTCACCCCCAAAAACCAAACCGCTGTTCTGAGATACCTTCCAGGTGAGTGCTGGAAGCTGGTGTAACAATTTTGCAACTCCACAATAATTTCAGACTTCCTCATCTGATGTGGAGAGACCAGCTTGTCTGAGCATAGCCTTTAGGAGGCGGATCTCAAGTCTGGCCTTGATTTGCTGCAATTTGGTCAGAGTCTGTTGTTCGTCTGAAAAAGAAGAAGAAAGTATCATTTCTATAGCGCCTCTCAAGAAAGAAAATCACGAGGCGCTTCACAAAAACAAATAATGTAAAAATATAAAAAAACATTTAGAAAATGTTGAAAAATATATTTAAAATGGGCAAAAATAGGCAATTGTGTTTAAAAGAATGTTAAGAAAGAGAGAAAGTGAACACGAAAGTGGAAAATCAGTGGATCCTGAGGAAGGTGGAATTGGTGGGGAGAGCTGAATAAAGAGAGAGTGGTGAAGAAGGTCATCCAAAAGCCAGCTTGAACAAGTGAGTCTTCATTCCATGTTGTCGTTCTTTTATAAAACACAGAAACGGTTTTGTTACCTGTTATTGACGCTACAGTTTCGCCGACGGCTGCCGGCTTCTTCGGGCTGACGCTGATGGTGGCACGTCATTTCCTTCTCCGTTTATCTGCGGGCAGCAGAGGACGTTGTCGCCCTCTACTGCCCGCTCTCCCCTCTCCGACGATGCAGTCCCATGCGTGGTCCAGCGTGTAAACTCCGTCGTCCCTGTTCACGGTCCCACATCCACGTCTCCTTATCTCGATTGCTTCCTTGATCCATATTTTGTATTTTTGTTGGTCGGTGGTTATGATCCATGTGTTGTCCCAGTCCATTATATGGTTTTCTCTTAAGCAGTGATCTGTTACAGCTGACTTTTTTATTGTACTTTCTTCTTCTTCTTTTGCTGCTCTTGTGTGTTTTCGATTTGCCTCTTTCTCACACTCCTTTCTGTGTTCTATTGTTCGTGTGTTGAGTTGGCGTCCGGTTTCTCCTATGTATGTTTTATCTGTGTTTTATAAAAGAACGACAACATGGAATTAGAAATAATGCACAGCAAGAACACACCTAAGATGTTCAAAGTGAGTCTTCATCTGCTTTTTGAAAGAGACCACTGAGTCCACTGATCTCAGGCTCAGGGGGAGAGAGTTCCAGAGTCTGGGGGCCACAGCAGCAGATGATCTGTCACCTTTGGTCTTTAGCCTGGTGCGCTGCACAACCAGTAGGCCTTGGTCACTGGACCTCAGGGACCTGCTGGGTCTGTAGGGACTGAGAAGATCACCAATGTAAGATGGTGCTTGTCCATGTAAGGCCCTATAGACTAGAACCAGGATCTTGAAATGAACCCTGAAGTTGACTGGCAGCCAGTGAAGCTGGAGGAGAAGCGGGGTGACATGGGTGTGTTTGGAGGACTTGGTCAGAAGCCGAGCACAGGCATTCTTAACCTCCTGTAGACCGCTCAGGGAGCTTCTGCTCAGACACGTGAAAAGAGAGTTACAGTAATCTAAGCGTGAAGAGATGAAGGTGTGGACAACTGTCTCAAGTTCAGAGCGGGACAGAATGGGACTCAGCAATGTTCCTGAGATGGAAGAAGGAAGAGTGAACAAGAGAACTGACATGAGAATCCAGGGTGAGAGCTGGGTCAAAGGTCACGCCAAGATTTCTGATGGAGGGTTTGGTGTGAGAAGCAAGCTGACCAAGAGAGTATCTGACTTTGGGAACCAGCTTGTCTGGGGCACAGATGAGGATCTCAGTCTTACCTTCATTCAGCTGTAGAAAGCTCCCACCATCCAGGTTTTGATAGAGTCTAAGCAGGTGTGTAACAGCTGCAGCTTAGACATCTCATGGGGCTTAAAGGAGATGTACAGTTGGATGTCATCTGCATATAGAGTGTAGGAGATTCCTTTGAAGGAGCTCAGGATGTGCTGAAGAGGAAGCAGATAGAGGAGGAAGAGCAGAGGCCCCAGCACAGAACCTTGTGGGACACCATGGGTAAGAGAGGTGGTGGAGGACCTAAACTTGGAGACAGCCACAGAAAAGGAGCGCTCAGAGAGAAAAGAGGAGAACCACTCCAGAGCAGATCCTGATAGGCCTACCCAGTCTCTCAGCCTCTCCAGTAGCAGGTGATGGTCAACAGTGTCAAAGGCTGCAGTCAGGTCTAGCAGGACCAGAACAGAACAGTCCCCTGCATCACTGTGATTCAGAAGGTCATTAGAGACCCTAAGAAGAGCTGTTTCAGTAGAATGAGCTCTACGAAAACCTGACTGGAAGCTATCATAGATGTTATGTTCATTAAGAGCAGCTGTGAGTTGTTTAGCCACAACCTCTTCCAAGATCTTGGAGATGAACGGAAGTTTAGAGATGGGTCTGAAGCTGCTATGGAGAGAGGGGTTTAGACTCGGGTTTTAAAGAAGCGGGTGGATTACAGCGTTCTTAAAGTAAGCAGGGACCTGACCAGAAACCAGAGAAGCATTAATTATAGAGAGCACGCTGGGACCGATGGACTGAAAAGCACTTTTAAACAAAGATGAGGGTAAGATGTCGAGGGGACTTGCAGAGGTCTTCATAGAGTTAACTAGTTTGGTTAACTCAGGCTGTTAGATTGTTAGTAGGTAGATGGACTGTATCAGGGAGGGAGTTAAAGGGTGTCTTCCTGGGGTGCCGGTAAGAACACAGGTTCAGGCTTTATTTCAACTTGGCCTCTTTATTCTCAGGTGAAAAGTAGTAGCAACAGCAATGCACAGGGGCACGCAGAACAATGATGCAGGGCTGAGCAACGAGAATTCTACTCTTCAACATAAACAAGGATGTTGGTAGGTGAGTGTGTGGTCTAAAGGAAAGAATAATACAGGAAGAACAGATTAACATCAAATATATTCTGCCCCATTTGTTCAAATACAACAACATAGTAGGAGGAAAAACCCTCTAAACAGAAAATAATATAATAATCAGCAGGTCCAGATCAGCTTGGTCTAGACAACCCAGCCTACGTGGCCACACAAGCTAAAAACCCTCTGGGTAAACTGCCAGGGCAGACAAGGAGGACATCTAGTGGCCATTTGAGGGATTTACCAACACTCAAATATTCTGAAATTCTAAACCAAATGATCCACTTTTACAGCTATAAACCACCTCACATCCAACACTGCAACCTACACACATGCATAAAATAGGCAACAGGGACCTACACTCATACAATAAGGCAGTGCAGATTCACGACAGAACTATCAAGCATAACTATGACATAGGAACATTCCAGAACACCACGAGGTAAACAAACTTATTCCTAACACATTATGTAAGCAGGTCCAGTAAACAAAGGATTACTTACTTAGCAGTCATTCACGCACAGAAAACTGACTTAACCTTGGAATTAGCTTAGTAAAACTCTCCTCCACTCTGCTGTCTCATGTGCTTCTCCACCTGCTCTGCTCGGTGGTCTCCTCTGCACTGTCGTCAGCTCTGCTCTGAGAGAGTGAGAGCGTGAGTGTGCCACCTGGTGGCCTTTCCAACACAGGCAAAGAAACAAGAGCAGAGCTATCTAGGATGATGGGCCTGGTTGGAGTCGGGAGAGGCAGCGATAAGGCTGAAGGAGAGATGCTAGATCTAACCTTATTGACTTTGTCCACAAAGAAAGACAGAAAGTTCTCACAGTCTAACAGAGTGGATGGAGGCTGTAGGAGAGGCTGGAGAGACAATGCTGCTGATGGCGTTAAACAGCACCTTGGGGTTCCCTTTACTCTGGGACACCAGGTTGGAAAAACAGGAAACCCACAAACGCTCAATTTTTCTGCATTGGCGCTTCAGGCTGCAAAGGCTGTCATTAAACCAGGGAGTAGGGTTCACTGCAGGAACTGATCTGGTTCTGACAGGACAGATGTTGTGTCAGACTGGTCGGCTGGACATGGGAGTTGAGCTTGTAGAGAGCGTGGTTTCACAGACGCAGAAGTGATAGCGTCGGTGAAACGCAGGCTCACGGTTTAATCTAGGAATCCCCGAGCGTTCAAGCGTCAATGAAGTGACGGAAATGCTGGGTTTTCCAGAAGTAAGTAAGAGCACTTACTGTGAGCAGATAGTTTGTAAGATGGATCGGTTGATTGGAAACTCTGACCATGGATCTGAAGAAACGATGGCTGAGTGGTGAGCTGGGGAGGCGACTTCCGTATATAGTCGCGGTTAGTGACGTAGGTGTGACGTGGAGGGAATCCCCGCGAGGAGCATGCTGGGAGTTGTCCATGGTGGAGATCGGCTAGCTGGGAGAGGCTGGTTTGGGGACTTGGGTTCTGACAGGACTCCCCCCGTCCAGGGACGGCTCCTGAAGTCCCAGGGCAGCCCCGGCGGTCCCAGAAGTCAGAGATAAGGGTAAGGTCCAGGATGGAGTGGGCCGGTTCCCAGGAGCGTTCCTCGGAGCCGTAGTCCGCCCAGTCTACGAGGTATTGCCATCCCCGACCTCTGCGACGAGCGTCCAGGACGCGTCGGACGGTGTCGATGGGCTCACCGTCGAGGAAGCGGGCAGGCGGAGGTGCCAGAGCCGGAGGCGGAAGCAGGGAGGATTCCACATAGGGCTTCAGCCGGGAGGTATGGAAGGTGGGATGAATGCAGAGACTCGCCAGCAACCGCAGCCGGTACGAGACTGGATTGTTGACCTTCTGTATAGTGTAAGGCCCGAGGAACCGGGGAGCGAGCTTCTTGGATCCGGCATGGAAGCGGAGGTCCGCAGTGGACACCCAGACCTTATCCCCAGGAGCATAGGAGGGACCAGGACGGTGTCGGCGGAGATGTTGGCGAGCGTAACGGGTGTTATCTCGGGTGATGGAAGCTTGTGCTTTGATCCAGACTTTCTTGCAGCGCCTCACTAAGGATTGCGCGACAGGTACAGCGGCTTCTGGTTCCTGGTGGGCGAAGACTGGGGACTGGTAGCCATAGCAGACCTCGAAAGGGGACATATGAATGGTTGAGGAGGTGTGAAGATTGTGGGACAACTCTGCCCAGAGGAGGTATTTAGGCCATTGTGAGGGTTGGGCCGAGACAAAGCAGCGGAGGTTCGAGAGAACCCCGCGTGGCCAGACAGGCATGATGAGTGGGCCCAGGAGAGCGCCTCGCTGTGACAGGATGTAGGGACATAGAGACGACCCGCGGGGGTCTCTGGAGGTGCGGGGTCGTCCCAGAGGGCGTTCAGGATAGCCGTCTCCAACGGCCACCTGGGAGAATTGGTGCAGGCTCGAACGTCGGCGTGGAGTGTGTGAACTGGCGGGAGAGGGCATCGGTCTTCTGGTTCTTTGTTCCAGGGCGGTCGGCGAGATGGAACTAATAGGGCTCGAAGAAGAGGGCCCAGCGGGCCTGGCAAGGATTGAGCTGCTTGGCGGATCGGATGTGATTCAGGTTCTGGTGGTCCGTCCAGATAGTGAAAGGCTGCGTGGTGCCTAGAAGCCACTGTCTCCATTCCTCCAGCGCCCATTTTATGGCCAGCAGTTCACGATCGCCCACGCCATACTTCTGCTGGGTGGTGGAAAACTTCCTAGAGAAGTAGGCACAGGGATGGAGTCTGTCGTCGGACCCACCTTGGGACAGGATGGCACGGGTGCCAACGTCCGAGGCATCGACTTTGACCACAAAGGGCACCATAGTATCTAGATGGTGGAGGATAGGGGCCGAGGTGAACCGGGTGACCAGGTGGTGGAAGGCCTGAATGGCGTCTGGAGTTAGACGGCATGGTTATCATGGTGGGCTTGGTCGGGTGAGGGAGGTGAGGGGTGCCACAATGGTGCTGAAGTTCTTAATAAAACTGCGGTAAAAGTTGCAGAAGCCCAGAAAACTCTGTAGCTGTTTTAGGCTCGTAGGAAGGGGCCAGTCAGCTACCGCCTGGACCTTCTGAGGGTCCATGGTTATGCCCTGATCCAAAATCATGAAGCCCAGGAATGAGATGGGACGCTGATGGAGAGAGCATTTATCGGGCTTGCAGTATAGGTTATTGTTCAGGAGCCGGGTCAGGACAGCACGAACATGGTGGAGGTGTTCGGCCTCAGACTTGGAATAAATTAGGATGTCATCCAGGTAGGCAAACACCCACCAGCCCAGCATGTCGCGGAGGACATCATTAATGAGGCGTTGAAATACGGCAGGGCTATTGCACAACCCGAAGGACATGACCTGGTACTCCCAATGACCGGTGGGTGTGATGAATGCGGTCTTCCACTCATCCCCAGCTTTGATGCGGACCAGATTGTGGGCGCTCCGGAGGTCCAGTTTAGTGAAGATCCGCACCTGGGAGATGGAGTCCAGAGCAGTCGTGAGGTGTGGCAGGGGTTGACGGTCCCTGACAGTGTTTTTGTTTAGACCCCGGTAAGCTATACAGGGACGAAGGTCACCTTCCTTCTTCTTCACAAAGAAGAAGCCTGCAGCACCTGGGGAAGAGGAGGGTCGGATGAAACCCTGCTGGAGGGCCTGGTTGATATATTCCTCCATAGCTCTGGATTCGAAAGGAGAGAGAGAGAAAAGGCGCCCAGGGGGAGGAGTGGTTCCTGGTTGCAGCTTGATCTCCATGTCATATGGGCCATGAGGCGGCAGTGTGGTGGTGCGTAGCTTGTCAAAGACTGCGGCCAGGTCCCGATAGGGCAGTGGCAGATTGGGCGGTAGAGGTCCGAGACCACCAGCCGGGCGATCTGCCATGGGTGGAGGAGTAGAGAGGTGGGCCTGGCACTGGGTCCCCCAGCCTAAAAGGCAGTTCTGGGACCAGGAAATCTGGGGGTCGTGGAGACGGAGCCAGGGGAACCCCAGGATTAGAGGAGAGGAGGGAGCGGAGATGATGAGGAAATGGAGGGTTTCCCGGTGGCCTTGGAGGATCATCTGGAGTGATTGGGTTCGGTCTTGGACAGGATAGGGCTGGAGAGGTCTGCCGTCCACCGAGGTCACCGGAACGACCCGTTCCAGGGGAGTCAGGGGGATCTGTAGGCGTTTAGTCAGATCCAAGTCCATGAAGTTGTCGGCGGCCACCGAGTCCACCAGAGTATGCATCTGATGTGAGGTCTCACCATGAAGGAGAGTGACAGGAAGGAGGAGTCGGTGGGAAGAGACAGGGGCAGAGCGTGACCCGGGCTGAGCTACCCCGATACTCAGTGGGTTCCTTCGTTTCCCGGCTGTAATGGGCAGTCCAGGCGCCGGTGGTCGGGAGAGCCACAATAGGCACAGAGACCCTCGCGCCACCGTCGCTGTCTCTCCTCCGGGGGAAGGTGGCCTAGCTGCATAGGCTCCTCAGTTGAAGTGGGTCCGGGGGCTGGCGTTTTTGCACATGGAAGAGGTCCAGGAGCTCTGAGTGGGCGAGTGGAGAACCTGGGTCGAACCAGAACCCGCTGGTCGATGCGCAGCGCCAGGTCGGCAACTTCATCCAGGGTCTGGGGCAGTTCTTTTCCCACCATCTCGTCTCGGATGTAGGACGCCAACCCCTCCAAGAAGACAGCCCGAAGGGCAGAGTCATCCCATTGTAGTTTGACCGCGATGGTGCGAAACTGATGCATAGGCGCACACCGAGCGTTCCCTTTGGCGGAGCTTTAGGAGACGTGCTTCGGCCCCCACTTCGCTACTGGGTGGAACGAAGGTCTTCCTGAGGGCGGCCACAAAAGCAGCATAGTCATTGCAGGCAGGGGATTTAGAACTATAAAGAGCAGTGGCCCACTCCTGAGCGCGTCCAGAAAGCAGGGAGGTGAGGTGCGCAACCCGAGAGCGGACAGTGGGAAAGCATCCTGGTTCGCACTCGAATTGCATGCCGAGAGAGGCGAGCAGACCATCTGGGCTCCCAGTCTCTCCATTCCACCTGTCCGATAGGCTGAACTGCGGCTCCTCCTTAGGTGGAGCGAGGGCTTGCTGCTGGAGAGCATTGAGGGATGTGGATAATTGAAGGGTGAGGTTGGTCAGGGAGTTCACCTTGGTGTTGAGCCGCCACTGTCAGGCTGCTTATGGTGGAGGCTCAACTGTCAGGACGACCGCTACTGTCAGGCTGCTTCTGGTGGAGGCTCAACTGTCAGGACGAATGCCACTGTCAGGACGACCGCCACTATCAGGCTTCTTCTGGTGGAGGCTCAACTGTCAGGCTGCTTCTGGTGGAGGCTCAACTGTCCAGACGACCGCCACTGTAAGGCTGCTTCTGGTGGAGGCTCAACTGTCAGGCTGCTTCTGGTGGAGGCTCAACTGTCAGGACGACCGCCACTGTCAGGATGGAAGTGCAAACTTTTTTCACACTAGCCTTGAATCCAACGGAGTCAAGCTGTCCTGAGCAGCGGTGAGTTGCTAATTTTGTCAAGAGCTTATCCACTTAAAGTAAATGCATGGTGTCATTTTTTTTTGTCAATATAGATGCCTTAAAAATGTCTAAGCTAAAGAAGTTATTATTACCTGATGCAAATGACCGAATGTTAGACCGACAAGTTTGTCGGTTTGAAGATAAGTTTAATGTTAAAATTAATTTTCACTAATGGCGTTTAGCATTAACACCTTAAGTTAGGGTAACCATTCGTCCTCTTTTGCCCTGACATGTCCTCGTTTTTTGGCCATAAAATTAATCCCTGCCATGGGATTTAGTAAAATATCAGAAAATGTCTGGCTTAACCTCATATTGTTTAATTGACTGGCATTCAATATTTTAAATACAGCAACTGCCCTGTCTGGATGGCATGAAAGATTCAAATTTAAAATAACAAAACAAAGTAAATGGGGAGCTGCGCTGCATGTGTTTTAACGTGCCACTAAAATACTGAAACGTACGTGTAGTTTCACAGACGAATTTCAGAAAAAAATAGCTAGTGTTCAGTCGTGGCTGTCGGAGAAGTTAATTCAGTTAGGGTGGTTGAGGTGGTGGTGTTCAAGACATGGCAACCCTGTTAGCTCAAATATGATTGGCTTTGGGACCAGGAAAAATGAGGGGGGAACTGTTTGTTTACAGAAAGGCCGTCACGGCCCTGCCATTTTTGAAAACAGAAAATGTGGCATTCCCCCAGCCGGCTTAAAGGGAAATCTTGTTCTTGTAACCTTCCCTGCAATGTGATAGACTCATGGGCTGTTTTGTGATTATTTTACTGTCCAAATCTTAAATTGTTCACCTTTAAAGGAGCAGTACAGCTGAATGTCGTCTGCATATAGGTGATAAGACACATTATGAAAAGAATCAAGTATCTGTCCAAGAGGGTGTATGTACAGCAGAAACAACAGTGGACCCAAAACAGAGCCTTGGGGTACCCCACAGAACAGATGGGTAGAGTCTGACCTGATCTGGTTTCTACAGACACTGTAACTTCTTTTAGAAAGGTACGATCTAAACCAGTCTAGAACAGTTCCAGAGATCCCCACCGAGTCACCAAGTCTGTTAATGAAGGTGCTGTGATCAACAGTGTCAGAAGCTGCAGAAAGGACTAACACTGTGAACTCCCAGTTGTCTGCAGCCATCATGATGTCACCGGAAATTTTAAGCAAAGCTGTTTCTGTTGAAGGCTTTTTACAAAAACCAGACTGGAATTTATCTAAACTGCTGTGTAGTTCCAGAAAAGTAATCAGCTACAACCTTTTCCAGTATTTTAGAGAAAAAGGGTCAATTAGAAATGGGTCTGTATTTTTTAGGCTGAGATGAGTTCAAACTTGTTTTTTATGGACAGATTCAACAACTGCATGTTTGAAAACAGATGGTACAGAGCCAGATTGTAGGGATTCATTAATAAAATCTACAATGCATGGGTCAGTTTGGTTAAACGTCCTGATGAATAAGGTAGCAGGAATGGAATCAGCAGGAAATGAGGTTGGTTTAATGTGTTTCTGAATGATGCAAATGTCCTGGAAATCTACAGGAGTAAAGAAGGACAATGATTGGGAGGAAGGTGGTTGGATGGGGGTAGGAAGTAGATGGGGGTGATTTTCTGATTTTATTCTCAAAGAACGCTAGAAAGTTGTTACAGTCAGACCTTGAGTAAACTGGCATAAGAGGGGCGTGAGGTGAAATAATCTGGTTTATGGTGTCAAACAGGACTTTAGAGTTATTTTTGTTTACAGCAATCAGCTGAGCAAAGTAAGTGGCCCTCTCATTCAGAGATGTTATCAGTTCTCTAAAGTGCAGCCTGTGACTTTCTGGTCGTCGACTTCCAACATTTCTCGGCTCTGCGGCGTGTCCTTCTGAGACTGTAAATGTTTAGATTTATCCAGGGACTTTTTTCCTTCTGTAGATAAGACGATCTGCTTAATGGGAGCCACTTTGTTCAGGATACTGCAGCATTGCTTGTTGAATGATTGGATAAATAAACTTGGATTATCAGCATGTAGCCTACTGAGCTGCTGTCAAACCATCTAGAAAAGAAGCCTGCAGACGCATGGTTGTTCCAGTTTGGTCCACAGACACGTGAATGTATTTTATCTGCCATGTCGTGTGTGGTTTTGTGGAAAGTTTGATAAAATGTGTTTTTATTTGGGTAAGCACCTTCCTCAGTAGAAATGAATGGAGACCCATCCAAGATGGCGTCTGGCCACGACTGCAGCTCCGATGTCGGTACAGGATCTGCTCAAGTGCATGATCGGCTCGGGGTCTTTCGACTGCCGATGACGTCAAAGTAGTTGATTGGCTGAACATGAAGCTTACGTCTTAGGTGTGTTCTTGCTGTGTCTTTCTAAATCCATGCTTTCGTTCTTTTTTAAACACAGAAACAGTTTTGTTTACCTGTTTGTAGCTACAGTTTCGCCGACGGCTGCCGGCTTCTTCAGGCTGACGCTGATGGTGGCGCGTCACTTCCTTCTCCGTTTATCTGCGGGCAGCAGAGGACGTTGTCGCCCTCTACTGCCCGCTCTCCCCTCTCCGACGATGCAGTCCCATGCGTGGTCCAGCGTGTAAACTCCGTCGTCCCTGTTCATGGTCCCACATCCACGTCAGCTACTGGTAGCTACAAACAGGTAAACAAAACTGTTTCTGTGTTTAAAAAAGAACGAAAGCATGGATGAAGCTTACGGAAGTGACGTTATCACGTTATGATTTTGATTGGTCAGAACAAATTTGCGGTCGTAGTCTTAGCGGTTGTAGTCCTGTAGTCCAAAAATCAACACTTTTTGGAGAAAATATGTTTGAATTTCTGAAGGAAATGTAAAATAAAAGCAAATGATAAACGGTGACCCTCAAAAGCTCTTGATGTTGATGAAACGGGGCAAAATAAAATATAAGAACTTTATTGAAAGACACCAAACAATATTTTGAGTCAAAGAATGTATTTAGATAACAACTAAGGAAACATACAGACGAACTCCACATTAATACAAACATATATGGCTTCACATATAAGAACTGTTCTATTGTTTGTCAGTCCGATGTTGGTTTTATGCAGTTTCACATTCTTTACAAAACAAAGATAATATGGTGTTTTATTAACAAATTACAATCATAAAGAAAACATTTAGGTGTTAATAAACAAGAATTTATTAACAAAACTGCTGATGTCTTTCCAAAACGTGTGTGTGAAAGCCGAGTAGTCGCAGTACTGTGACGTCATCAGCGTGCGCTGGACTGGACCCCGAGCAGAGCCTGTACCGACACCGGCGCCAGTGGTCCACCGTGTGGTTCTTCTGGTCGTTGTACGGTGAAGAACACGCCTTGTTGTTGTCTGGAGCCAGGTCTCCGTGTTCCGGGGCTCAGGCCGCTAGCGGGGCTTCGGGGTTGTGAGGCTGGGTCGGCAGAGAGGAGCAGGGAGTGGGAGCTGAGTGGGAGGAGGGACGGAGGGAGCTAGCCGCTGAGTAGCAACGGCTAGTGACGGAGTGATGAGTGACTGGAACGGGAAGAAGAAGAGAAGTGGAGAAGCTGGGGCCTCGAGGAGTTGACCTGCAAACGGACTTGAATAACTGGTCAGGAGCTCCTGGCACCAGGGATCGATGAGCGAGCTTGTGAATGGTGAGTGAGTCTTTCACCAACCTGCGTAGGCCTCCAGCCCCATGGTCCTCCTGCTTTTGTTGTGTTAACACACTAGTAACCAGCCTCATCAGCTGTTCCTCTGCTCACGAGCAGCGAGTCTCCTCATCATCTACCTGCACAGGTCCTTCTCACACCAGACATGACTCGCTGAGCCAGGTCACCTTCGGTCAGAGATAACTTTAGACTTTAGTCTCTCTAGATGCATCCGACACACACACACACACACACACACACACACACACAGGTTATATTGTGATTTTTTAGTAAATATTCTATTTGGTGAGAGATAAACTTTATAGTATTTATCCTAGTGGATCTATAATTAAACGGGTAAACTAGTAGTAGCACATCCAACGTCAAAGAGAGTAAAAAGTTATTATCAGGAGAGGGAGAATGTTAAAGTGGTTAGCAGCAGTGTGCTAGACGATGGCCCCCTCCATGAGTCCACCACAGCTCAGCAGAACATCGTTGTAGCTTCTTCTGGGGAGAAAAACACTTAGAGAGAAAATAAAGTTAACAGCTGAAATAGCAGGAAATAATACAGTTAAAGAGCAGATTGTAGAAGAATGTTTGGTCTGAGGTGTAAAACTCTGCCCTGGGCCTAAAGCCCTGCAGATATATTTAGTTTCTATAAACAACAACAACAAATAAACAACAGCAGCTGGATTCTACTTTGTTCCTTAAATGGAGTCACGTAGTTTTGCAAGTTGTGCAGCTCACACGTTCACCAGGGAGCTCTGCCAGCTGATTGGTTCTTTTGGTAACTAGTGCAGTTCTGGTGCTGAGCAGCATGGACGCTTCAGCGGATTTCACTCTAGTCTGTGTTCATAATGGATTAAGAAAGGACAGGAAAACGTTGTTAACTCAGATAAATCATTATCATGTTTATGTTTATTTATTTAGCAGACGCTTTTATCCAAAGAGACTTACAATTTATAACCTATAGGCAGGGTCCAAAATTAACACTCGCCAAATGCGAGCAAATTGCTCCATTTGGCGAGTAAATTTTTTAGCTCTACCTGCCACATAGAGAGTAAATGTTTGCACCAAATTCGTTATGTATATAAAAGTCTGGAGGCATATAATTTTTTTGTTAGCGGGTGGGTCCACAATCTCTGTACTAAACGGCTCCGTGATGATTATCGTCTGGTATTCGCCAGGGTGAGTTTTTGTCTTTAGATTGATTTATACGTAAATTTGTTGGCAGCTAGCCTAGCCTGCCAGACTCGTGCTCTTGTTTAATTCTACACAGAGAACTATCATTCTGTGTAGAATTAAACAGAGTACGAATCTGGCACACTAGGCTAGTTAGCAGCTAGGAGTATTAACATCAACACGCAGTAACGACGTCATTAGCCTGACAGTCGTTGATGTTTCAAGGTAAACATCTCACAAAGATCGAGTGAAACACCTCTGAAGACGTGGATTATTTCGAAGGAAGATGGCGAAGTTATTGCAGCTCATTGCAACTGCATGGCAGGGTAAGTGATCTATGTAGGCTGAGATTCTTGTTATGGGATTAGTGTTGTACATATAATATAGTGTTCTATTCACAGACTATTGGAGTCATGTTCTCACGTGGGGGCAGTCCTGTCCTCCATTGAAGCTGGGGTGAGAATGCGAGACTCTGCTTCTTTTACATCTGAGCAGTGCAAGTGGTTGATGCCATCACATGTTAAAAAGGTAACAATAATCAGAGAATGTCATTTCTGATCAACATGGAGGACTAGGCTAACTATGAGATGTACATTATTAGGTTGTGCCCTGTTGTTAATGACTTTGCTCTGGCTCAGTTACAAGGACCTAATATTTTGTAGACAAGTTGATTACTTATCCTCGTCTATATTTTATTTTCCCAGAGATATTAGATATTAATCATGATTTTTTAGACTCCTTTTAAATTTTACTTGTATAAAATGCACAGAGGGCTCACGCTCTCACCCCATTATGAGGAGGAGGTTCATTTTTCTACTTGCCTACCCGATTACATTATCCCCTCTGGTGGAATATTCACAAACTTAGAGGAGCAAACACTTTGTGCATTTAATCAAATACCAAGACCTACTGTAAGTTTTCAAGAACCATTCAAGCATGAGATAGAAACAGCTGCTGACTTTAGGGCTGCAACAACGAATCGATAAATTCGATGAAAATCGATTACTAAAAGCATTGGCAACGAATTGCGTCATCGATTCGTTGTGTCGCACAACTCTTCCAAAAGCGCCCCCCCCCCCCCTTCCCGCCCGCCGTTGCGCGCAGACCAGAGCAAGTCAGATCAGCGCGAGGGAGAGCCTGCAGATCAGCGTGAGGGAGAGCCTGCAGATCAGCGCGAGGGAGAGCCGGTAGCGGCAGATCAGCGCGAGGGAGAGCCTGCAGATCAGCGTGAGGGAGAGCCGGTAGCGGCAGATCAGCGTGAGGGAGAGCCTGCAGATCAGCGCGAGGGAGAGCCGGCAGACTTGAGCTGCTGCGAACCGGTTCCGCATTGTCGTGCAGCGATCCAGGCAGCTGCTTCCAGCGCACGGTCCATTCTCAAAGTGGCGCAACCAAAAAACTATAATTAGCACACGATCGTTCATGTCCGCACATGTTCTCTATTTTCTGTCTTATTTGTGCCTGAAGCTCGCTACTGCAGAGCTCATCACCTGTGCTGTGGTGATTTCACCTCACGCAGCATCGAAAACGCGCTCTGAGCTTTTCGGTCAGGAGATCTTTGACCTGCTCAAAAGTAACTGATGAGGTGAAAAGGTAAGAATCCAGGCAACAGATTTTCTGGAGAGTTTAGAGGAGATGCAGGAAGATGAGAGACAGACAGGACAGGAAAATAGTTCAATAAAAACAAGAAAACAAAACAAAGTGTTGAAAAGTAAAATGTAGGTAGATTTATCACCACTACACATTTTTACCAGTAAAAAACAATAAGTTATACACATGTCATATTTATACATCTGATACAATTCAGATCACCTTCAAAACTCAGTCACACACCCAGGGCCGTTTCAAGACATTTTGGGGGCCAAGGCAAAATGCCCCCCCCCCCCAAATAACTGGGCTCCCCAGAAGCCTCTGTGTAATTCATGCCCTCTCCAGGAGTGTTAGTTATACAGTGTTTATAAAAGCCCCTCAGACATGACTGACATGTTCTAATATTATCAGATGAAAAACTAAATTATCAGACATGCTGTCTCATCTGCTGCTTTTCTAAACTTGCAAAAAGTAACAAAACCATTTGAAAGCCACTATTTGTGGATTCTCTGAAAGTTTCCATGGAGTGTGTGACAACTTATTTTTTCATTGATCCTATCGTCTAATCTCACAGCTGAAACAAGCATCCTTAATAATCTGTGCACAGGAAGCGTACCGATGCTGTAGTAAAACAAAAGGTATAATAATTTATTATTAATAAAACCTTGTTGCAGCACTAAAGCAGAAAAATTAGATTTTGCATTAAATATGCAAAATATTTACATATGAATTGTTTTAGAGCCCTTTTATTGGCAGAATCTGATATTAATTTAGTTCTTACAAAAAATGGGTCCCAACGTGGTTTGTGTGGCGTTGCCATAGTGTGACGTCATAGGCACAGATCCCCTGTCCTCTTGTTTGGAAATGGAAATATGATCACCCTACATTAAACAAACTGTCCACCCGGGCTTTTGCACTGCACAGAGACACTTCGCTGCCTACGACTGAACGTCAGTTGAGAGTCAGTCTCATGCAGACTGACCAATGAAGAGAGGGCCTCAAGTTAAGACCCTCTCCTCATTGGTCAGTCCACACGAGGTGGGTCAAAGGTTACTCTGGGCGGGTTACGTGTTGTCAGGCATTCAAGTATTGAGTATATTTACTGCATATTACAGTAAAATATTCTGTATGTGACCACATTATGGTGATCCTCGGGTCGTGATGATGGAGCCCTTGAATATTGTTGCCCAGGGTACAACAAAGTGTTAATCTGGCCCTGGTTCCGCCGTCACATTCCCGCAGAAACTGGTTGATCACACCGGGGCCAGACTACTAGCATGTGGTTTTACAACCACAATGTCCTCGGAAGCAAAAACGCTTTTAAAAGGGAGGGAGGAGTCCTAACTGTTGCTGCAGGCGTGTTGTGTGAGAGTGCAGTTATATACTGGTTAATATATTTTTGGGTTCAGTTGCTTTCATGTGGCCTAATGTGAGTCTATTTGGGATCATTGGAATGATCAGCAGCATTTCTTGATGTGACTTTATGGCAGCTGCCCAGGGCATCATCGCAAGGAGGATGGCATTCATTTACTTTTGTTTTATTTGGTATTTTTTCAGTCATTTTTGGAAATAGTGATCAATTTTGATTAATTCACGGCCTATGTTTAATTACATTTAAAATAAATGTCAACAGATGAGATCAAACAAAACAGATGAGAATTGCCCTTAAGCTGTTTAACTTGGACCAAGCATTTTAGGTCACAAATAGGTGTAGCTTAGGGTCTCTGTCTATACACCTTATAAGACAATTTAGGTGATGGCATGTTGTTTTTCTGCTATTGAACTGTTTTCTAATAATGTTGTGTTAAATAAAGTGAAGGAAGGAGAGAAATAACGTTTCCCTAGCAGTTTTTAAAAATTTCCCCATGTAATCTGATTAATCGATTAATCGTGTCGAGACCCCATCCGATTAATCGATTATCCAAATAATCGTTTGTTGCAGCCCTAGCTGACTTGTCACTTCCTGCCCCTAGTGAGTAGCAGCAAAAGCTTTGATTTCTTCTGCTGCTTTGTATAATCTCATGGCTCTGTCTGGATTTTTCCAAGTTCAGTCCCTGACCTCTTGTCCACATAGTCTCTCCTCTTTGTAAACAATCTTTTATTGTCCTATAAAGGTTTTTGTTTTCTGGTTTGTATTCAGTTAAAAGTTATTTTGCTTGTGACATTTTAGTAAACCACAGCTTCTTTGTTGGGCAAAGAAGTAATACAGCCAAAATTCAATACCTCAATGCCTTGTTGGATCTCAGTCCTATAATGCTTTACCTGCAACGAGTGCCAGATTTGTTACAGCATTTAAGTGTGTTATAGACCCTAGAAATGTGTAGCCTGGCCTGCCAGACTCCACCTGTGTTTAATTCTACACAGAGTAGTACTTCTCTGTGTAGAATTAAACAGAGGTGGAGTCTGGCAGGCCAAGCTAAAAAATTTGGACTTGATTACCTTATTTGGATTAAATTATTTTCAGATTCCTGCTGCCCCCGTTGCTATGATTGACTTTTCCTCAGCAAAGTCCAAGAAACTAAAGCTTGACCGTTCCATTGATGGCAGGACAACCGACAGCAAGCCTGTGAAATCGCTTCTGTGTCCAAGGGTGAAGAAGGGATCGGAAACCTATAATAGGTTTATTGATGCCTTAAGTAAAAACTGTCCAAAGAGTGCAGCACTGATGGCACGGGAGCCATACTACAAAGAATTCATCCCCAAATCTAGTATGCTCCCTAAAACTGTTCTTGACTATAGAACTTCAGAAACTTTGCATTTACCACCCAAAGAGCTTGCAGAGCTGTGCCAGGAGTTCCAGTTTGAAGAGCTCACCCCGTCCCAAGTCCAGGCTGTAGAGACGGCTACCCGAGATCAGAGTGCAAGCAGGATTTGGTTTAGGCAGAGAGCTGGACGCATCACTGCATCAAAGATGAGAAGAGTTCTTAGAACCAGCCCCCAGCAACCCTCCAAGAGCTTGATCATGGCTATATGCTACCCAGAAGCATATAGGTTCACCACAGATGCCACAAGGTATTTAGGGTTGGATTGAGGGTAAGACAGCTGTAAGATCTGTCCACATTGAGAACTTTATGTAAAAAAAAAATAAAACAGAATGTTTTATGAAGTTGGAGAATCCAGACCACAACAAAACAGCAATCTACATTCTGCCTTTATATTAGGCCTTTTTTATTCATAACAGATTTTCACCCTTTTCTTGATTCTTAATATGGACAGTAATAAACTGTTAAAACTATTTGTAGTTTTGTATCTATCGGTTTATACAGGAGTAGGACTCTGTGTAGGGGTTAGGATAATGACAAATTCTAAAAATGTAAGTGATTCTATTCATCCAGTAATAAATATTTATTTTCTTTTTCACGATTTGCATATGTACTGTTTGCAGTTATGGATGCCAGCATGAATCACAGGCCAGAGGAGCGTATGAGAAGCTAATGGGTCGGGAGCATACAGGCTTTTCTTGTGTGAACAGTGGTCTCTGGCTGAACCCCAGGTGGCCATACATGGGCTCCTCCCCAGATGGTGTAGTCACTTGTGACTGCCATGGAACTGGCATCTGTGAAATTAAGGTAATATTACAATCACTGTTGAAGCCATAAACCCAGACTCTTCTCATAAGACTTACTGAGCTGAGAAAAAAAAAGTTAAAGAGCATAGTAAATTATTCACATGTCTTTATCACTTCAATTTTAGTGTCCACACTCTGAGCAAGATGAGCCCAGTCTGCGATTGTGTGCTGGGAGAAGGGGCTTCTGCCTCATCGGTGAAGGAGATCATGTTACGCTGGATCGGAATCATGACTGCTACTTCCAAGTTCAGGCACAGCTTCACATTGTAAAGGCAGAGTACAGCGACTTTGTTGTGTGGAACCACAAAGACCTTTTTGTTGAAAGGATTTTGCCTGATGTTGGGTTTTGGGAGGATGTGATTCCAAAAGTTGAGTGTTTCTTTAGAAACAGCATCCTTCCAGAAATACTGGGACAGCAAGTTACCAACTTGCATAAAAGCGATTAAAAAGTGCTTGATGTCAGATGTTTATCCCTTGGGTCCACATGGCAAGGGTGAGGAGTGTGCACCACCTCACCCCTGCCATGTGGACCCAAGGGATAAACCATCAACCCTGCTCAATGGTAAACTTTCCTGGCGGGGTCACCCATGAGGACAGTGGGAGGGTTAAGGGCCATTACCTCAGTTTCAGCCTCTCGTACGGGCAGCATGTGTGATATCCCTATTGTATCAATAGTTTCGAATAAGACAAGATGACATTTTCAATGTTATGGTTTATGTTTGGTCTTTGTTGGTTCTGGATGTTTTAAGATTCCATTGACATACTTGATTATACATCTTGTTAAACCACTAATGGTCATGTAATACATTGAGCAACGTCCAATTTTGAAAATGAAAAAGTGAAAGCCATTGAGAAGACACAATATAACGCTGTGGTTGATTTATTTACAAGAACAGAGTTATAAACAGTTGTATTAATTTCACGTATATGTATTGAGAAATAAATTGAATAATTTCATACCCGGGCATGATTCCACCTTACTTTTGTATATTCTTCCTGTGTTTTTCTTCTGACTGCATCTTTAGGTTATTTTGTTAACACAGGCAAGCTCTTCCTCAGAGCTACCGAGCTAGCTTTACTAGCTATCGAAACTGTCAGCAAGGTAAAACAACCTTCCCTGGAAGGAACCTAATGATGCATGACTACTCTTCAACATCTTAGGTGTGTTCTTGCTGTGTCTTTCTAAATCCATGCTTTCGTTCTTTTTTAAACACAGAAACAGTTTTGTTTACCTGTTTGTAGCTACAGTTTCGCCGACGGCTGCCGGCTTCTTCAGGCTGACGCTGATGGTGGCGCGTCACTTCCTTCTCCGTTTATCTGCGGGCAGCAGAGGACGTTGTCGCCCTCTGCTGCCCGCTCTCCCCTCTCCGACGATGCAGTCCCATGCGTGGTCCAGCGTGTAAACTCCGTCGTCCCTGTTCATGGTCCCACATCCACGTCTCCTTATCTCGATTGCTTCCTTGATCCATCTTTTGTATTTTTGTTGTTCGGTGGTTATGATTCGTGTGCTGTCCCAGTCCATTATATGGTTTTCTCTTCAACGTCCTGCTGGTGCTTCTGACCAGCATGTGAGGGCTCAATACTCA
This sequence comes from Nothobranchius furzeri, assembly GCF_043380555.1. Classification (NCBI taxonomy): domain Eukaryota; kingdom Metazoa; phylum Chordata; class Actinopteri; order Cyprinodontiformes; family Nothobranchiidae; genus Nothobranchius; species Nothobranchius furzeri. The sequence continues at coordinate 98,774,209 of NC_091742.1, read as the reverse complement.
ACTGTCCTTATTCCAACGGGACAACAGACTCTGAAAAATTAGACAGGACACAGCAAATAACCACAATCTTGTCAATCAATGCTCGTGCCTCACCTGGTTTTGTCGCCATGTGTTCCATGGGCATAGCCCTGCTTTGCAGAATTTGGTATTTCCTTCTTACTAAACCAATGACTCAACATGTATACGCAAACTAGCAATTTTTCTAGTTTCTGCAACCTCATAAGCTGACAGCTGTTTTTTTCCCTTGGTGAAGGCAGGTGTCTGTAGTGAAGCACAATAAAATCCCACACTATCACCAATATTGAAACCTCGGTCTGCTAATATAATGTCTCCAGGCAACAAGTTTTTTAAGAGGCCACTCTAATGTAATCTGCTTATCGCTGACTCTCCCTCCCCAGGCACAAGATATATATGTAACATAGCCTTGGGGCGCAACTCCAATTAGAAATTTTACAGTATTATGGTGCTTATAATTTGACCAAGTTTGTGCTTGGGCTAATAAATTAGAGGGCCTCTCAATGAAAACTTCAAAACAATCAACTATCACAGCAACTTTATTTCCAAATGCCTCTCTGAATGACATTGGCGTTGTTGCGTGAAGTACATGTCGCTCTGGCCACTCAATTTGAAATTCTAGTCTTTCATAAAGTATGCCAATTAATTTATGCCAAATTCTGGAAGCGCTGGACAGAGAAATCTTGAATCTGAAAGCTAAATCTTTCAGTGGGAGATTTAGTCTCAACCTAATTAAAACTAATATAAACTGTTCAAATTTAGACAGCACAGACATGGGGCCATAGGTGATGTAGGGCTCAAACAGCTCAAAAATCTGCAATAAAACTAAAAAGTTGGGGAGTCCCGTGTAGAATTTAGTCTTGTCCTCATTTTTTTCAAATGAGTCCTGACAAAAATCTGTGTCCAGTGCCTTGGAGTGAAGATCTGCCAGCTCTGTTGTGTTCTGTCTCAGAACGTCCTCCATCTTCTCAGTGTCCTTCATCGTAAGCTCTGTCTGGGTCCCGGCATCTGCGTAGCCTGCAATCGGAGGGCATAATTACTGAAGTCAAGTCAAGGAATTGTGTCTGTATCATTAAAAACAATGTATAAACAGTTGAGATAGGATAAAAAGATTGCAACTCTACCAGGCACTTGAGCCAAATGATTTGTAGAGCCATGGTAAATGTGAAAAAAAAAAACTTAATTTTTAAAAATGTGTAAGGACAATTTTACAAGATGTGTACACCTCCCTGTTTTAGATGTCCCTATTTTAAGCAGCACTTGAGTCATTTCTGTAATAATGACTGGGAAAATCAGAAGCCGTGTTAATAACTGGTGCATCATTTTAGTTATGTGCTAGAAAGCAACTTTAACCTAAAGAACTGTAATCTAAAATGTGTATAAGCATTAAATTAAGACATTACTATGTTTTGATAAGATTATTGGAAGAAATCAGTATTTGCATCTAGATTTAGGGTACGCCGGACTGTATTGCAGAAATATGTTAAAAAATAAAGATGTTGTCTGTTGTCTCAGTCAGTGCGCCCCAGGGCAGCTGTGACGACATTGCAGGTTATGTTTACATTATATTTTGTATGCTGTTTTAGATTCTTAACCACCTCTGCAGTATAAACATTAAAAAAAACGTACCTCCATCATTAAACGTCTCAATCACACCGATGCGCTCGGACTGTGGGTGGTCAGGTGTCAGCGTTGGTTCGGAGCTCTCAACTCTCTGCTTGTCTGGTATCTGAAGATCCAACAGAGTTTCTGCACAATCATACCGTTTTTGTTTGTCTTCCTTTAGCTTCATCCTCTGATCCCGTTGAAGAGAGGCTTCTGACTTGGGCTTAGACTTCTGGTAACCGAGGTTGACCGTTGGAGCCCAGTCTTCCGACTCAATCTGATCTACGGAGCTAGGGCGGCCTAAAAAGTCGCATAATGTTCATATTAAGACTACAAGTAATCACTACAATAGAACTAACATTGCGGTATTTGAACACCGCCATAAAACAACGTTAGCTGTTAATATACCTTGGAGGAAGTGGTCACCGCAGACGCGGGCATTGTCAGACTCTGCTCCTCCTGACCGCAGGCGTAGGTTTAAAATCCATTTTTTCCGACGTTGTTCTGTAAGCTTTTTATACTTGTCGCCTCTGTGAACGACAACCTTCGGTACTCTAAAAAATCTTTTATTTTTTTCTCGGTTAGAGCGATTGGAGCAACCATAAACAACACAAAACATAGGCATTTTTACTGTTGCGATTGCTAAAGTGCTGTATTCCACTTCACTTCCTGCCCTCCAACGAATTTGCGCGCGCTGGTGATGACGTCACATGAAACCCACCTATTGCAACCAAAAACTCAGGGATTGCAAAGGAGAAAGGCAGAAAGTGTAAGTGCAAATCTGGTAGTGAGAGCAAAGCTGTGAGCAGCGAGAACGATACTAAGGAAACTGATAACAAAAACACATAGAGGCAAACAGAAAAAGGAAACATACTTTGTTACTCGTTTTAAGAAGTTGATTCAGATCGTAAGTTTTTCTTTTGAAACATATTTTTTTCCTTTAGTCAATATTTTTGTTCTGTCAATTTCTTAATTTTTGTTTGACCGTCAAAGTGTTTTTCTTGATCATTTTAAGAATCTGATTCAGATCGAAAGTTTTTCTTTTGAAACAAATGTTTCAAAAACAATAAAGTTTACCTCTCACCAAATAGAATATTTACTAACAAATCTCAATGTAACCATAGAAACATTGCTTGGTATATATCAGGAACCTCCTCCCTGTAAGACCTGCAGGGGCCTGTTATCTATCAGTAGAATGAATGGATGGAGCTTTGTTTAAAGCACCAGATGTTAAACAGTCAGGACATTAATAAAGTTAATATCAGTTTTTACCCATCATTCCTCCCTGTTAAACGGAGTTTCATCCTTTATAATTGGCAGATTAAAAAAAACAACAACAACAATACTACGATTATGGTAAATATGTTTGTAGCCGTAAAAATCAACCCATAACACACAAAAGATCACAAAATAAGTAGCGAACTCCAAAAACTGTAAAAATAAGTAACAACCTGTAACAAAAGAGGGCTGCATCAATAAGTGGCAACCTGTAATACAATGAATGATTACAATAATGATTATAATGATAAAGCAAAAAGATAAAAGACACTAAAATCAACTGAGCTGATGACTAGGACATCACTCAACAACGGTTACAGAATTTGTAATTTACATTGTTGAAATCATAATGAAACCAAGCAAATCATGACTAGGATAAAAACAACAGGTACAAGACATTTCCACAAGAGCTGATTCCAACTTCCAGTTGTCAGCCAACCTATTAAGCTTAGGAAGTTGCCAGAGGGGTAAAGCTAATGTATGCAGCTCTAACTGTGGCAGAGCTGAGGTCAAAGGGCTTGTCTGCGGACTGGAAGCTGTAGTTTGGACAAGACAACGTCCTCTTCAGGACGATGTTGCATTTTTGTGGTTTTGAAGTGGGAAAAGGTGATGCAGATGAATCCTGTGGGGTCCTTTGGGGTCGTCGTTGTGAGGGGTCCGGCTTTTGTCGGTGGAGAAGGGCAGAAGGTCATAAAAGACCTAGACTCTCTTACTTCAGCTCTGATGTCCTCGTAAGGACGGCCCCTTTCTCTGTGGTCACATGTGAGGCGGGGTGCAGGCAAGCCAGGCTGCAAATTCCACACCAGTTGTGTGGCAGGTTCAGGTAGAGAGCCTTCCATATTTCCAGATGTATCTTTCAGTTGTCCCCATTCTCATGACTGTGGGGACTGCGAGAACATATTCATTAGTCCAGCAACTTTGTTGTTGTTGTAGCAGTGTGGGATGATGCACTTCCCTTGGTGGCTGGGATGGTGAGAGCGTGTCATTTTGGTCGGGGAGCCATGAAACCAGTCGGGAGTTTTGGGCACTGGGACTTGAGATCGGTGGATGGCGATGCGCGAGGCCATGCATCTAGTAATATATCTCAATGCATTTCAATACAGACAGCGTTAAAAATAATCTGTCCAACCTCTCTTATCAACAGCTTATTATTTAAGCTCACTCCTCGTGCAGCTTTTACCTCACAGGTCTTCAGTTTCAGTTTTATTACTGCCCACCTAAACCGTGGGTCGGACCGAGTACGCTGACACGGCCCTCATTACAAATTTCCTCCGGTAGCGTTTGTTCTGGCCCCTGCCTTTCGCTTTCAGCTCTTTTTCGGTTAGGCAGGTCAGGCATCAAACAGCCGGACCTAGGACATAACTCAGCTTATACCCCACGCTGGGGCGCAAAACGTCTCTTGCGCCGGAAAGGCAGACCCAAGCGTAAACACACTGTCAATCAGCCGTTTATAAAAGCGTGCAAAAGGGAAAAAGGTACTTACTCCCCCCTGCACGATGGATTCACCCTGAATGCGACGTGCGAGAGCCGTCAGCGGAAGGTCGCCTGCGGAGCCAAACAGAGCGGCGCGCCGTTCGGCCCACCGGAGAAGATCCCTCAGCAGCCGGCTCTAACGACGGATCACGGCACCAAAAATGTTGGGTAATTTTATCAACCCAGGATTAGCTCAGAGAAAGTTCATAGCACAGGGGGTTATAGTAATCAATTTATCAACACCAATACCAATAATCAACAATTAATTTAGACTTTGCGAAGTGGAGAGGAAAAAGTACACACCAGTCAGGTTGTCAGTTCGCTCTCATCGAACAGATGTCCTCCAAAAGCTTTTATTAAGCACACACATAAGATTACGCACACACATTTGAGACTCAGGCAGGAAGCTGTAAAAGACACTACAGGTGCATTCTAAGTCAACAAAGCTGTCTGGACTTTCTCAAGGGAGTTTTACTGATAAGAGGACCGGTACCAAGGCAAGGTCAAACCTCCCAAAACCTCCTCCCTGTAAGACCTGCAGGGGCCTGTTATCTATCAGTAGAATGAATGGATGAAGCTTTGTTTAAAACACCAGATGTTAAACAATCAGGACATTAATAAAGTTAATATCAGTTTTTACCCATCGATATCCTGCACGTCTTTGCTCTAACACTTCTGATTCAATGGTTGGTTCACCTGTTCTGCAGCTCATCAAGCTCTACAGAAGCTTATCAATCACCTGCTGATAGAAATCAGGTGTGACGATGCAGGGTTGAAACTAAAATATGCTGGATGGCGGCCCTTGATGGACCAGGGTTCCCCAACCCAGGTATATATGGTGTGTGTGTGTGTGTGTGTGTGTGTGTGTGTGTGTGTGTGTGTGTGTGTGTGTGTGTGTGTGTGTGTGTGTGTGTGTGTGTGTGTGTGCGTGCATGCTTGCGTGCGTGTTCTGTATTCTTCATCCCCAGTGAGTCGTGGAGGATGGCTGCTTATACTGAGCCAGGATTCTCTGGAGGTTTCTTCCTGTTAAAAAGGAGTTTTCCTCTCCACTGTCGCTGCATGCTTGCTTCGTATAAGGACCGCTGTACAGACTCTGACACTAGTCAGTGACTCGATGTGACCTGCTGGGTTCCTTATATAAGAAACTTGTTACTGATCGGCTTAATGACCTGACCTGTACTGGAATGTTTACTGTGTGAAGGTCCTTGAGACGACTCTGGTCCTGATTTTGCGCTTTATAAATAAACTTGAATGTCTACAACACTATTAGATACTCATTTATACAGTTTATCAGCCAAAAGAATAGTTGGTTTGGGTGTTACTTGCTCTTTAAAGCAATACTATTACTGTTAAATGTGTGAATAGAACGTTACAGCATTCAGTAATTCACTGTGTTTCTGTTTTTCCTACAGGTGTTAAAATAATGGCGCTGGTTAAAGAAGAAGCTCATGAAGAACAGAGTGCTGGTGAGGACCAGCAGGAACCAGAACACCTTCACATAAAGGAGGAACAGGACGACCTCTGGACCAGTCTGGAGAGAGAGCAGCTACATTTGAAGGAGACTGATGCTGCCAGATTTCTATTCACTGCTGGTTCTATAAAGAGTGAGGATGATGAAGAAAAACCTCTCGTCTCACAGCTTCATCAGCAGCAAACAGAAGACCGAGATGTTCCAGCGAGCAGCTCAGCTGACCATGTGACAGCAGAAATGACAAGTCATTTAGCAACAAGGTCTTCAGGCTGTTGTGCTAGTAAGGAATGTGTTATAGTGAAGCAACATGCAGACTCGTGTAGGGAAGTCCAGAAAAAGACTAAAACGTTTAGTTGTGATCACTGTGGAAAAGAATTTATGGTTAAATCAAAATTAAACAGTCACATGAGAATCCACACAGGACAGAAGCCTTTTTCCTGTGAGCTGTGTGGACAAAGATTTAACCAAAAGAACACTTTAAACAGTCACATGAGAATCCACACAGGACAGAAGCCTTTTGCCTGTGAGATGTGTGGACAAAGATTTAACCGACAAACAACTTTAAACAGACACATGAGAATCCACACAGGAGTAAAGCCGTTTGCCTGTGAGCTGTGTGGACAAAGATTTAACCAAAAGACAACTTTAAACAGTCACATGAGAATCCACTCAGGAGTAAAGCCTTTTGCGTGTGAGCTGTGTGGACAAAGATTTCGTTATAAGACAAGTTTAAACGTTCACATGAGTGTCCACACAGGACAGAAGCCTTTTGCCTGTGAGCTGTGTGGACAAAGATTTAACCGACGAACAACTTTAAACAGACACATGAGAATCCACACAGGAGTAAAGCCGTTTGCCTGTGAGCTATGTGGACAAAAATTTAGTCAAAAGATACATATAAAAGATCACATGAGAATCCACACAGGAGAGAAACTTTTCGCCTGTGACCTGTGTGGACAAAAATTTAGTCGTAAGACAAGTTTAAAAGATCACATTAGAATCCACACAGGAGAGAAACCTTTTGTCTGTGAGCTCTGTGGAAAAAGATTTAGTCATAAGACAAGTTTAAACGTTCACATGAGTGTCCACACAGGACAGAAGCCTTTTGCCTGTGAGCTGTGTAGACAAAGATTTTGTTATAAGACAAGTTTAAACGTTCACATGAGTGTCCACACAGGACAGAAGCCTTTTGCTTGTGAGCTGTGTGGACAAAGATTTCGTTATAAAACAAGTTTAAACAGTCACATGAGTGTCCACACAGGACAGAAGCCTTTTGCCTGTGAGCTGTGTGGAAAAGGATTTAACCGAAAGACAGATTTAAACAGACACACAAGAGTCCACACAGGACAGAAGCCTTTTATATGTGAGCTCTGTGGACAAGGATTTAGTCAAAAGAGAGGTTTAAACAATCACACGAGTGTCCACCCTGGACAGAAGCCTTTTGGTTGTGTAACTTGATGTAAGTGGTTAGTTTTAATAAATGATCAGTAAGATGTGATATTCCATATAAATATGAAATATCAATATTGATCTTTTGAAATTTTTATCTAAAAGGAAACCAGGTCATTTTGGTAGTTCGGGGAAATCACACTTTCGTAATATTTTGAGACCGAGCGAAAAATTGTTTCTAAAAACAAATTTAATACAACATTTCTACTACTGTGTGGGTGACGGTGGCACAGGAGTAAAGTGCTCACCCCGTAATCGAATGGTTGCAGGTTTGAGCCCCCGCTCAGTCTGTCGCTGTCGTTGTGTCCTTGGGCAAGACACTTAACTTGCCTGCTGGTGGTGGTCGGAGGGACGGGTGGCGCCAGTGCTCGGCAGCCTCGCCTCTGTCAGTGCGCCCCAGGGCAGCTGTGGCTACATCATAGCTCATCCCCGCCAGTGTGTGAATGTGTGTGTGAATGGGTGAATGACTGATTGTGTTGTAAAGCGCCTTGGGGGTTTCCAGGACTCTAGAAGGCGCTATATCAAATACAGGCCATTTACCATTTACTAATGATGACACGGAACAAACGATGATAAATTATGGTTGAAACAAGATAACTGGGACAATGAATGAAATGATGGAATGTGTACTTAGATGTTATGTAGCAAAACCAAGTGTCTTAGAAAATTGTGATGTCTGGGTTGTAAAATACGTCTGAATGTATGGTTTAACAATCTCTATTAAAACACCATCCCACGCCAGTTGTGCAGAATCTACGAGTCCTTGTGGTGAAGGCTGCCGGTGATCCAGCGGTCGGAGAAGTTGATACAAACTGCCAGTAGAGTTGACTTCTGTGGTATTTGGAGCACATAGTTTCACCCCAAAAACCAAACCGCTGTTCTGAGATACCTTCCAGGTGAGTGCTGGAAGCTGGTGTAACAATTTTGCAACTCCACAATAATTTCAGACTTCCTCATCTGATGTAGAGAGACCAGCTTGTCTGAGCGTAGCCTTTAGGAGGCGGATCTCAAGTCTGGCCTTGGTTTGCTGCAGTTTTGTCAGAATCCGTTGTTCCTCTGCCAGACGAAGCTGTGCTTCTGCCCTGTCAGTCTCTTTTTGCTGAAGTGCCTTGTAACCATCATCTTTGTTTGATGAAGGGCGCTTCAAGCCTCTCCTCTGAGATCCTGTGGCAACTACCACTGGCTCAACCAATGAGAAACCAGCTGCTTCCTCACGAACAGAGCTGAGATTCAATATAAATACGCTCTGGATCAGTAGGCCTGTACTGAAAGGCTGAATACGTTAAAGCCTACTTAATCACTGTAGCCTGACGGAAGAACAAATAAAACTAAAACCTTATGAATATATAGGATATCTTGTAAAATACTGCATGATCCATATATAGTATTATTTGATACATTTTTAAAGTTTTCATTACAATTTGGGCATGAAATTCATGCTTAATCCACCCTTCTGATGGGATCAGTTTAATCCTGATTTTTTTGGATCAAAGTGATTCAAATCCTACAGAAAGGTTCTGAAAAACCCAAATGTCCATGTCCCTATGAAGGTGTCAGCAGGACTTTTCCGAATCAGCTCCATGTGCTGTACTTTATGTGACAGTGTGAGCGTCCTGTCACAGTGTCCCGATTGATCATGCGCCCTGGCTACTTGGCCAAGGGGATATCCCTTTGGCTGACTGGTTAGAGCATATGACTCTCACCCGGTAGTCTGGGGATCGAATCCCGCCCGGGCCCTCGTTTATCCACCTTGCCACATTTAGCTGAAGAATTTCGAGGTGTTGACTGTGGGAGTCCTTCAAGTTCTGCATATGCTGGGTGTAACTGCAGGCCTCTGTGGGTTCGGTTCCACTAGTAGCAGAAGGTGTACTACTGCATACCTTGTTGAACATCAGATCAAATAGGTTTGATTAGCCTGAAACTTTTTATTGTCCTATGCACGGTTAGATAAATGTTTCCCTGTACAACAACAAGCCAATTTTTAATAGCTAGCTGATGATTTTTGTCGTAGAGAAACAGTTCTCTGTCATGAACCGGGAGAGTTACCATGTGATGTTCCAGCCCCCGCCCAGTCGAAGTTGAAAGCCACTGTCACTGCAACTTTGCACAACTGTAATACGATTCATTTTTCAGTTTAGCAACGCTTCAACAGGTATAACAGTACATGATGATCCCCTGTGCTACGTTACGTGCATTTGCTACACAAAACTCACACATCAACACAGATTGTTGACAAAGCTACTGCAGTCTACGATCAACCATCATTGGTGTGAAGATGATTGCATGAATACGGCGGACATAGCCGGAATAAATTAATAAAAATATACAAAACGTTCCCAGATTTCTGGTACGGCCGAACTCTTCAACAAGAGTCTCATTGTTCCCGAATGTTTTCTTGATTTAATCGTCCTCTTTGAAGTGTTCACTGCACAAACAAAATGTTTTGACTCATTCCAGCCAAGTATCCATGGCGTAGCCGATTGCCAAATGTGATGCTAGAGAAACGGCCTTCACAGGGAAAGTGTGGAACCTAAAAGGTGATCCTGTAACATCCTTATTGTTACAACCGGGAAACTGCAAGTACGCACCATGGCTCTATATATGTAAGAACAACTCCTTTTAAGTGGCTTTGGAAGTTGTTGTTTCACTCATACAGCCAGGATTATAGCAGCCAGATGATGCCGTTTTGTCCCTGCGCCGAGTGGCGCATGATCGGAATGATAAAAAGTCCCGTTTTAATGTGAAGTTGTCAATTTACCTGGCTGTGTTTCTGAGATGTACATTAGTCATGCTTTCAGAGGCAAATCCTTTTGTGACGCTAAACGGTGGAGATGCAGTACCCCCGAAACTAGCCAGAAGTTGTTTCCTGAATCCCTTTCCCCCTGAAAATCTCTGAGCAGGGTGTGTGTGAAATGGGTCATTGTTTACAGAGCACTGGGTGGGATAAGGAACGCATACAACTTCATATCTCAAAAAGCGAACTATCCCTTTAAAACAAAACTAGAAAATTGGAGAGAACATGATGCTCTTGTAACCCGGTGTAAAACCCAGATTACAATAGTAACATCATTACACAATTAGAATGAATATTGAAATATAAATGGAAATTTACAAAACAGTTAAAACAGGATAAAAGACCAAACAAGATAAATAGAAATCTAAACATTCATACATTCATAGTTAAAAGAAAGAAAAAGAAAAAAACAAACTTGTTGAAAATAGTCAAATAAGAAAAGCTAAAAATAGAAAGTTCCAGTAAAATTCAGGTAGCAACTGACTATCCAATCACGTGGCTAGCCAGCTATCGCATCAGCCAATGGAATTTAGCACTTTCTGCTGCTCGCTGCACAGCTTTCACTTACAGTGGTGCCAACTTAGCGAATTTGTCACCATTTCTAACGCCTTTTCAGACCCCCTTAACGACATTTTTTCAAAAACGCCTAGCGACAATTCTGGTGACATTTCTGACCCCCCTCAGCTACTTTGACTACAACTTTGTAGCAGACTTTACCTGCAGATTAGCGAGGCATCTGAAGCGACAGGACCGTCCTTCCTTCCAGAGGATCAGAAAGAAAATGATCTGCGCATGTGCTTGCATCATGATCACGCTACCCCCGTTGGCCAATCAAACCTTTGGTGGGTTTTCTTTCACAAGTCCATTATTTGAGATAGCCACCGGAGCTACATAAAGGGCGACCGCTCCTTCTGCCATCCTGCCGCATTTCGGCAGCTGAGCTCGGCTGGCACTGGCAGGCAGCCTCGCACTCACACATGGCTTCTCACACCACATGTGGTGCATTCAAGGAACATTGGAACTCTTTGATTAGTTCAATAACGTAGCACATTTAAAACTTTTATAAAAACAGAATAATACTGTAAGTCATTGGCAGGTCATTGGCAGTTTGCATGTAACGTTTCTGAATACTAAATACGACCTGCTTCTTCTTACACAAAAGTACTAAAAACAACAAAACCAAACAAAAACATATATATATATATATATATATATATATATATATATGTGTGTATATATATATATATATATATATGTATATATATTTATATATATGTATATATATGTATATATATTTATATATATGTATATAATCTTTTAGGTTAATATATAGCACTGAACCACAACAGAAGAATACATCTCAAGGCACTTGAAAACTACAACAGAAAATTCATTTTAATTCAGTCATACATACATTCCTATCAATTTAATATTTTTTGTGTTTAAGAGTTCCATTCTCTTCAGACCAAATATAAATATTCCTTCCATGTTTTGTGCCATCTTTCCTTGATATTTTAAAGGCTGCTGTTATGTATTCTATGGGTTTTTATTTTAATAAAGTATTAAAAAGGAAATTAAATAATTTTTTTAATAAAATCACGTGGGTTTTATTTGATTTACTCTACAAGACCGGTGACGTCATGACGCAAACTTGGTGACATCATCACGCAAACCAGATGACGTCATTGCGTTGGATGCAAATTAGCACGTGACGTCATTTGGTGACATCTATTGACTTTTGGGGGGAACTTCAGCTACTTTCAGTCAAAAACAATTGGCAACACTGTTCACTTGCCTTCAGACGCGCTGAGACGCTGACGAGGAAGCACTTGCCCGTGAAGAGCAAACTAGGATGCACTAGCAGCCGTTACTTGAAAAAAAATTACTCCAAGTTCGGTAAGCGGATATAATTTTCATGTTTAGGTGCTGTTGCTGTGTAATAATGACAAGTTATTTGTTATGCTGTAGAGATACAGAGCTCCGAAGACCGTGATTTTGCCGTGAATTACCCTTGGCAAACCCCGTGTAACCCAAGCTGACTTTTCTTGGTGAGTCTATTAGTGTGTATGTGTGTTAATTCATGCTGAGATATATTAGCCCCCGTAGCAAACCTTCGACAGCCGTTAGAACTAACTTGGCACTTAAATATTAGTTCCTGCAGTTTTACCTTAAAGGAGACTCAACATGCTTTTAAGTTATTCCTTTTTACATCTAAATCCTTCAGTTGGGGTCTAAATACAGTCGAGCTGCAGTTCTTTGGTCTGATTTCCTCATTATTGTTGCTCTACAGACCCTCATCTACCCCTGTTCTGAGGAGATTCTTGAGAACGAGCCGTTTTTGGGTACTGTCTCTTTAAATCTGGAGGAGGAGCTGTAAACTCCGCCCCCCTCTATAATGTAGACCTGTACTCTCCTCCCCCAGTCGGACTTTGTAGTTCTATAGAGAAATCATTATTTAGCGCAGCAGAAACATTATATTAGCATTTTTAAAACGTGGGGAGAGTAGTTCATCAAGCGGTTTCAAGGCTGCTAACTCTCTCATGCATTTGTCTGCAGTCGCACACACACACACCCGTCATGGCCGACGGAGGGACAAGCGAGCAGGCATGTGCATGCGCACAAACACGCGCACACACACATCCGTCACGGCCGACGGAGGGACAAGTGATCAGGCACGCGCGCACACACACACAAGGAGTGCTGCTTGCTTATTTATTTCTATAAAAAATGTTTAAAAAAATGATACAGCTCATTAAAACACCATTAGAATAATATATTTTATTAAGATCTCTATCTATCTATATATATACACACACACACACACACACACACACACACACATATATATATATATATATATATATATATATATATATATATATATAAATGCATGACTCCATGACTACCCAGGGTCCAGACCAGGAAGCAGAGTCGTAGTTTAACGCCGGGGACACACCGGCCGCGGAAGCGCAGCAAAAATGGGACCGCCTTCATTCGGCGCCCTTGTTAAGCTATTCTATAGACCACAAGGACTTCCGAAGCGCCGCGAATCGCCTCGCGCCGGCGCTCCAGCCCGCGCCGTGCAGCAATCATTTCGGCGTCGGCTCTATTTTTTCCGCAATAGTCAAATGTGTTCGTAATCAGACACTGCAGAAAAACCACACGAACACACACACACATACACACACATCGAACTTGTGTGCGTGTGTGACCACGTGAAGGGGTGTGGTTTTGGGTGTCTTCACCGGAGCAAACAGGACAGAGAGGCAGAAAGTCTGAGGCAAGGAGGACTTTAAATTAATTATGGAAGTTGAGAAACACAAGGAGCTGTACCACCCCCGAAAAACATGGTTATTTACTTACCCATTTCAGAAGAAACTGCTAGGATACAGCTGCAGAACTGGAGCGGGTTCGAAGAGATTCAACTAGCAGAAACAACTGGTTCATACCATAGGTTCACACACACACACACACGCACGCACACACGCACGCACGCACGCACGCACGCACGCACGCCGCGCGCGCGTACAAACACTCAAACGTAGAGGAAAAGAGCTGAGAAAAGGCAGAGAGGAAATGGAGGACACCAAGTGTTTAAAAGAAAAACTACAGCTGAGCCAAGGTGCGCCTCGACTGGGGCGCGTCTGATCTGAACTGAGGAGCGGCGAGCAGCGGCCGAATTTCGTCAGCGATTCGCTTCTCGGCGCTTCTGCGGGCCGGTGTGCCCCCGGCGTAACACACCCCTCTGCAGCTTCTGTACTGTTACCCACCCACTACCCCATAGAGACAGTGTCCTGCCCACGGCCAAAATCACACAGATTAAATATCAGGCTTAATAAAGCAAACCATGGAAATCTCATAAATATTAGAACAAATTCAACTGAGCAGAAAACTAGAAAAATTAAATGTGGGTTGTTGAACATTAGATCCATTTTTTCCAAGACTTTGTTAGTTAATGACTTGATTTGTGATAATCAGATCTCTTTGCTCTCTCTCACAGAATTCTGGCTGCAGCAAGAGGACTATGTTAGCTTAAACGAGTCGACTCCTTCAAATTATTTAAATCATCATATTGCTCGAAGTACAGGGCGAGGAGGAGGAGTAGCAACCATTTTTCATTCTGACTTATTAATCAGTCCCTTACCAATTAATAGCGACAGTTTGTTCGAACATCTTATTCTTTGTTTTCCTAATTCAGATTGCAGAACTGTAAAACCACTCTTGTTCGTAGTTTTATATCGTCCACTAGGCCCTTACTCTGAGTTTTTGGATCAGATCTCTGATTTTTTATCTGATTTGGTGCTAAATACTGATAAGGTCATTGTAGTGGGGGATTTTAATATTCATGTGGACATTGAAAATGATAGCCTCAATGTAGCCATTAGACTTAATTGGCTTTACTCAAAGAATACATAGCTCCACCCACTCCTGCCATCATGCATTAGACCTTGTGCTTACTTATGGCATAGAGTGTGAGGAAATAACGATCTTTCCACATAATCCAGTCCTCTCGGACCACTTTCTGATAACCTTTGAGTTTTTTATAACTGAGTTTTCGAGACATGAAAGTAAATTTCACTATAGTCGGTCTCTATCTGACAACGCAGTTGCGTCTTTTAAATCAACTGTTCCATCTTTACTGTCCTCAGCATCTCAGAGGAGCGTAGCAGAGGGCAGTATTTTCAGTTCTAACCCCTCACAAATCGATGCCTTAGTTCATGTTAATTCCTCGTGGCATTAGATGATGTTGCCCCTTTAAAAAAGAAGGTAATTAGGGACAGGAAGTTGGCTCCCTGGTTTAATTCTCATTTACGAGCCTTAAAACAAAACTCTAGGAAATTGGAGAGAACATGGCGCTCTACGCACCATGAGGAGGCCTACCTGTCCTGGAAAAATAGTCTTGTGCTTTATAAAAATAAGCTTTGACAAACTAGAACTGCTTATTTCTCAGCATTAGTTGAGGAGAATAAGCATAATCCTAAATTTCTTTACAGTACAGTTGCTAAACCTACACAGAATCATAGCTCTGAGCCATCTATTCCCTTAGCCCTCAGCAGCAATGACTTCATGGGATTTTTTACAAGTAAAGTTAATTCTATTAGAAACAAAATCTTTAGCATTCTCCCTAATGCAATTTCTTCTTCCTCAGTAAGTGAGGCAGCATCAGAGTTGACTTTAGAACCTCATCTGTGTTTGAACCGTTTTGATCCAGTTGAGCTTTCAGTTATCAAAAATATTAGCTTCAATGCAGAGGTCACCACTGGCCACTAGGGTGTGCTGCAATCAAGCCTCGAGGGAAAAAGGTGTATTCACGGACGTGCCTGAAGTCACATACATGTGACGACCCCTCACTGTACATACTGCTGCTTCTCATTTGGATTACTGCTGCTCAACCATCACACTGCTGTCTATCCATGCTACTGCTGTCTATCCATGCTACTGTTCGACTTGTATCTGTAAGTCTTCACCTGCTTGTTAAGCTAATGTAATGGTTACATTGTCAGTATGTACGCTAAGCCGCGCTGCATTTATTTACCTATTTTATCGCATTGCTTAGCTTTGGTCTTCAGCCCATGCTGCTGCTTCACGCTGCCTTTAGCTTCCGCTCACTGAGCTTTGTATGTCGCCGCAGGGCTCCTTCATCCTTGTCAATAAAACCATTTGACATCGAGGAGTGTATTCCTTCATGAAGGAGCCATGGTGGTTGTCAGATGCTCCGTTCCAGCCTGCACGTTCGCCACCGACGACGTGTCTGAGGCTCTCGCCGTGGCGCTGCTGGCAAACCATGGCCTGGCCCATCAGAGCCGGACCGAACCCGCCGGGCCCGTTCGGGCCCCGGGCCTTCCTGGCCCTGCGCTGGATCGACCGAGAGTGGATGTCGGCATGTCCATCGAGGAATGGAACATCTTTACACGCCGCTGGAACCTCTTCCGCGCTGGCTCGGGCATAGGTGATGCCCAGGCCCCCTTCCAGCTGTTTCAGTGTGCCGGCCCGGAACTTGGGGACAGTTTACTAAAGGCTAACCCGGACCGGTTGAGACTCTGCTGGCTGCCATGCGCTCTCTGGCGGTGATACTGGTTGCCACATGCGTTCTGAGGACTGAACTGCTTCAACTACGCCAGGATCATGACGAGCCCTTTCGTGCATTTGCCGCCAGGGTGCGTGGCAAGGCAGAAACCTGCGCCTACAACGCTGTGTGCGGATGTGGGCAGTAAGTTGACTATTCTGATCATATTATTCAGTGATGTACTGATTAATGGGATTAATGACTCTGATATACGAAGGGACATGTTGGGTACTCATGATGTTCTTTGTAAGTCTGTGAATAATATAATTGCACTGGTGGAGAACAGAGAAATGGCTCGCAACGCCCTCCCCTCCTCCAGCCTGTCAGCTATGTCCTCGTTCAGGCGCAGACAAGCGATGCCACCATCAGGGCCTGCTTCCTCTCTGGCCCCACCAGACAGGTCTGTTAGGGCTATATGCCCTGATTGTAAAGTGTCTTTCTGTGTTTTTTCTGATCTCGGGGTTGGAACACGAAGCCTCATCGGATGTGTGCCGACTGCTTCCGGGCCCGGAAGAGACGGGCACGGCACCAGCCACACATGGACGGACAACAGGCTGCTGTAGGCCATGACGTGATATCGCAGGTTTCATCCGTCATGTCGGGCGTCTGCTCTAATGGACGCCGCAGAAACAGGCACCGACCCCGCACCTTGGGGACGCATAGCTGCAGTGATGGGCCCACGCCGATCAGGCTCAGCCATCACATCTTCTCCAAGGGTGAATGGCGGTGCGCAAAGCTCAGGGACCACCCCCGAGTGCCCATCTCCATCCAGATTGATGATAAGGTGAGGTTCACTAGTAGAGCCAGTGCCAGATGCCCAGCTGCAGAGGCCACCGTGTCCGCCATTGCAGACACGGGGCTCAGTCGGACTTGTGGTCCCTGGAGGAGTTTCTGGAGTGCGGTTTCGCGCGCAGTGACCTCCACCTGGTGGTCCTAAACCTGTACCTCTCGTATGACTCTGCTCAGCCTCGGCCTTCTGCCTAGTGGGTTCCCATCCTGCACGGGTGAGGGCAACTCGGCAGTGGGCCGTGACCTTGAAGCCGCCGGCCGTTGCGGTGGGCTCACCAAAGTCTCATGCCTGGGAGAAGTCTGCGACGGAGGCATGGGTTCCCATTATGTGGCTTGTTGCTCATGTCCTCAACGCAGCTCCCCGCCTCCGCGCCCCGCGGAGCTGCCTTTCCCATGCTCCCCAGAGAATAATCACTGTATGAAGGCATGGCTGCTTGACAGGTACGCATCTTCAACATTCAACACTTGCCCCCATCGGCCACTACCATGCATGGAAGGTCCACCCATAGAAATACACGTTGACCCGGCGGCAACGCCAAAGACGTGCCACACCGCGGTGGCCTTGCCTTTGCATTGGCAACAGAGGGTGCATGACGACCTACTTCGGGACGAGTCCCTGGGCATTATCGAACGTGTCCCGTAATGCGAACCAGTGACCTGGTGCCACCGGATGGTGGTCACCCGGAAGCACGACGGAACCCCCCGCAGGACCGTCGATCTCTCACCTCTTAACAAATTCTGCAAAAGTGAGACTTTCGCAACCGAGTCCCCATTCTACCTGGCGCGCCGGATCCCGAAAGGGACCTGGAAGACTGTCACCGATGCCTGGAATGGGTATCACAGCGTGCCCCTGCGCGAGTCAGACCGTCATCTCACTACCTTCATCACTCCCTTCGGCCGCTGGCGTTACACCAGAGCCCCACAGGGCTTTCTGTCGTCTGGCGATGGCTACAATTGCCGCTTTGATGAGATCCTCTCCGACTTTGAACAGAAGGAAAGGTGCGTGGATGATACCATCCACTATGACACCGACCTTAACACTCATTGGTGGAGAACAATCGACTTCCTGACGCACGTTGGCCGGTCCGGCATCGTGTTGAACCCATCAAAGTTTCAATTTGCTGAGAGGGACGTTGATTTTGCTGGTTTCAGCATCTCTGATGCTACAATCGAGCCCCTCCCGAAGTACCTGACAGCCATCAGGGACTTCTCTACGCCTGCCTCGACCACGGACATCAGGAGCTGGTTTGGTCTGGTCAATCAGGTGGCCAACTACGCGCAGCTGCGTGACATAATGGCACCATTTAAGTCCTTTCTGAGCCCTCAATGCAGATTTGTGTGGTCACCCGAGTTAGAGGCAGCATTTCAGACATCCAAGTTGGCCATCGTGGATTCTATCCGGGCAGGCGTAGAGATCTACGACATGGAGAGGCGCACTTGTCTCCGCCCAGACTGGTCCAGGCGCGGCATTGGACACTTCCTCCTCCAGCAGCACTGCACCTGCAGCTCCGGTGTCCCTGGCTGCTGTCTGGATGGATGGAAGATTACTCTGGCCGGCTCACGCTTTCTCTCCTTCGCTGAGCAGCGATATGCCGCTATTGAGGGGGAGGCCTTGGCTGTAGCATGGGGTTTGGAGCAGACCAGATACTTCACGCAGGGGTGCGATAACCTGGTCGTGGTCACCGACCATAAGCCCCTGGTGAAGATCCTTGGGGACCGGACACTGGATGAGATAACTAACTCTCGCCTGTTCAGGCTCAAACAGCGCACACTCCCATGGCGCTTTGACATTGTACACTTACCTGGCAAGAGCAACTGCGCTGCCGACGCGGCCTCCAGGTATCCCTCGCCTTCCGGCTCTGATGAGGGCCTCTGCATGGGCGCATGAAATGTGACCGATAGCGAGGAGTCGTTGCATATGGCGTCCATTTGCAGCGACGCACTGGAGGCTGCTGCCATTGCATGGCCACTCCTTGCACAGGAGACGGCCGCGGACGCATGCCTCTCCCACCTCCTGCACCTCATTGAAGACGGGGGCAGCATTGACCCAAAGGACCCGGAGCTGGCCGACCTGTCTAAGGTCTGTGAGTCAGTGTATGCGCAAGATGGGGTCCTGCTGTACTGTGACCGCGTCGTTGTCCCCACGTCCCTTCGTCGTGCGGTACTTCAGCACCTCCACGCTGCCCATCAGGGCAAGTCGGCAATGGAACGTCGGGTCTGCTCCATCGTATACTGGCCTGGGATGTCTAACGACATCCAGTTGACCAGGGAGCGATGCGCAGACTGTAACCGCAATGCCCCCTCGCAGGCGGCCACACCGCCCATGCCGGCATCACCGCCATCCAAGCCATTTGAGGAGGTGTTCGCAGACTTCTTCGACTACAGGGGTCACCACTGCCTAGTCGTTGGCAATCGCCTCTCCGGCTGGGTGGAAGTCATGAGCTCTCCCGCGGGCACCAATCTCGGGGGCTCCATTGGGCTTATTCGTCACTTAAGGGCTTTCTTCGTCACGTTTGGTGTGCCCGAGGAGTTGTCAAGCGACGGAGGTCCGGAGTTCTCGGCAGGGCGCACAGCGGACTTCCTCCGCTTATGGCAGGTCAAGCACCGAGTGTCCTCGGTTGGGTTCCCTAGGGCTGTCACGGTAACCGCAAAAATGAAAGATCGCAATATGAAGAAACCCACCGCGCTGCATCATGGGCCACCGCGATTACTGAACGTGATTCAACTCGATGCATGTTGAGAAGGATGGCTGCACTGGTATCAAAACGAAACGTTACTTCGCTCCTTTGGGAGCACTTTGGTTTTCAGTACATCAGCTGCTGCGCAGCCAGTGGTTGGCCGAGACAGAGCTGCCACCAGCGGCAAAAATAAATAAATAAATAAATAAACGATCGGAGAGCTGCTGATGTTCCGGACAAGCACTGCTTCTGCAACCGTCCCGAAGAGAGTTTGAGCCGAGCTGGAGCTCACTCGGTACCTGCAGAAGGAATGCATCGACCCTAAAGAAACCCCCCTGACATGGTGGAGCAACAACTGGGAGAGATTCCCTTTGCTCGCCAGAGTCGCACGCAAGTACGTGTGCGTTAAAGTTTCTCACTCCCCCTCATTTTCTCTCTTTTATGTTTGTTTGTGACCTCTCCTCCTGAATCAGTGTGTCTGGTTAAGTGCAACGAGCGCACCATCCGAGAGGGTTTTCAGTGTTGCTGGAAATGTTGCCACCCCTCTCAGATCCTCTCTCAAACAGTATATGGTTAACATGCTGGTTTTCCTTGTGGGTAACAAGGACGTGACCGAGCTATAAAGCACCGTCATTCGTGTGTGTGAAAGTGAAAGTGAAATGATAGTGCCCCGCGCCCAGTACATGTAATTTTTTATGCTTGATTTTAAACGACTAAACAAAATGGGGACTTGTTTCTTATTTGTTAGATGCTGCAGCCAAATTTGCATTTAAAAGTTTAACCTTCTCCTGAATTTTGTTGTTTTTAAGTTCAGTCGGACTCCGACTGTTGGAGAAACAAACGTTACTGCGATCTGTGTTGTTACTGCCCTTTGATCTGCATTCAGTAAAGTGTTATAAAAGAAGGCACGGCAATATTTAACCTTTTTTAAATGTGTAAACATTATGTTTAGATAGTACTGCAATTAAAAAAAGTGCTGCAACAATATCGCACACCGCAATATTAAGCCACCCTGAATCACCGCATTGGGAATTCCTCAACCGCGACAGCCCTAGGGTTCCCCCAGTCTAATGGAAGGGCGGAGGTGGCTTTCAAGACGGCGAAGCGCCTACTAGTCTCAAACAGTGGCCCGACCGGGAGCCTTGACCATGACCGCTTTCTGCGTGCGATATTGCAACTGCGTAATACACCTGACCCCGACTGTGCCCGACGGATTTTGTGAAGATCTTCCAGAAACAACAACTCATCTTTTTTGGCTGTGTACTCATTCCAAACGGTTTTGGCAGTCTTTCTGTGACTTCATCTGCTGTAAATTATCTGTCAATTTTAACATTTATTGGAAGCAGGTTTTGTTTGGCCTTCACCAGAATATTTTTAATAATTCTATTAAATTTTTTATTAATCTGTTATTTCTTTTGGCCAAATTTCATATCCATAAATATAAATTTCTTAAAAGTAAACCCAACTTTAACCGTTTCTTAGTGGAGGTCAAGCATTATATGGACTATATCCGGTTCTCACAAAACCAGAAGGCTGTAAAGACTACTCAAATAAGTACCCGCTTTAAGATAATCTGATCCTGATTTATTACTATTTCTGTGTTGATGTTCTCTCTAGATATATGCTACTGTAATCGGTATTTTTCTGTACACCCACCTTTTTTATATCCCCCTGGCACTTTGTTTTCATTTTTTTTGTGCACATCTCACTTTTCTTATTCATTGTCAACTGTGAGCTTGTAACCTCATTGTCACATTGTGTATTCTATTTTTGTTAATAAACGTTTGTTAAAGAAAGAAAGAAAGAAAGAAAGAAAGAAAGAAAGAAAGAAAGAAAGAAAGAAAGAAAGAAAGAAAGAAAGAAAGAAAGAAATTGATAAAAAAAATTCGGACAGTACTTGTCGCTGCGCTGTGACGTCTTCGCACTCTTACAAGCATCCTTCCCGTGGATTCGGACACACCCAAGAATTTATTAACAAGGTTCGGATGGCGCTGTGGCCTAAGATTCAACAAGCACGGGCGGCTGGAAAATGGGCGTACTACAGAGGAAGAGACGGTTACATCGATAGTCACAAAATCACGGTCTAAAGAACACGAAGACTTAAATATGGTCCGGATGGTCCAATATTTCAAGATATTGAAGGGACTTGACCCTCACATATCCTTTTGTGCCTTTTTGAGCCTTGTGTCCTTTTTCTTCGCAGACTTTCCCAAAATTCGGTTGAAGTTATTGTTCTCTAGCAGTTGCTAGTTAGTTTAGTTAGTTTAAAAGTGAATGTTAATCTGTTTTGTATTTCTTTGAATGCTAGGAGCTTAAGAAACATTAATAAGAGAAAATCTATTTTTTTGTTTTGTAAGGGTGAGAAAGCTAACATTATTTTATTACAAGAAACACAGTCACAACAGGAGGACGAAAAAGTCTGGGTTCATCAATGGGGTATAAAATCCTTTTTGACCACAGCTCCACCAAATCAGCGGGAGTGGCCATACTATTTTGTAATTCTCCTTGGAAATTAGTAGCTTCTAGGTCTAGTAGCAATGGTCACTGGCTAATCTGTGTTTTAAATAGTGATGACCAGTATTGTATTGTTGCTAATATCTATGGCTTTAACAACCCAAATCAAAATAAACTCTTACTTACAGAACTTTCTAACAATATTACTAACCTAAAACTAACCTACCCAAGTGCAAGTATTATTGTTGGAGGAGATTTAAACATGGTTTATGATGAGCATTTGGATAGATACCCTTCTGGGTGTCAACATAGTTCTCATAATTCCACCTTATCTAATTTCTGTGGCAATCACAGCTTAGTAGATCCCTGGCGCCTGGCAAGTCCTAATTTCAAACAATACTCTTGGTTCAAACCAAATAATAACCTAAAATCTAGGATTGACTTCTGGTTAATTTCTGCTTCAGTTACATCTCATGTCTCAGACTGCTGCATGTCAGCAGCTCCTCTGTCTGATCACTCAGTTATAAAGTGGAAATTTGCGCCTCCTGGCGGTGGACTCAGAAATAAAGGCTACTGGAAATTCAATTCTGCATTACTAACTTCTCAGAAATACTGTGATGGTATTAAATCTCTAATCACTGAAGTGATGGCTGATAATAACACTATAGGGTCTTATGTGTCAAAGTGGGAGTTTCTAGAATTCAAATTTCGAGAATTCTCCATCCATTTTGGGAAATAATTTCACAAAAAACAATAAAACTAGCAGAACTTAATCTAATTAAAGAAATTAATATGTATTGTAATAAGGCATCACCAAATGAAAGTGACAAACAAAAATTATTAACTCTACAAGGTAAGCTTGATGAAATGTATCTAAAAAAAGCAGAAGGAGCCTCCATAAGATCCAGAGCTAAATGTATTGAAGATGGTGAAAAAAGCACAGCTTATTTTTGTTAACTAGAAAGAAGGCAAGAAATTCAGTTAAAACATTATTAATTCCAAATCAAATATGTACAGATCCAACTTTAATTACAAAAGAATTGACCTCTTTCTACAGCAAATTATACTCAGCGGCCTTCTCTGAGACTGATTCAAACTTTTTTTTCGATCACATTAAGAACTTTATCCCGAGTATAGATGCTGATTTTGCAGAGTTATGCGATGCTGATATTACTATGCTTGAACCAGACATCGCAGTAAAAAACTTAGCCTTAAATAAATCCCCCGGTTGTGACGGCCTAACGTCTAATTTCTATCGACACTTTTGGGATCTGTTAAAAAAACATTTATTCTTATGTTAAATGAAGCAACTGATACTTTATATTTTCCTCCCACCATGAAACAAGCCTTAATTACTTTGATACCAAAACCCGGTAAAGACTCTAAAATTATAGATAACCTTAGACCTTAGACATTATTGAATACTGATTATAAAATTGTAACCTTAAGTCTATGCCAATAGATTAAAAAGCAAATTAAGCTCAATTATAAGTGACTCCCAATCTGGCTTTATGAAAGGTAGATCTATTCACAATAACATTCGTTAGGTGATGGATCTCCTAGACTATAGTGACTTAATTGATGATGACAGTTTTATTTTATTTCTTGACTTTTATAAAGCCTTTGATTCTATTGACCACCCCTTTATCTTTCAATGTTTAAAACACTTAGGCTTTAGAAACGAATTCTGTGCTACCATTGAATCTCTGTATGATAATGCAAATAGCTCTATTGCATTACCAAATGGAACATCACCACGATTTGATATTAAAAGAGGGGTTAAACAAGGGTGTCCTGTCTCTCCCCTTCTCTTTATAATTGCTACAGAAATGCTTTCTATCTTTATTAAAAATTCATATATTACTCCCTTGAATGTAATCATTAGCCAACTTGCAGACGACACAACTATTTTTATGAAACGTCTTACAGAGACTCCTAAGATAATAGAAGTTATTAAGGTGTTCTCCCAGGCCTCCGGACTTGGTCTTAATTTAAATAAATGTGAGTTAATGCCAATTCATCAAAGTGATTTAACAGCAGCATATAACATTCCTATTAGGTCAACGGTAAAATACTTAGGAATACATAAATCTAAAGACCCAACTGAAAGGGAAAACTTGAGTATATGGAGAACAATAGCAGAGTGTCAAACTAAACTGAACTCCTGGTTGTTGAGAGACATCAGTTTACTTGGGCGTGTCTTTCTCACTAAAAAGGAGAGCATATCTAGATGTATCTACCCAGCATATTCACTGACCATTCCTAGCAGAGCCATTAAAAAGATCAACCAAATCAACTTTGATTATACATGGAGAAAAAAAATGCATTACATTAAGAGAGCAGAAATGACCAAAGAATATAGAGATGGTGGACTACAAGCTATAGACTTTGAGATCATGGATGGAACCCTGAAAATTAACTAGTTAAAATCCTTCTTTAACAATAAAAGCTTCTGGTATCATATCCCCAGGGAAATCTTCAAAAGGTTTGGAGGCATTGGCCTTTTGTTAAAATGCAATTTCAATATTAAACTAGAACTGCAAGCAGTTATCAACGGGTTCCAAGCCCCCAGCGCCAGTCGCCCACCCGCCCCGCCCTCAACTTCGCCAGTCCTCACGCGGTCCCGCCCCAAAAACACGTTCTCCCGCCGGCGTCCCGTCAGCTCACTTCAACCGGCGCAATGAAAGTAACACTCAGGATACGTCATTAAACCTGCAAAGCCTATACACATATCTTTCAGAGGCATGGCTGACTTCTCAATCGTGATTACAATGGAATTCCACTGTTTCCTTATTAAAGAACGTGAAGATTTAATGAGTGAGATTATCAAACAATCATCTATACATCAACAGAATATTACAAATAACATAAAGACTTGATAATGTCTTTAGATTTAATAGATTTTCAACAAAAACAATGAGTTTCATTTTGTGACTTACTGATCAATTGTTTTAAAAAATCATGAAAAATACATAAATCATCATAAAATTACCAAAATATTCTCACATGGCAGTGTTAACATGCGGAATAATATGATGTTGTTTTTAAATCAGTTGACTCAAAGCTTTTTTGAAGAAAAATTAGGAAATATAACTATAAAGGTCACAACAAAAATTTAAATATTCATAAAAAAATAGTGCTACTTTCTATAATTAGGAGAAAAATCTCAGATCACCATAGGTACGTGTGGAATGTTGTAAATGGCTTATATTTACTGTATACCTAAAAAGTTTTCTAACAAAAATTAATTACGTTGTTGTCCAACTATACAGAAAAACTGGTAAAAAGTTAAAAATTAATTAAAAATCTATGCTTTTGTACAGAAATCTCAAAATATTCCCAGGTTGCCTCTGTGACGTGAAAATTCTTCTTATATTTTTGTTGGGGTCATAAATGTAAAACTGTACTTACAATAAAATAATATTTGCATTAGTGTCTGTAGACAAAAATATGTCCTAAAATTAAACACAAGGGGGAGCTCATATCAAGACGACATTTTTTTTGTTTCATAAACCACCTAAGAGTGAACTTTGTAGCAAATTACAAGAAGGTTGTGAGAACAGAATTTGCGCTACAATTGCTAGCCTAAAAAATGTATTTTCATAAATATAAAGCGTAAACCTCAACATGGAGCTGCGGCTTTCGTGACATAAGCTCTAGCCTATCCAGCTAACACAATCTGGAAATCTTAGCCTCTTACATGCAAATAATGATTTTTAGGAAATTTTTTAAATTTGAAATTTTAAATGATCATAAGCCACGCCCACTTTGATAAATCTTTACCATATTGATAATGTAATCTTAAGACTCTATAGTGATGACAACCACTAAGTTTCGTGCAGATCCATTTAGCCAGTTCAGCAGTATAATTTCTTCCCAGTTATAGCGCCCCCTATTGTTTAATCAAGTTGAAAACCAGGACATACACTTGAATTGACCTTAGGTATGACTGTTATGAACAGCTTTTAAAAATGTCAAAATCTTTTGAAGTTACTCTAAAAAAACTTTTTCATTCTCCAAAATTTAAAAAAAAAAATCATATTAAAAAAAATAAGCAAATTATCCAAAATCCCTTCACATCTTTTGGTCAGCCGCTCTTCCTCTCTTGTCAGGGAAAGATGTGATGTGATTGAGTTTGACGGCCGGGAGGAGTTAACGAAAGTACGTTGGACTTACTATGCAAATTTCTACTAATTTGCATAAGTTTAAAACATTTTTTAAAATACTCATCTAAATTTGACTGACTCAATGAACATACTGGAGGAGATCATTTGTTTTTTTTACGAAAGTAATGGGGAGAAACATGCCAAAAATATTTTTGGGGTACCACAGCGCCACCTATTGGACAAAATTCAAAAAATTTTCTGTGATTGTAGATGTCATTATGACTGATATGAATTGTAATTTTCTGTATAGAATATGTATTTTTCAGGAGTAAATGGGCGAAAACGTTTAAAGCCTATTTATAGCCTATAAGCCACGCCCACTTTTTAATCATTCTCCAAATATAGCTTAAGGGTCCGATGATTAACATATGTGCCAAGTTCTGTGGAAATCCATCAAGCCGTTTAGCTGAAACAAACTTTTTGACTCTTTAGCGCCCCCTATTGGTGAATCCACACAAAATCGGGTAGATAGGGCTTACCGCTCATACTTCATAAGGGTGTAGAGTCTCATCAATTTATCTTGAGAAATGGTGAAGATATCATCAATTACCACATGTGCTAGCTAGCACACTGATTTTGACATGGTGTCATTAGCCCAATTTTCAATATTTCTGCCTTTTTCTTCATCACCACAACTTATCTTAGTTCATAGATCATATGTACGAAGTTTGAAGTTGATTCGACGAAAAATGACGAATAGGTGATTAAAAGTAAGTTTTGAGTTTTTTGCGATCTAGCAAAAAATCTAGTTAGGCGGAAATGGGCGTGGCCAATACAAAAAAGATGGAGAATCACCCAAGGATCATGTACATATAAAGTTTATGACTGTAGGACCTACGGTTTGGGAGCTAGTAGCTGAAACGTGTTGACCTCCGCAATAGCGCCACCTAGGTGACGCGGGGTCCAAATTTTCGAATCTGAGTAGCGGTCAGGATTTTGTATCAGACTGCCATGTCAGATTTTTCCTGGCAATTTCTGGCTCCTGCCCCCATACAAACGTAGCGGAGAAGAATAATAAATAACTAGAACTGCAAGCAGTTATCAACGGGTTCCAAGCCACCAGCGCCAGTCGCCCACCCGCCCCGCCCTCAACTTCGCCAGTCCTCACGCGGTCCCGCCCCAAAAACACGTTCTCCCGCCGGCGTCCCGTCAGCTCACTTCAACCGGCGCAATGAAAGTAACACTCAGGATACGTCATTAAACCTGCAAATCCTATACACATCTTTCAGAGGCATGGCTGACTTCTCAATCGTGATTACAATGGAATTCCACTGTTTCCTTATTAAAGAACGTGAAGATTTAATGAGTGAGATTATCAAACAATAATCTATACATCAACAGAATATTACAAACAACATAAATACTTGATAATGTCTTTAGATTTAATTGATTTTCAACAAAAACAATGAGTTTCATTTTGTGACTTACTGACCAAATGTTTCAAAAAATCATGAAAAATACATAACTCATCATAAAATTACCAAAATATTCTCACATGGCAGTGTTGACATCTGGAATAATATGATGTTGTTTTTAAATCAGTAGACTCAAAGCTTTTTTGAAGAAAAATCAGTAAATATAACTGTAAGGGTCACAGTCAAAATTAAAATATTCATAAAAAAATAGTGCTACTTTCTAAAATTTATAGAAAAATCTCAGATCACCATAGGTACATGTTGAATGTTGTAATTGGTTTATATTTACTGTATACCTAAAAAACTTTCTAACAAAAATTAATTACGTTGTTGTCCAACTATACAGAAAAACTGGCAAAAAGTTAAAAAATCATTAAAAATCAATGCTTTCGTACAAAAATCTCAAAATATTCCGAGATTGCCTCTGTGATGTGAGAATTCTTTTTATATTTTTGTTGGGGTCATAAATGTAAAATTGTACCTACAATAAAATAATATTTGCGTTAGTTGCTGTAGACAAAAATATGTCCTATAATTAAACACAAGGGGGAGCTCAAATCAAGACGACATTTTTTTTTGTTTCATAAACCACCTAAGAGTGAACTTTATGGCAAATGTCAAGAAGATTGTGAAAACAGAATTTGCGCTACAATTGCTAGCCTAAAAATGTATTTTTGTAAATTTAAAGCGCAAACATCTTCGTGGAGCTGCGGTTTTCAATATCTAAGCTCATGGCTATCCAGTTAACATAATCTGGAAAACGTAGCTTCTTACATGAAAATAATGATTTTTAGGAAATTTTTCAAATTTGAAATTTTAAATGATCATAAACCACGCCCACATTGATCAATCATTACCATATTGATAATGTAGTCTTAAGACTCTACAATGATGACAACCACTAAGTTTCGTGCAGATCCATTTAACCAGGTCAGCAGTATAATGTATTGCTATTTATAGCGCCCCCTATTGTTTAATCAAGGTGAAAATCAAGACATACACTTGAATTGACCTTAGGTTTGACTGTTATGAACACCTTTGAAAAATGTCAAAATCTTTTGAAGTTACGCTAAAAAAACTTTTTCATTCCCAAAAAATGCTTTAAAAAAATCATAATAAAAAAAATAAGCAAATTATCCAAAATCCCTTCACATCTTTTGGTCAGCCGCTCCTCCTCTCTTGTCAGGGAAAGTTGTGATGTGATTGAGTTTGACGGCTGGGAGGAGTTAACGAAAGTACGTTGGACTTACTATGCACATTTCTGCTAATTTGCATAAGTTTAAAACATTTTTTAAAATACTCATCTAAATTTGACTGACTCAATGAACACACTGGATGAGATTATTTGTTTTTTTACGTAAGAAATGGGGAGAAACATGCCAAAAATATTTTTGGGGTACCACAGCGCCACCTATTGGACCAAATTCAACAAATTTTCTGTGATTGTAGATGTCACTATGACTGATAAGAATTGTAATTTTCTGTTTAGAATATATATTTTTCATGAGTAAAAGGGCGAAAAATTTTAAAGCCTATAAGCCACGCCCACTTTTTAATCATTTTCAAAATGTAGCTTAAGGGTCCGATGACTAACATATGTGCCAAGTTCTGGGGAAATCCATCAAGCCGTTTAGCTCAAACAAACTTTTTGACTCTTTAGCGCCCCCTATTGGTGAATCCAAACAAAATGGGGTAGATAGGGCTTACCGCTCATACTTCATAAGGGTCTAGAGTCTCATCAGTTTATCTTGAGAAATGGTGAAGATATCATCAATTACCACATGTGCTAGCTAGCGCGCTGATTTTGACATGGTGTCATTAGCCCAATTTTCAATATTTCTGCATTTTTCTTCATCACAACAACTTAGCTTAGTCCATAGATCACATGTACGAAGTTTGAAGTTGATTCGACAAAAAATGATGAATAGGTGATTAAAAGTAAGTTTTGCGTTTTTTGCGATCTAGCAAAAAATCTAGTTAGGCGGAAATGGGCGTGGCCAATACAAAAAAGATGGAGAATCATCCAAGGATCATGGACATATAAAGTTTTTGACTATAGGACCTACGGTTTGGGAGCTAGTAGCTAAAACGTGTTGACCTCCGCAATAGCGCCACCTAGGTGACGCGGGGTCCAAATTTTCGAATCTGAGTAGCGGTCAGGATTTTCTATCAGACTGCCATGTCAGATTTTCCCTGGCAATTTCAGGCTCTTGCGCCCATACAGACACAGCGGAGAAGAATAATAATAATAAACTAGAACTGCAAGCAGTTATCAACGGGTTCCAAGCCCCCAGCGCCAGTCGCCCACCCGGCCCCGCCCTCACCTTCGCCGGTCCTCACGCGGTCCCACCCCAAAAACACGTTCTCACGCCGGCGTCCCGTCAGCTCACTTCAACCGGCGCAATGACAGTAACACTCAGGATACGTCATTAAACTTGCAAAGCCTATCCACAAATCTTTCAGAGGCATGGCTGACTTCTCAATCGTGATTACAATGGAATTCCACTGTTTCCCTATTAAAGAACGTGAAGATTTAATGAGTGAGATTATCAAACAATGATCTATACATCAACAGAATATTACAAATGACATAAATACTTGATAATGTCTTTAGATTTAAAAGATTTTCAACAAAAACTATGAGTTTCATTTTGTGACTTATTGACCAAATGTTTTAAAAAATCATGAAAAATACATAAATCATCCTAAAATTACCAAAATATTCTCACATGGCAGTGTTAACATGCGGAATAATATGATGTTGTTTTTAAATCAGTAGACTCAAAGCTTTTTTGAAGAAAAATTGGGAAATATAACTATAAAGGTCACAACAAAAATTAAAATATTCATAAAAAAATAGTGCTACTTTCTAAAATTAGGAGAAAAATCTCAGATCACCATAGGTACATGTGGAATGTTGTAAATGGCTTATATTTACTGTATACCTAAAAAGCTTTCTAAAACAAATATTAATTACGTTGTTGTCCAACTATACAGAAAAACTGGTAAAAAGTTAAAAATTCATTAAAAATCTATGCTTTTGTATAGAAATCTCAAAATATTCCCAGGTTGCTTCTGTGATGTGAGAATTCTTCTCATATTTTTGATGGGGTCATAAATGTAAAACTGTACTTACAATAAAATAATATTTGCATTAGTGGCTGTAGACAAAAATATGTCCTACAATTAAACACTAGGGGGAGCTCAAATCAAGACGACATTTTTTTTCTTTCATAAACCACCTAAGAGTGAACTTTTTGGCAAATTACAAGAAGATTGTGAGAATAGAATTTGCGCTACAATTGCTAGCCTAAAAATTTATTTTCGTAAATATAAAGCGCACACCTCTTCGTGGAGCTGCGGCTTTCGTGACCTAAGCTCTAGCCTATCCATTTAAGACAATCTGGAAATCTTAGCCTGTTACATGCAAATAGTGATTTTTAGGAAATTTTTCAAATTTGAAATTTTAAATGATCATAAACCACGCCCACTTGGATCAATCATTACCATATTGATATTGTGGTCTTAAGACTCTATAGTGATGATAACCACTAAGTTTCGTGCAGATCCATTTAGCCAGTTCAGCAGTATAATTTCTTCCCAGTTATAGCGCCCCCTATTGTTTAATCAAGTTGAAAACCAGGACATACACTTGAATTGACCTTAGGTATGGATGTTATGAACAGCTTTGAAAAATGTCAAAATCTTTTGAAGTTACGCTAAAAAAACTTTTTCATTCCCAAAAAAATATTTTAAAAAATCATATTAAAAAAAATAAGCAAATTATCCAAAATCCCTTCACAACTTTTGGTCAGCCGCTCCTCCTCGCTTGTCAGGGAAAGTTGTGATGTGATTGAGTTTGACGGCCGGGAGGAGTTAACGAAAGTACGTTTGACTTACTATGCAAATTTCTACTAATTAGCATAAGTTTAAAACACTTTTTAAAATACTCATCTAAATTTGACTGACTCAATGAACATACTGGATGAGATCATTTGTTTGTTTACGAAAAAAATGGGGAGAAACATGCCAAAAACATTTTTGGGGTACCACAGCGCCACCTATTGGACAAAATTCAAAAAAAATTCTGTGATTGTAGATGTCGCTATGACTGATATGAATTATAACTTTCTGTATAGAATATGTATTTTTCATGAGTAAAAGGGCGAAAATTTTTAAAGCCTATAAGCCACGCCCACTTTTTAATCATTTTCAAAATATAGCTTAAGGGTCCGATGATTAACATATGTGCCAAGTTCTGTGGAAATCCATCAATCCGTTTAGCTGAAACAAACTTTTTGACTCTTTAGCGCCCCCTATTGGTGAATCCAAACAAAATGGGGTAGATAGGGCTTACCGCTCATACTTCATAAGGGTCTAGAGTCTCATCTATTTATCTTGAGAAATGTTGAAGATATCATCAATTACCACATGTGCTAGCTAGCACACTGATTTTGACATGGTGTCATTAGCCCAATTTTCAATATTTCTGCATTTTTCTTCATCACAACAACTTACCTTAGTCCATAGATCACATGTACGAAGTTTGAAGTTGATTCGACGAAAAATGACGAATAGGTGATTAAAAGTAAGTTTTGCGTTTTTTGCGATCTAGCAAAAAATCTAGTTAGGCGGAAATGGGCGTGGCCAATACAAACGACGTGCAGAATTCTCCAAGGATCATGTACATATAAAATATATGACTGTAGGACCTACGGTTTGGGAGCTAGTAGCTGAAACGTGTTCACCTCCGCAATAGCGCCACCTAGGTGACGCGGGGTCCAAATTTTCGAATCTGAGTAGCGGTCAGGATTTTCTATCAGACTGCCATGTCAGATTTTTCCTGCCAATTTCAGGCTCTTGCGCCCATACACTTTTACCGGAGAAGAATAATGAATAATAAATAATGAAAAATCCGTAGAAAAACAATAGGGTTCCCTGCCCTTTGGGCTTGGAACCCTAATAATAAATAATAAATAATGAAAAATCCGTAGAAAAACAATAGGGTTCCCTGCCCTTTGGGCTTGGAACCCTAACTAGAACTGCAAGCAGTTATCAACGGGTTCCAAGCCCCCAGCGCCAGTCGCCCACCCGCCCCGCCCTCAACTTCGCCAGTCCTCACGCGGTCCCGCCCCAAAAACACGTTCTCCCGCCGGCGTCCCGTCAGCTCACTTCAACCGGCGCAATGAAAGTAACACTCAGGATACGTCATTAAACCTGCAAAGCCTATACACATATCTTTCAGAGGCATGGCTGACTTCTCAATCGTGATTACAATGGAATTCCACTGTTTCCTTATTAAAGAACGTGAAGATTTAATGAGTGAGATTATCAAACAATCATCTATACATCAACAGAATATTACAAATAACATAAAGACTTGATAATGTCTTTAGATTTAATAGATTTTCAACAAAAACAATGAGTTTCATTTTGTGACTTACTGATCAATTGTTTTAAAAAATCATGAAAAATACATAAATCATCATAAAATTACCAAAATATTCTCACATGGCAGTGTTAACATGCGGAATAATATGATGTTGTTTTTAAATCAGTTGACTCAAAGCTTTTTTGAAGAAAAATTAGGAAATATAACTATAAAGGTCACAACAAAAATTTAAATATTCATAAAAATATAGTGCTACTTTCTATAATTAGGAGAAAAATCTCAGATCACCATAGGTACGTGTGGAATGTTGTAAATGGCTTATATTTACTGTATACCTAAAAAGTTTTCTAACAAAAATTAATTACGTTGTTGTCCAACTATACAGAAAAACTGGTAAAAAGTTAAAAATTAATTAAAAATCTATGCTTTTGTACAGAAATCTCAAAATATTCCCAGGTTGCCTCTGTGACGTGAGAATTCTTCTTATATTTTTGTTGGGGTCATAAATGTAAAACTGTACTTACAATAAAATAATATTTGCATTAGTGTCTGTAGACAAAAATATGTCCTAAAATTAAACACAAGGGGGAGCTCATATCAAGACGACATTTTTTTTGTTTCATAAACCACCTAAGAGTGAACTTTGTAGCAAATTACAAGAAGGTTGTGAGAACAGAATTTGCGCTACAATTGCTAGCCTAAAAATGTATTTTCATAAATATAAAGCGTAAACCTCAACATGGAGCTGCGGCTTTCGTGACATAAGCTCTAGCCTATCCAGCTAACACAATCTGGAAATCTTAGCCTCTTACATGCAAATAATGATTTTTAGGAAATTTTTCAAATTTGAAATTTTAAATGATCATAAGCCACGCCCACTTTGATAAATCATTACCATATTGATAATGTAATCTTAAGACTCTATAGTGATGACAACCACTAAGTTTCGTGCAGATCCATTTAGCCAGTTCAGCAGTATAATTTCTTCCCAGTTATAGCGCCCCCTATTGTTTAATCAAGTTGAAAACCAGGACATACACTTGAATTGACCTTAGGTATGACTGTTATGAACAGCTTTGAAAAATGTCAAAATCTTTTGAAGTTACTTTTAAAAAAACTTTTTCATTCTCCAAAATTTAAAAAAAAAAATCATATTAAAAAAAATAAGCAAATTATCCAAAATCCCTTCACATCTTTTGGTCAGCCGCTCCTCCTCTCTTGTCAGGGAAAGATGTGATGTGATTGAGTTTGACGGCCGGGAGGAGTTAACGAAAGTACGTTGGACTTACTATGCAAATTTCTACTAATTTGCATAAGTTTAAAACATTTTTTAAAATACTCATCTAAATTTGACTGACTCAATGAACATACTGGATGAGATCATTTGTTTTTTTACGAAAGTAATGGGGAGAAACATGCCAAAAATATTTTTGGGGTACCACAGCGCCACCTATTGGACAAAATTCAAAAAATTTTCTGTGATTGTAGATGTCATTATGACTGATATGAATTGTAATTTTCTGTATAGAATATGTATTTTTCAGGAGTAAATGGGCGAAAACGTTTAAAGCCTATTTATAGCCTATAAGCCACGCCCACTTTTTAATCATTTTCAAAATATAGCTTAAGGGTCCGATGATTAACATATGTGCCAAGTTCTGTGGAAATCCATCAAGCAGTTTAGCTGAAACAAACTTTTTGACTCTTTAGCGCCCCCTATTGGTGAATCCACACAAAATCGGGTAGATAGGGCTTACCGCTCATACTTCATAAGGGTGTAGAGTCTCATCAATTTATCTTGAGAAATGGTGAAGATATCATCAATTACCACATGTGCTAGCTAGCACACTGATTTTGACATGGTGTCATTAGCCCAATTTTCAATATTTCTGCCTTTTTCTTCATCACCACAACTTATCTTAGTCCATAGATCATATGTCCG
Organism: Nothobranchius furzeri; assembly: GCF_043380555.1. NCBI lineage: Eukaryota > Metazoa > Chordata > Actinopteri > Cyprinodontiformes > Nothobranchiidae > Nothobranchius > Nothobranchius furzeri. The sequence goes on along the minus strand of NC_091742.1, from coordinate 98,739,221 downwards.
AAGTTTGAAGTTGATTCGACGAAAAATGACGAATAGGTGATTAAAAGTAAGTTTTGAGTTTTTTGCGATCTAGCAAAAAATCTAGTTAGGCGGAAATGGGCGTGGCCAATACAAAAAAGATGGAGAATCACCCAAGGATCATGTACATATAAAGTTTATGACTGTAGGACCTACGGTTTGGGAGCTAGTAGCTGAAACGTGTTGACCTCCGCAATAGCGCCACCTAGGTGACGCGGGGTCCAAATTTTCGAATCTGAGTAGCGGTCAGGATTTTGTATCAGACTGCCATGTCAGATTTTTCCTGGCAATTTCTGGCTCCTGCCCCCATACAAACGTAGCGGAGAAGAATAATAAATAACTAGAACTGCAAGCAGTTATCAACGGGTTCCAAGCCCCCAGCGCCAGTCGCCTACCCGGCCCCGCCCTCCACTTCGCCAGTCCTCACGCGGTCCCGCCCCAAAAACACGTTCTCCCGCCGGCGTTCGTCAGCTCACTTCAACCGGCGCAATGAAAGTAACACTCAGGATACGTCATTAAACCTGCAAAGCCTATACACATATCTTTCAGAGGCATGGCTGACTCCTCAATCGTGATTACAATGGAATTCCACTGTTTCCTTATTAAAGAACGTGAAGATTTAATGAGTGAGGTTATCAAACAATGATCTATACATCAACAGAATATTACCAATAACATAAACACTTGATAATGTCTTTAGATTTAAAAGATTTTCAACAAAAACTATGAGTTTCATTTTGTGACTTACTGAACAAATGTTTTAAAAAATCATGAAAAATACATAAATCATCCTAAAATTACCAAAATATTCTCACATGGCAGTGTTAACATGCGGAATAATATGATGTTGTTTTTAAATCAGTAGACTCAAAGCTTTTTTGAAGAAAAATTGGGAAATATAACTATAAAGGTCACAACAAAAATAAAAATATTCATAAAAAAATAGTGCTACTTTCTAAAATTAGGAGAAAAATCTCAGATCACCATAGGTACATGTGGGATGTTATAAATGGCTTATATTTACTGTATACCTAAAAAGCTTTCTAACAAAAATTAATTACGTTGTTGTCCAAATATACAGAAAAACTGGTAAAAAGTTAAAAATTCATTAAAAATATACGCTTTTGTACAGAAATCTCAAAATATTCCCAGGTTGCCTCTGTGATGTGAGAATTCTTCTTATATTTTTGTTGGGGTCATAAATGTAAAACTGTACTTACAATAAAATAATACTTGCATTAGTGGCTGTAGACAAAAATATGTCCTATAATTAAACACTAGGGGGAGCTCAAATCAAGACGACATTTTTTTTTGTTTCATAACCCACCTAAGAGTGAACTTTGTGGCAAATTACAAGAAGATTGTGAGAACAGAATTTGCGCTACAATTGCTAGCCTAAAAACGTATTTTCGTAAATATAAAGCGCAAACCTCTTTGTGGAGCTGCGGCTTTCGTGACATAAGCTCTAGCCTATTCATTTAACACAATCTGGAAATCTTAGCCTCTTACATGCAAATAGTGATTTTTAGGAAATTTTTCAAATTTGAAATTTTAAATGATCATAAACCACGCCCACTTTGATCAATCATTACCATATTGATAATGTAGTCTTAAGACTTTATAGTGATGACAGCCACTAAGTTTCGTGCCGATCCATTTAGCCGGTTCAGCAGTATAATTTCTTCCCAGTTATAGCGCCCCCTATTGTTTAATCAAGTTGAAAACCAGGGCATACACTTGAATTGACCTTAGGTATGACTGTTATGAACAGCTTTGAAAAATGTCAAAATCTCTTGAAGTTACGCTAAAAAAACTTTTTCATTCCCAAAAAATTATTTTAAAAAATCATATTTAAAAAAATAAGCAAATTATCGAAAATCCCTTCACATCTTTTGGTCAGCCGCTCCTCCTCTCTTGTCAGGGAAAGTTTTGATGTGATTGAGTTTGACGGCCGGGAGGAGTTAACGAAAGTACGTTGTACTTACTATGCAAATTTCTACTAATTTGCATAAGTTTAAAACATTTTTTAAATTACTCATCTAAATTTGACTGACTCAAAGAAAACATTGGAATAGATCATTTGTTTTTTTACAAAAGAAATGGGGAGAAACATGCCAAAAATATTTTTGGGGTACCAGAGCGCCACCTATTGGACAAAATTCAAAAAATTTTCTGTGATTGTAGATGTCACGATGACTGATATGAATTGTAATTTTCTGTATAGAATATGTATTTTTCATGAGTAAAAGGGCGAAAATTTTTAAAGCCTATAAGCCACGCCCACTTTTTAATCATTTTCAAAATATAGCTTAAGGGTCCGACGATTAACATATGTGCCAAGTTCTGTGGAAATCCATCAAGCCGTTTAGCTGAAACAAACTTTTTGACTCTTTAGCGCCCCCTATTGGTGAATCCAAACAAAATGGGGTAGATAGGACTTACCGCTCATACTTTGTAAGGTTCTAGAGTCTCATCAATTTATTTTGAGAAATGGTGAAGATATCATCAATTAACACATGTGCTAGCTAGCTCACTGATTTTGACATGGTGTCATTAGCCCAATTTTCAATATTTCTGCATTTTTCTTCATCACAACAACTTAGCCTAGTCCGTAGATCACATGTACGAAGTTTGAAGTTGATTCGACGAAAAATGTCGAATAGGTGATTAAAACTAAGTTTTGCATTTTTTGCGATCTAGCAAAAAATCTAGTTAGGCGGAAATGGGCGTGGCCAATACAAAAAAGATGGAGAATCAATCAAGGATCATGTGCATATAAAGTTTTTGACTGTAGGACCTACGGTTTGGGAGCTAGTAGCTGAAACGTGTTGACCTCTGCAATAGCGCCACCTAGGTGACCCGGGGTCCAAATTTTCGAATCTGAGTAGCGGTCAGGATTTTCTATCAGACTGCCATGTCAGATTTTTCCTTGCAATTTCAGGCTCTTGCGCCCATACAGACACAGCGGAGAAGAATAATAATAATAAATAATAAATAATAAATAATGAAAAATCCGTAGAAAAACAATAGGGTTCCCTGCCCTTTGGGCTTGGAACCCTAACTAGAACTGCAAGCAGTTATCAACGGGTTCCAAGCCCCCAGCGCCAGTCGCCTACCCGGCCCCGCCCTCCACTTCGCCAGTCCTCACGCGGTCCTGCCCCAAAAACACGTTCTCCCGCCGGCGTTCGTCAGCTCACTTCAACCGGCGCAATGAAAGTAACACTCAGGATACGTCATTAAACCTGCAAAGCCTATACACATATCTTTCAGAGGCATGGCTGACTCCTCAATCGTGATTACAATGGAATTCCACTGTTTCCTTATTAAAGAACGTGAAGATTTAATGAGTGAGGTTATCAAACAATGATCTATACATCAACAGAATATTACCAATAACATAAACACTTGATAATGTCTTTAGATTTAAAAGATTTTCAACAAAAACTATGAGTTTCATTTTGTGACTTACTGAACAAATGTTTTAAAAAATCATGAAAAATACATAAATCATCCTAAAATTACCAAAATATTCTCACATGGCAGTGTTAACATGCGGAATAATATGATGTTGTTTTTAAATCAGTAGACTCAAAGCTTTTTTGAAGAAAAATTGGGAAATATAACTATAAAGGTCACAACAAAAATAAAAATATTCATAAAAAAATAGTGCTACTTTCTAAAATTAGGAGAAAAATCTCAGATCACCATAGGTACATGTGGGATGTTATAAATGGCTTATATTTACTGTATACCTAAAAAGCTTTCTAACAAAAATTAATTACGTTGTTGTCCAAATATACAGAAAAACTGGTAAAAAGTTAAAAATTCATTAAAAATATACGCTTTTGTACAGAAATCTCAAAATATTCCCAGGTTGCCTCTGTGATGTGAGAATTCTTCTTATATTTTTGTTGGGGTCATAAATGTAAAACTGTACTTACAATAAAATAATACTTGCATTAGTGGCTGTAGACAAAAATATGTCCTATAATTAAACACTAGGGGGAGCTCAAATCAAGACGACATTTTTTTTTGTTTCATAACCCACCTAAGAGTGAACTTTGTGGCAAATTACAAGAAGATTGTGAGAACAGAATTTGCGCTACAATTGCTAGCCTAAAAACGTATTTTCGTAAATATAAAGCGCAAACCTCTTTGTGGAGCTGCGGCTTTCGTGACATAAGCTCTAGCCTATTCATTTAACACAATCTGGAAATCTTAGCCTCTTACATGCAAATAGTGATTTTTAGGAAATTTTTCAAATTTGAAATTTTAAATGATCATAAACCACGCCCACTTTGATCAATCATTACCATATTGATAATGTAGTCTTAAGACTTTATAGTGATGACAGCCACTAAGTTTCGTGCCGATCCATTTAGCCGGTTCAGCAGTATAATTTCTTCCCAGTTATAGCGCCCCCTATTGTTTAATCAAGTTGAAAACCAGGACATACACTTGAATTGACCTTACGTATGACTGTTATGAACAGCTTTGAAAAATGTCAAAATCTCTTGAAGTTACGCTAAAAAAAACTTTTTCATTCCCAAAAAATTATTTTAAAAAATCATATTTAAAAAAATAAGCAAATTATCGAAAATCCCTTCACATCTTTTGGTCAGCCGCTCCTCCTCTCTTGTCAGGGAAAGTTTTGATGTGATTGAGTTTGACGGCCGGGAGGAGTTAACGAAAGTACGTTGGACTTACTATGCAAATTTCTACTAATTTGCATAAGTTTAAAACATTTTTTAAATTACTCATCTAAATTTGACTGACTCAAAGAACACATTGGAATAGATCATTTGTTTTTTTTACAAAAGAAATGGGGAGAAACATGCCAAAAATATTTTTGGGGTACCAGAGCGCCACCTATTGGACAAAATTCAAAAAATTTTCTGTGATTGTAGATGTCACGATGACTGATATGAATTGTAATTTTCTGTATAGAATATGTATTTTTCATGAGTAAAAGGGCGAAAATTTTTAAAGCCTATAAGCCACGCCCACTTTTTAATCATTTTCAAAATGTAGCTTAAGGGTCCGACGATTAACATATGTGCCAAGTTCTGTGGAAATCCATCAAGCCGTTTAGCTGAAACAAACTTTTTGACTCTTTAGCGCCCCCTATTGGTGAATCCAAACAAAATGGGGTAGATAGGACTTACCGCTCATACTTTGTAAGGTTCTAGAGTCTCATCAATTTATTTTGAGAAATGGTGAAGATATCATCAATTAACACATGTGCTAGCTAGCGCACTGATTTTGACATGGTGTCATTAGCCCAATTTTCAATATTTCTGCATTTTTCTTCATCACAACAACTTAGCCTAGTCCATAGATCACATGTACGAAGTTTGAAGTTGATTCGACGAAAAATGTCGAATAGGTGATTAAAACTAAGTTTTGCATTTTTTGCGATCTAGCAAAAAATCTAGTTAGGCGGAAATGGGCGTGGCCAATACAAAAAAGATGGAGAATCAATCAAGGATCATGTGCATATAAAGTTTTTGACTGTAGGACCTACGGTTTGGGAGCTAGTAGCTGAAACGTGTTGACCTCTGCAATAGCGCCACCTAGGTGACCCGGGGTCCAAATTTTCGAATCTGAGTAGCGGTCAGGATTTTCTATCAGACTGCCTTGTCAGATTTTTCCTTGCAATTTCAGGCTCTTGCGCCCATACAGACACAGCGGAGAAGAATAATAATAATAAATAATAAATAATAAATAATGAAAAATCCGTAGAAAAACAATAGGGTTCCCTGCCCTTTGGGCTTGGAACCCTAATAATGAAAAATCCGTAGAAAAACAATAGGGTTCCCTGCCCTTTGGGCTTGGAACCCTAACTAGAACTGCAAGCAGTTATCAACGGGTTCCAAGCCCCCAGCGCCAGTCGCCCACCCGCCCCGCCCTCAACTTCGCCAGTCCTCACGCGGTCCCGCCCCAAAAACACGTTCTCCCGCCGGCGTCCCGTCAGCTCACTTCAACCGGCGCAATGAAAGTAACACTCAGGATACGTCATTAAACCTGCAAAGCCTATACACATATCTTTCAGAGGCATGGCTGACTTCTCAATCGTGATTACAATGGAATTCCACTGTTTCCTTATTAAAGAACGTGAAGATTTAATGAGTGAGATTATCAAACAATCATCTATACATCAACAGAATATTACAAATAACATAAAGACTTGATAATGTCTTTAGATTTAATAGATTTTCAACAAAAACAATGAGTTTCATTTTGTGACTTACTGATCAATTGTTTTAAAAAATCATGAAAAATACATAAATCATCATAAAATTACCAAAATATTCTCACATGGCAGTGTTAACATGCGGAATAATATGATGTTGTTTTTAAATCAGTTGACTCAAAGCTTTTTTGAAGAAAAATTAGGAAATATAACTATAAAGGTCACAACAAAAATTTAAATATTCATAAAAAAATAGTGCTACTTTCTATAATTAGGAGAAAAATCTCAGATCACCATAGGTACGTGTGGAATGTTGTAAATGGCTTATATTTACTGTATACCTAAAAAGTTTTCTAACAAAAATTAATTACGTTGTTGTCCAACTATACAGAAAAACTGGTAAAAAGTTAAAAATTAATTAAAAATCTATGCTTTCGTACAGAAATCTCAAAATATTCCCAGGTTGCCTCTGTGACGTGAGAATTCTTCTAATATTTTTGTTGGGGTCATAAATGTAAAACTGTACTTACAATAAAATAATATTTTCATTAGTGTCTGTAGACAAAAATATGTCCTAAAATTAAACACAAGGGGGAGCTCATATCAAGACGACATTTTTTTTGTTTCATAAACCACCTAAGAGTGAACTTTGTAGCAAATTACAAGAAGGTTGTGAGAACAGAATTTGCGCTACAATTGCTAGCCTAAAAATGTATTTTCATAAATATAAAGCGTAAACCTCAACATGGAGCTGCGGCTTTCGTGACATAAGCTCTAGCCTATCCAGCTAACACAATCTGGAAATCTTAGCCTCTTACATGCAAATAATGATTTTTAGGAAATTTTTCAAATTTGAAATTTTAAATGATCATAAGCCACGCCCACTTTGATAAATCATTACCATATTGATAATGTAATCTTAAGACTCTATAGTGATGACAACCACTAAGTTTCGTGCAGATCCATTTAGCCAGTTCAGCAGTATAATTTCTTCCCAGTTATAGCGCCCCCTATTGTTTAATCAAGTTGAAAACCAGGACATACACTTGAATTGACCTTAGGTATGACTGTTATGAACAGCTTTGAAAAATGTCAAAATCTTTTGAAGTTACTCTAAAAAAACTTTTTCATTCTCCAAAATTTAAAAAAAAAATCATATTAAAAAAAATAAGCAAATTATCCAAAATCCCTTCACATCTTTTGGTCAGCCGCTCCTCCTCTCTTGTCAGGGAAAGATGTGATGTGATTGAGTTTGACGGCCGGGAGGAGTTAACGAAAGTACGTTGGACTTACTATGCAAATTTCTACTAATTTGCATAAGTTTAAAACATTTTTTAAAATACTCATCTAAATTTGACTGACTCAATGAACATACTGGATGAGATCATTTGTTTTTTTACGAAAGTAATGGGGAGAAACATGCCAAAAATATTTTTGGGGTACCACAGCGCCACCTATTGGACAAAATTCAAAAAAATTTCTGTGATTGTAGATGTCATTATGACTGATATGAATTGTAATTTTCTGTATAGAATATGTATTTTTCAGGAGTAAATGGGCGAAAACGTTTAAAGCCTATTTATAGCCTATAAGCCACGCCCACTTTTTAATCATTTTCAAAATATAGCTTAAGGGTCCGATGATTAACATATGTGCCAAGTTCTGTGGAAATCCATCAAGCCGTTTAGCTGAAACAAACTTTTTGACTCTTTAGCGCCCCCTATTGGTGAATCCACACAAAATCGGGTAGATAGGGCTTACCGCTCATACTTCATAAGGGTGTAGAGTCTCATCAATTTATCTTGAGAAATGGTGAAGATATCATCAATTACCACATGTGCTAGCTAGCACACTGATTTTGACATGGTGTCATTAGCCCAATTTTCAATATTTCTGCCTTTTTCTTCATCACCACAACTTATCTTAGTCCATAGATCATATGTACGAAGTTTGAAGTTGATTCGACGAAAAATGACGAATAGGTGATTAAAAGTAAGTTTTGAGTTTTTTGCGATCTAGCAAAAAATCTAGTTAGGCGGAAATGGGCGTGGCCAATACAAAAAAGATGGAGAATCACCCAAGGATCATGTACATATAAAGTTTATGACTGTAGGACCTACGGTTTGGGAGCTAGTAGCTGAAACGTGTTGACCTCCGCAATAGCGCCACCTAGGTGACGCGGGGTCCAAATTTTCGAATCTGAGTAGCGGTCAGGATTTTGTATCAGACTGCCATGTCAGATTTTTCCTGGCAATTTCTGGCTCCTGCCCCCATACAAACGTAGCGGAGAAGAATAATAAATAACTAGAACTGCAAGCAGTTATCAACGGGTTCCAAGCCACCAGCGCCAGTCGCCCACCCGCCCCGCCCTCAACTTCGCCAGTCCTCACGCGGTCCCGCCCCAAAAACACGTTCTCCCGCCGGCGTCCCGTCAGCTCACTTCAACCGGCGCAATGAAAGTAACACTCAGGATACGTCATTAAACCTGCAAATCCTATACACATCTTTCAGAGGCATGGCTGACTTCTCAATCGTGATTACAATGGAATTCCACTGTTTCCTTATTAAAGAACGTGAAGATTTAATGAGTGAGATTATCAAACAATAATCTATACATCAACAGAATATTACAAACAACATAAATACTTGATAATGTCTTTAGATTTAATTGATTTTCAACAAAAACAATGAGTTTCATTTTGTGACTTACTGACCAAATGTTTCAAAAAATCATGAAAAATACATAACTCATCATAAAATTACCAAAATATTCTCACATGGCAGTGTTGACATGTGGAATAATATGATGTTGTTTTTAAATCAGTAGACTCAAAGCTTTTTTGAAGAAAAATCAGTAAATATAACTGTAAGGGTCACAGTCAAAATTAAAATATTCATAAAAAAATAGTGCTACTTTCTAAAATTTATAGAAAAATCTCAGATCACCATAGGTACATGTTGAATGTTGTAATTGGTTTATATTTACTGTATACCTAAAAAACTTTCTAACAAAAATTAATTACGTTGTTGTCCAACTATACAGAAAAACTGGCAAAAAGTTAAAAAATCATTAAAAATCAATGCTTTCGTACAAAAATCTCAAAATATTCCGAGATTGCCTCTGTGATGTGAGAATTCTTTTTATATTTTTGTTGGGGTCATAAATGTAAAATTGTACCTACAATAAAATAATATTTGCGTTAGTTGCTGTAGACAAAAATATGTCCTATAATTAAACACAAGGGGGAGCTCAAATCAAGACGACATTTTTTTTTGTTTCATAAACCACCTAAGAGTGAACTTTATGGCAAATGTCAAGAAGATTGTGAAAACAGAATTTGCGCTACAATTGCTAGCCTAAAAATGTATTTTTGTAAATTTAAAGCGCAAACATCTTCGTGGAGCTGCGGTTTTCAATATCTAAGCTCATGGCTATCCAGTTAACATAATCTGGAAAACGTAGCTTCTTACATGAAAATAATGATTTTTAGGAAATTTTTCAAATTTGAAATTTTAAATGATCATAAACCACGCCCACATTGATCAATCATTACCATATTGATAATGTAGTCTTAAGACTCTACAATGATGACAACCACTAAGTTTCGTGCAGATCCATTTAACCAGGTCAGCAGTATAATGTATTGCTATTTATAGCGCCCCCTATTGTTTAATCAAGGTGAAAATCAAGACATACACTTGAATTGACCTTAGGTTTGATTGTTATGAACACCTTTGAAAAATGTCAAAATCTTTTGAAGTTACGCTAAAAAAACTTTTTCATTCCCAAAAAATGATTTAAAAAAATCATAATAAAAAAAATAAGCAAATTATCCAAAATCCCTTCACATCTTTTGGTCAGCCGCTCCTCCTCTCTTGTCAGGGAAAGTTGTGATGTGATTGAGTTTGACGGCTGGGAGGAGTTAACGAAAGTACGTTAGACTTACTATGCACATTTCTGCTAATTTGCATAAGTTTAAAACATTTTTTAAAATACTCATCTAAATTTGACTGACTCAATGAACACACTGGATGAGATTATTTGTTTTTTTACGTAAGAAATGGGGAGAAACATGCCAAAAATATTTTTGGGGTACCACAGCGCCACCTATTGGACCAAATTCAAAAAAATTTCTGTGATTGTAGATGTCACTATGACTGATAAGAATTGTAATTTTCTGTTTAGAATATATATTTTTCATGAGTAAAAGGGCGAAAAATTTTAAAGCCTATAAGCCACGCCCACTTTTTAATCATTTTCAAAATGTAGCTTAAGGGTCCGATGACTAACATATGTGCCAAGTTCTGGGGAAATCCATCAAGCCGTTTAGCTCAAACAAACTTTTTGACTCTTTAGCGCCCCCTATTGGTGAATCCAAACAAAATGGGGTAGATAGGGCTTACCGCTCATACTTCATAAGGGTCTAGAGTCTCATCAGTTTATCTTGAGAAATGGTGAAGATATCATCAATTACCACATGTGCTAGCTAGCGCGCTGATTTTGACATGGTGTCATTAGCCCAATTTTCAATATTTCTGCATTTTTCTTCATCACAACAACTTAGCTTAGTCCATAGATCACATGTACGAAGTTTGAAGTTGATTCGACAAAAAATGATGAATAGGTGATTAAAAGTAAGTTTTGCGTTTTTTGCGATCTAGCAAAAAATCTAGTTAGGCGGAAATGGGCGTGGCCAATACAAAAAAGATGGAGAATCATCCAAGGATCATGGACATATAAAGTTTTTGACTATAGGACCTACGGTTTGGGAGCTAGTAGCTAAAACGTGTTGACCTCCGCAATAGCGCCACCTAGGTGACGCGGGGTCCAAATTTTCGAATCTGAGTAGCGGTCAGGATTTTCTATCAGACTGCCATGTCAGATTTTCCCTGGCAATTTCAGGCTCTTGCGCCCATACAGACACAGCGGAGAAGAATAATAATAATAAATAACTAGAACTGCAAGCAGTTATCAACGGGTTCCAAGCCCCCAGCGCCAGTCGCCCACCCGGCCCCGCCCTCACCTTCGCCGGTCCTCACGCGGTCCCGCCCCAAAAACACGTTCTCCCGCCGGCGTCCCGTCAGCTCACTTCAACCGGCGCAATGAAAGTAACACTCAGGATACGTCATTAAACCTGCAAAGCCTATACACATCTTTCAGAGGCATGGCTGACTTCTCAATCGTGATTACAATGGAATTCCACTGTTTCCTTATTAAAGAACGTGAAGATTTAATGAGTGAGATTATCAAACAATAATCTATACATCAACAGAATATTACAAACAACATAAATACTTGATAATGTCTTTAGATTTAATTGATTTTCAACAAAAACAATGAGTTTCATTTTGTGACTTACTGACCAAATGTTTCAAAAAATCATAAAAAATACATAACTCATCATAAAATTACCAAAATATTCTCACATGGCAGTGTTGACATGTGGAATAATATGATGTTGTTTTTAAATCAGTAGACTCAAAGCTTTTTTGAAGAAAAATCAGTAAATATAACTGTAAGGGTCACAGTCAAAATTAAAATATTCATAAAAAAATAGTGCTACTTTCTAAAATTTATAGAAAAATCTCAGATCACCATAGGTACATGTTGAATGTTGTAATTGGTTTATATTTACTGTATACCTAAAAAACTTTCTAACAAAAATTAATTACGTTGTTGTCCAACTATACAGAAAAACTGGCAAAAAGTTAAAAAATCATTAAAAATCAATGCTTTCGTACAAAAATCTCAAAATATTCCGAGATTGCCTCTGTGATGTGAGAATTCTTTTTATATTTTTGTTGGGGTCATAAATGTAAAATTGTACCTACAATAAAATAATATTTGCGTTAGTTGCTGTAGACAAAAATATGTCCTATAATTAAACACAAGGGGGAGCTCAAATCAAGACGACATTTTTTTTTGTTTCATAAACCACCTAAGAGTGAACTTTATGGCAAATGTCAAGAAGATTGTGAAAACAGAATTTGCGCTACAATTGCTAGCCTAAAAATGTATTTTTGTAAATTTAAAGCGCAAACATCTTCGTGGAGCTGCGGTTTTCAATATCTAAGCTCATGGCTATCCAGTTAACATAATCTGGAAAACGTAGCTTCTTACATGAAAATAATGATTTTTAGGAAATTTTTCAAATTTGAAATTTTAAATGATCATAAACCACGCCCACATTGATCAATCATTACCATATTGATAATGTAGTCTTAAGACTCTACAATGATGACAACCACTAAGTTTCGTGCAGATCCATTTAACCAGGTCAGCAGTATAATGTATTGCTATTTATAGCGCCCCCTATTGTTTAATCAAGGTGAAAATCAAGACATACACTTGAATTGACCTTAGGTTTGACTGTTATGAACACCTTTGAAAAATGTCAAAATCTTTTGAAGTTACGCTAAAAAAACTTTTTCATTCCCAAAAAATGATTTAAAAAAATCATAATAAAAAAAATAAGCAAATTATCCAAAATCCCTTCACATCTTTTGGTCAGCCGCTCCTCCTCTCTTGTCAGGGAAAGTTGTGATGTGATTGAGTTTGACGGCTGGGAGGAGTTAACGAAAGTACGTTGGACTTACTATGCACATTTCTGCTAATTTGCATAAGTTTAAAACATTTTTTAAAATACTCATCTAAATTTGACTGACTCAATGAACACACTGGATGAGATTATTTGTTTTTTTACGTAAGAAATGGGGAGAAACATGCCAAAAATATTTTTGGGGTACCACAGCGCCACCTATTGGACCAAATTCAAAAAATTTTCTGTGATTGTAGATGTCACTATGACTGATAAGAATTGTAATTTTCTGTTTAGAATATATATTTTTCATGAGTAAAAGGGCGAAAAATTTTAAAGCCTATAAGCCACGCCCACTTTTTAATCATTTTCAAAATGTAGCTTAAGGGTCCGATGACTAACATATGTGCCAAGTTCTGGGGAAATCCATCAAGCCGTTTAGCTCAAACAAACTTTTTGACTCTTTAGCGCCCCCTATTGGTGAATCCAAACAAAATGGGGTAGATAGGGCTTACCGCTCATACTTCATAAGGGTCTAGAGTCTCATCAGTTTATCTTGAGAAATGGTGAAGATATCATCAATTACCACATGTGCTAGCTAGCGCGCTGATTTTGACATGGTGTCATTAGCCCAATTTTCAATATTTCTGCATTTTTCTTCATCACAACAACTTAGCTTAGTCCATAGATCACATGTACGAAGTTTGAAGTTGATTCGACAAAAAATGATGAATAGGTGATTAAAAGTAAGTTTTGCGTTTTTTGCGATCTAGCAAAAAATCTAGTTAGGCGGAAATGGGCGTGGCCAATACAAAAAAGATGGAGAATCATCCAAGGATCATGGACATATAAAGTTTTTGACTATAGGACCTACGGTTTGGGAGCTAGTAGCTAAAACGTGTTGACCTCCGCAATAGCGCCACCTAGGTGACGCGGGGTCCAAATTTTCGAATCTGAGTAGCGGTCAGGATTTTCTATCAGACTGCCATGTCAGATTTTCCCTGGCAATTTCAGGCTCTTGCGCCCATACAGACACAGCGGAGAAGAATAATAATAATAAATAATAAATAATAAATAATGAAAAATCCGTAGAAAAACAATAGGGTTCCCTGCCCTTTGGGCTTGGAACCCTAATAAACTAGAACTGCAAGCAGTTATCAACGGGTTCCAAGCCACCAGCGCCAGTCGCCCACCCGGCCCCGCCCTCAACTTCGCCAGTCCTCACGCGGTCCCGCCCCAAAAACACCTTCTCCCGCCGGCGTCCCGTCAGCTCACTTCAACCGGCGCAATGAAAGTAACACTCAGGATACGTCATTAAACCTGCAAAGCCTATAGAGCTCCGGACCCCACGTGACTCTCAGTTAGTGGACGCCATTTTGGCATGCAAAAAAAGGTAAACAAACACGGATGTAACCACGAACATGAACGGGATCCGCTTGGATTTTACTTCGTCGGAGTTTACTTCACACTTTAAAACAGAAGAAATCGTTTTATATAGTCAGAAATTAAATAGACTAAACATCTCCGACCCTTACCGTGCCCCTGGGATACTTTTTAAAAACGCCAGAAGCTGTCGGAGCCGCCTTCTTACCGGCACAACACCGGACCTGACCGGGGAACCCCTTGGGATTCCCCCGGCCGGAGGAGCTGGGGAGAAGGTCTGGGACTCTCGACTCTACTGCCCGCTCCGACGCCAGAAGCTGTCAGAGCAGACTTCATACCGGCACAACACCGGACCGACCGGGGAACCCCTTGGGATTCCCCCGGCCGGAGGAGCTGGGGAGAAGGTCTGGGACTCTCGACTCTACTGCCCGCTCCGACGCCAGAAGCTGTCAGAGCAGACTTCATACCGGCACAACACCGGACCGACCGGGGAACCCCTTGGGATTTACCCGGAGGAACTGGGTCCGGCACCGCGGTGCTCCGGCGGCTGGGGAGAGGGAAGTCATGCTACTGCCCCCGCAACCCGACTCCGGATACGCGGATGAAAATGGATGGATGGACGGACAAATAACAGATTTACACGTAAGTAGTCTCGGTGAGACAGATAATAGCAATCCAAAGTGCTTTTTATGTGTGATCTGATCAACCATTGCTTAAAAATGAAATACAGCTTAGCCGGTTAATTGCTGTGATCATAAAACACGTAAACGGCAGCACGCAGAACTAACGAGGCAACGTTTTACGTGATGTTTACTTGTTGCTATGAGTAATAAGACAGAAAAAGCCACGCCAAAATAAGTTTAGGAAGCCCACTAAGAATCATATTAAAAGCATTTAAAATAAATACCATACACAGTTGAGGAAACGTTGGTTTAAGTACCTGATATGAAGCGGTCGCTGCTTAAGCAAAATCCTTTACTCTCGGGATCCCACAGCTTCATTTTCGCCCGGTCACTAGCGCGTTTTATTACAATGATCCAACGTTTGTGGCGCTCCGGATCCTGGGGAATCCTGTAGATGGCTCATTCCTTATGTCGTCCGCGTCTGTTCTGCATCCTGGGGCACAACAGGAATCTACCATATTTCCCGTTTGATTGAGTTTTCTGACAATAACATATAGTCCAGCTGCCGGCTTCTGCATGCCAAAATGGCGCCGTTTTGATTTGAACTGTTGCATGCCGGGAGAAGTGACGTCAACTCCCGGAGCTCTATACACATATCTTTCAGAGGCATGGCTGACTTCTCTATCGTGATTACAATGGAATTCCACTGTTTGCTTATTAAAGAACGTGAAGATTTAATGAGTGAGATTATCAAACAATGATCTATACATCAACAGAATATTACAAATAACATCAATACTTGATAATGTCTTTAGATTTAAAAGATTTTCAACAAAAACTACGAGTTTCATTTTGGGACTTACTGACCAAATGTTTTAAAAAATCATGAAAAATACATAAATCATCATAAAATTACCAAAATATTCTCACATGGCAGTGTTAACATGCGGAATAATATGATGTTGTTTTTAAATCAGTAGACTCAAAGCTTTTTTGAAGAAAAATTGGGAAATATAACTATAAAGGTCACAACAAAAATTAAAATATTCATAAAAGAATAGTGCTACTTTCTAAAATTAGGAGAAAAATCTCAGATCACCATAGGTACATGTGGAATGTTGTAAATGGCTTATATTTACTGTATACCTAAAAAGCTTTCTAACAAAAATTAATTACGTTGTTGTCCAACTATACAGAAAAACTGGTAAAAAGTTAAAAATTCATTAAAAATCTATGTTTTTGTACAGAAATCTCAAAATATTCCTAGCTTGCCTCTGTGATGTGAGAATTCTTCTTATATTTTTGTTGGGGTCATAAATGTAAAACTGTACTTACAATAAAATAATATTTGAATTAGTGGCTGTAGAAAAAAATATGTCCTATAATTAAACACTAGGGGGAGCTCAAATCAAGACGACATTTTTTTTATTTCATAAACCACCTAAGAGTGAACTTTGTGACAAATTACCAGAAGATTATGAGAACAGAATTTGCGCTACAATTGCTAGCCTAAAAATGTATTTTTGTAAATATAAAGCGCAAACCTCTTTGTGGAGCTGCGGCTTTCGTGACATAAGCTCTAGCCTATCCAGTTAACACAATCTGGAAATCTTAGCCTCTTACATGCAAATAGTGATTTTTAGGAAATTTTTCAAATTTGAAATTTTAAATGATCATAAACCACGCCCACTTTGATCAATCATTACCATATTGATAATGTAGTCTTAAGCCTCTATAGTGATGACAACCACTAAGTTTCGTGCAGATCCATTTAGCCGGTTAAGCAGTATAATTGCTTCCCAGTTATAGCGCCCCCTATTGTTTAATCAAGTTGAAAACCAGGACATACACTTGAATTGACCTTAGGTATGACTGTTATGAACAGCTTTGAAAAATGTCAAAATCTTTTGAAGTTATGCTAAAAAAACTTTTTCATTCCCAAAAAATTATTTAAAAAAATCATATTAAAAAAAATAAGCAAATTATCCAAAATCCCTTCACATCTTTTGGTCAGCCGCTCCTCCTCTCTTGTCAGGGAAAGTTGTGATGTGATTGAGTTTGACGGCCGGGAGGAGTTAACGAAAGTACGCTGGACTTACTATGCAAATTTCTACTAATTTGCATAAGTTTAAAACATTTTTTAAAATACTCATCTAAATTTGACTGACTCAATGAACACACTGGATGAGATCATTTGTTTTTTTACAAAAGAAATGGGGAGAAACATGCCAAAAATATTTTTGGGGTACCACAGCGCCACCTATTGGACAAAATTCAAAAAATTTTCTTTGATTGTAGATGTCACTATGACTGATATGAATTGTAATTTTCTGTATAGAATATGTATTTTTCATGAGTAAAAGGGCGAAAATTTTTAAAGCCTATAAGCCACGCCCACTTTTTAATCATTTTCAAAATATAGCTTAAGGGTCCGATGATTAACATATCTGCCAAGTTCTGTGGAAATCCATCAAGCCGTTTAGCTGGAACAAGCTTTTTGACTCTTTAGCGCCCCCTATTGGTGAATCCAAACAAAATGGGGTAGATAGGGCTTACCGCTCATCCTTCATAAGGGTCTAGAGTCTCATCAATTTATCTTGAGAAATGGTGAAGATATCATCAATTACCACATGTGCTAGCTAGCGCACTGATTTTGACATGGTGTCATTAGCCCAATTTTCAATATTTCTGCATTTTTCTTCATCACAACAACTTACCTTAGTCCACAGATCATATGTACGAAGGTTGAAGTTGATTCGACGAAAAATGTCGAATAGGTGTTTAAAACTAAGTTTTGCATTTTTTGCGATATAGCAAAAAATCTAGTTAGGCGGAAATGGGCGTGGCCAATACAAAAAAGATGGAGAATCAATCAAGGATCATGTACATATAAAGTTTTTGACTGTAGGACCTACGGTTTGGGAGCTAGTAGCTCAAACGTGTTGACCTCCGCAATAGCGCCACCTAGGTGACACGGGGTCCAAATTCTCGAACCTGAGTAGCGGTCAGGATTTTCTATCAGACTGCCATGTCAGATTTTCCCTGGCAATTTCAGGCTCTTGCGCCCATACAGACACAGCGGAGAAGAATAATAATAACTAGAACTGCAAGCAGTTATCAACGGGTTCCAAGCCACCAGCGCCAGTCGCCCACCCGGCCCCGCCCTCAACTTCGCCAGTCCTCACGCGGTCCCGCCCCAAAAACACCTTCTCCCGCCGGCGTCCCGTCAGCTCACTTCAACCGGCGCAATGAAAGTAACACTCAGGATACGTCATTAAACCTGCAAAGCCTATAGAGCTCCGGACCCCACGTGACTCTCAGTTAGTGGACGCCATTTTGGCATGCAAAAAAAGGTAAACAAACACGGATGTAACCACGAACATGAACGGGATCCGCTTGGATTTTACTTCGTCGGAGTTTACTTCACACTTTAAAACAGAAGAAATCGTTTTATATAGTCAGAAATTAAATAGACTAAACATCTCCGACCCTTACCGTGCCCCTGGGATACTTTTTAAAAACGCCAGAAGCTGTCGGAGCCGCCTTCTTACCGGCACAACACCGGACCTGACCGGGGAACCCCTTGGGATTCCCCCGGCCGGAGGAGCTGGGGAGAAGGTCTGGGACTCTCGACTCTACTGCCCGCTCCGACGCCAGAAGCTGTCAGAGCAGACTTCATACCGGCACAACACCGGACCGACCGGGGAACCCCTTGGGATTCCCCCGGCCGGAGGAGCTGGGGAGAAGGTCTGGGACTCTCGACTCTACTGCCCGCTCCGACGCCAGAAGCTGTCAGAGCAGACTTCATACCGGCACAACACCGGACCGACCGGGGAACCCCTTGGGATTTACCCGGAGGAACTGGGTCCGGCACCGCGGTGCTCCGGCGGCTGGGGAGAGGGAAGTCATGCTACTGCCCCCGCAACCCGACTCCGGATACGCGGATGAAAATGGATGGATGGACGGACAAATAACAGATTTACACGTAAGTAGTCTCGGTGAGACAGATAATAGCAATCCAAAGTGCTTTTTATGTGTGATCTGATCAACCATTGCTTAAAAATGAAATACAGCTTAGCCGGTTAATTGCTGTGATCATAAAACACGTAAACGGCAGCACGCAGAACTAACGAGGCAACGTTTTACGTGATGTTTACTTGTTGCTATGAGTAATAAGACAGAAAAAGCCACGCCAAAATAAGTTTAGGAAGCCCACTAAGAATCATATTAAAAGCATTTAAAATAAATACCATACACAGTTGAGGAAACGTTGGTTTAAGTACCTGATATGAAGCGGTCGCTGCTTAAGCAAAATCCTTTACTCTCGGGATCCCACAGCTTCATTTTCGCCCGGTCACTAGCGCGTTTTATTACAATGATCCAACGTTTGTGGCGCTCCGGATCCTGGGGAATCCTGTAGATGGCTCATTCCTTATGTCGTCCGCGTCTGTTCTGCATCCTGGGGCACAACAGGAATCTACCATATTTCCCGTTTGATTGAGTTTTCTGACAATAACATATAGTCCAGCTGCCGGCTTCTGCATGCCAAAATGGCGCCGTTTTGATTTGAACTGTTGCATGCCGGGAGAAGTGACGTCAACTCCCGGAGCTCTATACACATATCTTTCAGAGGCATGGCTGACTTCTCTATCGTGATTACAATGGAATTCCACTGTTTGCTTATTAAAGAACGTGAAGATTTAATGAGTGAGATTATCAAACAATGATCTATACATCAACAGAATATTACAAATAACATCAATACTTGATAATGTCTTTAGATTTAAAAGATTTTCAACAAAAACTACGAGTTTCATTTTGGGACTTACTGACCAAATGTTTTAAAAAATCATGAAAAATACATAAATCATCATAAAATTACCAAAATATTCTCACATGGCAGTGTTAACATGCGGAATAATATGATGTTGTTTTTAAATCAGTAGACTCAAAGCTTTTTTGAAGAAAAATTGGGAAATATAACTATAAAGGTCACAACAAAAATTAAAATATTCATAAAAGAATAGTGCTACTTTCTAAAATTAGGAGAAAAATCTCAGATCACCATAGGTACATGTGGAATGTTGTAAATGGCTTATATTTACTGTATACCTAAAAAGCTTTCTAACAAAAATTAATTACGTTGTTGTCCAACTATACAGAAAAACTGGTAAAAAGTTAAAAATTCATTAAAAATCTATGTTTTTGTACAGAAATCTCAAAATATTCCTAGCTTGCCTCTGTGATGTGAGAATTCTTCTTATATTTTTGTTGGGGTCATAAATGTAAAACTGTACTTACAATAAAATAATATTTGAATTAGTGGCTGTAGAAAAAAATATGTCCTATAATTAAACACTAGGGGGAGCTCAAATCAAGACGACATTTTTTTTATTTCATAAACCACCTAAGAGTGAACTTTGTGACAAATTACCAGAAGATTATGAGAACAGAATTTGCGCTACAATTGCTAGCCTAAAAATGTATTTTTGTAAATATAAAGCGCAAACCTCTTTGTGGAGCTGCGGCTTTCGTGACATAAGCTCTAGCCTATCCAGTTAACACAATCTGGAAATCTTAGCCTCTTACATGCAAATAGTGATTTTTAGGAAATTTTTCAAATTTGAAATTTTAAATGATCATAAACCACGCCCACTTTGATCAATCATTACCATATTGATAATGTAGTCTTAAGCCTCTATAGTGATGACAACCACTAAGTTTCGTGCAGATCCATTTAGCCGGTTAAGCAGTATAATTGCTTCCCAGTTATAGCGCCCCCTATTGTTTAATCAAGTTGAAAACCAGGACATACACTTGAATTGACCTTAGGTATGACTGTTATGAACAGCTTTGAAAAATGTCAAAATCTTTTGAAGTTATGCTAAAAAAACTTTTTCATTCCCAAAAAATTATTTAAAAAAATCATATTAAAAAAAATAAGCAAATTATCCAAAATCCCTTCACATCTTTTGGTCAGCCGCTCCTCCTCTCTTGTCAGGGAAAGTTGTGATGTGATTGAGTTTGACGGCCGGGAGGAGTTAACGAAAGTACGCTGGACTTACTATGCAAATTTCTACTAATTTGCATAAGTTTAAAACATTTTTTAAAATACTCATCTAAATTTGACTGACTCAATGAACACACTGGATGAGATCATTTGTTTTTTTACAAAAGAAATGGGGAGAAACATGCCAAAAATATTTTTGGGGTACCACAGCGCCACCTATTGGACAAAATTCAAAAAATTTTCTGTGATTGTAGATGTCACTATGACTGATATGAATTGTAATTTTCTGTATAGAATATGTATTTTTCATGAGTAAAAGGGCGAAAATTTTTAAAGCCTATAAGCCACGCCCACTTTTTAATCATTTTCAAAATATAGCTTAAGGGTCCGATGATTAACATATCTGCCAAGTTCTGTGGAAATCCATCAAGCCGTTTAGCTGGAACAAGCTTTTTGACTCTTTAGCGCCCCCTATTGGTGAATCCAAACAAAATGGGGTAGATAGGGCTTACCGCTCATCCTTCATAAGGGTCTAGAGTCTCATCAATTTATCTTGAGAAATGGTGAAGATATCATCAATTACCACATGTGCTAGCTAGCGCACTGATTTTGACATGGTGTCATTAGCCCAATTTTCAATATTTCTGCATTTTTCTTCATCACAACAACTTACCTTAGTCCACAGATCATATGTACGAAGGTTGAAGTTGATTCGACGAAAAATGTCGAATAGGTGTTTAAAACTAAGTTTTGCATTTTTTGCGATATAGCAAAAAATCTAGTTAGGCGGAAATGGGCGTGGCCAATACAAAAAAGATGGAGAATCAATCAAGGATCATGTACATATAAAGTTTTTGACTGTAGGACCTACGGTTTGGGAGCTAGTAGCTCAAACGTGTTGACCTCCGCAATAGCGCCACCTAGGTGACACGGGGTCCAAATTCTCGAACCTGAGTAGCGGTCAGGATTTTCTATCAGACTGCCATGTCAGATTTTCCCTGGCAATTTCAGGCTCTTGCGCCCATACAGACACAGCGGAGAAGAATAATAATAATAAATAATAAATAATAAATAATGAAAAATCCGTAGAAAAACAATAGGGTTCCCTGCCCTTTGGGCTTGGAACCCTAATAAACTAGAACTGCAAGCAGTTATCAACGGGTTCCAAGCCCCCAGCGCCAGTCGCCCACCCGCCCCGCCCTCAACTTCGCCAGTCCTCACGCGGTCCCGCCCCAAAAACACATTCTCCCGCCGGCGTCCCGTCAGCTCACTTCAACCGGCGCAATGAAAGTAACACTCAGGATACGTCATTAAACCTGCAAAGCCTATACACATATCTTTCAGAGGCATGGCTGACTTCTCAATCGTGATTACAATGGAATTCCACTGTTTCCTTATTAAAGAACGTGAAGATTTAATGAGTGAGATTATCAAACAATCATCTATACATCAACAGAATATTACAAATAACATAAAGACTTGATAATGTCTTTAGATTTAATAGATTTTCAACAAAAACAATGAGTTTCATTTTGTGACTTACTGATCAATTGTTTTAAAAAATCATGAAAAATACATAAATCATCATAAAATTACCAAAATATTCTCACATGGCAGTGTTAACATGCGGAATAATATGATGTTGTTTTTAAATCAGTTGACTCAAAGCTTTTTTGAAGAAAAATTAGGAAATATAACTATAAAGGTCACAACAAAAATTTAAATATTCATAAAAAAATAGTGCTACTTTCTATAATTAGGAGAAAAATCTCAGATCACCATAGGTACGTGTGGAATGTTGTAAATGGCTTATATTTACTGTATACCTAAAAAGTTTTCTAACAAAAATTAATTACGTTGTTGTCCAACTATACAGAAAAACTGGTAAAAAGTTAAAAATTAATTAAAAATCTATGCTTTTGTACAGAAATCTCAAAATATTCCCAGGTTGCCTCTGTGACGTGAGAATTCTTCTTATATTTTTGTTGGGGTCATAAATGTAAAACTGTACTTACAATAAAATAATATTTGCATTAGTGTCTGTAGACAAAAATATGTCCTAAAATTAAACACAAGGGGGAGCTCATATCAAGACGACATTTTTTTTGTTTCATAAACCACCTAAGAGTGAACTTTGTGGCAAATTACAAGAAGGTTGTGAGAACAGAATTTGCGCTACAATTGCTAGCCTAAAAATGTATTTTCATAAATATAAAGCGTAAACCTCAACATGGAGCTGCGGCTTTCGTGACATAAGCTCTAGCCTATCCAGCTAACACAATCTGGAAATCTTAGCCTCTTACATGCAAATAATGATTTTTAGGAAATTTTTCAAATTTGAAATTTTAAATGATCATAAGCCACGCCCACTTTGATAAATCATTACCATATTGATAATGTAATCTTAAGACTCTATAGTGATGACAACCACTAAGTTTCGTGCAGATCCATTTAGCCAGTTCAGCAGTATAATTTCTTCCCAGTTATAGCGCCCCCTATTGTTTAATCAAGTTGAAAACCAGGACATACACTTGAATTGACCTTAGGTATGACTGTTATGAACAGCTTTGAAAAATGTCAAAATCTTTTGAAGTTACTCTAAAAAAACTTTTTCATTCTCCAAAATTTTTAAAAAAAATCATATAAAAAAAAATAAGCAAATTATCCAAAATCCCTTCACATCTTTTGGTCAGCCGCTCCTCCTCTCTTGTCAGGGAAAGATGTGATGTGATTGAGTTTGACGGCCGGGAGGAGTTAACGAAAGTACGTTGGACTTACTATGCAAATTTCTACTAATTTGCATAAGTTTAAAACATTTTTTAAAATACTCATCTAAATTTGACTGACTCAATGAACATACTGGATGAGATCATTTGTTTTTTTACGAAAGTAATGGGGAGAAACATGCCAAAAATATTTTTGGGGTACCACAGCGCCACCTATTGGACAAAATTCAAAAAATTTTCTGTGATTGTAGATGTCATTATGACTGATATGAATTGTAATTTTCTGTATAGAATATGTATTTTTCAGGAGTAAATGGGCGAAAACGTTTAAAGCCTATTTATAGCCTATAAGCCACGCCCACTTTTTAATCATTTTCAAAATATAGCTTAAGGGTCCGATGATTAACATATGTGCCAAGTTCTGTGGAAATCCATCAAGCCGTTTAGCTGAAACAAACTTTTTGACTCTTTAGCGCCCCCTATTGGTGAATCCACACAAAATCGGGTAGATAGGGCTTACCGCTCATACTTCATAAGGGTGTAGAGTCTCATCAATTTATCTTGAGAAATGGTGAAGATATCATCAATTACCACATGTGCTAGCTAGCACACTGATTTTGACATGGTGTCATTAGCCCAATTTTCAATATTTCTGCCTTTTTCTTCATCACCACAACTTATCTTAGTCCATAGATCATATGTACGAAGTTTGAAGTTGATTCGACGAAAAATGACGAATAGGTGATTAAAAGTAAGTTTTGAGTTTTTTGCGATCTAGCAAAAAATCTAGTTAGGCGGAAATGGGCGTGGCCAATACAAAAAAGATGGAGAATCACCCAAGGATCATGTACATATAAAGTTTATGACTGTAGGACCTACGGTTTGGGAGCTAGTAGCTGAAACGTGTTGACCTCCGCAATAGCGCCACCTAGGTGATGCGGGGTCCAAATTTTCGAATCTGAGTAGCGGTCAGGATTTTGTATCAGACTGCCATGTCAGATTTTTCCTGGCAATTTCTGGCTCCTGCCCCCATACAAACGTAGCGGAGAAGAATAATAAATAATAACTAGAACTGCAAGCAGTTATCAACGGGTTCCAAGCCACCAGCGCCAGTCGCCCACCCGCCCCGCCCTCAACTTCGCCAGTCCTCACGCGGTCCCGCCCCAAAAACACGTTCTCCCGCCGGCGTCCCGTCAGCTCACTTCAACCGGCGCAATGAAACTAACACTCAGGATACGTCATTAAACCGGCTAAGCCTATACACATATCTTTCAGAGGCATGGCTGACTTCTCAATCGTGATTACAATGGAATTCCACTGTTTCCTTATTAAAGAACGTGAAGATTTAATGAGTGAGATTATTAAACAATAATCTATACATCAACAGAATGTTACAAATAACATAAATACTTTATAATGTGTTTAGATTTAATAGATTTTCAACAAAAACAATGAGTTTCATTTTGTGACTTGCTGACCAAATGTTTAAAAAAATCATGAAAAATACACAACTCATCCTAAAATTACCAAAATATTCTCACATGGCAGTGGTAACATGCGGAATAATATGATGTTGTTTTTAAATCAGTAGACTCAAAGCTTTTTTAAAGAAAAATTGGGAAATATAACTATAAAGGTCACAACAAAAATTAAAATATTCATAAAAAAATAGTGCTACTTTCTAAAATTAGGAGAAAAATCTCAGATAACCATAGGTACATGTGGAATGTTGTAAATGGCTTATATTTACTGTATACCTAAAAAGCTTTCTAACAAAAATTAATTACGTTGTTGTCCAACTATACAAAATAACTGGCAAAAAGTAAAAAATTCATTAAAAATCAATGCTTTTGTACAAAAATCTCAAAATATTCCCAGATTGCCTCTGTGACGTGTGTATTGTGGTCATATTTTTGTAAGATCATAAATGTAAAACTTTTCTTACAATAAAATAATATTTGCATTAGTGGCTGTAGACAAAAATATGTCCTATAATTGAACACTAGGGGGAGCTCAAATCAAGACGACATTTTTTTTGTTTCATAAACCACCTAAGAGTGAACTTTGTGGTAAATTACAAGAAGATTGTGAGAACAGAATTTGTGCCACACTTGCTAGCGTAAAAATGTATTTTTGTTAATATAAAGCGCAAACCTCTTTGTGGAGCTGCGGCTATCGTGACATAAGCTCTAGCCTATCCAGTAACCACAATCTGGAAATCTTAGCCTCTTACATGCAAATAGTGATTTTTAGGAAATTTTTCAAATTTGAAATTTTAAATGATCGTAAACCACGCCCACTTTGATCAATCATTACCATATTGATAATGTAGTCTTAAGACTCTATAGTGATGACAACCACTAAGTTTCGTGCAGATCCATTTAGCTGGTTGAGCAGTATAATTTCTTCCCAGTTATAGCGCCCCCTATTGTTTAATCAAGTTGAAAACCAGGACATACACTTGAATTGACCTTAGGTATGAGTGTTATGAACAGCTTTGAAAAATGTCAAAATCTTTTGAAGTTACGCTAAAAAAACTTTTTCATTCCCAAAAAATTATTTAAAAAAATCATATTAAAAAAAATAAGCAAATTATCCAAAATCCCTTCACAACTTTTGGTCAGCCGCTCCCCCCCTCTTGTCAGGCAAAGTTGTGATGTGATTGAGTTTGACGGCCGGGAGGAGTTAACGAAAGTACGTTTGACTTACTATGCAAATTTCTACTAATTAGCATAAGTTTAAATTATTTTTTAAAATACTCATCTAAATTTGACTGACTCAATGAACATACTGGATGAGCCCATTTGTTTTTTTACTAAAACATTGAGGAGAGACATGCCAAAACCTTTTTTGGGGTACAACAGCGCCACCTATTGGACAAAATTCAAATTTATATCTGTGATTGTAGATGTCACTATGACTGATAAAATTTGTAACTTTCTGTATAGAATATGTATTTTTCATCAGTTAAAGGGCGAAAATTTTTAAAGCCTATAAGCCACGCCCACTTTTTAATCATTTTCAAAATATAGCTTAAAGGTCTGATGATTAACATATGTGCCAAGTTCTGTGGAAATCCATCAAGCCGTTTAGCTCAAACTAACTTTTTGCCTCTTTAGCGCCCCCTTTTGGTGAATCCGAACAAAATGGGGAAGATAGGGCTTACCGCTCATACTTCATAAGGGTCTAGAGTCTCATCACTTTATCTTGAGATATGGTGAAGATATCATCAATTAGCACATGTGATAGCTAGCGCACTGATTTTGACATGTTGTCATTAGCCCAATTTTCAATATTTCTGCGTTTTTCTGCATCACAACAACTTATCTTAGTCCATAGATCATATGTACAAAGTTTGAAGTTGATTCGACGAAAAATGACGAATAGGTGATTAAAACTAAGTTTTGCATTTTTTGCGATCTAGCAAAAAATCTAGTTAGGCGGAAATGGGCGTGGCCAATACAAAAAAGATGGAGAATCATCCAAGGATCATGGACATATAAAGTTTTTGACTATAGGACCTACGGTTTGGGAGCTAGTAACTAAAACGTGTTGACCTCCGCAATAGCGCCACCTAGGTGACGCGGGGTCCAAATTCTCGAACCTGAGTAGCGGTCAGGATTTTCTATCAGACTGCCATGTCAGATTTTCCCTGGCAATTTCAGGCTCTTGCGCCCATACAGACACAGCGGAGAAGAATAATAATAATAAATAATAAATAATAAATAATGAAAAATCCGTAGAAAAACAATAGGGTTCCCTGCCCTTTGGGCTTGGAACCCTAACTAGAACTGCAAGCAGTTATCAACGGGTTCCAAGCCACCAGCGCCAGTCGCCCACCCGCCCCGCCCTCAACTTCGCCAGTCCTCACGCGGTCCCGCCCCAAAAACACGTTCTCCCGCCGGCGTCCCGTCAGCTCACTTCAACCGGCGCAATGAAACTAACACTCAGGATACGTCATTAAACCGGCTAAGCCTATACACATATCTTTCAGAGGCATGGCTGACTTCTCAATCGTGATTACAATGGAATTCCACTGTTTCCTTATTAAAGAACGTGAAGATTTAATGAGTGAGATTATTAAACAATAATCTATACATCAACAGAATGTTACAAATAACATAAATACTTTATAATGTGTTTAGATTTAATAGATTTTCAACAAAAACAATGAGTTTCATTTTGTGACTTGCTGACCAAATGTTTAAAAAAATCATGAAAAATACACAACTCATCCTAAAATTACCAAAATATTCTCACATGGCAGTGGTAACATGCGGAATAATATGATGTTGTTTTTAAATCAGTAGACTCAAAGCTTTTTTAAAGAAAAATTGGGAAATATAACTATAAAGGTCACAACAAAAATTAAAATATTCATAAAAAAATAGTGCTACTTTCTAAAATTAGGAGAAAAATCTCAGATAACCATAGGTACATGTGGAATGTTGTAAATGGCTTATATTTACTGTATACCTAAAAAGCTTTCTAACAAAAATTAATTACGTTGTTGTCCAACTATACAAAATAACTGGCAAAAAGTAAAAAATTCATTAAAAATCAATGCTTTTGTACAAAAATCTCAAAATATTCCCAGATTGCCTCTGTGACGTGTGTATTGTGGTCATATTTTTGTAAGATCATAAATGTAAAACTTTTCTTACAATAAAATAATATTTGCATTAGTGGCTGTAGACAAAAATATGTCCTATAATTGAACACTAGGGGGAGCTCAAATCAAGACGACATTTTTTTTGTTTCATAAACCACCTAAGAGTGAACTTTGTGGTAAATTACAAGAAGATTGTGAGAACAGAATTTGTGCCACACTTGCTAGCGTAAAAATGTATTTTTGTTAATATAAAGCGCAAACCTCTTTGTGGAGCTGCGGCTATCGTGACATAAGCTCTAGCCTATCCAGTAACCACAATCTGGAAATCTTAGCCTCTTACATGCAAATAGTGATTTTTAGGAAATTTTTCAAATTTGAAATTTTAAATGATCGTAAACCACGCCCACTTTGATCAATCATTACCATATTGATAATGTAGTCTTAAGACTCTATAGTGATGACAACCACTAAGTTTCGTGCAGATCCATTTAGCTGGTTGAGCAGTATAATTTCTTCCCAGTTATAGCGCCCCCTATTGTTTAATCAAGTTGAAAACCAGGACATACACTTGAATTGACCTTAGGTATGAGTGTTATGAACAGCTTTGAAAAATGTCAAAATCTTTTGAAGTTACGCTAAAAAAACTTTTTCATTCCCAAAAAATTATTTAAAAAAATCATATTAAAAAAAATAAGCAAATTATCCAAAATCCCTTCACAACTTTTGGTCAGCCGCTCCCCCCCTCTTGTCAGGCAAAGTTGTGATGTGATTGAGTTTGACGGCCGGGAGGAGTTAACGAAAGTACGTTTGACTTACTATGCAAATTTCTACTAATTAGCATAAGTTTAAATTATTTTTTAAAATACTCATCTAAATTTGACTGACTCAATGAACATACTGGATGAGCCCATTTGTTTTTTTACTAAAACATTGAGGAGAGACATGCCAAAACCTTTTTTGGGGTACAACAGCGCCACCTATTGGACAAAATTCAAATTTATATCTGTGATTGTAGATGTCACTATGACTGATAAAATTTGTAACTTTCTGTATAGAATATGTATTTTTCATCAGTTAAAGGGCGAAAATTTTTAAAGCCTATAAGCCACGCCCACTTTTTAATCATTTTCAAAATATAGCTTAAAGGTCTGATGATTAACATATGTGCCAAGTTCTGTGGAAATCCATCAAGCCGTTTAGCTCAAACTAACTTTTTGCCTCTTTAGCGCCCCCTTTTGGTGAATCCGAACAAAATGGGGAAGATAGGGCTTACCGCTCATACTTCATAAGGGTCTAGAGTCTCATCACTTTATCTTGAGATATGGTGAAGATATCATCAATTAGCACATGTGATAGCTAGCGCACTGATTTTGACATGTTGTCATTAGCCCAATTTTCAATATTTCTGCGTTTTTCTGCATCACAACAACTTATCTTAGTCCATAGATCATATGTACAAAGTTTGAAGTTGATTCGACGAAAAATGACGAATAGGTGATTAAAACTAAGTTTTGCATTTTTTGCGATCTAGCAAAAAATCTAGTTAGGCGGAAATGGGCGTGGCCAATACAAAAAAGATGGAGAATCATCCAAGGATCATGGACATATAAAGTTTTTGACTATAGGACCTACGGTTTGGGAGCTAGTAACTAAAACGTGTTGACCTCCGCAATAGCGCCACCTAGGTGGCGCGGGGTCCAAATTCTCGAACCTGAGTAGCGGTCAGGATTTTCTATCAGACTGCCATGTCAGATTTTCCCTGGCAATTTCAGGCTCTTGCGCCCATACAGACACAGCGGAGAAGAATAATAATAATAAATAATAAATAATAAATAATGAAAAATCCGTAGAAAAACAATAGGGTTCCCTGCCCTTTGGGCTTGGAACCCTAATGAAAAATCCGTAGAAAAACAATAGGGTTCCCTGCCCTTTGGGCTTGGAACCCTAACTAGAACTGCAAGCAGTTATCAACGGGTTCCAAGCCACCAGCGCCAGTCGCCCACCCGCCCCGCCCTCAACTTCGCCAGTCCTCACGCGGTCCCGCCCCAAAAACACGTTCTCCCGCCGGCGTCCCGTCAGCTCACTTCAACCGGCGCAATGAAACTAACACTCAGGATACGTCATTAAACCGGCTAAGCCTATACACATATCTTTCAGAGGCATGGCTGACTTCTCAATCGTGATTACAATGGAATTCCACTGTTTCCTTATTAAAGAACGTGAAGATTTAATGAGTGAGATTATTAAACAATAATCTATACATCAACAGAATGTTACAAATAACATAAATACTTTATAATGTGTTTAGATTTAATAGATTTTCAACAAAAACAATGAGTTTCATTTTGTGACTTGCTGACCAAATGTTTAAAAAAATCATGAAAAATACACAACTCATCCTAAAATTACCAAAATATTCTCACATGGCAGTGGTAACATGCGGAATAATATGATGTTGTTTTTAAATCAGTAGACTCAAAGCTTTTTTAAAGAAAAATTGGGAAATATAACTATAAAGGTCACAACAAAAATTAAAATATTCATAAAAAAATAGTGCTACTTTCTAAAATTAGGAGAAAAATCTCAGATAACCATAGGTACATGTGGAATGTTGTAAATGGCTTATATTTACTGTATACCTAAAAAGCTTTCTAACAAAAATTAATTACGTTGTTGTCCAACTATACAAAATAACTGGCAAAAAGTAAAAAATTCATTAAAAATCAATGCTTTTGTACAAAAATCTCAAAATATTCCCAGATTGCCTCTGTGACGTGTGTATTGTGGTCATATTTTTGTAAGATCATAAATGTAAAACTTTTCTTACAATAAAATAATATTTGCATTAGTGGCTGTAGACAAAAATATGTCCTATAATTGAACACTAGGGGGAGCTCAAATCAAGACGACATTTTTTTTGTTTCATAAACCACCTAAGAGTGAACTTTGTGGTAAATTACAAGAAGATTGTGAGAACAGAATTTGTGCCACACTTGCTAGCGTAAAAATGTATTTTTGTTAATATAAAGCGCAAACCTCTTTGTGGAGCTGCGGCTATCGTGACATAAGCTCTAGCCTATCCAGTAACCACAATCTGGAAATCTTAGCCTCTTACATGCAAATAGTGATTTTTAGGAAATTTTTCAAATTTGAAATTTTAAATGATCGTAAACCACGCCCACTTTGATCAATCATTACCATATTGATAATGTAGTCTTAAGACTCTATAGTGATGACAACCACTAAGTTTCGTGCAGATCCATTTAGCTGGTTGAGCAGTATAATTTCTTCCCAGTTATAGCGCCCCCTATTGTTTAATCAAGTTGAAAACCAGGACATACACTTGAATTGACCTTAGGTATGAGTGTTATGAACAGCTTTGAAAAATGTCAAAATCTTTTGAAGTTACGCTAAAAAAACTTTTTCATTCCCAAAAAATTATTTAAAAAAATCATATTAAAAAAAATAAGCAAATTATCCAAAATCCCTTCACAACTTTTGGTCAGCCGCTCCCCCCCTCTTGTCAGGCAAAGTTGTGATGTGATTGAGTTTGACGGCCGGGAGGAGTTAACGAAAGTACGTTTGACTTACTATGCAAATTTCTACTAATTAGCATAAGTTTAAATTATTTTTTAAAATACTCATCTAAATTTGACTGACTCAATGAACATACTGGATGAGCCCATTTGTTTTTTTACTAAAACATTGAGGAGAGACATGCCAAAACCTTTTTTGGGGTACAACAGCGCCACCTATTGGACAAAATTCAAATTTATATCTGTGATTGTAGATGTCACTATGACTGATAAAATTTGTAACTTTCTGTATAGAATATGTATTTTTCATCAGTTAAAGGGCGAAAATTTTTAAAGCCTATAAGCCACGCCCACTTTTTAATCATTTTCAAAATATAGCTTAAAGGTCTGATGATTAACATATGTGCCAAGTTCTGTGGAAATCCATCAAGCCGTTTAGCTCAAACTAACTTTTTGCCTCTTTAGCGCCCCCTTTTGGTGAATCCGAACAAAATGGGGAAGATAGGGCTTACCGCTCATACTTCATAAGGGTCTAGAGTCTCATCACTTTATCTTGAGATATGGTGAAGATATCATCAATTAGCACATGTGATAGCTAGCGCACTGATTTTGACATGTTGTCATTAGCCCAATTTTCAATATTTCTGCGTTTTTCTGCATCACAACAACTTATCTTAGTCCATAGATCATATGTACAAAGTTTGAAGTTGATTCGACGAAAAATGACGAATAGGTGATTAAAACTAAGTTTTGCATTTTTTGCGATCTAGCAAAAAATCTAGTTAGGCGGAAATGGGCGTGGCCAATACAAAAAAGATGGAGAATCATCCAAGGATCATGGACATATAAAGTTTTTGACTATAGGACCTACGGTTTGGGAGCTAGTAACTAAAACGTGTTGACCTCCGCAATAGCGCCACCTAGGTGACGCGGGGTCCAAATTCTCGAACCTGAGTAGCGGTCAGGATTTTCTATCAGACTGCCATGTCAGATTTTCCCTGGCAATTTCAGGCTCTTGCGCCCATACAGACACAGCGGAGAAGAATAATAATAATAAATAATAAATAATAAATAATGAAAAATCCGTAGAAAAACAATAGGGTTCCCTGCCCTTTGGGCTTGGAACCCTAACTAGAACTGCAAGCAGTTATCAACGGGTTCCAAGCCACCAGCGCCAGTCGCCCACCCGCCCCGCCCTCAACTTCGCCAGTCCTCACGCGGTCCCGCCCCAAAAACACGTTCTCCCGCCGGCGTCCCGTCAGCTCACTTCAACCGGCGCAATGAAACTAACACTCAGGATACGTCATTAAACCGGCTAAGCCTATACACATATCTTTCAGAGGCATGGCTGACTTCTCAATCGTGATTACAATGGAATTCCACTGTTTCCTTATTAAAGAACGTGAAGATTTAATGAGTGAGATTATTAAACAATAATCTATACATCAACAGAATGTTACAAATAACATAAATACTTTATAATGTGTTTAGATTTAATAGATTTTCAACAAAAACAATGAGTTTCATTTTGTGACTTGCTGACCAAATGTTTAAAAAAATCATGAAAAATACACAACTCATCCTAAAATTACCAAAATATTCTCACATGGCAGTGGTAACATGCGGAATAATATGATGTTGTTTTTAAATCAGTAGACTCAAAGCTTTTTTAAAGAAAAATTGGGAAATATAACTATAAAGGTCACAACAAAAATTAAAATATTCATAAAAAAATAGTGCTACTTTCTAAAATTAGGAGAAAAATCTCAGATAACCATAGGTACATGTGGAATGTTGTAAATGGCTTATATTTACTGTATACCTAAAAAGCTTTCTAACAAAAATTAATTACGTTGTTGTCCAACTATACAAAATAACTGGCAAAAAGTAAAAAATTCATTAAAAATCAATGCTTTTGTACAAAAATCTCAAAATATTCCCAGATTGCCTCTGTGACGTGTGTATTGTGGTCATATTTTTGTAAGATCATAAATGTAAAACTTTTCTTACAATAAAATAATATTTGCATTAGTGGCTGTAGACAAAAATATGTCCTATAATTGAACACTAGGGGGAGCTCAAATCAAGACGACATTTTTTTTGTTTCATAAACCACCTAAGAGTGAACTTTGTGGTAAATTACAAGAAGATTGTGAGAACAGAATTTGTGCCACACTTGCTAGCGTAAAAATGTATTTTTGTTAATATAAAGCGCAAACCTCTTTGTGGAGCTGCGGCTATCGTGACATAAGCTCTAGCCTATCCAGTAACCACAATCTGGAAATCTTAGCCTCTTACATGCAAATAGTGATTTTTAGGAAATTTTTCAAATTTGAAATTTTAAATGATCGTAAACCACGCCCACTTTGATCAATCATTACCATATTGATAATGTAGTCTTAAGACTCTATAGTGATGACAACCACTAAGTTTCGTGCAGATCCATTTAGCTGGTTGAGCAGTATAATTTCTTCCCAGTTATAGCGCCCCCTATTGTTTAATCAAGTTGAAAACCAGGACATACACTTGAATTGACCTTAGGTATGAGTGTTATGAACAGCTTTGAAAAATGTCAAAATCTTTTGAAGTTACGCTAAAAAAACTTTTTCATTCCCAAAAAATTATTTAAAAAAATCATATTAAAAAAAATAAGCAAATTATCCAAAATCCCTTCACAACTTTTGGTCAGCCGCTCCCCCCCTCTTGTCAGGCAAAGTTGTGATGTGATTGAGTTTGACGGCCGGGAGGAGTTAACGAAAGTACGTTTGACTTACTATGCAAATTTCTACTAATTAGCATAAGTTTAAATTATTTTTTAAAATACTCATCTAAATTTGACTGACTCAATGAACATACTGGATGAGCCCATTTGTTTTTTTACTAAAACATTGAGGAGAGACATGCCAAAACCTTTTTTGGGGTACAACAGCGCCACCTATTGGACAAAATTCAAATTTATATCTGTGATTGTAGATGTCACTATGACTGATAAAATTTGTAACTTTCTGTATAGAATATGTATTTTTCATCAGTTAAAGGGCGAAAATTTTTAAAGCCTATAAGCCACGCCCACTTTTTAATCATTTTCAAAATATAGCTTAAAGGTCTGATGATTAACATATGTGCCAAGTTCTGTGGAAATCCATCAAGCCGTTTAGCTCAAACTAACTTTTTGCCTCTTTAGCGCCCCCTTTTGGTGAATCCGAACAAAATGGGGAAGATAGGGCTTACCGCTCATACTTCATAAGGGTCTAGAGTCTCATCACTTTATCTTGAGATATGGTGAAGATATCATCAATTAGCACATGTGATAGCTAGCGCACTGATTTTGACATGTTGTCATTAGCCCAATTTTCAATATTTCTGCGTTTTTCTGCATCACAACAACTTATCTTAGTCCATAGATCATATGTACAAAGTTTGAAGTTGATTCGACGAAAAATGACGAATAGGTGATTAAAACTAAGTTTTGCATTTTTTGCGATCTAGCAAAAAATCTAGTTAGGCGGAAATGGGCGTGGCCAATACAAAAAAGATGGAGAATCATCCAAGGATCATGGACATATAAAGTTTTTGACTATAGGACCTACGGTTTGGGAGCTAGTAACTAAAACGTGTTGACCTCCGCAATAGCGCCACCTAGGTGGCGCGGGGTCCAAATTCTCGAACCTGAGTAGCGGTCAGGATTTTCTATCAGACTGCCATGTCAGATTTTCCCTGGCAATTTCAGGCTCTTGCGCCCATACAGACACAGCGGAGAAGAATAATAATAATAAATAATAAATAATAAATAATGAAAAATCCGTAGAAAAACAATAGGGTTCCCTGCCCTTTGGGCTTGGAACCCTAATAAACTAGAACTGCAAGCAGTTATCAACGGGTTCCAAGCCCCCAGCGCCAGTCGCCCACCCGGCCCCGCCCTCACCTTCGCCAGTCCTCACGCGGTCCCGTCCCAAAAACACGTTCTCCCGCCGGCGTCCCGTCAGCTCACTTCAACCGGCGCAATGACAGTAACACTCAGGATACGTTGTTAAACTTGCAAAGCCTATCCACAAATCTTTCAGAGGCATGGCTGACTTCTCAATCGTGATTACAATGGAATTCCACTGTTTCCCTATTAAAGAACGTGAAGATTTAATGAGTGAGATTATCAAACAATGATCTATACATCAACAGAATATTACAAATAACAAAAATACTTGATAATGTCTTTAGATTTAAAAGATTTTCAACAAAAACTTAGAGTTTCATTTTGTGACTTATTGACCAAATGTTTTAAAAAATCATGAAAAATACATAAATCATCCTAAAATTACCAAAATATTCTCACATGGCAGTGTTAACATGCGGAATAATATGATGTTGTTTTTAAATCAGTAGACTCAAAGCTTTTTTGAAGAAAAATTGGGAAATATAACTATAAAGGTCACAACAAAAATTAAAATATTCATAAAAAAATAGTGCTACTTTCTAAAATTAGGAGAAAAATCTCAGATCACCATAGGTACATGTGGAATGTTGTAAATGGCTTATATTTACTGTATACTTAAAAAGCTTTCTAACAAAAATTAATTACGTTGTTGTCCAACTATACAGAAAAACTGGTAAAAAGTTAAAAATTCATTAAAAATCTATGCTTTTGAACAGAAATCTCAAACTATTCCCAGGTTGCCTCAGTGATGTGAGAATTCTTCTCATATTTTTGTTGGGGTCATAAATGTAAAACTGTACTTACAATAAAATAATATTTGCATTAGTGGCTGTACACAAAAATTAGTCCTATAATTAAACACAAGGGGGAGCTCAAATCAAGATGACATTTTTTAATTTCATAAACCACCTAAGAGTGAACTTTTTGCCAAATTACAAGAAGATTGTGAGAAAAGAATTTGCGCTACAATTGCTAGCCTAAAAATGTATTTTCATAAATATAAAGCGCAAACCTCTTCGTGGAGCTGCGGCTTTCGTGACATAAGCTCTAGCCTATCCAGTTAACACAATCTGGAAATCTTAGCCTCTTACTTGCAAATAATGATTTTTAGGAAATTTTTCAAATTTGAAATTTTAAATGATCATAAACCACGCCCACTTTGATCAATCATTACCATATTGATAATGTAATCTTAAGACTCTATATTATTGACAAGCACTAAGTTTCGTGCAGATCCATTTAGCCAGTTCAGCAGTATAATTTCTTCCTAGTTATAGCGCCCCCTATTGTTTAATCAAGTTGAAAACCAGAACATACACTTGAATTGACCTTAGGTATGACTGTTATGAACAGCTTTGAAAAATGTCAAAATCTTTTGAAGTTACGCTAAAAAAACTTTTTCATTCCCCAAAAATAATTTTAAAAAATCATATTAAAAAAAATAAGCAAATTATCCAAAATCCCTTCACAACTTTTGGTCAGCCGCTCCTCCTCTCTTGTCAGGGAAAGTTGTGATGTGATTGAGTTTGACGGCCGGGAGGAGTTAACGAAAGTACGTTGGACTTACTATGCAAATTTCTACTAATTTGCATAAGTTTAAAACATTTTTTAAAATACTCATCTAAATTTGACTGACTCAATGAACATACTGGATGAGATCATTTGTTTTTTTACGAAAGTAATGGGGAGAAACATGCCAAAAATATTTTTGGGGTACCACAGCGCCACCTATTGGACAAAATTCAAAAAATTTTCTGTGATTGTAGATGTCATTATGACTGATATGAATTGTAATTTTCTGTATAGAATATGTATTTTTCAGGAGTAAATGGGCGAAAACGTTTAAAGCCTATTTATAGCCTATAAGCCACGCCCACTTTTTAATCATTTTCAAAATATAGCTTAAGGGTCCGATGATTAACATATGTGCCAAGTTCTGTGGAAATCCATCAAGCCGTTTAGCTGAAACAAACTTTTTGACTCTTTAGCGCCCCCTATTGGTGAATCCACACAAAATCGGGTAGATAGGGCTTACCGCTCATACTTCATAAGGGTCTGGAGTCTCATAAATTTATCTTGAGAAATGGTGAAGATATCATCAATTACCACATGTGCTAGCTAGCACACTGATTTTGACATGGTGTCATTAGCCCAATTTTCAATATTTCTGCATTTTTCTTTCATCACCACAACTTATCTTAGTCCATAGATCATATGTACGAAGTTTGAAGTTGATTCGACGAAAAATGACGAATAGGTGATTAAAAGTAAGTTTTGCGTTTTTTGCGATCTAGCAAAAAATCTAGTTAGGCGGAAATGGGCGTGGCCAATACAAAAAAGATGGAGAATCACCCAAGGATCATGTACATATAAAGTTTATGACTGTACGACATACGGTTTGGGAGCTAGTAGCTGAAACGTGTTGACCTCCGCAATAGCGCCACCTAGGTGACGCGGGGTCCAAATTTTCGAACCTGAGTAGCGGTCAGGATTTTCTATCAGACTGCCATGTCAGATTTTCCCTGGCAATTTCAGGCTCTTGCCCCCATAAAGATCAAGCGGAGAAGAATAATAAATAATAATGAAAAATCCGTAGAAAAACAATAGGGTTCCCTGCCCTTTGGGCTTGGAACCCTAATAATAAATAATAAATAATGAAAAATCCGTAGAAAAACAATAGGGTTCCCTGCCCTTTGGGCTTGGAACCCTAACTAGAACTGCAAGCAGTTATCAACGGGTTCCAAGCCCCCAGCGCCAGTCGCCCACCCGCCCCGCCCTCAACTGCGCCAGTCCTCACGCGGTCCCGCCCCAAAAACACGTTCTCCCGCCAGCGTCCCGTCAGCTCACTTCAACTGGCGCAATGAAAGTAACACTCAGTATACGTTGTTAAACCTGCAAAGCCTATACACATATCTTTCAGAGGCATGGCTGACTTCTCAATTGTGATTACAATGGAATTCCACTGCTTCCTTATTAAAGAACGTGAAGATTTAATGAGTGAGATTATCAAACAATCATCTATACATCAACAGAATATTACAAATAACATAAACACTTGATAATGTCTTTAGACTTAATAGATTTTCAACAAAAACAATGAGTTTCATTTTGTGACTTACTGACCAATTGTTTTAAAAATCATGAAAAATACATAAATCATCATAAAATTACCAAAATATTCTCACATGGCAGTGTTAACATGCGGAATAATATGATGTTGTTTTTAAATCAGTAGACTCAAAGCTTTTTTGAAGAAAAATTGGGAAATATAACTATAAAGGTCACAACAAAAATTAAAATATTCATAAAAAAATAGTGCTACTTTCTATAATTAGGAGAAAATCTCAGATCACCTTAGGTACATGTGGAATGTTGTAAATGGCTTATATTTACTGTATACCTAAAAAGCTTTCTAACAAAAATTAATTACGTTGTTGTCCAACTATACAGAAAAACTGGTAAAAAGTTAAAAATTCATTAAAAATCTAAGCTTTTGTACAGAAATCTCAAAATATTCCCAGGGTGCCTCTGACACGTGAGAATTCTTCTTATATTTTTGTTGGGGTCATAAATGTAAAACTGTACTTACAATAAAATAATATTTGCATTAGTGTCTGTAGACAAAAATATGTCCAATAATTAAACACAAGGGGGTGCTCAAATCAAGACGACATTTTTTTTGTTTCATAAACCACCTAAGAGTGAACTTTGTAGCAAATTACAAGAAGATTGTGAGAACAGAATTTGCGCTACAATTGCTAGCCTAAAAATGTATTTTCATAAATATAAAGCGGAAACCTCTTCGTGGAGCTGCGGCTTTCGTGAAATAAGGTCTAGCCTATCCAGTTAACACAATCTGGAAATCTTAGCCTCTTACATGCAAATAATGATTTTTAGGAAATTTTTCAAATTTGAAATTTTAAATGATCATAAGCCACGCCCACTTTGATAAATCATTACCATATTGATAATGTAGTCTTAAGACTCTATAGTGATGACAACCACTAAGTTTCGTGCAGATCCATTTAGCCAGTTCAGCAGTATAATTTCTTCCCAGTTATAGCGCCCCCTATTGTTTAATCAAGTTGAAAACCAGGACATACACTTGAATTGACCTTACGTATGACTTTTATGAACAGCTTTGAAAAATGTCAA
Source organism: Nothobranchius furzeri (assembly GCF_043380555.1). Classification (NCBI taxonomy): domain Eukaryota; kingdom Metazoa; phylum Chordata; class Actinopteri; order Cyprinodontiformes; family Nothobranchiidae; genus Nothobranchius; species Nothobranchius furzeri. The sequence goes on along the minus strand of NC_091742.1, from coordinate 98,699,495 downwards.
AATCTTTTGAAGTTACGCTAAAAAAACTTTTTCATTCCCAAAAAATTATTTAAAAAATCATATTAAACAAAATAAGCAAATTATCCAAAATCCCTTCACATCTTTTGGTCAGCCGCTCCTCCTCTCTTGTCAGGGGAAGTTGTGATGTGAATGAGTTTGACGGCCGGGAGGAGTTAACGAAAGTACGTTGGACATACTATGCAAATTTCTACTAATTTGCAAAAGTTTAAAACATTTTTTAAAGTACTCATCTAAATTTGACTGACTCAATGAACATACTGGATGAGATCATTTGTTTTTTTACGAAAAAAATGGGGAGAAACATGCCAAAAATATTTTTGGGGTACCACAGCGCCACCTATTGGACAAAATTCAAAAAATGTTCTGTGATTGTAGATGTCACTATGACTGATATGAATTGTAATTTTCTGTATAGAATATGTATTTTTCATGAGTCAATGGGCGAAAGCTTTTAAAGCCTATTTATAGCCTATAAGCCACGCCCACTTTTTAATCATTTTCAAAATATAGCTTAAGGGTCCGATGATTAACATATGTGCCAAGTTCTGTGGAAATCCATCAAGCCGTTTAGCTGAAACAAACTTTTTGACTCTTTAGCGCCCCCTATTGGTGAATCCACACAAAATGGGGTAGATAGGGCTTAACGCTCACACTTCATAAGGGTCTAGAGTCTCATCAATTTATCTTGAGAAATGGTGAAGATATCATCAATTACCACATGTGCTAGCTAGCGCACTGATTTTGACATGGTGTCATTAGCCCAATTTTCAATATTTCTGCATTTTTCTTCATCACAACAACTTATCTTAGTCCATAGATCGTATGTACGAAGTTTGAAGTTGATTCGACGAAAAATGACGAATAGGTGATTAAAACTAAGTTTTGCATTTTTTGCAATCTAGCAAAAAATCTAGTTAGGCGGAAATGGGCGTGGCCAATACAAAAAAGATGCAGAATCATCCAAGGACCATGTACATATAAAGTTTTTGACTGTAGGACCTACGGTTTGGGAGGTAGTAGCTGAAACATGTTCACCTCTGCAATAGCGCCACCTAGGTGACTCGGGGTCCAAATTTTCGAATCTGAGTAGCGGTCAGGATTTTCTATCAGACTGCCATGTCAGATTTTCCCTGGCAATTTCTGGCTCCTGCCCCCATACAAACGTAGCGGAGAAGAATAATAAATAATAATGAAAAATCCGTAGAAAAACAATAGGGTTCCCTGCCCTTTGGGCTTGGAACCCTAACTAGAACTGCAAGCAGTTATCAACGGGTTCCAAGCCACCAGCGCCAGTCGCCGACCCGCCCCGCACTCAACTTCGCCAGTCCTCATGCGGTCCCGCCCCAAAAACACGTTCTCCCGCCGGCGTCCCGTCAGCTCACTTCAACCGGCGCAATGAAAGTAACACTCAGGATACGTCATTAAACCTGCAAATCCTATACACATCTTTCAGAGGCATGGCTGACTTCTCAATCGTGATTACAATGGAATTCCACTGTTTCCTTATTAAAGAACGTGAAGATTTAATGAGTGAGATTATCAAACAATAATCTATACATCAACAGAATATTACAAACAACATAAATACTTGATAATGTCTTTAGATTTAATTGATTTTCAACAAAAACAATGAGTTTCATTTTGTGACTTACTGACCAAATGTTTCAAAAAATCATGAAAAATACATAACTCATCATAAAATTACCAAAATATTCTCACATGGCAGTGTTGACATGTGGAATAATATGATGTTGTTTTTAAATCAGTAGACTCAAAGCTTTTTTGAAGAAAAATCAGTAAATATAACTGTAAGGGTCACAGTCAAAATTAAAATATTCATAAAAAAATAGTGCTACTTTCTAAAATTTATAGAAAAATCTCAGATCACCATAGGTACATGTTGAATGTTGTAATTGGTTTATATTTACTGTATACCTAAAAAACTTTCTAACAAAAATTAATTACGTTGTTGTCCAACTATACAGAAAAACTGGCAAAAAGTTAAAAAATCATTAAAAATCAATGCTTTCGTACAAAAATCTCAAAATATTCCGAGATTGCCTCTGTGATGTGAGAATTCTTTTTATATTTTTGTTGGGGTCATAAATGTAAAATTGTACCTACAATAAAATAATATTTGCGTTAGTTGCTGTAGACAAAAATATGTCCTATAATTAAACACAAGGGGGAGCTCAAATCAAGACGACATTTTTTTTTGTTTCATAAACCACCTTAGAGTGAACTTTATGGCAAATGTCAAGAAGATTGTGAAAACAGAATTTGCGCTACAATTGCTAGCCTAAAAATGTATTTTTGTAAATTTAAAGCGCAAACATCTTCGTGGAGCTGCGGTTTTCAATATCTAAGCTCATGGCTATCCAGTTAACATAATCTGGAAAACGTAGCTTCTTACATGAAAATAATGATTTTTAGGAAATTTTTCAAATTTGAAATTTTAAATGATCATAAACCACGCCCACATTGATCAATCATTACCATATTGATAATGTAGTCTTAAGACTCTACAATGATGACAACCACTAAGTTTCGTGCAGATCCATTTAACCAGGTCAGCAGTATAATGTATTGCTATTTATAGCGCCCCCTATTGTTTAATCAAGGTGAAAATCAAGACATACACTTGAATTGACCTTAGGTTTGACTGTTATGAACACCTTTGAAAAATGTCAAAATCTTTTGAAGTTACGCTAAAAAAACTTTTTCATTCCCAAAAAATGATTTAAAAAAATCATAATAAAAAAAATAAGCAAATTATCCAAAATCCCTTCACATCTTTTGGTCAGCCGCTCCTCCTCTCTTGTCAGGGAAAGTTGTGATGTGATTGAGTTTGACGGCTGGGAGGAGTTAACGAAAGTACGTTGGACTTACTATGCACATTTCTGCTAATTTGCATAAGTTTAAAACATTTTTTAAAATACTCATCTAAATTTGACTGACTCAATGAACACACTGGATGAGATTATTTGTTTTTTTACGTAAGAAATGGGGAGAAACATGCCAAAAATATTTTTGGGGTACCACAGCGCCACCTATTGGACCAAATTCAACAAATTTTCTGTGATTGTAGATGTCACTATGACTGATAAGAATTGTAATTTTCTGTTTAGAATATATATTTTTCATGAGTAAAAGGGCGAAAAATTTTGAAGCCTATAAGCCACGCCCACTTTTTAATCATTTTCAAAATGTAGCTTAAGGGTCCGATGACTAACATATGTGCCAAGTTCTGGGGAAATCCATCAAGCCGTTTAGCTCAAACAAACTTTTTGACTCTTTAGCGCCCCCTATTGGTGAATCCAAACAAAATGGGGTAGATAGGGCTTACCGCTCATACTTCATAAGGGTCTAGAGTCTCATCAGTTTATCTTGAGAAATGGTGAAGATATCATCAATTACCACATGTGCTAGCTAGCGCGCTGATTTTGACATGGTGTCATTAGCCCAATTTTCAATATTTCTGCATTTTTCTTCATCACAACAACTTAGCTTAGTCCATAGATCACATGTACGAAGTTTGAAGTTGATTCGACAAAAAATGATGAATAGGTGATTAAAAGTAAGTTTTGCGTTTTTTGCGATCTAGCAAAAAATCTAGTTAGGCGGAAATGGGCGTGGCCAATACAAAAAAGATGGAGAATCATCCAAGGATCATGGACATATAAAGTTTTTGACTATAGGACCTACGGTTTGGGAGCTAGTAGCTAAAACGTGTTGACCTCCGCAATAGCGCCACCTAGGTGACGCGGGGTCCAAATTTTCGAATCTGAGTAGCGGTCAGGATTTTCTATCAGACTGCCATGTCAGATTTTCCCTGGCAATTTCAGGCTCTGCAAGCAGTTATCAACGGGTTCCAAGCCCCCAGCGCCAGTCGCCCACCCGCCCCGCCCTCAACTTCGCCAGTCCTCACGCGGTCCCGCCCCAAAAACACGTTCTCCCGCCGGCGTCCCGTCAGCTCACTTCAACCGGCGCAATGAAAGTAACACTCAGGATACGTCATTAAACCTGCAAAGCCTATACACAAATCTTTCAGAGGCATGGCTGACTTCTCAATCGTGATTACAATGGAATTCCACTGTTTCCTTATTAAAGAACGTGAAGATTTAATGAGTGAGATTATCAAACAATCATCTATACATCAACAGAATATTACAAATAACATAAAGACTTGATAATGTCTTTAGATTTAATAGATTTTCAACAAAAACAATGAGTTTCATTTTGTGACTTACTGATCAATTGTTTTAAAAAATCATGAAAAATACATAAATCATCATAAAATTACCAAAATATTCTCACATGGCAGTGTTAACATGCGGAATAATATGATGTTGTTTTTAAATCAGTTGACTCAAAGCTTTTTTGAAGAAAAATTAGGAAATATAACTATAAAGGTCACAACAAAAATTTAAATATTCATAAAAAAATAGTGCTACTTTCTATAATTAGGAGAAAAATCTCAGATCGCCATAGGTACGTGTGGAATGTTGTAAATGGCTTATATTTACTGTATACCTAAAAAGTTTTCTAACAAAAATTAATTACGTTGTTGTCCAACTATACAGAAAAACTGGTAAAAAGTTAAAAATTAATTAAAAATCTATGCTTTTGTACAGAAATCTCAAAATATTCCCAGGTTGCCTCTGTGACGTGAGAATTCTTCTTATATTTTTGTTGGGGTCATAAATGTAAAACTGTACTTACAATAAAATAATATTTGCATTAGTGTCTGTAGACAAAAATATGTCCTAAAATTAAACACAAGGGGGAGCTCATATCAAGATGACATTTTTTTTGTTTCATAAACCACCTAAGAGTGAACTTTGTAGCAAATTACAAGAAGGTTGTGAGAACAGAATTTGCGCTACAATTGCTAGCCTAAAAATGTATTTTCATAAATATAAAGCGTAAACCTCAACATGGAGCTGCGGCTTTCATGACATAAGCTCTAGCCTATCCAGCTAACACAATCTGGAAATCTTAGCCTCTTACATGCAAAGAATGATTTTTAGGAAATTTTTCAAATTTGAAATTTTAAATGATAATAAGCCACGCCCACTTTGATAAATCATTACCATATTGATAATGTAATCTTAAGACTCTATAGTGATGACAACCACTAAGTTTCGTGCAGATCCATTTAGCCAGTTCAGCAGTATAATTTCTTCCCAGTTATAGCGCCCCCTATTGTTTAATCAAGTTGAAAACCAGGACATACACTTGAATTGACCTTAGGTATGACTGTTATGAACAGCTTTGAAAAATGTCAAAATCTTTTGAAGTTACTCTAAAAAAAACTTTTTCATTCTCCAAAATTTTTAAAAAAAAATCATATTAAAAAAAATAAGCAAATTATCCAAAATCCCTTCACATCTTTTGGTCAGCCGCTCCTCCTCTCTTGTCAGGGAAAGATGTGATGTGATTGAGTTTGACGGCCGGGAGGAGTTAACGAAAGTACGTTGGACTTACTATGCAAATTTCTACTAATTTGCATAAGTTTAAAACATTTTTTAAAATACTCATCTAAATTTGACTGACTCAATGAACATACTGGATGAGATCATTTGTTTTTTTACGAAAGTAATGGGGAGAAACATGCCAAAAATATTTTTGGGGTACCACAGCGCCACCTATTGGACAAAATTCAAAAAATTTTCTGTGATTGTAGATGTCATTATGACTGATATGAATTGTAATTTTCTGTATAGAATATGTATTTTTCAGGAGTAAATGGGCGAAAACGTTTAAAGCCTATTTATAGCCTATAAGCCACGCCCACTTTTTAATCATTTTCAAAATATAGCTTAAGGGTCCGATGATTAACATATGTGCCAAGTTCTGTGGAAATCCATCAAGCCGTTTAGCTGAAACAAACTTTTTGACTCTTTAGCGCCCCCTATTGGTGAATCCACACAAAATCGGGTAGATAGGGCTTACCGCTCATACTTCATAAGGGTGTAGAGTCTCATCAATTTATCTTGAGAAATGGTGAAGATATCATCAATTACCACATGTGCTAGCTAGCACACTGATTTTGACATGGTGTCATTAGCCCAATTTTCAATATTTCTGCCTTTTTCTTTATCACCACAACTTATCTTAGTCCATAGATCATATGTACGAAGTTTGAAGTTGATTCGACGAAAAATGACGAATAGGTGATTAAAAGTAAGTTTTGAGTTTTTTGCGATCTAGCAAAAAATCTAGTTAGGCGGAAATGGGCGTGGCCAATACAAAAAAGATGGAGAATCACCCAAGGATCATGTACATATAAAGTTTATGACTGTAGGACCTACGGTTTGGGAGCTAGTAGCTGAAACGTGTTGACCTCCGCAATAGCGCCACCTAGGTGACGCGGGGTCCAAATTTTCGAATCTGAGTAGCGGTCAGGATTTTGTATCAGACTGCCATGTCAGATTTTTCCTGGCAATTTCTGGCTCCTGCCCCCATACAAACGTAGCGGAGAAGAATAATAAATAACTAGAACTGCAAGCAGTTATCAACGGGTTCCAAGCCCCCAGCGCCAGTCGCCTACCCGGCCCCGCCCTCCACTTCGCCAGTCCTCACGCGGTCCCGCCCCAAAAACACGTTCTCCCGCCGGCGTTCGTCAGCTCACTTCAACCGGCGCAATGAAAGTAACACTCAGGATACGTCATTAAACCTGCAAAGCCTATACACATATCTTTCAGAGGCATGGCTGACTCCTCAATCGTGATTACAATGGAATTCCACTGTTTCCTTATTAAAGAACGTGAAGATTTAATGAGTGAGGTTATCAAACAATGATCTATACATCAACAGAATATTACCAATAACATAAACACTTGATAATGTCTTTAGATTTAAAAGATTTTCAACAAAAACTATGAGTTTCATTTTGTGACTTACTGACCAAATGTTTTAAAAAATCATGAAAAATACATAAATCATCCTAAAATTACCAAAATATTCTCACATGGCAGTGTTAACATGCGGAATAATATGATGTTGTTTTTAAATCAGTAGACTCAAAGCTTTTTTGAAGAAAAATTGGGAAATATAACTATAAAGGTCACAACAAAAATAAAAATATTCATAAAAAAATAGTGCTACTTTCTAAAATTAGGAGAAAAATCTCAGATCACCATAGGTACATGTGGGATGTTATAAATGGCTTATATTTACTGTATACCTAAAAAGCTTTCTAACAAAAATTAATTACGTTGTTGTCCAAATATACAGAAAAACTGGTAAAAAGTTAAAAATTCATTAAAAATATACGCTTTTGTACAGAAATCTCAAAATATTCCCAGGTTGCCTCTGTGATGTGAGAATTCTTCTTATATTTTTGTTGGGGTCATAAATGTAAAACTGTACTTACAATAAAATAATACTTGCATTAGTGGCTGTAGACAAAAATATGTCCTATAATTAAACACTAGGGGGAGCTCAAATCAAGACGACATTTTTTTTGTTTCATAACCCACCTAAGAGTGAACTTTGTGGCAAATTACAAGAAGATTGTGAGAACAGAATTTGCGCTACAATTGCTAGCCTAAAAACGTATTTTCGTAAATATAAAGCGCAAACCTCTTTGTGGAGCTGCGGCTTTCGTGACATAAGCTCTAGCCTATTCATTTAACACAATCTGGAAATCTTAGCCTCTTACATGCAAATAGTGATTTTTAGGAAATTTTTCAAATTTGAAATTTTAAATGATCATAAACCACGCCCACTTTGATCAATCATTACCATATTGATAATGTAGTCTTAAGACTTTATAGTGATGACAGCCACTAAGTTTCGTGCCGATCCATTTAGCCGGTTCAGCAGTATAATTTCTTCCCAGTTATAGCGCCCCCTATTGTTTAATCAAGTTGAAAACCAGGACATACACTTGAATTGACCTTAGGTATGACTGTTATGAACAGCTTTGAAAAATGTCAAAATCTCTTGAAGTTACGCTAAAAAAACTTTTTCATTCCCAAAAAATTATTTAAAAAAATCATATTAAAAAAAATAAGCAAATTATCGAAAATCCCTTCACATCTTTTGGTCAGCCGCTCCTCCTCTCTTGTCAGGGAAAGTTTTGATGTGATTGAGTTTGACGGCCGGGAGGAGTTAACGAAAGTACGTTGGACTTACTATGCAAATTTCTACTAATTTGCATAAGTTTAAAACATTTTTTAAATTACTCATCTAAATTTGACTGACTCAAAGAACACATTGGAATAGATCATTTGTTTTTTTACAAAAGAAATGGGGAGAAACATGCCAAAAATATTTTTGGGGTACCAGAGCGCCACCTATTGGACAAAATTCAAAAAATTTTCTGTGATTGTAGATGTCACGATGACTGATATGAATTGTAATTTTCTGTATAGAATATGTATTTTTCATGAGTAAAAGGGCGAAAATTTTTAAAGCCTATAAGCCACGCCCACTTTTTAATCATTTTCAAAATATAGCTTAAGGGTCCGACGATTAACATATGTGCCAAGTTCTGTGGAAATCCATCAAGCCGTTTAGCTGAAACAAACTTTTTGACTCTTTAGCGCCCCCTATTGGTGAATCCAAACAAAATGGGGTAGATAGGACTTACCGCTCATACTTTGTAAGGTTCTAGAGTCTCATCAATTTATTTTGAGAAATGGTGAAGATATCATCAATTAACACATGTGCTAGCTAGCGCACTGATTTTGACATGGTGTCATTAGCCCAATTTTCAATATTTCTGCATTTTTCTTCATCACAACAACTTAGCCTAGTCCATAGATCACATGTACGAAGTTTGAAGTTGATTCGACGAAAAATGTCGAATAGGTGATTAAAACTAAGTTTTGCATTTTTTGCGATCTAGCAAAAAATCTAGTTAGGCGGAAATGGGCGTGGCCAATACAAAAAAGATGGAGAATCAATCAAGGATCATGTACATATAAAGTTTTTGACTGTAGGACCTACGGTTTGGGAGCTAGTAGCTCAAACGTGTTGACCTCCGCAATAGCGCCACCTAGGTGACACGGCGTCCAAATTCTCGAACCTGAGTAGCGGTCAGGATTTTCTATCAGACTGCCATGTCAGATTTTCCCTGGCAATTTCAGGCTCTTGCGCCCATACAGACACAGCGGAGAAGAATAATAATAATAAATAATAAATAATAAATAATGAAAAATCCGTAGAAAAACAATAGGGTTCCCTGCCCTTTGGGCTTGGAACCCTAACTAGAACTGCAAGCAGTTATCAACGGGTTCCAAGCCCCCAGCGCCAGTCGCCCACCCGGCCCCGCCCTCACCTTCGCCAGTCCTCACGCGGTCCCGTCCCAAAAACACGTTCTCCCGCCGGCGTCCCGTCAGCTCACTTCAACCGGCGCAATGACAGTAACACTCAGGATACGTTGTTAAACTTGCAAAGCCTATCCACAAATCTTTCAGAGGCATGGCTGACTTCTCAATCGTGATTACAATGGAATTCCACTGTTTCCCTATTAAAGAACGTGAAGATTTAATGAGTGAGATTATCAAACAATGATCTATACATCAACAGAATATTACAAATAACAAAAATACTTGATAATGTCTTTAGATTTAAAAGATTTTCAACAAAAACTTAGAGTTTCATTTTGTGACTTATTGACCAAATGTTTTAAAAAATCATGAAAAATACATAAATCATCCTAAAATTACCAAAATATTCTCACATGGCAGTGTTAACATGCGGAATAATATGATGTTGTTTTTAAATCAGTAGACTCAAAGCTTTTTTGAAGAAAAATTGGGAAATATAACTATAAAGGTCACAACAAAAATTAAAATATTCATAAAAAAATAGTGCTACTTTCTAAAATTAGGAGAAAAATCTCAGATCACCATAGGTACATGTGGAATGTTGTAAATGGCTTATATTTACTGTATACTTAAAAAGCTTTCTAACAAAAATTAATTACGTTGTTGTCCAACTATACAGAAAAACTGGTAAAAAGTTAAAAATTCATTAAAAATCTATGCTTTTGAACAGAAATCTCAAACTATTCCCAGGTTGCCTCAGTGATGTGAGAATTCTTCTCATATTTTTGTTGGGGTCATAAATGTAAAACTGTACTTACAATAAAATAATATTTGCATTAGTGGCTGTACACAAAAATTAGTCCTATAATTAAACACAAGGGGGAGCTCAAATCAAGATGACATTTTTTAATTTCATAAACCACCTAAGAGTGAACTTTTTGCCAAATTACAAGAAGATTGTGAGAAAAGAATTTGCGCTACAATTGCTAGCCTAAAAATGTATTTTCATAAATATAAAGCGCAAACCTCTTCGTGGAGCTGCGGCTTTCGTGACATAAGCTCTAGCCTATCCAGTTAACACAATCTGGAAATCTTAGCCTCTTACTTGCAAATAATGATTTTTAGGAAATTTTTCAAATTTGAAATTTTAAATGATCATAAACCACGCCCACTTTGATCAATCATTACCATATTGATAATGTAATCTTAAGACTCTATATTATTGACAAGCACTAAGTTTCGTGCAGATCCATTTAGCCAGTTCAGCAGTATAATTTCTTCCTAGTTATAGCGCCCCCTATTGTTTAATCAAGTTGAAAACCAGAACATACACTTGAATTGACCTTAGGTATGACTGTTATGAACAGCTTTGAAAAATGTCAAAATCTTTTGAAGTTACGCTAAAAAAACTTTTTCATTCCCCAAAAATAATTTTAAAAAATCATATTAAAAAAAATAAGCAAATTATCCAAAATCCCTTCACAACTTTTGGTCAGCCGCTCCTCCTCTCTTGTCAGGGAAAGTTGTGATGTGATTGAGTTTGACGGCCGGGAGGAGTTAACGAAAGTACGTTGGACTTACTATGCAAATTTCTACTAATTTGCATAAGTTTAAAACATTTTTTAAAATACTCATCTAAATTTGACTGACTCAATGAACATACTGGATGAGATCATTTGTTTTTTTACGAAAGTAATGGGGAGAAACATGCCAAAAATATTTTTGGGGTACCACAGCGCCACCTATTGGACAAAATTCAAAAAATTTTCTGTGATTGTAGATGTCATTATGACTGATATGAATTGTAATTTTCTGTATAGAATATGTATTTTTCAGGAGTAAATGGGCGAAAACGTTTAAAGCCTATTTATAGCCTATAAGCCACGCCCACTTTTTAATCATTTTCAAAATATAGCTTAAGGGTCCGATGATTAACATATGTGCCAAGTTCTGTGGAAATCCATCAAGCCGTTTAGCTGAAACAAACTTTTTGACTCTTTAGCGCCCCCTATTGGTGAATCCACACAAAATCGGGTAGATAGGGCTTACCGCTCATACTTCATAAGGGTCTGGAGTCTCATAAATTTATCTTGAGAAATGGTGAAGATATCATCAATTACCACATGTGCTAGCTAGCACACTGATTTTGACATGGTGTCATTAGCCCAATTTTCAATATTTCTGCATTTTTCTTTCATCACCACAACTTATCTTAGTCCATAGATCATATGTACGAAGTTTGAAGTTGATTCGACGAAAAATGACGAATAGGTGATTAAAAGTAAGTTTTGCGTTTTTTGCGATCTAGCAAAAAATCTAGTTAGGCGGAAATGGGCGTGGCCAATACAAAAAAGATGGAGAATCACCCAAGGATCATGTACATATAAAGTTTATGACTGTACGACATACGGTTTGGGAGCTAGTAGCTGAAACGTGTTGACCTCCGCAATAGCGCCACCTAGGTGACGCGGGGTCCAAATTTTCGAACCTGAGTAGCGGTCAGGATTTTCTATCAGACTGCCATGTCAGATTTTCCCTGGCAATTTCAGGCTCTTGCCCCCATAAAGATCAAGCGGAGAAGAATAATAAATAACTAGAACTGCAAGCAGTTATCAACGGGTTCCAAGCCACCAGCGCCAGTCGCCCACCCGCCCCGCCCTCAACTTCGCCAGTCCTCACGCGGTCCCGCCCCAAAAACACGTTCTCCCGCCGGCGTCCCGTCAGCTCACTTCAACCGGCGCAATGAAAGTAACACTCAGGATACGTCATTAAACCTGCAAATCCTATACACATCTTTCAGAGGCATGGCTGACTTCTCAATCGTGATTACAATGGAATTCCACTGTTTCCTTATTAAAGAACGTGAAGATTTAATGAGTGAGATTATCAAACAATAATCTATACATCAACAGAATATTACAAACAACATAAATACTTGATAATGTCTTTAGATTTAATTGATTTTCAACAAAAACAATGAGTTTCATTTTGTGACTTACTGACCAAATGTTTCAAAAAATCATGAAAAATACATAACTCATCATAAAATTACCAAAATATTCTCACATGGCAGTGTTGACATCTGGAATAATATGATGTTGTTTTTAAATCAGTAGACTCAAAGCTTTTTTGAAGAAAAATCAGTAAATATAACTGTAAGGGTCACAGTCAAAATTAAAATATTCATAAAAAAATAGTGCTACTTTCTAAAATTTATAGAAAAATCTCAGATCACCATAGGTACATGTTGAATGTTGTAATTGGTTTATATTTACTGTATACCTAAAAAACTTTCTAACAAAAATTAATTACGTTGTTGTCCAACTATACAGAAAAACTGGCAAAAAGTTAAAAAATCATTAAAAATCAATGCTTTCGTACAAAAATCTCAAAATATTCCGAGATTGCCTCTGTGATGTGAGAATTCTTTTTATATTTTTGTTGGGGTCATAAATGTAAAATTGTACCTACAATAAAATAATATTTGCGTTAGTTGCTGTAGACAAAAATATGTCCTATAATTAAACACAAGGGGGAGCTCAAATCAAGACGACATTTTTTTTTGTTTCATAAACCACCTAAGAGTGAACTTTATGGCAAATGTCAAGAAGATTGTGAAAACAGAATTTGCGCTACAATTGCTAGCCTAAAAATGTATTTTTGTAAATTTAAAGCGCAAACATCTTCGTGGAGCTGCGGTTTTCAATATCTAAGCTCATGGCTATCCAGTTAACATAATCTGGAAAACGTAGCTTCTTACATGAAAATAATGATTTTTAGGAAATTTTTCAAATTTGAAATTTTAAATGATCATAAACCACGCCCACATTGATCAATCATTACCATATTGATAATGTAGTCTTAAGACTCTACAATGATGACAACCACTAAGTTTCGTGCAGATCCATTTAACCAGGTCAGCAGTATAATGTATTGCTATTTATAGCGCCCCCTATTGTTTAATCAAGGTGAAAATCAAGACATACACTTGAATTGACCTTAGGTTTGACTGTTATGAACACCTTTGAAAAATGTCAAAATCTTTTGAAGTTACGCTAAAAAAACTTTTTCATTCCCAAAAAATGCTTTAAAAAAATCATAATAAAAAAAATAAGCAAATTATCCAAAATCCCTTCACATCTTTTGGTCAGCCGCTCCTCCTCTCTTGTCAGGGAAAGTTGTGATGTGATTGAGTTTGACGGCTGGGAGGAGTTAACGAAAGTACGTTGGACTTACTATGCACATTTCTGCTAATTTGCATAAGTTTAAAACATTTTTTAAAATACTCATCTAAATTTGACTGACTCAATGAACACACTGGATGAGATTATTTGTTTTTTTACGTAAGAAATGGGGAGAAACATGCCAAAAATATTTTTGGGGTACCACAGCGCCACCTATTGGACCAAATTCAACAAATTTTCTGTGATTGTAGATGTCACTATGACTGATAAGAATTGTAATTTTCTGTTTAGAATATATATTTTTCATGAGTAAAAGGGCGAAAAATTTTAAAGCCTATAAGCCACGCCCACTTTTTAATCATTTTCAAAATGTAGCTTAAGGGTCCGATGACTAACATATGTGCCAAGTTCTGGGGAAATCCATCAAGCCGTTTAGCTCAAACAAACTTTTTGACTCTTTAGCGCCCCCTATTGGTGAATCCAAACAAAATGGGGTAGATAGGGCTTACCGCTCATACTTCATAAGGGTCTAGAGTCTCATCAGTTTATCTTGAGAAATGGTGAAGATATCATCAATTACCACATGTGCTAGCTAGCGCGCTGATTTTGACATGGTGTCATTAGCCCAATTTTCAATATTTCTGCATTTTTCTTCATCACAACAACTTAGCTTAGTCCATAGATCACATGTACGAAGTTTGAAGTTGATTCGACAAAAAATGATGAATAGGTGATTAAAAGTAAGTTTTGCGTTTTTTGCGATCTAGCAAAAAATCTAGTTAGGCGGAAATGGGCGTGGCCAATACAAAAAAGATGGAGAATCATCCAAGGATCATGGACATATAAAGTTTTTGACTATAGGACCTACGGTTTGGGAGCTAGTAGCTAAAACGTGTTGACCTCCGCAATAGCGCCACCTAGGTGACGCGGGGTCCAAATTTTCGAATCTGAGTAGCGGTCAGGATTTTCTATCAGACTGCCATGTCAGATTTTCCCTGGCAATTTCAGGCTCTTGCGCCCATACAGACACAGCGGAGAAGAATAATAATAATAAATAATAAATAATAAATAATGAAAAATCCGTAGAAAAACAATAGGGTTCCCTGCCCTTTGGGCTTGGAACCCTAATAATGAAAAATCCGTAGAAAAACAATAGGGTTCCCTGCCCTTTGGGCTTGGAACCCTAACTAGAACTGCAAGCAGTTATCAACGGGTTCCAAGCCCCCAGCGCCAGTCGCCCACCCGGCCCCGCCCTCACCTTCGCCAGTCCTCACGCGCTCCCGCCCCAAAAACACGTTCTCCCGCCGGCGTCCCGTCAGCTCACTTCAACCGGCGCAATGAAAGTAACACTCAGGATACGTCATTAAACCTGCAAATCCTATACACATCTTTCAGAGGCATGGCTGACTTCTCAATCGTGATTACAATGGAATTCCACTGTTTCCTTATTAAAGAACGTGAAGATTTAATGAGTGAGATTATCAAACAATAATCTATACATCAACAGAATATTACAAACAACATAAATACTTGATAATGTCTTTAGATTTAATTGATTTTCAACAAAAACAATGAGTTTCATTTTGTGACTTACTGACCAAATGTTTCAAAAAATCATGAAAAATACATAACTCATCATAAAATTACCAAAATATTCTCACATGGCAGTGTTGACATGTGGAATAATATGATGTTGTTTTTAAATCAGTAGACTCAAAGCTTTTTTGAAGAAAAATCAGTAAATATAACTGTAAGGGTCACAGTCAAAATTAAAATATTCATAAAAAAATAGTGCTACTTTCTAAAATTTATAGAAAAATCTCAGATCACCATAGGTACATGTTGAATGTTGTAATTGGTTTATATTTACTGTATACCTAAAAAACTTTCTAACAAAAATTAATTACGTTGTTGTCCAACTATACAGAAAAACTGGCAAAAAGTTAAAAAATCATTAAAAATCAATGTTTTCGTACAAAAATCTCAAAATATTCCGAGATTGCCTCTGTGATGTGAGAATTCTTTTTATATTTTTGTTGGGGTCATAAATGTAAAATTGTACCTACAATAAAATAATATTTGCGTTAGTTGCTGTAGACAAAAATATGTCCTATAATTAAACACAAGGGGGAGCTCAAATCAAGACGACATTTTTTTTTGTTTCATAAACCATCTAAGAGTGAACTTTATGGCAAATGTCAAGAAGATTGTGAAAACAGAATTTGCGCTACAATTGCTAGCCTAAAAATGTATTTTTGTAAATTTAAAGCGCAAACATCTTCGTGGAGCTGCGGTTTTCAATATCTAAGCTCATGGCTATCCAGTTAACATAATCTGGAAAACGTAGCTTCTTACATGAAAATAATGATTTTTAGGAAATTTTTCAAATTTGAAATTTTAAATGATCATAAACCACGCCCACATTGATCAATCATTACCATATTGATAATGTAGTCTTAAGACTCTACAATGATGACAACCACTAAGTTTCGTGCAGATCCATTTAACCAGGTCAGCAGTATAATGTATTGCTATTTATAGCGCCCCCTATTGTTTAATCAAGGTGAAAATCAAGACATACACTTGAATTGACCTTAGTTTTGAGTGTTATGAACAGCTTTGAAAAATGTCCAAATATTTTGAAGTTATGCTAAAAAAACTTTTTCATTCCCCAAAAAATATTTAAAAAATTCATATTTAAAAAAGTAAGAAAATTATCCAAAATCCCTTCAGATCGTTTGGTCAGCCGCTCCTCCTCTCTTGTCAGGCAAAGTTGTGATGTGATTGGGTTTGACGGCCGGGAGGAGTTAACGAAAGTACGTTTGACTTACTATGCAAATTTCTACTAATTAGCATAAGTTTAAAACATTTTTTAAAATACTCATCTTAATTTGACTGAGTCAATGAACATACTGGATGAGACCATTTGCTTGTTTACTAAAATATTGAGGAGAAAAATGCCAAAAACATTTTTGGGGTACAACAGCGCCAACTATTGGACAAACTTCAAACTTTTTTCTGTGATTGTAGATGTCACTATGACTGATATAATTTGTAACTTTCTGTATAGAATATGTATTTTTCATCAGTTAAAGGGCAAAAAATTTTAAAGCCTATAAGCCACGCCCACTTTTTAATCATTTTCAAAATATAGCTTAAGGGTCCAATGATTAACATATGTGCCAAGTTCTGTGGAAATCCATCAAGCCGTTTAGCTCAAACTAACTTTTTGACTCTTTAGCGCCCCCTTTTGGTGAATCCAAACAAAATGGGGAAGGTAGGGCTTACCGCTCATACTTCATAAGGGTCTAGAGTCTCATCACTTTATCTTGAGATATGGTGAAGATATCATCAATTAGCACATGTGCTAGCTAGCGCACTGATTTTGACATGGTGTCATTAGCCCAATTTTCAATATCTCTGCGTTTTTCTGCATCACAACAACTTATCTTAGTCCATAGATCATATGTACGAAGTTTGAAGTTGATTCGACGAAAAATGACGAATAGGTGATTAAAACTAAGCTTTGCATTTTTTGCGATCTAGCAAAAAATCTAGTTAGGCGGAAATGGGCGTGGCCAATACAAAAAAGATGGGGAATCATCCAAGGATCATGTACATATAAAGTTTTTGACTGTAGGACCTACGGTTTGGGAGCTAGTAGCTGAAACGTGTTGACCTCCGCAATAGCGCCACCTAGGTGACGCGGGGTCCAAATTTTCGAATCTGAGTAGCGGTCAGGATTTTCTATCAGACTGCCATGTCAGATTTTCCCTGGCAATTTCAGGCTCTTGCGCCCATATACTTTTAGCGGAGAAGAATAATAATAAATAATAAAAAATAATGAAAAATCCGTAGAAAAACAATAGGGTTCCCTGCCCTTTGGGCTTGGAACCCTAACTAGAACTGCAAGCAGTTATCAACGGGTTCCAAGCCCCCAGCGCCAGTCGCCCACCCGCCCCGCCCTCAACTTCGCCGGTCCTCACGCGGTCCCGCCCCAAAAACATGTTCTCCCGCCGGCGTCCCGTCAGCTCACTTCAACCGGCGCAATGAAAGTAACACTCAGGATACGTCATTAAACCTGCAAAGCCTATACACATCTTTCAGAGGCATGGCTGACTTCTCAATCGTGATTACAATGGAATTCCACTGTTTCCTTATTAAAGAACGTGAAGATTTAATGAGTGAGATTATCAAACAATAATCTATACATCAACAGAATATTACAAACAACATAAATACTTGATAATGTCCTTAGATTTAATTGATTTTCAACAAAAACAATGAGTTTCATTTTGTTACTTACTGACCAAATGTTTCAAAAAATCATGAAAAATACATAACTCATCATAAAATTACCAAAATATTCTCACATGGCAGTGTTAACATGTGGAATAATATGATGTTGTTTTTAAATCAGTAGACTCAAAGCTTTTTTGAAGAAAAATCAGTAAATATAACTGTAAGGGTCACAGTCAAAATTAAAATATTCATAAAAAAATAGTGCTACTTTCTAAAATTTATAGAAAAATCTCAGATCACCATAGGCACATGTGGAATGTTATAAATGTGTTATATTTACTTTGTACCTAAAAAAAACTTTCTTACAAAAATTAGTTACTTTTTGTCCAACTATACAAAAAACTGGCAAAAAGTAAAAAATTCATTAAAAATCAATGCTTTTGTACAAAAATCTCAAAATATTCCGAGATTGCCTCTGTGATGTGAGAATTCTTTTTATATTTTTGTTGGGGTCATAAATGTAAAATTGTACCTACAATAAAATAATATTTGCGTTAGTTGCTGTAGACAAAAATATGTCCTATAATTAAACACAAGGGGGAGCTCAAATCAAGACGACATTTTTTTTGTTTCATAAACCACCTAAGAGTGAACTTTATGGCAAATGTCAAGAAGATTGTGAAAACAGAATTTGCGCTACAATTGCTAGCCTAAAAATGTATTTTTGTAAATTTATAGCGCAAACATCTTCGTGGAGCTGCGGTTTTCAATATCTAAGCTCATGGCTATCCAGTTAACATAATCTGGAAAACGTAGCTTCTTACATGAAAATAATGATTTTTAGGAAATTTTTCAAATTTGAAATTTTAAATGATCATAAACCACGCCCACATTGATCAATCATTACCATATTTATAATGTAGTCTTAAGACTCTACAATGATGACAACCACTAAGTTTCGTGCAGATCCATTTAACCAGGTCAGCAGTATAATGTTTTGCTATTTATAGCGCCCCCTATTGTTTAATCAAGGTGAAAATCAAGACATACACTTGAATTGACCTTAGGTTTGACTGTTATGAACAGTTTTGAAAAATGTCCAAATATTTTGAAGTTATGCTAAAAAAACTTTTTCATTCCCCAAAAAATATTTCAAAAATTCATATTTAAAAAAGTAAGCAAATTATCCAAAATCCCTTCAGATCGTTTGGTCAGCCGCTCTTCCTCTCTTGTCAGGCAAAGTTGTGATGTGATTGGGTTTGACGGCCGGGAGGAGTTAACGAAAGTACGTTTGACTTACTATGCAAATTTCTACTAATTAGCATAAGTTTAAAACATTTTTTAAAATACTCATCTTAATTTGACTGAGTCAATGAACATACTGGATGAGACCATTTGCTTGTTTACTAAAATATTGAGGAGAAACATGCCAAAAACGTTTTTGGGGTACAACAGCGCCAACTATTGGACAAAATTCAAACTTTTTTCTGTGATTGTAGATGTCACTATGACTGATATGATTTGTAACTTTCTGTATAGAATATGTATTTTTCATCAGTTAAAGGGCAAAAATTTTTAAAGTCTATAAGCCACGCCCACTTTTTAATCATTTTCAAAATATAGCTTAAGGGTCCAATGATTAACATATGTGCCAAGTTCTGTGGAAATCCATCAAGCCGTTTAGCTCAAACTAACTTTTTGACTCTTTAGCGCCCCCTTTTGGTGAATCCAAACAAAATGGGGAAGATAGGACTTACCGCTCATACTTTGTAAGGTTCTAGAGTCTCATCAATTTATTTTGAGAAATGGTGAAGATATCATCAATTAACACATGTGCTAGCTAGCGCACTGATTTTGACATGGTGTCATTAGCCCAATTTTCAATATTTCTGCATTTTTCTTCATCACAACAACTTAGCCTAGTCCATAGATCACATGTACGAAGTTTGAAGTTGATTCGACGAAAAATGTCGAATAGGTGATTAAAACTAAGTTTTGCATTTTTTGCGATCTAGCAAAAAATCTAGTTAGGCGGAAATGGGCGTGGCCAATACAAAAAAGATGGAGAATCAATCAAGGATCATGTGCATATAAAGTTTTTGACTGTAGGACCTACGGTTTGGGAGCTAGTAGCTGAAACGTGTTGACCTCTGCAATAGCGCCACCTAGGTGACCCGGGGTCCAAATTTTCGAATCTGAGTAGCGGTCAGGATTTTCTATCAGACTGCCATGTCAGATTTTTCCTTGCAATTTCAGGCTCTTGCGCCCATACAGACACAGCGGAGAAGAATAATAATAATAAATAATAAACTAGAACTGCAAGCAGTTATCAACGGGTTCCAAGCCACCAGCGCCAGTCGCCCACCCGCCCCGCCCTCAACTTCGCCAGTCCTCACGCGGTCCCGCCCCAAAAACACGTTCTCCCGCCGGCGTCCCGTCAGCTCACTTCAACCGGCGCAATGAAACTAACACTCAGGATACGTCATTAAACCGGCTAAGCCTATACACATATCTTTCAGAGGCATGGCTGACTTCTCAATCGTGATTACAATGGAATTCCACTGTTTCCTTATTAAAGAACGTGAAGATTTAATGAGTGAGATTATTAAACAATAATCTATACATCAACAGAATGTTACAAATAACATAAATACTTTATAATGTGTTTAGATTTAATAGATTTTCAACAAAAACAATGAGTTTCATTTTGTGACTTGCTGACCAAATGTTTAAAAAAATCATGAAAAATACACAACTCATCCTAAAATTACCAAAATATTCTCACATGGCAGTGGTAACATGCGGAATAATATGATGTTGTTTTTAAATCAGTAGACTCAAAGCTTTTTTAAAGAAAAATTGGGAAATATAACTATAAAGGTCACAACAAAAATTAAAATATTCATAAAAAAATAGTGCTACTTTCTAAAATTAGGAGAAAAATCTCAGATAACCATAGGTACATGTGGAATGTTGTAAATGGCTTATATTTACTGTATACCTAAAAAGCTTTCTAACAAAAATTAATTACGTTGTTGTCCAACTATACAAAATAACTGGCAAAAAGTAAAAAATTCATTAAAAATCAATGCTTTTGTACAAAAATCTCAAAATATTCCCAGATTGCCTCTGTGACGTGTGTATTGTGGTCATATTTTTGTAAGATCATAAATGTAAAACTTTTCTTACAATAAAATAATATTTGCATTAGTGGCTGTAGACAAAAATATGTCCTATAATTGAACACTAGGGGGAGCTCAAATCAAGACGACATTTTTTTTGTTTCATAAACCACCTAAGAGTGAACTTTGTGGTAAATTACAAGAAGATTGTGAGAACAGAATTTGTGCCACACTTGCTAGCGTAAAAATGTATTTTTGTTAATATAAAGCGCAAACCTCTTTGTGGAGCTGCGGCTATCGTGACATAAGCTCTAGCCTATCCAGTAACCACAATCTGGAAATCTTAGCCTCTTACATGCAAATAGTGATTTTTAGGAAATTTTTCAAATTTGAAATTTTAAATGATCGTAAACCACGCCCACTTTGATCAATCATTACCATATTGATAATGTAGTCTTAAGACTCTATAGTGATGACAACCACTAAGTTTCGTGCAGATCCATTTAGCTGGTTGAGCAGTATAATTTCTTCCCAGTTATAGCGCCCCCTATTGTTTAATCAAGTTGAAAACCAGGACATACACTTGAATTGACCTTAGGTATGAGTGTTATGAACAGCTTTGAAAAATGTCAAAATCTTTTGAAGTTACGCTAAAAAAACTTTTTCATTCCCAAAAAATTATTTAAAAAAATCATATTAAAAAAAATAAGCAAATTATCCAAAATCCCTTCACAACTTTTGGTCAGCCGCTCCCCCCCTCTTGTCAGGCAAAGTTGTGATGTGATTGAGTTTGACGGCCGGGAGGAGTTAACGAAAGTACGTTTGACTTACTATGCAAATTTCTACTAATTAGCATAAGTTTAAATTATTTTTTAAAATACTCATCTAAATTTGACTGACTCAATGAACATACTGGATGAGCCCATTTGTTTTTTTACTAAAACATTGAGGAGAGACATGCCAAAACCTTTTTTGGGGTACAACAGCGCCACCTATTGGACAAAATTCAAATTTATATCTGTGATTGTAGATGTCACTATGACTGATAAAATTTGTAACTTTCTGTATAGAATATGTATTTTTCATCAGTTAAAGGGCGAAAATTTTTAAAGCCTATAAGCCACGCCCACTTTTTAATCATTTTCAAAATATAGCTTAAAGGTCTGATGATTAACATATGTGCCAAGTTCTGTGGAAATCCATCAAGCCGTTTAGCTCAAACTAACTTTTTGCCTCTTTAGCGCCCCCTTTTGGTGAATCCGAACAAAATGGGGAAGATAGGGCTTACCGCTCATACTTCATAAGGGTCTAGAGTCTCATCACTTTATCTTGAGATATGGTGAAGATATCATCAATTAGCACATGTGATAGCTAGCGCACTGATTTTGACATGTTGTCATTAGCCCAATTTTCAATATTTCTGCGTTTTTCTGCATCACAACAACTTATCTTAGTCCATAGATCATATGTACAAAGTTTGAAGTTGATTCGACGAAAAATGACGAATAGGTGATTAAAACTAAGTTTTGCATTTTTTGCGATCTAGCAAAAAATCTAGTTAGGCGGAAATGGGCGTGGCCAATACAAAAAAGATGGAGAATCATCCAAGGATCATGGACATATAAAGTTTTTGACTATAGGACCTACGGTTTGGGAGCTAGTAACTAAAACGTGTTGACCTCCGCAATAGCGCCACCTAGGTGACGCGGGGTCCAAATTCTCGAACCTGAGTAGCGGTCAGGATTTTCTATCAGACTGCCATGTCAGATTTTCCCTGGCAATTTCAGGCTCTTGCGCCCATACAGACACAGCGGAGAAGAATAATAATAATAAATAATAAATAATAAATAATGAAAAATCCGTAGAAAAACAATAGGGTTCCCTGCCCTTTGGGCTTGGAACCCTAATAATAAATAATGAAAAATCCGTAGAAAAACAATAGGGTTCCCTGCCCTTTGGGCTTGGAACCCTAATAATGAAAAATCCGTAGAAAAACAATAGGGTTCCCTGCCCTTTGGGCTTGGAACCCTAATAATGAAAAATCCGTAGAAAAACAATAGGGTTCCCTGCCCTTTGGGCTTGGAACCCTAATAATGAAAAATCCATAGAAAAACAATAGGGTTCCCTGCCCTTTGGGCTTGGAACCCTAAAAACTTCCGATCAAACTATCCCGATTCCATCAACAAGTCCTTTTATATTGGAAACTTTTATACAACCATAATTTCACTCCATACAACACGTCGATTTGGAACAATAGATATATTACAATTAACAATAAGTCATTGTATAAGGACTGGATGGACAAAGAAATTTGGTCCCTAGTTCATTTAACTGATGAAAATTTCTGTCATAAATTTAATATCACAGTTGATCAGAACTTATTCGCTTCCATAATAAGAGCCATCCCTATTCCTACATTAAATCTAATTCAAGAAATTGTTTCGAACTCTCATTCAGTCTCCCCTACTCTTCCTCATCTAGTAGCTGGGAACTTCGACTTCAAGAGTGTTAAAACTCCTAATAAAACAATTAGAAAAATGCTTGATGATATTTCACACCCTTCACTGCCTTTCAGAAATTCCATTAAACAAATTTTCTCCATAGATATTATATACTCATTACGTTCTAAATACCTCAAATTTCCTATAACTCCAAAAGCCAAAGAAATCCATTATAGTTTTAAATGACGTATACCCATCTGGGGAATTCTTACGACAGAGATGTGGATTTGAAACAAATAAGTGTGTATTTTGTGATGATATAGAAACCTCTGTTCATTTATTTTTTCAGTGCATTTACTCTGAAGCTCTCTCTCCATGACTGGCTACACAAAGATACGTATTGAACCCTTTTCTGAGAACGATGTCATTTACGGAGCCATATTAGATAACACTGAATGGGGCTTTCTGGTAAATAACATAATCATTGTAGCTAAATTTTACATTCACAAATGTAGACATGGAAATGTGAAGCCTAGATTCTATGCATTTCATAACGAGTGTCTTTCTTTCTCCAAAGCCCTTAAATTTATGACAAGTAAACATGCATTGAAACTCCTTAATCTTCTTGAAAAGTATGATTTGAAAACCAAGCCCTAGCTCTTTGTCTTTTTTATTTATTTAAATTTTTGTTTGTTTGTTTGTTTGTTCGTTTCCTTCACAAATATTCTTGCTTTCTTTGTTATTTTTCTGCACCTGATCCCGGGTAATGTAAAACAAAGGAAATTATGCCATGTTGTTTGTAAATGAAAAAGTTCAATTAAAAAAAAAGAATTTATTAACAAAACTGCTGATGTCTTTCCAAAACGTGAGTGTGAAAGCCGAGTAGAGGCGCAGTACTATGACGTCATCAGCGGGCGCTGGACCCCGAGCAGAGCCTGTACCGACACCGGCGCCAGTGGTCCACCGTGTCGTTCTTCCGGTCGTTGTACGGTGAAGAACACGCCATGTTGTTGTCTGGAGCCAGGTCTCCGTGTTCCGGGGCTCAGGCCGCTAGCGGGGCTTCGGGGTTGTGAGGCTGGGTCGGCAGAGAGGTATGGCAAGCCAAATGAGCATTTATTCTGATATCAGGATATCAGCCAGCATTGTCATGAACATGTAAGCCATTTCTGTCCACTAGTTAACTAGTTAGACATGTTTGTGTCAACTAGTTAAATAGTGACAGCCTACATGTCAACTAGTTAACTAGTAAGGCCTAAATTCTCTCTAGTTAACTAGTTAAAATGTTTCATATCTTACTAGTTAACTAGTATTGCTCAGTGTGTTCACTAGTTAACTAGTGGACAGATCAATGTCCACTAGTTAACTAGTTAAAACACATTTAGTTTTTACTAGTCAACTAGTAAGGTACAAAAACTTGTACTAGCTGACTACTGAATGTAAAAATCCCACTTGTTAACTTTGCCCAATTTGGCCAGCCGCTTGAGCATTAATTCTGATATCTTGTCAACAGGTCAACTAGTTAACTAGTGAGGGTAAACTGTACACGCTAGTTAACTAGTGAACACATTTTGACCTTCACTAGTTATCTAGTTGACACAAAAATGGCTCATTAGTTAACTAGTAAAGGCCAAAATGCATACCAGTCAGCTAGTTGAAGGTATTTGTGTCTCACTAGTTAACTAGTCAGGGTCAAAATGAGCCCACCAGTTAACTAGTGGGAGACGGAAATGTTCACTAGTTAACTAGTGAACACATTTTGGCTTCACTAGTTAACTAGGTGACACAAAATGGCTCACTAGTTAACTAGTAAAGGCCAAAATGCATATCAGTCAGCTAGTTGAAGGTTTTTGTGTCTCACTAGTTAACTAGTGATGGCCAAAATGTGCACACCAGTTAACTAGTGACAGAAGAAATGCCCACTAGTTGACAAGTGAACGCATTTTGGATTCCTAGTTAACTAGGTGACACAAAAATGGCTCACTAGTTAACTAGTAAGGGCTAAAATGCATACCAGTCAGCTAGTTGAAGGTTTTTGTGTCTCACTAGTTAACTAGTGACAGTTCAAAGTGTCCACATGTTCACTAGTGAAGGCAAAACTCCTAACTAGTTAAGTAGTTGGAGTAGGTCAGTGCCACTAGTTAACTAGTGAACCATTAAAAACTCACTAGCTAGCTAGTTGATTGTAGCAGGCTCACTAGTTACCTAGTTGATGCATCCATTGTCCAAACTAGTTAACTAGTGAGGACATAAATGTATACTAGTAAACTAGTTCAAGCCTACATTCACACTAGCTAGCTAGTTGCACAGAATTCTAATTAGGAGGCAGAGAATTTCTCAAATTGAGGCTTTCTATTGGCTCACTATGTTAAAATAAAATATGACAACCAATCACAGTGTGGAATTTTGCAAAATCCCACCTCAAACATTTGCATGTGGCACACAAGTTAACATGCTGGCCAGAGGAACCTCAGCTAGTGAACTAGTAGTGGCTTCAGTGTGACACTTACATGTAAACTTGTGAAGGCGGAACTGCTCACTAGTTAACTAGAGAGGGTACAAATGTCCACTAGTTAACTAGTGAGGTGCAAAATAAGTGTCACTAGTTCACTAGTGGGCCCCAAAACGCCCACAAGTTAACTAGTAAGGTGCGGATATGCTCACTAGTTAACTAGTGAGGTGCAGATTTGCTCACTAGTTAACTAGTGCACCCTTAAGCGCCCACTAGTTAACTAGTAAGGTGCAAAAAAGCATCACTAGTTAACTTGTAAAGTGCAGATATGCTCACTAGTTAACTAGTGGGCCCCAAAAAACCAACTAGTTAACTAGTAGGGTGCGGATTTGCTCACTAGTTAACTAGTGAGGCGCAGATATGCTCACTAGTTAACTAGTGACGTGCGGATTTGCTTACTAGTTAACTAGTGAGGCGCAGATATGCTCACTGGTTAACTAGTGAGGTGCGGATTTGCTCACTAGTTAACTAGTGAGGTGCAGATTTGCTCACTAGTTAACTAGTGAGGTGCAGATTTGCTCACTAGTTAACTAGTGAGGTGCGGATTTGCTCACTAGTTAACTAGTGAGGTGCGGATTTGCTCACTAGTTAACTAGTGAGGTGCAGATATGCTCACTAGTTAACTAGTGAGCATATCTGCACCTCACTAGTACCTCACTAGTTAACTAGTGAGCATATCTGCACCTCACTAGTTAACTAGTGAGGTGCGGATTTGCTCACTAGTTAACTAGTTACATCTAAAAACACATACAAGCTGACCATTTTTGTCCACTAGTTAACTAGTGGAACAATTGAAATTTCACCACTTTACATGTGTGGCAGTGCAGCAGCTCACTAGTTAACTAGTGCCTGAAACACAAATTATGCATATTCTAATGAGAAGGCGGGCAGAAGACTCCTGTTGGGTATAAGAATCCCACCCAGTCTAAAACGTATGTGCTGTGGCCTCACAATCACATACTGATGGGTGTCCCTGAGCGCCAAGGCTTGAACTCATTAGTCATGGTTTGACACCTACTGGTTGGTCGTTGCGGCGGGTTCGAATCCAGCAGATGGCATTCCGCAATTGCTGTAACATTATTTATTTTCTCTTTGTGTTGTAATGTTCAAAGTTTTATTGTTTTACTGCTTTTATTCCCCCCTCCCAAATCAAGTAAAGCACCTCGTTTGGTGTAGTGTAAGGGAGATCAGTTGGCGAGTTCAAGTCCCATTGAGGAGAATTGGAATTTAGTGTGCCAGCAATTTTATTGTAGTTCATTTTTGTTTGGTATTGAAAGTTTGGTATTGAAAAAGGCTATATTAAAAATAATTATATATATATATATATATATATATATATATATATATATATATATATATATATATATATCTCCATCCATCCATCCACCCATCTTCCCAAGAAATAGATCAAATGACACTGAGGGAAAAAACTGTGGTTATTTTGGAGAGGGTGCTCGCTGCAAAACCACAAAGGCGGAGCTGCACCCCGCCCATTCACGCAAACTCAGCCTAGCCCACTGACTTCCGTTTTTGTTTTCAACTTTATCTCAAACTGACCTGACCCACATGAATTACGGCTGTTACTAGTTTACAGTCGTTAATGCTATGTTCTATGCTCCAATTAAACAAGATAAATATAACTTGCTACATGACAAAGACTGAATATATCTCGAAATGAAAAGGTTTCTTTTAGCGAATATCTGCCTACAGCTGGTCTGATAAAACTGGTGTACAACAGCACTTCAATCTATTGAATGGGTTCTGGTGGTCTAGTGGTAAAATCGTCTGAGTTGATTTTTGCTTTCCCCTCAGCTGTTGCTGGTTCGATTCTCGGTGGGGTCGTCAGCAGTCTATTTAGCCAGCTGATACATTCAATTTGTTTATATTTTAGTTGTAATGTTTATTTTCAGCAAAATATTTATGTCGCTAAAAGTTCTTTGAATTTGGTCGTTCCTAAACAGCATTTTAGTTGAAACTCTGCTCACAAATGGACTCACACTGGCTAAATAAACGAATAAATAAATAAAAAAACACATTATATGTTAAACGGTATACCAGTAAATTGTTGTAAACATAGTACTGGCAAGTGTAGCTAGAAATGAAGAAAAGAGGTTGTAAACTACCTAAAACTTACACTACTGGGAGGCGAAACAGCATGTCAACCTGACTCCATAACCACTACACCACCACATCTGTTATAAATCAAGTGGCGTTACATGTAATTGTGCTTCTCAGTGTGTCTCTGAGATGGGTTGTATGGTTTATTGGCGGTGTCTCAGTAGAAGTCATTTCAGAAATAATTTGTCAGAAAATTCACAGAATATCCAGATTTGAGAACCAAGACCAGACCCGCTTCGGGGGAGGAGACCAAATTGAAGCTGAGATGGGAGGAAAATGCATGAATGAGGCTAAAAATGGCTTTGGCGTGTTTCTTATGAGGAAATGACAATATAACATGATTAAAAGTCCCAAAAGTTAGATTTTTAATTATATGGAACCTTTACAAAAACTGTTCAATTAACTTCTCAACTCCGTCCTCAATCTCGCATTTTTTAGCTACAACACCCTCTTGGTTCCAGAATGCTATCAAGTCTGACAACTGGAAGGAATTAGACTGACTCTAATGGAATGGGCAGGGCTGATTCTGGAATGGGCGGGGCTGACTCTGGTGCAGCTCCACCTTCTGGTGCAGCTCCGCCTTTGTGGTTCTGCAGCGAGCACCACTTGTTATTTTGAGCTAGTACCAGAAGACAGTGTAACCTTTTTTAGTTCTCTCCAGTCAAAACAAAACTTTAGACTTTTTTTCTTTTTTTAATTTAACAGGGAACAGCAATCAATTGAACAGGGAACTGCAACCAGTAGTCACACAACAAAATAAAATCACACAAACAAAATAAAGTTACTCTCCTCTTTTCTTGGTGTCTGAAAAGGGAAGGGAAAACCATCAGACTCCAGTCACCCATCGAATGGACTCTTCACCCTCCTGCCCTCTGGGAAGCGCTACAGGAGCCTATGGACTAAGACTACCAGGTCCCGAAACAGTTTCTTCCCCACAGCTGTCAGACTCCTAAACTCTGCCTGCTGACATAACACCCCAAACCAGCAGCACCCTACATAAACTCTGTAGAAACAAGAAAGCCCTGGAAATCGATGCAGAGCGTCGCGGGATATGCCTGACTGGTCATATATATTACCTCTCATGACACTGACCTCTGACCCTATGAGCTTGTGTATGTGAAGAGTTTATTTACCTTTGATAGGGAGTTATGACCTCTGATTTTGTCAAAATCCTTCAACCCGTTCAGGAGATATTGCACACAAAAGCCAAATTTTCATATATACGGCCTCACACAACCTTGACCTTTGACCCTATGAGGTTTTGTACCTCATGAGTTTATTTACCTTAGATAGGGAGTTCTCACCTGCGATTTGGTCAAAGTATTTCAACCTGTTCAGAAGATAGTGCACACAAAAAACAATTTTTCATATATACGGCCTCACACGACCTTTACCTTTGACCCTATGAGGTTGTGACCTGATCAGTTTATCTACCTTTGATAGGGAGCTATCACCTCTGATTTGGTCAAAATCATTCAACCCGTTCAGACAATTTTTGATATATATATATATATATATAACCTCACACGACCTTGACCTTTGACCCTATGACCTTGTGTTCCTAATCAGTTCATGTACCCTTCATAGTAATAAAATACACAGGCGAGGGTCCGACTCTCTGGAGGACGCCATGTTGGATTCTATGTTTATTTAGCTGTATTTATGGTTTTGCTGGTGGTTTTTGACTCCTTTGAAAACTGTGCAACAACACTCTTCTTCTTCCTTTTCTCGTGTGTTATTTGGCGGATGGCACTCAACATAAAAAGATGCATTTCTCAAACAATTAATGAATTGGAGCGTGAACCAGAGTCATTAATCTCATATCCTAATTTGAGAGTTACAGCTAGAGTCCAGAGGGTTTTGTTGGCTTTATAAGCATTAGTTAGTAAGGTCCTCACTTGAACAAAAAATACAGCTTGTTTGCAGTGACTTTGGTATTTACTACCCCCTATTGCCAGAAATCTACACACTTTCCCTTTAAGCACGTTGTCTCTTTAAGACTGGTCCTGGGTGACATTGGAGTTTACAGGGAGGCCGTAGAAATTCTCTGTCTGGATATTTATTGTGGAGATTAATGGACTAAAATGGGTTGCTGCACCGTGACTGTCTTCTCCTTTTTTTGGAGAGTAAAAACTATATTTTGGTTTTTAAATGCTGCCGCTGCACCGTGTTAAGAAATCATATTACTGGTTGTTTCGAAATGGGTTGAAATGTTCACATTTCTTCTTTGCTTTACATGCTGATCACTAAAGCGTGCTTTAATTAATATTGCGTTTTCGTAAAACGTAAGAGCAAACAAGGGGGATTTTAATTGACAAAAATAATAAAATCTGCACATTTCCAAGCCAACTGCGGTTAACAGTGGCACGTCGGCTTGAAAAATATCTCCTTTTTGCCGTAAATAACACACATTTCATAGCTGTTGTGGGTTATGTATGTGTTCATCAGTGCTTGAGAATTGTAACTTTGGGGAGCGGGTCGTAATTGTGGGCTTTTAATGCGGTGCTGTCTGTGGCGAGGTGTTGGTAGGGTCTGATCGGAGCTGCAGCCAGAGCGTTCCTCCCGACCAGCGGCTGCTGGGAGCTGGTCCACGGTGAAGCAGCCCACGCAGCCGAACGAGGGCTTCCCGGCTAAGAGCTGACCGCAGCGGCCCAGACGACCGCGGGCCAGCGACCCGAGAAATAACATGGGGAGTCCTGCTGCTGCCTGCTGTTGTTTGTTTTCCGTAGTAAATACCTGAATATGCAGAGACTCAACAGGTCATTCAGTTGTATGGTATCATTCAGATGATCAAATGAAATGTTGCAACATTAATATCAGTTTACCTGATCTTGATCAATAATCACATTGATGAATTGGTGCATGAATAACTACAAACCCTGCTTCCTGCAGCAGCTTTTTCTGCTCTAGATTTATGATCTGCTATTTGTATATTTCAACGAATAAGACGGAAATGGCATTAATTATTTAGATTTATTTGTGGATTTTTTTGTCGATGTTAACCCTGTTGTGTCTCAGTTCATGAAGCTGTTTTCAATGTATCCCGCTTTGCGAGCAGCTGATTGTGCAGCAGATGGCCGCGGACATGATCAATTTCGAAGTGCTAGTTCTGGATCAAGAGAAAGCCTGCTGTGCTGTGCCGATGATTTTATTTTGCGAGGATGGATTGAGGAAGGGGGACACACATGCTTAAATATCGACTGTCGGCAATAATCAGATTCATACTCATAAAATACTTGTTTACATGTTGTGTGTGTGTGTGTGTGTGTGTGTGTGTGTGTGTGTGTGTGTGTGTGTGTGTGTGTGTGTGTGTGTGTGTGTGTGTGTGTGTGTGTGTGTGTGCGTGCGTGCGTGCGTGCGTGTGTGTGTGTGTGTAACTCTGCCCACTAATCCGTTACGTATTTTGTTTCTTGTTGACATAAATACAAAAATTATGCAAAAGAAAAGAAGTGAAATAATGTACAAAACTAAAGCATATTAACCAGGATCGAACCCGCGATCTTCGCCATTGCAGGCGAACGCGTTAGTCACTAGACCACCAGTGCTATGAGCTAAATCCCCTCGCAAATTTATCCCTTCAAAACATCATGAGTGCTGGCAGGCTTTACAGCAACGTATGTAAAATAGAGCCTTTTTTATTATTATAAACTTGTCGCTTCCGTAGAAATGTGAAACAATATATCTGACGGAGATTTCTGCGGAGTTTCTGCACTTTCCTGTCAACAGAAACAGACATGCTGTCTGCCGCTGCCTTCCGCCTCCAGGCTTTTTCAGACTAATAACTGAAAACTAAACACTGTACACGTTAACTGAACAAAGATTACAGCAATACACCACAACTTTCTCGCTACAAATGTCGTCAAAACATATTTATATGCTCAAACAATCTTAGTTTATCAAATTTTCTCTTAGAACAGCCTGAACAGAGTCCGCCATACTTTCTCTGTTTCTCAGTCCTAAATGGACCAATCACATTGCTGTTCTGCATTTCTTCATTTGCATGTAAAGGCCGGATTTGCTCACTAGCTAACTAGTGAGCAGTACAGCGGTCGAACTAGTTAACATGTTACACAGAATGCCAGCCAAGTGTGTATTTATTCAAATTCCACAAATTTACTAGTTTTAGGGGCATTTTTCTGCAGCTAGTTAACTAGTGACAGTGTTTTGTGTTCACTACTTAACATGTAAGGCTCAGTTTGCCCTCTATAAGCTACTGAGAAAAAATTATAATGCAGATATGCTCACTAGTTAACTAGTGAGTGCTTCCTGTCCCATTACAAGTGAACTAGAAAGGCCAAATATGTCAACTAGTTAACTAGTGAAGGTAAATTTGTCACTAGTTAACTAGTAAGAACACATTTTTAGATAACAAGTAAACTAGATTGCTCCAAAAACAGCAACTAGTGTGCGTCTTGTGCGCACTAGTTAACTAGTGAGCATATCTGCACCTCACTAGTTAACTAGTGAGCATATCCGCACCTCACTAGTTAACTAGTGAGCAAATCCGCACCTCACTAGTTAACTAGTGAGCAAATCTGCACCTCACTAGTTAACTAGTGAGCAAATCCGCACCTCACTAGTTAACTAGTGAGCAAATCCGCACTTCACTAGTTAACTAGTGAGCAAATCCGCGCCTCACTAGTTAACTAGTAAGCAAATCCGCACTTCACTAGTTAACTAGTGAGCATATACGCGCCTCACTAGTTAACTAGTGAGCAAATCCGCACCCTACTAGTTAACTAGTTGGTGTTTTGGGGCCCACTAGTTAACTAGTGAGCATATCTGCACTTTACAAGTTAACTAGTGATGCTTTTTTGCACCTTACTAGTTAACTAGTGGGTGCTTTAGGGCGCACTAGTTAACTAGTGAGCAAATCTGCACCTCACTAGTTAACTAGTGAGCAAATCCGCACATCACTAGTTAACTAGTGAGCATATCTGTGCCTCACTAGTTAACTAGTGAGCAAATCCGCACCCTACTAGTTAACTTGTTGACATTTTGGGGCCCACTAGTTAACTAGTGAGCATATCTGCACTTTACAAGTTCACTAGTGATGCTTTTTTGCACCTTACTAGTTAACTAGTGGGCGCTTTAGGGTGCACTAGTTAACTAGTGAGCAAATCTGCACCTCACTAGTTAACTAGTGAGCATATCCGCACTTTACTAGTTAACTTGTGGGCGATTTGGGGCCCACTAGTGAACTAGTGACACTTATTTTGCACCTCACTAGTTAACTAGTGGACATTTGTACCCTCTCTAGTTAACTAGTGAGCAGTTCCGCCTTCACAAGTTTACATGTAAGTGTCACACTGAAGCCACTACTAGTTCACTAGCTGAGGTTCCTCTGGCCAGCATGTTAACTTGTGTGCCGCATGCAAATGTTTGGGGTGGGATTTTACGAAATTCCGCACTGTGATTGGTTGTCATATTTTATTTTGACACAGGGAGCCAATAGAGAGTCTTAATTTGAGAAATTCTCCGCCTCCTAATTAGAATTCTGCGCAACTAGCTAGCTAGTGTGAATGTAGACTTGAACTAGTTTACTAGTATACATTTATGTCCTCACTAGTTAACTAGTTTGGACAATGGATGCATCAACTAGGTAACTAGTGAGCCTGCTGCCATCAACTAGCTAGCTAGTGAGTCATTAATGGTTCACTAGTTAACTAGTGGCACTGACCTACTCCAACTAGTTAACTAGTTAGGAGTTAAGCCTTCACTAGTTAACTAGTGTGCACATTTTGGCCATCAATAGTTAACTAGTGAGACACAAAAAACCTTCAACTAGCTGACTGGTATGCACTTTGGCCTTTACTAGTTAACTAGTGAGCCATTTATGTGTCAACTAGTTAACTAGTGAAGCCAAAATGTGTTCACTAGTTAACTAGTGCACATTTATGTCTACCACAAGTTAACTAGTGTGCACATTTTGGCCATCACTAGTTAACTAGTGAGACACAAAAACCTTCAACTAGCTGACTGGTGTGCATTTTGGTCTTTACTAGTTAACTAGTGAGCCATTTATGTGTCAACTAGTTAACTAGTGAAGCTAAAATATGTTCACTAGTTAACTAGTGCACATTTATGTCTACCACAAGTTAACTAGTGTGCACATTTTGACCCTCACTAGTTAACTAGTGAGACAAATACCTTCAACTAGCTGACTGGTATACATTTCTGCTTTTACTAGTTAACTAGTGAGCAGTTTTTGTGTCAACTAGTTAACTACTGAAGCCTAAATGTGTTCACTAGTTAACTAGTGCGCATTTCTGCTGCCACTAGTTAACTAGTGGGCACATTTTCACCCTCGATATTTAACTAGTTGACACAAACATGCCTAACTAGTTAACTAGTGGACAGAAATGGCTTACATGTTCATGACAATTCTGGCTGATATCCTGATATCAGAATAAATGCTCATTTGGCTTGCCATAGAGAGGAGCAGGAAGTGGGAGCTGAGTGGGAGGAGGGACGGAGGGAGCTAGCCGCTGAGTAGCAACGGCTAGTGACGGAGTGATGAGTGACTGGAACGGGAAGAAGAAGAGAAGTGGAGAAGCTGGGGCCTCGAGGAGTTGACCTGGAAACGGACTTGAATAACTGGTCAGGAGCTCCTGGCACCAGGGATCGATGAGCGAGCTTGTGAATGGTGAGTGAGTCTTTCACCAACCTGCGTAGGCCTCCAGCCCCATGGTCCTCCCGCTTTTGTTGTGTTAACACACTAGTAACCAGCCTCATCAGCTGTTCCTCTGCTCACGAGCAGCGAGTCTCCTCATCATCTACCTGCACAGGTCCTTCTCACACCAGACATGACTCGCTGAGCCAGGTCACCTTCAGTCAGAGATAACTTTAGACTTTTATCTCTAGATGCATCCGACACACACACACACACACACACACACACACACACACACACACACACACACACACACACCAAGTAGTGTTTCTATGGTTACGTTGTGATTTCTTAGTAAATATTCTATTTGGTGAGAGATAAACTTTATAGTATTTATCCTAGTGGATCTATAGTTAAACGGGTAAACTAGTAGTAGCACATCCAACGTCAAAGAGAGTAAAAAGTTATTATCAGGAGAGGGAGAATGTTAAAGTGGTTAGCAGCAGTGTGCTTGACGATGGCCCCCTCCATGAGGCCACCACAGCTCAGCAGAACATCGTTGTAGCTTCTTCTGGGGAGAAAAACACTTAGAGAGAAAATAAAGTTAACAGCTGAAATAGCAGGAAATAATACAGTTAAAGAGCAGATTGTAGAAGAATGTTTGGTCTGAGGTGTAAAACTCTGCCCTGGGCCTAAAGCCCCGCAGATATATTTAGTTTCTATAAACAACAACAACAAATAAACAACAGCAGCTGGATTCTACTTTGTTCCTTAAATGGAGTCACGTAGTTTTGCAAGTTGTGCAGCTCACACGTTCACCAGGGAGCTCTGCCAGCTGATTGGTTCTTTTTGTAACTAGTGCAGTTCTGGTGCTGAGCAGTAGGGCTGGGCAAAACGATTATTTTTGTAATCGATTAATCTAGCGATTATTTTTTCGATGCATCGATTAATCTAAGGATTAATTTGTTAATTTGATTAGATTAAATTATTGATTATTTCCCAATTATTTGACTTGTATAAAAGTTTGATTACTAATTTATGTATTTTAATTAAAAAAATCTTAAATTAAGTTGTAATAGTAGTACAATCTTATGTTAGATAACATTTAACAAAAACTTAAATGTTGTGCAAAATATTCATATAAATCAAGGGAAATTTATAACAAAAAATATATAAATAGCAGCAATGGCGTCTTTTAACAAACAAAATCTAACATTCACTTCGCTTTCTGCAAAAAAGTGTTGTTCATTTTCAAAATAAAATCAATTTTGCCTTTTCTTTTGTTCATCACATGAAGTAGTTATGCATTGTTGTTTTAATAAAAAAAATCCAAAATCAAGTAGTAGTACAATCTTATTTTAGAGGTAGCATTTAACAAGAAATTAAATGTTGTGCAAAACAACAATAAATAAATAAAATATAAACAGCAGCAATGGTGTCTTTGAACAAATAAAAAATAACATTCACTTTAGGGCTGAAACGATTCCTCGAGTACCTCGAATGATTCGAGTACAAAAAATCCTCGAGTCAAATTCTCTGCCTCGAAGCTTCGTTTAATTCATGTTTAATTAATTCATGGCTTTGCAATCGCCCGGGGTCATGTTTCACCCGGACCGAAATAATTGACGCACATACACACTGCACTGAATGCACACGCGAGTAGCGAACGCAACTTAACTTTCTCTTAAGCCATGGCGAACAACGTGGACCCCGGTGGAGTGTGAAAAAGACAAAATGTCAAAGTTGTGGGACCATTTTTCACGCTTTAAGGCGGAAAACGTAGTCCAGTGTAAATACTGTAAAATGGATTTAGCCTACCACAACACCACATCCTCCGTGCTGCAGCACCTGACCAGGAAACATCCACATGTAAATGTCACTTCTGTAGGCGGACTCGGAGCCTCTACAAGATAATGCATTTTAGCCTGTATTTCTATATATTCTGCAGACACTGTGCGACTTTTTCATTTGTAGCGCTCAGTTTCAGCTCACAGCGTACGTCTGGTAGCAACACGTCAGTCCTAAAATGTGCCAAAAATAGCAGTTTTTACAACACGTCAGACTTTTTACTGTGTTGTTATTGATATTTGTCCCTAAGGATTGCTGCAGGAGGACACGGGTATTTATGAGAGGCGGAGGAAAACGTTGTGTGATCAGTATAATTTGACATAACCACGGCAAACATGCTTTCGACAATCCTTGTTAGTGTGAGACAAAAAAAGTGTTGAAATTAAAACGGACGTGTGTTAATAGGGAAACAGCTGGCGAGCCATGTTTGCGCATGCGCCGTGAGCGGTTCTGGTGCTGTTTGGGCCGCAGCCGCTCGCATTTGTTTACTGTGAAGTAAAGTTGAAGTGCTGAAGTTTGAAAACTAATTTTGAATAAAACGTGAAGAATAACTGGCAGTTGCTTGCTCATTTCAGGAGGTCTTTCATATTTTATAACATGCTGTTTGATAGAATGGTTTACAAACACAAAAGAGTAACTTATTAGAGTACTCGATTAATCAATAAAAGATTCGTTAGAGTACTCGATTACAAAAATAGTCGATAGCTGCAGCCCTAATTGTCTTTGCTCTCTGCAAAAAAAGTGCTCTTTAAAAAAATAACATCCATTTTGCTGCCTTCTCTCTTGTTTCTCTCTCTCTCTGTGTGTGTGTGTGTGTGTGTGTGTGTGTGTCCAACCATATTCATCACATGAAGCAGTTCTGCATTGGTGTGAAGGAATGTTAGCATGTCTACATGCTCAGCAGTCAGGCTTGCCCTTTTTTTGGTGACGATGTTTCCAGCAACAGAAGAAAGCCTTTCAGAGGGTGTTGGTGCGGCAGGTACAGCCAGACATGATTTGGCTAAAGTAGCCAGTGTGGGGAATCTCGTTGCATTATTCTTCCACCGTGTAAGGGGGAATAGGTGCTTCCCCAAAGTACAACAGTACTTCTTTCCTCACTGTCTCATTTTCTCCGTCCCCACCCTGGTCAATGTTTTCATTACAATCTTCCTCCTCAGAATCGGTACCCAACAACGTGTCCAACACACAGACCTCTTCTAGCTGAGGCTTCCTGCCCCACAGTTGCCTGCTGAAGCTGTGATCTCTGCTCCCTTTTGAGGTCAAGTGCATCCTTCTGTACTCTTACTTGCAGTTTCAGAGCATCCTCTGGAGAAAGGAATTTCAGTTTACGAAGACGTGGATCGAGGGCAGCAGCAATGAGTGACACATTTTTCCCATCTTCTTGAAATGCAGATACCTCTGGCTGCCACCTTGACGTGATTTCCTCTTCTGCACTGTTCTGGAAAATGTTCACCGCAGCAGAATCGAAGGATTTGTTTTGAGTGGATTTCAGAAGACCCTTCAGCAGTGGGGGGAGAACAGAGGCTGTGACATAAGACTGTCCACTAAGAACATCAGTGGCTTGCTCACAAGGCTTGAGCACCTCCTTCATCTCACCCAGAAGAATCCACTGATCATTTTTCAGATCCAGGTACTGTTTCCCACGCTGTGTGACTTCTGGATCTGACAGCGTCGCAACTACTGGCCATCTCTGTTCCAACAGACCTTCAATCATGTAGTATGAGCTGTTCCACCTGACAGCTACATCCTGGATTAGTTCATGCTCAGCTGTACCCATCTGTTTTTGCTTCTCCTTAAGCTTGATGCTAGCTGGCTCACTTTTCCTGATGTGCTTTACGAGGCCCCGTGCAGCT
The DNA here is from genome assembly GCF_043380555.1 of Nothobranchius furzeri. Lineage (NCBI taxonomy): Eukaryota > Metazoa > Chordata > Actinopteri > Cyprinodontiformes > Nothobranchiidae > Nothobranchius > Nothobranchius furzeri. The sequence continues at coordinate 98,661,263 of NC_091742.1, read as the reverse complement.
GATGGTGCCTTATCAATCTTGGGGTCTTTCAGTGCATGGTTTACAACCAGCTGCAGTGTATGCCCAGCACACCGATAGGACACCACTCCAAACTTCTCTTCCAGGATGTGGAGAGCTGCAGCCATGTTACTGGCAGTATCATGCACAATGGCAAGGACATTATCGCCACCCAGGAGGCAAGGTCTTCTGCAGCGTGGCGCTCTTCAACTGGGAGTGTTGTTAAATTGAAGGAGAGAAGATCCCAATTGTCATTGATGAAAGGACGAGTTACTCCTAAGTAGGACTCTGTGACTAGACTTGTCCAAGCATCAGTGGTAAAGGAGATTTTGGATGAGGCCTTTTTTAGTTTGTTCCTTAGTTTCTCAACTGAAGTTTGATGCTTTCTCTCCATCATGCTTGTAAAACGGCGCCTAGAAGGCAGAGTGTAACCTGGTTGAAAAGTGGTCAGCATTTCTTTGAATCCTTCACCCTCAACCACAGCAAGTGGTCTCATGTCTTTCAGAATCATAGATAGGACGCTTTCAGTAAGTACAGCCACCTCCTGGGGGGTGCGGGGTGTTCTTCTCTGACAGAAGTCCTCCAGACTTTTCTGTTTGTTCCTGAAAACATAAATCACACAGACAACACACAGATAAATTAAAATTATTACAAAAATATTTATGTAGAAAGCATAATATCAAAATAATTTGAAGATCCATATTTCAGTGTTTTCTCAAAATATTTAATCTACAAGATGTGTTAAAAAAGAGGTTTTTTACACAAAATGCAGCACATTTTTGCAGTCATTAGATCAACAGGCTGGAGGAGCATGATGTATAAAAATAACGTTCAAACAGGACGAGGCATTAAACTTGACAATCAAGAGTCCGTTGTCATTTTGCTTTTGCAAGCACTTCAACAATATTGTAATAATGTCCACGACGGCTACATTTAGCAGGTGCTACGTTGTCTTTGTTAAGATTTTTACTGCGGCCAATTAGCGCTCTCCCACATTTTCAGCTCTCGCCGATTCTCATAATCAGCACGTGTGCATTCCGACTCATTTGGCCATCATGAGCCACGAATAAAAACCAACAAAACAGATAACAGCTAAGGAACTAAGGAACAAACTAAAAAAGGCCTCATCCAAAATCTCCTTTACCACAGATGCTTGGACAAGTCTAGTCAGAGTCCTACTTAGGTTACTTATGTTAGATTTTGTTTGTTAAAAGACGCCATGGCTGCTATATATTTTTTTTTGTTATAAATTTTCCTTGATTTATATGAATATTTTGCACAACATTTAAGTTTTTGTTAAATGTTATCTCTAACGTACTACTATTACAAGAATAGAATAGAATACTTTATTTGTCAATTCTTCGAATGTGCTTGCCATACAAGGAATTGAAGTTACGTTTCACACTGTCCCATGCGTAGACATTTACATAAAGTGCAGATGCACAACAATAACAAAACAAAAAACATCCCTAACAATAAGATAATATTAAACAGGTAAATATCGCTAATAATATACAAAACATATAGCAGCAGGTGTGTGCAATTTCTATGCAGAGGTAGTTGTTTACAATCAGAAATGTTTACCCCATTATTGGTTCAACCACTATTTCCTTTTTGTATAATGTGTATGTGTGTGTGTGTGGTGTGTGTGTGTGTGTGTGTGGTGTGTGTGTGCGTGCGTGTGCGTGTATTTGTGTGTGTGTGTGTGGGGTGGGGTGTAGGGTCCAGTCTGTCTTCCTATACTCCTGTCACCCTGGTGATTCTGCTGGCTGGGATCTGTGAGGGAAGAGAGTTCAGCAGTCTCACAGCCTGGTGGACGAAACTGTTGGTGAGCCTGGTAGTGCGGGAACGGAGACTTCTGTATCTCTTTCCAGAGGGCAGGAGGCTGAACAGACAGTGCGCGGGGTGGGTGGCATCGTTGACAATTGTGATGGCTTTGCGGGTGAGGCGAGTGGTGTAAATGTCTTGCAGGGAGGGGAGTGGTGCACCAACTATCCTCTCAGCCGTTCTCACAATGCGCTGTAGAGCTTTCCTGTTATAGTCAGTGCAGCTACCGCCCCACACAGTGATACAGCTGGAGAGGATGCTTTCAGTAGTTCCTCTGTAGAATGTGATCAGGATGGGTGGTGGAGCACTTGCCCGCTTGAGTTTGCGCAGGAAGTAGAGGCGCTGTTGTGCTTTCTTGGCCAGTGAAGCTGTGTTGGTGGTCCAGGAGAGGTCCTCCCTGATGTGCACCCCCAGGAACTTGGTGCTGCTCACCCTCTCCACCGCAGCGCTGTTGATGGTCAATGGGGGGTAGCTGGTGTGGCCTCTCTGGAAATTGACAATGATCTCCTTGGTCTTACTAACATTTAGCAGGAGGTTGTTGTCTCTGCACCAAGTGGTCAGGAGCTCAACCTCTTTCCTGTAGTGGGTCTCATCGCCCTTGGTGATGAGCCCCACCGCATTGTGTCGTCCGCAAACTTCACAAGGTGGTTGGAGCTGTAGGTTGGTGCGCAGTCATGTGTCAACAGGGCGAAGAGCAGAGGACTGAGCACACAGCCTTGTGGAGCCCCCGTGCTCAGGGTGATGCTGTTTGAGACCTTGTTGCCCACACGCACCACTTGCGGCCTCTGGCTGAGGAAATCCAGCAGCCAGTTGCAAAGGGAGGTGCTGAAGCCCAGTCTGTCCAGTTTACAGATGAATTGTTGTGGTATTATGGTGTTGAATGCTGAGCTAAAGTCTATGAACAGCATTCTCACATATGAGTCTTTCTTGTCCAGATGAGTTGGGGCTGGGTGCAGGGCAGAGCAGATTGCATCCTCTGTGGATCGTTTTGCTCTGTTTGCGAACTGGTATGGGTCCAGAGTGGGAGGTAGGGTGGATTTGATGTGTGACATGACTAGTCGTTCAAAGCACTTCATAATAATGGGTGTCAGTGCCACGGGGCGGTAGTCATTGAAACAAGCTGGGGATGGTTTCTTTGGTACAGGTATGATGGTGGCAGTCATGAAACATGATGGGACAGTGGCTTGCCTCAGCGAGGTGTTAAAGATGTCTGTGAAGACCTGCTTCAGCTCCTCTGCGCAGTCTTTCAGCACACTACCAGGGATGTTGTCCGGACCTGCTGCTTTCCGGGCGTTGATGGTAACAGCCTGGCAACAGACAGGCACAGAGGCTGGTCGTGTGGAGGTGGTGGTGTTTTCTGTGGGCGTGTGTTGTTCTGTGTCTCAAATCGTGCAAAGAAGCTGTTCAGGTTGTTAAGCAGAGTGGTGTCGTTCTCACAGCTACGCGCTGCTCAACACAGCTACAACTTTATTTTTGAAATTTTTTAATTAAAATGTGTTCAAATGAAGAAATTTGCATTTATTTCATTGAGATACATAAATTAGTAATAATCAAACTGCTATACAAGTCAAATAATTGGGAAATAATCAATAATTTAATCTAATCAAATTAACAAATTAATCGTTAGATTAATCGATGCATCGAAAAAATAATCACTAGATTAAGCGATTACAAAAATAATCGTTTTGCCCAGCCCTACAGATGACATCACTGGATGGATCTGTAGTGAAGTAGGCCCACACCTTACTACGACCCTCTTTTTCCATCTGTCATAAAATAATCAGCATAAAAGTACAGTTATATATCTGTTGATACCAAGACAAAGTAAAATACATTAAATGTGGCATTTTTATACTTAAAAGTTTAAAAATTATCATGTAAATAAATGGTATCAGACTTTGTGGCTCAAAACCAATGGCTCTGTTTTGTTTGGTTCCCCAGCTGTTCAGGTTTTCTCATTTAGTATTCAAGTCTTTTTTTCTTCCTTCCACTGAATTTTCTACTCAGTTTGTTGTCAGGTTTTTTTTCTAGTTATTCTTCTTTCCCTTTTAGGATTCTTTCTTCTTTAAAAATATTTTCATTTAGACTTCCTCCTAGGGCTGCTCGATTATGGCAAAAACAATAGTCACGATTATGGTGACTGAAATTGAGATCACGATTATTTAGGACGATTTTTCAATTTATGATGATTTTATTTGTTTTTAATTCAGTCATAAAATTGCTCAGGGCACAATCAGGACAAAAATAAGAAACAAGATTATCACTAAAATAACTCCTGATTCCCAGTATAAAAAGACCAATATACTTATAGCTCATAGTTTATGACCCAAGGGCTGTAGACCTTGGTTTAACTCATGTAAGTCTAACCAGTACAGATCCAAATACCAATATCTTGCAAATACTGACAGCAAGAATTATACAGTGGCATTTATAACAAATACATGCAAATAAATTGATGTTCACAAAATGTTGCATAACATTTATTTAGTCGTGTCAAGGTGCTGTAGGAGCGTGCACTAGCACCGTGTCCTCAGAGAGATTAGTTATTAGTTATCAGCGTGAGGAACTTATTTCTACCTTATTTATAAACTATTTATTTACAGGTCCATCAGTTAATGTAATAATTGTCCCAACCACAGCTGCACCCCCCACCCCCCCACCCGGTCTCACAGCAATCGGGCAAGATGCATGTGTGTTTAGCACGCGTACATTTAGCTGTTTTTATCGGCTCAGGAGTCCGCAGGTACGGTGTGTGTCACTCACTCTGGTTAACAGGGAGCCGGCTCCGAGAGCTGTTTCTTTAGCGACTGACACATCACTGCATCATTCCCTTTCCTAATGTCCTGAAGAACGGTCCGGAGCGCAGGCGGAGTGTTTAGCTAACCTGCAGGAAATGTCGACGACAGTTATCCAGAAAGTAGCTAAGGGTTACCAGAGATGTTTCTGAGGTGTTCGCTAGGTACTTCTAAGATTTAAAAAGTCAAGAAGGGGGTCTGAAAAGCTGCTAGAAATAGCGTCAAAGTCGCTAAGTTGGCAACACTGTGGGAGGAGCGCTTCATTTGCAACTCAGGGCAGCGCAAGCGGGAGGAGCAAATAATCGGCTTGTTTTGTTTTTTGTAATCGTTCAAAACTCAAATCGTAATCGTGATTAAAATTCGATTAATTGAGCAGCCCTACTTCCTCCTATGTTCCCCTGCTGTCCTCTGCTCCCACTCACAGCTCCTCCTCATAACTAGTCCTCTGTCATCTCTCACTCCTCAGTGCTTACGGTTCAGTTTCAGTCATACTCTGCTGGTTTCAGTGTCCTAGCTACCTGCTTTTATTTCTGTCACCTGATTTTTGGCATTAAAATACTTTTGAGTTTTACACTTTTGTGTTTTGATCCTTTCCAAAGCCGACAGTATTAGGAAAATAAAAATAAGATACGTTAAATGACTAGTATGTGGAATATATAAGCCTTATGTAAAATATAAGGCTGAAAAATACAATAGATTTATTCTGTTGTAGAGAGGGATGTTTACTTTCTCTATTACCCCCCCCCCCCACCCCCCCTCTCCCAGCTAGGGAGAGGAGGGGGGGAGTTTGAAAAGACTGCTGAAGAAGAGCGGAGGAAATTGTCGGAGAATATTCCAGAATGTCTACCAGGAAAAGGCTAATGTTACTTACTTACTGCCCTGCATGACTAAAGGGGAAGCAGCGTGAGCTCTGCATTGAGCGTAATGCTGCGGCAGTTTTATTTTATTTTTTCAGGTTAACTTTTCAATACGAGGCCACGAGGCACACAATAAACTTAGGAAGCATGTTGAGGGGAAACATACTTTTGTCATTGCTTATTTTACCGTTCAACTTACCACTGATGCAACAAATATGCTTAAAGCTGAAGACTTACCTCCTACTTCCTCATCACCGTCCTCTCTGCTTGACTCTTCTGCTCCGCTGCATGTGTGCTGTGACGGTGGCTCCACCCCCGAGGAGTGGAGCCTCACAACATGAGTTCATACAGCTGGCGCCATCTGCTGGATAGGTAGCGCAATATTGGCCATATCGGCCGTCTTTTGGCCGATAGCCGATAGAGTTAATGACCTATATATCGGCCGATAATATCGGTCGGGCCCTAGTGCTAACCACTGCACCACCATGCAGCCCGAACAATGAGCATGATACTTTATCATACATATACCAGCCTGTAACTCTACTTTCCTCCCCAAAATTGCAATCCAATGATTTTTTACCGGGGGGGGGGGGGGGGGGTCACTTCAAACAAGGAAAATCTCTAGCTCTCACAGACCTGTAACGTCTTCTTTAAGAAGCTTTTCTGTCCTCCACTCGTTACCTGGGACCACAGTAACAAAGGTCACCATCAGTAACACACTACAACGGCAGGGAATCAAATCCTGCAGTGCCAGATGTGTTCCGCTGCTGAAGCCAGCGCATGTCCAGGCCCGTCTGAAGTTTGCCAGAGAGCACATGGATGATACAGCAGAGGATTGGGAGAATGTCATGTGGTCAGATGAAACAAAAGTAGAACTTTTTGGTATAAACTCAACTCGTCGTGTTTGGAGGAAGAAGAATACTGAGTTGCATCCCAAGAACACCATACCTACTGTGAAGCATGGGGGTGGGAACATCATGCTTTGGGGCTGTTTTTCTGCTAAGGGGACAGGACGACTGATTTTTGTTATTGACCAAATACTTATTTTCCACCCTGATTTACAAATAAATTGTTTAAAAATCCTGCCATGTGAATTCATGGATTTTTTTCACATTCTGTCTCTCACAGTTGAAGTGTACCTATGATGTAAATTACTGACCTCTGTCATCATTTTAAGTGGGTGAACTTGCACAATCGGTGGCTGACTAAATACATTTTTGCCCCACTGTGTGTGTATATATATATATATATATATATATATATATATATGAATGAAGAAATAACACGAGAATGTAAATCAGTGATGTTAGTAATCAACCTATATGTGGATATACCCCATAAGGAATTAGAGATTAGTAAATAAAAAAAAATGGAATTTGGATAAACACAACAGTTTGCGTAATACACACCTTTAACTGTTAATGACTTAACCATTACAAAACTTCAGGAACCCACAGCATGACTATCTCAAGTCACCCAAGTCTGCACGTCATGTATAGACAGGAAATACAACCATGCACACACACAAACACAATCAACTTGTGTCACTCGAAACGGAGAACTATGAGACAGATGGATCTGGATGAATGAGATCACCCCCCTTTTGAAGTTGAAAATTTAACCGGAGGCAAAGGAGGTGCAGGCAGAGGTACAGGAGCGACCGGCACAGGACCGACCGGCGCAGGTGGAGGCACAGGACCGACCGGCGCAGGTGGAGGCACAGGACTGACCGGCGCAGGTGGAGGCACAGGACCGACCGGCCCAGGTGGAGGCACAGGACCGACCTGCGCAGCTGGAGGTACAGGACCAACTGGCGCAGGTGGAAGGACCTGGGCAGCCGGGGCTTAACAGACAACCGGCACGAGAGCTCGAGATAGGCGGCTACCGACGTTGCGGACCGAGTCCCTTAAAGAGGTCAACCGTGCGGAGAACTTACGGAACAATAAAAACGCCAACCCCAAAGACAAAGTTTTAAGCATGCAGTGAATAACACGAGAGAATCAGCGGAGGACCAGGAGTAAGAGGCTGGTTGAAACCCGAGACCAGGATCTGCCGACAACTCGCGCAGCACCCTGTTTACTGCACCAACCCGAACCATGGTCGGACCATTGAATGTAACACGATCCGCCGTAGCTGGAGAAAAAGCAAAGGAAATGTTATCATAGAAGGGAGAAAACTCCACAACAGACATATGCTCCCCAGGATCCAAGTAATATAGAGAGACCTCCCCTACATGGACCACAGCACTACGTGGAACTGACACCCATAGACTTTGGGACAGAAGCGCAACACGCGTGGACACGCCATAGAAAACATCTGCTTCAAGAGCAGGGGTATTAACCAACCAACGGCCAACAACAACAACAGCCGTAGTTTGAACCACATGCTAACGTGGAGTCACAGTCATAGGACATTTAGAATCTCCAGACAACTCATCTATACCACACACACCAGTGGCACCGCCATGCAGGAAGGTGTGCCTGGATACAAGAGGTGTAGGCCACGTGTGAGGGAACGCACGCACAGATCTGGAACCAACCGGATGTGAGGCGTGTCCTTGTGGAATGCGACGACAGGTGGCAAATGTAACTTGACGTGAGTGTCGTCAACCCAATTACCTACATCAACCACATCTCTTAGCCTACAGATGTCCCCTGGGGACACGATAGGTAAGTTGATGATGAAAGCTAGCTCTCTAGCATCTGGATCGACACTTAACGGGATAGCACTGCCCAATAGAGCTGAGGAAATAATCAAATAATCGATGCATCGGGATGCGGACATAAATGATTCTGCATCGTAGAAAGGTACGCCAAAATCGATTATAGTGGAATGTAGTTTTGTTTTTTTAACGGCCGCACCAGCGCAGCATCCAAATCTGTCAGAGTGAGCGTCCTCCACATTTACCAAGTGGTTCCGCCTTAATGTGGTACTGCAGGGCTGAGTGCTAGAGTTATAACCTGAGACTGAACCGGAACCAAATCAGCCCGACCGGTTCTGTTGGATTTGGGCCGTGAATTATGTTGAGTGGGTTGTCACGCGGCGCGCTCGGCTTGCTCGCACAGCAACTGAGAGAGAGAGAGAGAGAGAGAGAGAGAGAGAGAGAGAGAGGAGGACGCTCCTCCAAACCGATGCTCCAAACACGCATTATTATTTTCATAATTTAATTATTATTTCTCCTGGAAGCGCTCAGTCAGACCGAGTGTTGTGATGCTGGGAGATCCGGTTTTGGGGAGGGGGCGGGGTCAATGATGGCGGTTGCAGCGTGATCGTCTGTCTCTTTTATTTAGGGACACGGAGAAGTTAAAAGGAGAGAGAAATAGAAGATAGAAGTTATTGTTCCACTTTATTATTTTGTTTCATGATGATAAACTGATGTTAAATTCAGCTTAAAGAGAGACTGGGAGGAAGCTTTGGTCCATTTTAGGTTACAGGACATCTTGTCTCCTATCTGCTCCTCCAGAGACAGCATGGACATGAGGGTCACATGGTGAGGGTCCCACAGGACAGGTTAGTGGAAAGGTTTGTAGTTAGCTGGTTAGTGAAGGAGATCCATCAGCTGGGTAATTTAATCCTAATCCAGCCCACAGCCTTCTGCTGGTGTTATTATCAGAAAGAATAAAACACACATCTTAAATATTATTGGAAGTGTAGAATTAGTTTTATGTTTTATTATTTTCTGCATCAAACAGAACTTGATTCATTCTCCAACATTTCAGAAACGAACCACTGGGTTCAAATAAAATAAACTAAGTCAAACATTTCATTTGGTGTTATTTCTGACACCCTTCACCTGCGGCATCAATATCTGACTCTAGAGCTGCTCAGAGACATTAAACACTCATATATGAGCCCATTATGTATTTTATTATTACATTATGTGTCCTGTAGGTTTTCAGAACTTTTTTAGATTTTGAGAGTTTTTGCAAAGCGTGTTTTTCTCAGCCTGAGGCGTGGTGTTGAACCAGGAAACAGATGTTTTACTTTGTTAAATCTTCTTAAATGTTTTGTCCTAACCTGTTGCGAATGGAGAGCTTTTGAGGGACGGCAGGTTGTTTCAATTACGTTTTCTATTTATCGATGAAAACAAATCAATATGAAATAATCGTGATGCATTGGGATGTCGAATCGAATTGAATCGTTGACCCAATAATTGCAATCGAATCGAATCGGGAGACAAGTGAAGATTCACATCTCTACTGCCCAACGAGAAAGCCAAGTGAGTGGGAAGGGCAGTCGGGTCCTTTGTTGTTACTCGAGCAATCGCAGACCGGACCATGGCCAGGGACACGAGGTACGCACGGATTCTCCCCATGACGAGGGTGTCAACCGAGGCGCTCACGTCCCGACCGTAGTCAGTCAGGCAAGTGGTCAGCAACTGTGTATGAGCATACAGGGGTGGATCGTTAAAGCGCCCGAGCGCCAATGGCGCTAAATTTTCTCGTCAGACGGTAAATACTTGACGACTTACCGCCCAGGTGACGCCCAAGCCTTGTTTGTCATTTACTCACCGGCTTTCACCTTCATCATGGCCGCGCCCTGTAGGAAGCCGCCGTTTTCGTTTCGCGCGCGTGAACCTGCGCGCCTCTAGCCGCGTACTGCACTTGTATGATTCGTGCACGTACTGCACGATTCTAGTTATAGTCACGTGAACTATAAGTTCACTATTAAAGACGAAGTGGAACCACGCTAGAAACACACAAGCACGCAGGAAGATGGCGCCACCACAGGGATTGGATTTCTTGATGAAATCTCCGGCAAAACGCTTTAAAACTGTTGAGGAGAAGCGAGACAGTTCGAAACGGTATGAAGCAGAGAAGCGTGTGCGTAGGTGGAATGACTCTTGGCGGTTTAAAGAAGACGGGAGGCGCAGAGAATGGCCGTGTTCGAGTTGAGCAGCGGCTCGCCTGGAAAACAGACGAGAGCAGACTGAAGCAGCAGGGGGAGGGGCTGAAAGCCGGCGTTTAACGCCGGGGACACACCGGCCGCGGAAGCGCCGAGAAGCGAATCGCTCACGAAATCCGGCCGCTGCTCGCCACTCCTCAGTTCAGATCAGACGCGCCCCAGTCAAGGCGCGCCTCGGCTCAGCTGTAGTTTTTCTTTTAACTACTTGGTGTCCTCCATTTCCTCTCTGCCTTTTCTCAGCTCTTTTCCTCTACGTTTGCGTGTGTGTGTGTGTGTGTGTGTGTGTGTGTGTGTGTGTGTGTGTGTGTGTGTGTGTGTGTGTGTGTGTGTGTGTGTGTGTGTGGTTGTGTGAACCTATGGTATGAGTTGTTTCTGCCAGTTGAATCTCTTGGAACCCGCTCCAATTCTGCAGCTGTATCCTAGCAGTTTCTTCCGACATGGGTACGTAAATAATCATGTTTTTCGGGGGTCGTACAGCTCCTTGTGTTTCTCAACTTCCATAATTAATTTAAAGTCATCCATCTTAACTGCTTGCCTCAGACTTTCTGCCTCTCTGTCCTGTTTGCTCCGTGAAAAGACACCCAAAACCACACCCCCCTTCACGTGGTCACACACGCACACAAGTTCGATGTGTGTGTGTGTGTTTGTGTGGTTTTTCTGCAGTGTCTGATTACGAAAACATTTGACTACTGCGGAATTTTATTTTGAAATGCTTTATTTTGTTAAATTTCCCGGCCTTCCTCTTATGTCTAGGTTTGACTTCCTGCCAGAATTGACGCGATTCACCCGCAGCTCGCGAAAAAAAGCAGAAGCCGAAATGATCGCTGCACGGGCTGGAGCGCCGGCGCGAGGCGATTCGCGACGCTTCAGCGGCCCATGTGGTCTATAGAGTAGCTTAACAAGGGCGCCCAATGAAGGCGGGCCCATTTTCGCGGCGCTTCCGCGGCCGGTGTGTCCCCGGCGTAAGTCGGACAGATTTCCCTACATGTTTAGCTCGGGGGTTAGCATTCACAATTGTTCAATTTTCAATTTTAATTCTGGTGCCTGTTAGCTGAAACACATCCTCACGTGCTTGTGGATGTCATATATTCTATATGAAGACATGACTGTAATAATAAGTAAAGGTTATCTGCTGTAGCTTCAGTGTGTTCATAGGAAACGTGACAAAAGAACACAAAACACATTTCTCCTTATGGCCTATATTGTCGTTATCATCAACGTAACATGATTTACAGAATACATGTGATCAACTAACATTTCATGTTCTACCACCGGATGTTTGGATCAAAATATGAACCAATCAGATCTTAGATCAGGTGAGAGCCAGGCGTTTCCCGTCATCCTCTAGGTTTTGCAGCCGAGGGAGAGCAAATGCAGCACCTTGCTCCAAAATCTGTGGCCGCCTTGATCTCACGAGGTTATCGTTGCCTACGTATGCATGACGTCAGAGCAAGTCGGCGTCAAGTCGGACACAAATCTAACCGGCATGCGCTGCTCGCCGATCACTGCTGGTCTAATCTGCGCAGAACTGGCTCATCTCGAACACAGCCAATGGCTCGAGTACAGCAAAGCGGAGGAGGTGATGTACTGCGTTGTATGCCGGAAGTATGTGACGACAAAATCGAGTTTTGTTGAGGGAACAAACAAATTCAAACTTGAATACGTTATTATGTTTGTAAATGTGTACAAAATAAAGGTTTATTACATTTAAAATGGTTCAGTTGTTATTTTGACTCGTTTTGGCGGCTGACCAGCGGGGCCGGTAGATTCTTGGCGGGGCCGGTAAATATTCAGAGTTACCGGCCCGGCTGGCCGGTTGGTTTTGACGTTAATGTCCACCCCTGGCATAATCAACATTCACGAAAGAACGCAATTCGTTCACAGCGGAAGTTGTTTTACGCAAAATGTTGCTATGAGTGTTGAATACCACCATAGTCTGGCATTCAGACGTGCCCAGCTGTCTCAAAGCACACCGTTGTTGCAGTACCTGCTTATGCAGGGCCGGGTATTCTCTGTTAAGCTCATCAGCGTGGCGATGAACTGTGTTAATCTCGATCGAGTTGACTGAAGAGAATACGAAATTTAAAAGGGAGCCAGTTGTATTAGCTACTGAGAAAAATCTGTCCAGCAAACGCTTCTCTCTAATGTTGGTACCCTAAAGATCATTGTTTGAAACCGTCAATTTAAGAGCCTGGAATAATATGTGAGAGGCGTCAGCTTCTGAGTGTTGTAATAGGGTACTAGTCCAGCGGGCTCCGGTTTCCGAGAGGTTGCCGAAGGCATTCATCATCTTGTCAGTACACATGGACATGATGATGAAGTCTGAACCAGAGTCCAAGATACCCTTACAGTCAAGCGCCCCCTTTAGGACCCTCACGGACAATATCACAGATGACCGTTAGTGGATGTCTGACCGGTGAGCTAGGATCACCGGGTTTGGTGGCAGGTGCTTTGGATGCTGGAGGTTCAACGCTAACAAAAGCGACCACACCAGACCTCGCCGAGGTCACAGGTGTCATCGGACATGTCGTTGTGGCATGCATCACCTCTTCAGGACCTGCTGCTGCGACCAAGTCACGTGCAGGTTCAGGAGGTGGAGGAGGGTGTAAACCCTTTTCTGCCAAAGAGACGGACAGAACTGTCTCACATGTCGATGGATCTTTCATCAGGGAACGAAGTGCAGATCTCAGTGCGCGTGAATAGAAAGTTACAGCATTTAGTAATTCACTGTGTTTCTGTTTTTCCTACAGGTGTTAAAATAATGGTGCTGGTTAAAGAAGAAGCTCATGAAGAACAGAGTGCTGGTGAGGACCAGCAGGAACCAGAACACCTTCACATAAAGGAGGAACAGGACGACCTCTGGACCAGTCTGGAGAGAGAGCAGCTACATTTGAAGGAGTCTGATGCTGCCAGATTTCTATTCACTGCTGATTCTATAAAGAGTGAGGATGATGAAGAAAAACCTCTCGTCTCACAGCTTCATCAGCAGCAAACAGAAGACCGAGATGTTCCAGCGAGCAGCTCAGCTGACCATGTGACAGCAGAATTGACAAGTCATTTAGCAACCAGGTCTTCAGGCTGTTGTGTTAGTAAGGAATGTGTTATAGTGAAGCAACATGCAGACTCATGTAGGGAAGTCCAGAAAAAGACTAAAACCTTTAGTTGTGATCACTGTGGAAAAGAATTTATGGTTAAATCAAGTTTAAACAGTCACATGAGTGTCCACACAGGAGTAAAGCCTTTTGCCTGTGAGCTGTGTGGACAACGATTTAATCATAAGCTGAGTTTAAACGGTCACATGAGTGTCCACACTGGACAGAAACCTTTTGCCTGTGAGCTGTGTGGACAAAGATTTAACCGAAAGACAACTTTAAACAGTCACATGAGGATCCACACAGGACAGAAGCCTTTTGCCTGTGAGCTGTGTGGACAAAGATTTCGTTATAAGACAAGTTTAAACAGTCATATGAGTGTCCATACAGGACAGAAGCCTTTTGCCTGTGAGCTGTGTGGTCAAAGATTTCTTTGTAGGAAAAGTTTAAAAAGTCACATGAGTGTCCACACAGGAGTAAAGCCTTTTGCCTGTGAGCTGTGTGGACAAAGATTTAATCATAAGCTGAGTTTAAACGTTCACATGAGTGTCCACACTGGACAGAAACCTTTAGCCTGTGAGCTGTGTGGACAAAGATTTACCCGAAAGACAATTTTAAACAGTCACATGAGGATCCACACAGGACAGAAGCCTTTTGCCTGTGAGCTGTGTGGACAAAGATTTCGTTATAAGACAAATTTAAACGGCCACATGACAGTTCACACAGGACATAAGCCTTTTGCTTGTGAGCTGTGTGGACAAAGATTTAGTCATAAGACAAGTTTAAACAGTCATATGAGTGTCCACACAGGACAGAAGCCTTTTGCCTGTGAGCTCTGTGGAAAAGGATTTAACCGAAAGACAGATTTAAACAGACACACGAGAGTCCACACAGGACAGAAGCCTTTTGCCTGTGAGCTGTGTGGACAAAGATTTCGTTATAAGATAAGTTTAAGCAGTCATATGAGTGCCCACACAGGACAGAAGCCTTTTGCCTGTGAGCTGTGTGGAAAAGGATTTAACCGAAAGACAGATTTAAACAGACACACGAGAGTCCACACAGGACAGAAGCCTTTTATATGTGAGCTCTGTGGACAAAGATTTAGTGAAAAGAAAAGTTTAAACAATCACACGAGTGTCCACCCTGGTCAGAAGCCTTTTGGTTGTGTAACGTGATGTAAGTGGTTACTTTCAATAAATGATCAGCAAGATGTGATATTCCATATAAATATGAAATATCAATGTTATTGATCTTTTGAAATTTTATCTAAAATGAAACCAGGTCGTTTTGGTAGTTCAGGGAAATCACACCTTTGTAATATTTTGAGACCGAACGAAAAATAGTTTCTTAAAACAAATTTAATACTACATTTCTACTACTGTGTGGGCGACGGTGGCACAGGAGTAGAGTACTCGCCCCATAATCGAAAGGTTGCAGGTTCAAGCCCCCTCTCAGCAGTGTTGGGAACGTTACTTTAAAAAAGTAAATAGTTATAGTTACTGATTACTTTGTCAAAGAAGTAGCTCAGTTACTAACTGAGTTACAAGATCATAAAAGTAACTACCAAGATAAGTAACTACTTAGTTTCTTTTTTCATTAAAGAATGCAAGAATTACTACAATAGTGAAATATAAATGACTAATGACTGGAACATACTAAAATGTATGTCCAAATGTTTTTTATAAACCTGAATAATTAAAATAAATAAGCACTTAACAGGAGGAACTACTAACAGGAACATTACACTTATCTAGACTATTAAAAGGTCACTGTGTGATATTTAACAAGACCCCAATCAGCTAAAATTTATGATTGCAAAAAGAAACACCTGTAAAGGTTCCCGAGCCTTTAAATGGTCTCTCAGTCTAGTTAAATTTCAGAAATAAATGTAATTTTGCACAGTATTCTAATTTTTCCAGCTTCACATAATTGTGTGTTTTTAGCAGCATTTCTGTTGCTGCTAATCTAGTAACAGTTAAATAAATAAATAAAATCCTTTAAAATGACACTAGAAGAGGCACAAGCCTGATGGAGGACTTACATTTACTAACTTGGGTCAGACCCAACCACAGAAGAGCTGAAGCTGGGTGGTAAACACACACAGGTAGTTCTGATAACACCTGAGCTCCATGACGTCTGAGACTGATGCATCAGTGTTACAGCGGGACTAAAGACATGATCAGAAACAGGTTACAGCTGGATGATCTAGGAAGGTAGAAGATCAGGACGTCTGAGCGGTGAACAGGTGAGCGGACCTTCGGGACGTCCTGCTGTCACGCTAAGGGCACGGCTGCAGATCCACAGATTCGCTGCTGCAGATTCCCACCTGCAGCAGCGAATCTGCCGTGATCCGCTTGGATGAAAACATCTGCCTCTTTAGCTCCTGATCAGTAACAGAAACGACGTTTTGATAAAAGAAGACTGTAATTAATTAGTTTGCTCATTACTGAATTTTTTTTTAGTAACGCTGTAATTTTAAACGGCGTTATTCCCATCACTGCTCTGTTGGGTCTACAGCGTGCAGTGACTGAGACAGCGAGGGTCTCCGCCCACCCGGCCAATCATGGTGTTTGTAAGTGCGTTACCGACACCTCTCTCTCCCTGGCTGCAGCTGAAGTGTGGCGGTCAGAAAGCCTCACACTGCTGCTCAACGTTCAACAAGCACATAGTAACGCACAACATTCCGTCTCCAGTAACGGTGTTGCAACAGTGGGAAAAGTAACTAATTAGATTATTTCGTTACCTATAAAAGAACGCCGTTAGAAACGCTGTTATACTTAAACTGCGTTACTCCTAACACTGCCTCTCAGTCTGTCGCTGTCTTTGGGTAAGACACTCAACCCACCTTGCCTGCTGGTGGTGGTCGGAGGGACGGGTGGCGCCAGTGCTCGGCAGCCTCGCCTCTGTCAGTGCGCCCCAGGGCAGCTGTGGCTACATCATAGCTCATCCCCGCCAGTGTGTGAATGTGTGTGTGAATGGATGAATGACTGATTGTGTTGTAAAGCGCCTTGGGGGTTTCCAGGACTCTAGAAGGCGCTATATCAAATAGAGGCCATTTACCATTTACTAATGATGACACGGAACAAACGATGATAAATTATGGTTGAAACAAGATAACTGGGACAATGAGTGAAATGATGGAATGTGTACTTAGATGTTATGTAGCAAAACCAAGTGTCTTAGAAAATTGTGATGTCTGGGTTGTAAAATAAGTGTGAATGTATGGTTTAACAATCTCAATTAAAAAAAACATCTCACGCCAGTTGTGCAGAATCTACAAGTCCTTGTGGTGAAGGCTGCCAGTGATCCAGCGGTCGGAGAAGTTGATACAAACTGCCAGTAGAGTTGACTTCTGTGGTATTTGGAGCACTTAGTTTCACCCCAAAAACCAAACCGCTGTTCTGAGATACCTTCCAGGTGAGTGCTGGAAGCTGGTGTAACAATTTTGCAACTCCACAATAATTTCAGACTTGAGAAGTTTAATGAGAAATTAAAATCAATAGTACATTATAATATAACAAAGAAACATTTGCAGGGTCACACTTCAACACAATACATGAAAAAAGGCAGAATTAAGGAACAATACAAAAGATATAAAGCTTTTTCATCTAAAAATTCTTTAACTTTATAGAGAACGGCTAATGATTTAGATAACTTTGCTTAAATTGAGTCAATATGCGGTTTCCAACTTAACTTTTTTCTATGGCTACGCCAAGAAATTTTATTTCATTCGCTCTTTCAATTTCTGTATTATTTATTTTGTGATGTGTATCCACTGTAATTGCTCTATTAGTAAATATGATAAATTTTGTTTTATTTAAATTTAAAGTTAATTTATTTAAGTTAAACCAACACTTAAATGCATTTAATTCTTTCTCAACCTTGTCCATTAATGTTATTAAATCTTTCCCAAAACTTAGAACAGTAGTATCATCTGCAAATAGTATGAAGTGCAATGTTTTAGAAACTAAACATATGTCATTAATATAAAGAATAAACAACAAGGGACCCACCACTGACCCCTGTGGGATACCGGTGGTCACTGTCCGTAGCTGTGAATCAGTGTTGTTAATGTGGACATAGTGGAGTCTGTTCTTTAAATAACTCTTAATCCAGTCATAGGCCACACCCCTGATGCCATATCTACACATTTTTTTTATTGATAAGTCATGATTAACAGTATCAAAAGCTTTGGTCAGGTCTAAGAACACCCCAACAGCATATTGTTTGTTGTCAATTGCATCAGATATTTTCTCCACTAGATCAACAATTGCCAGAGAAGTTGTCCGATCACGTCTAAAACCATATTGCTGTTCAGAAAGAATATCATGATGCTCGATAAAGTCATACAGTCTTTTATGAAATATTGTTTCTAGTATTTTGGAGAACAGATAAAATAGAAATTGGTCTATAATTAGAAAAGTCATGTTTGTCTCCAGCCTTATAGACAGGAATGAGTTTTGCAACCTTCATCCTTTCAGGAAATCTTCCTGATTGGAGAGACTGGTTACAAATATGTGTAAGTGGTTTGGCTATAATCTCAATGATTTCTTTTACAACAGACTTATCAAATCCATGTAAATCTGCTGACTTTTTACTTTTAAATTTTTTAACAACTGTTATAACTTCATTTTCATTTGTGCCTTGAATAAATATGGTTTTATCTAAATTTGTTATTTTACTCACAGCATCAGCATCTAATTTAGTATTTGATATATCCTTTGCCAAATTTGGCCCAATTTCAGTAAAATACTTATTGAATTCATTTGCTATTTCTTTAGACTGATAAATGTCTTGATTGTCTTTAGTTAGAAAAATATTTGGAAGACTATTGGTGCCACTACACTTTTTTAATTACATCATTTAATATGCGCCACATATTTTTAATGTTAGATTTATTTCCTTCCAATAATTTGCTACAATAATTTCTTTTACTAGATCTCATAATACTTATTAATTTATTCTTGTATATCTTGTAATTCTGTTCTGCTTCCTCCGTTCTTTTCTTTAAAAAGTCTTTGTACAGCTTTTTTTTTTTCCTGCAAGCCTTCTGAATCCCCGTAGTTATCCACGGCTTTTTAGCATATTTATTCTTATCCACCTTATAAAGCAATGGGCAGTTTTTTTCATAAAGAGAAGTTATAATATTTAAAAACTTTCCATAAGCCATATTTACATCTTCCACATAAACCTCCTTCCAATTTTGTTCCATTAAGTCAGTTTTAAATGAATTTGCTGCTTCTTGATTTTTTGGCCTTGTAACAACCACAGATTCACTTTGAGTAGTTACCGTTGTCCTTTGTACGACTGTGAAAACCGGTAAATGATCAGACATATCGGTCATTACAAGACCACTTAACACATCATATTCAAGAATATTTGTAAAAATATTGTCGATCAGTGTCGCACTAGTTCTTGTAATTCGAGTTGGCCGAGTTATTAGTGGATACAGTCCCAGACTAAACATGGAATTAATAAACTCTGTATTTGCATTTTGCATTTGAGGATTCTACAGGTCAATGTTAAAATCCCCACAGACAAAACACATTTTTCTGTTGATTATATCATCATACATATCAACTATTTTTTCTTTAAACATTTCAACACAAGATCCTGGTTTCCTATACATACAACTGACTAACACATTCTTAGACTTTTCTATTTGTATTTCCACAGATACACACTCCATAATGTTATCCATAACTAATGTCATATCTCCCACCAATCTACTTTGAAAGTTTTTATCAATATACAAAGCCACACCCCCACCTTTTTTGCAATCTCTACTTGTGGAAAACATATTATATCCTTCAATTTGAAACATAGATATCCTCCCTTCCTGGAGCCATGTCTCAGAGATTGCTATTACAGTAAATTGATTATTTGATTGCTTCAAGCATTGCATAATCTTCACAAAATTTGAATTTAGACTTCTACAATTGAAATGTATAACAGATAATTTACCTTTTATAGTGACATTATGTTCAAACTGGTCTTCAGTATAGTATCCACAATGATTTTGTACTCTAGTGTAAAAATTGTTATCTGGGTCAATGTCATCCTGCATATCCTGTGGTTTATATTCTGTGTAGTCAAACCTTTGCAATTGTAAATTTTCATAACTTGAATTACCAGTTCCTGTTCTTACTGTATTGAGAGTTGAATAATCCAGATTCTTCGTATATTTTCTTGTTGTATCATCCATGCGAGAAGTTGGTTGTCTTCCTCTTATTCATCCTTGGTGATCCACAGCAGACGTATGTCATTTGTATTGATCAAGTTCTTTAACATCTCTGATGACCATCACTTTTGCCTGCTCCGGGGGACCATTTAGCTTTATCAGTACTTTGCAGTTTCTTGTCCAAGTGTCATGGATCTTCTTTTCTTTTCTCAGGATCCTTGCTTGCCTTGTGATTTCTGAGTTTCTTTTCGCAAGATGCTCATTCACATATACACTTGTACCCTCTAATTTTTTTGCATTCCTCAGCACCTCCAGTTTACATTTTCTACTGGCAAGCCTGATCACAATGGTTGACGTTTTACTATGTTTTTGAGCCAATGAGTGACAAGCCACAATGTCTTTACTGGATATTGCAATATCTTTGCTGTTGAAAATTTTGATCACCTGATCCTCAAGTGAAGGAGAACCTGGAGAATGAGTAGCAGTGATTTCAATGTCTTTTCCCCCGTCACAGGCTGCGGCCTGTGCATAGGTACGGTGTATCTCCAGTCCTGATATCAAGAGATCATCCAGCCTTGAATGTTGTTCCAACTCGTCAACCCTCCGTTCAAGCAGTTCAATTTTTTTTTTCCTTTTCTTGTATTAAAGCCTTAAGTTGCTTGACTTCTTTCAATACCTCCTGTAGGCCGCTCTGCTGGTTTGCCTCTTTAGTTATCTCATGTGACATGAAATTCAAGGACTTTTTTTATCTCCTCCATATCTTGGACCAGATTCTCCATAGACATCGTTGTTCCAAACAGTTTCCTTGGATGGTTAATAACTTTATGGCGTTGTCAGATTCCCAGCTGGTTGGAACATGTGCCGAAAAAATATGTCCAACACTTCATATATCGAATAAATGCAGTGGCGGCTGGTGAAAAATATTTTTGGTGGGGCTGTGCTATTTTTTTTTAACAAACTTGTGCTTTCTGAGCTT
Organism: Nothobranchius furzeri; assembly: GCF_043380555.1. NCBI lineage: Eukaryota > Metazoa > Chordata > Actinopteri > Cyprinodontiformes > Nothobranchiidae > Nothobranchius > Nothobranchius furzeri. Next base: position 98,640,633 of record NC_091742.1, on the reverse strand, counting down.
TGTGCACAACTTCACTATTTCCTGAATTAAGCACAGCTCTTTTATTTCCTGTCTTACATTATTGGACAAAGGGATTAATCCACGTGTGTCTGACTGTTGGCACACTGCCAAGGTTGAAAAATACTGCATTAAATTGCACATAAAATAACATGACAATATATATGGTCCATATCCACATTACTGTTTGTGAAACTAACATACTGGAGAATTTCATCACAATAATATTAAATAAACAAGTATGTACCTGATCTTTTGCATGCTGTTGGTGAAGCTCTGGATGACCCCTGTGATGGAGACAGAGTCAATGTTCCTCTTCTGCAGCTGGTTGAACAGCATGTCCACATGTGGCATGATCTTGTGACACAATGCCAGCAGAAAGCTGAAATCTTCTTCCTCCAGCATTCTCACAAAGCCTCCTGCCTCTCTCTCAGTGATTGGATCAAAGTCATCTGAGTCTCTGATCATCTGGAAACATCTGAGGAGGTCATCCTTGTGCTCATACACTGTGTTGACATCTCTCTCTTGGACAAAATGTGCCGGTTCTGATCCACTTCTTCATTGTGTTTCTTCACTGCAAGCCTGTGCCCCTCGTCTCTAGCTGCATGGCAATGTTAGCTCTGCCTAGCATAGCTAGCTTCACCGTGTTGTCCATGTGCGCCCGGGATGACTCGTTTCTTCACCTTCTCAGAAAAATGTTTCATGTCCGTAACTCCTGACTCATCCATGCCTCATCTGTCCCAGCCGTTTTGAATAACAAACACGGAAAACAAAATAACGCATTAGCGTGATTGCATCCAGCTAGCCACTGCTTCCTGGTGTACCAATTTCAGGAGAAGCCTCGTGCGTACAGTTTACCTCTCTCCTTGTCCTGCTGGCTTATCTTTACGTCGGGCTGATCTGGTCCAAGCTCTTTGACATTAAGTTTTTCCACCATAGTTCTCCTCTCGAACGGATGATACTGGAGAAGAGACCGAACTGAATTCGGTGGCTGCTGAGATCCGGTATCCATGCTGGTTGTAGGCTCACTGGCGTCCATGTCTATTACATCTGTGTCACGACCGTCACGAGTCACGACCAAAAACGTGCTGGAGTAGTCGAGACTCTCCGAGTTCTACCGAACAGCAACGAAGGCCTTGGGCAGTACCTCTATCGCCCATCATGCTTCTGAATCGACGTCGACGCTGATTGGATACATTCCCATTCCTACCGTTTGATTTTCTTGTCAGCAATTGGCCGGCTGCTTCAGTGCTGTTTGGGCGATTGAAACACAGCCTTTCTGTCGCCTCCACCGCTCAGCAGAGAGCTTCTCACCAATATAGAAATATATATATATATGATTTGTTTTTGTTACAAAACACACAATTAACTTAGAATATGTGATTATTGTTAATTTTATTTATTTATTTTTAAATAAAAATGAAAAACACTGGGGAAAACTGGGAGGGCGGCACCCTATCGCCCTCTACTGGCCAGCCACCACTGAATAATAATAATAATAATAATAATAAAAAACTTTATTAATCCCTCGGGTGAATTCCTTCGGGAAATTCAGTTTCCAAAAAAAGCAGCGCAACACCGACAGAGGTTACATATTTAAATGTTCAATACTTCATCTAGCTCAAAAATGGTTTAAGCCAAAGGTTTCTAATCACCTAAGCCACAAAAAAGCCAGCTTAGAAAAGGTGGATGTTATCTTATTTTGCTGAAGTGCCTTGTAATCATCATCTTTGTTTGATGAAGGGCGCTTCAAGCCTTTCCTCTGAGATCCTGTGGCAACTACCACTGGCTCAACCAATGAGAAACCAGCTGCTTCCTCACGAACAGAGCTGAGATTCAATATAAATACGCTCTCTGGATCAGTAGGCCTGTACTGAAAGGCTGAATACGTTAAAGCCTACTTAATCACTGTAGCCTGATGGAAGAACAAATAAAACTAAAACCTTGTGAATATATAGGATATCTTGTAATATACTGCATGATCCATATACAGTATTTTTGATACATTTTTAAAGTTTTCATTACATTTTGGGCATGAAATTCATGCTGAATCCACCCTTCTGATGGGATCAGTTTAATCCTGATCTTTTTGGATCAAAGTGATTCAAATCCTACAAAAAGGTTCTGAAAAACCCAAATGTCCGTGTTCCTCTGAAGGTGTCAGCAGGACTTTTCCGAATCAGCTCCATGTGCTGTACTTTAGCTGAAGACTTTCGAGGTGTCGACTGTGGGAGTCCTTCAAGTTCTGCATATGCTGGGTGTAACTGCAGGCCTCTGTGGGTTCGGTTCCACTAGTAGCAGAAGGTGTACTACTGCATACCTTGTTGAACATCAGATCAAATAGGTTTCATTAGCCTGAAACTTTTTATTGTCCTATGCACGGTTAGATAAATGTTTCCCTGTACATCAACAAGCCAGTTTTTAACAGGTAGCTGATGATTTTTGTCGTAGAGAAACAGTTCTCTGTCATGAACCGGGAGAGTTACCATGTGATGTTCCAGCCCCCGCCCAGTCGAAGTTGAAAGCCACTGTCACTGCAACTTTGCACAACTGTAATACGATTCATTTTTCAGTTTAGCAACGCTTCAACAGGTATAACAGTACATGATGATCCCCTGTGCTACGTTACGTGCATTTGCTACACAAAACTCACACATCAACACAGATTGTTGACAAAGCTACTGCAGTCTACGATCAACCATCATTGGTGTGAAGATGATTGCATGAATACGGCGGACATAGCCGGAATAAATTAATTTAAAAAAACAAAACGTACCCAGATTTCTGTATCCATGGCGTAGCCGATTGCCAAAAGTGATGCTAGAGAAGCGGCCTTCACAGGGAAAGTGTGGAACCTAAAAGGTGATCCTGTAACATCCTTATTGTTACAACCGGGAAACTGCAAGTACGCACCATGGCTCTATATATGTAAGAACAACTCCTTTTAAGTGACTTTGGAAGTTGTTGTTTCACTCATACAGCCAGGATTATAGCAGCCAGATGACGCCGTTTTGTCCCTGCGCCGAGTGGCGCATGATAGGAATGATAAAAAGTCCCGTTTTAATGTGAAGTTGTAAATTTACCTGGCTGTGTTTCTGAGATGTACATTAGTCATGCTTTCAGAGGCAAATCCTTTTGTGACGCTAAACGGCGGAGATGCAGTACCCCCGAAACTAGCCAGAAGTTGTTTCTGAATCCCTTCCCCCTGAAAATCTCTGAGCAGAGGTGTGTGTGAAATGGGTCATTGTTTACAGAGCACTGGGTGGGATAAGGAACGCATACAACTTCATATCTCAAAAAGCGACCTATCCCTTTAAAACAAAACTCTTGAAAATGGAGAGAACATGATGCTCTACACACCAGGAGGAGTCCTACTTATCCTGGAAAAATAGTCTAGTGCTTTATAAAAATAAGCTTCAACAAGCTAGAACTGCATATTTTTCATCGCTAATTGAGGAAAATAAGAATAATCCAGAATTTCTTTTCAGTACAGTTGCCAAACTTACACAGAATCATAGCTCTGAACCATCTATTCCCTTAAGCGTTGTTTATGCTAACGCATTTACTTTCCGCTTGGTGATGCGGCTCGTGGATGGAACGTGCTTCACAACTTGCAGCGTTTATGGTTCATGCGGCTTGTCTCTGCGGTGAGCCAATATTCTCCCAAACTGTAGGGGGCAGCATGGAGCTCTTCTCTATGTTTAATGAAAGTTGAGAGCCAACTCAGCTCTTTCAGAATTGGTGGAGTGTTCTTGTTTCCACCAGGATCACCGCTTTTCCCTTTGTTCCCCTTCCTTGCCTTCACATATCGGTCCCTCGTGTTTTTCCAGCCCACCTGAACCCTCCCGGATCTCCACAAGCCTCCTTGCTCAGGAGTTAATACATCCAAATACATCCACCTGTCTGTAGTTTGGTCTACAAACAGGTGGATGTGTTTTATCTACCATGTCATGTGTGTGGTTTTGTGGAAAGTTTGATAAAATGTGTTTTTATTTGGGTAAGCACCTTCCTCAGTAGAAATTAATAGAGACCCATCCAAGATGGCGTCCGACCACTACTGTAGCTCCGGCGTCGGTACAGGATCTGCTCAAGTGCAGCATCGGCTCGGGGTCTTTTGACTGCCGATGACGTCAAAGTTAATTGGCTGAACATGAAGCTTGCGGAAGTCACGTTATGATTTTGGTTGGTCAGAACAAATTTACGGTCGTAGTCTTAGCAGTTGTAGTCCTGTAGTCCATAAATCAACACTATTTGCAGAAAATATGGCCGTGTTCGAGTTGAGCTGCACCTCGCCTGGAAAACAGACGAGAGCAGACGGATGCAGCAGGGGGAGTGGCTGAAAGCCGGCGTTAAAGTCGGACAGATTTCCCTACATGTGTAGCTTGTGGGTGACGATGGCTAAAGATATCGCGTTAGCGTTCATACTTGTTTAATTATCTATTTTAATTCTGGTGCCTGTTAGCAGCTGAAACACATCCTCACATGCTTGTGGATATAGTATATTGTATATGGAGACATGACTGTAATAATAAGTAAAGGTTATCAGCTGTAGCTTCAGTGTGCTCATAGGAAACGTGACAAAAGAACACAAAACACATTTCTCTATATGGCCTATATAGTTGTCATCATCAACATAACATGATTTACAGAATACATGTGACCAACTAACATTTCATGTTCTACCACCGGATGTGCTATCCAATTGGATCAAAATGTGAACCAATCAGATCTTAGATCAGGTGAGAGCCAGGCGTTTCCCGTCATCCTCTAGGTTTTGCAGCCGAGGGAGAGCAACTGCAGCGCCTTGCTCCAAAATCTGCAGCTGCCTAGACTCACAAGGTTATCGTTGCCTACGTAGGCGTGACGTCGGAGCAAGTCGACGTCAAGTCGGACACAAATCTAACCGGTAAGCACTGCGCGCCGAATCACCCGTGATCTAATCTGCGCAGAACTGGCTCATCTGGAACACAGCCTATGTTTGAATTTCTAAAGGAAATGTAAAATAAAAGCAAATGATAAACGGTGACCCTCAAAAGCTCTTGATGTTGAGGAAACGGGGCAAAATAAAAATAAGAACTTTATTGAAAGACACCAAGCAATATTTTGAATCAAAGAATGTATTTAGATAACAACTAAGGAAACATACAGACGAACTCCACATTAATACAAACAGATATGGCTTCACATATAAGAACTGTTCTATTGTTTGTCAGTCCGATGTTGGTTTTATGTAGTTTCACATTCTTTACTAAACAAAGATAATATGGTGTTTTATTAACAAATTACAATTATAAAGAAAACATTTAGGTGTTAACAAACAAGAATTTATTAACAAAACTGCTGATGTCTTTCCAAAACGTGTGTGTGTGAAAGCCGAGTAGAGTCGCAGTACTGTGACGTCATCAGCGGGCGCTGGACCCCGAGCAGATCCTGTACCGACACCGGCGCCAGTGGCTCACCGTGTGGTTCTTCTGGTCGTTGTACGGTGAAGAACACGCCATGTTGTTGTCTGGAGCCAGGTCTCCGTGTTCCGGGGCTCAGGCCGCTAGCGGGGCTTCGGGGTTGTGAGGCTGGGTCGGCAGAGAGGAGCAGGAAGTGGGAGCTGAGTGGGAGGAGGGACGGAGGGAGCTAGCCGCTGAGTAGCAACGGCTAGTGACGGAGTGATGAGTGACTGGAACGGGAAGAAGAAGAGAAGTGGAGAAGCTGGGGCCTCGAGGAGTTGACCTGGAAACGGACTTGAATAACTGGTCAGGAGCTCCTGGCACCAGGGATCGATGAGCGAGCTTGTGAATGGTGAGTGAGTCTTTCACCAACCTGCGTAGGCCTCCAGCCCCATGGTCCTCCTGCTTTTGTTGTGTTAACACACTAGTAACCAGCCTCATCAGCTGTTCCTCTGCTCACGAGCAGCGAGTCTCCTCATCATCTACCTGCACAGGTCCTTCTCACACCAGACATGACTCGCTGAGCCAGGTCACCTTCAGTCAGAGATAACTTTAGACTTTAGTCTCTCTAGATGCATCCGAGACACACACATACACACACACACACACACACACACACACACACACACACACACACACACACACACACACACACACACCAAGTAGTGTTTCTATGGTTACGTTGTAATTTCTTATTAAATATTCTATTTGGTGAGAGATAAACTTTATAGTATTTATCCTAGTGGATCTATAATTAAACGGGTAAACTAGTAGTAGCACATCCAACGCCAAAGAGAGTAAAAAGTTATTATCAGGAGAGGGAGAATGTTTAAGTGGTTAGCAGCAGTGTGCTAGACGATGGCCCCCTCCATGAGGCCACCACAGCTCAGCAGAACATCGTTGTAGCTTCTTCTGGGGAGAAAAACACTTAGAGAGAAAATAAAGTTAACAGCTGAAATAGCAGGAAATAAAACAGTTAAAGAGCAGACTGTAGAAGAAAGTAGTCGAGTGTGGAAAGTGGTCAATGTGTACTCCAGCAGTCTAAGCCTATAGCAGCATAACTACAGAGATAACTCTGGATAACCTAGCCTTTTAGATGGAGGTGTGTAGGGCTGCTCAATTAATCGAATTTTAATCACGATTACGATTTGAGTTTTGAGCGATTATAAAAAACAAAACAAGCCGATTATTTGCTCCTCCCGCTTGCGCTGCCCTGAGTTGCAAATGAAGCGCTCCTCCCACAGTGTTGCCAACTTAGTGACTTTGACGCTATTTCTAGCAGCTTCTCAGACCCCCTTCTTGACTTTTTAAATCTTAGAAGTACCTAGCGAACACCTCAGAAACATCTCTGGTAACTCTTAGCTACTTTCTGGATAACTGTCGTCGACATTTCCTGCTTCAGGTTAGCTAAACACTCCGCCTGCGCTCCGGACCGTTCTTCAGGACATTAGGAAAGGGAATGATGTAGTGACGAGTCAGTCACTATAGAAACAGCTCTCAGAGCTGGCTTCCTGTTGGAGTAACCAGAGTGAGTGACACACACACCGCACCTGCGGACTCCTGAGCCGCTAAAAACGGCTAAATGTGCGCGTGCGGCACGCTAAACACACATGCAGCTTGCCCCTGATTGCTGTGAGACCGGGTTGAGGGTGGGGGTGCAGCTGTGGTTGGGACAATTATTACATTAACTGATGGGCCTGTAAATAAATAGTTTATAAATAAGGTCCTCACGCTGATAAATAATAGCTAATCTCTCTGAGGACACGGTGCTGGTGCACTCTCCTACAGCACCTTGACACGACTCAATAAATGTTATGCAACATTTTGTGAACATCAATTTATTTGCATGTATTTGTTATAAATGCCACTGTATAATTCTTGCTGTCAGTATTTGCAAGATATTGGTATTTGGATCTGTACTGGTTAGACTTAAATGAGTTAAACCAAGGTCTATAGCCCTTGGGTCATAGACTATGAGCTATAAGTATATTGGTCTTTTTATACTGGGTGTAGCATTCAGTCAATATTGAGAAGGCCGGAACTGATGGTGAATGATGATTTATTGAGCCGTCCGTATCATCAACCAACCAACGTAAGAGCTAGGCATAAACAAAAAATAAATAAATCATAAAATAAACCATAATGCATAACTGATTACATTGGTAGTCGTTTTCACAATTAATACAATCATATAGACACGTTCCGTTTTCATAACAACATTCTGAATTATAATTACAAACCTTGTTCCCCTTATCAACTGAAGCTAGACAGAAGTATTCTTCAAACTTTCTTTGTCTTCTTCTCCGTGAACTGCTAATAGCCTATCCTTTGCTCCGTCTTCACTTCTAATAGATTTCCGTTTGCTTCTTCTGTGTTGCGCCCGTTGCGCCTCCCTACTTGGCTACGGTTGCTATGACGCTATCAAAATAAAAGCCCGTATACCTTTGCCGTTGTTAAACATAAAGAAATAGTTCACCTTTACACTCCCACCAAATTATTTACTATTGAACATATAAACACAAATAATTTTTCCATAACAATAACAGTAGCTTAACAGATACTTTGTATAAAATTCAAAAACAAAAAATGAATAAATAAAACATTTTCCAACACTTTAAAGCATTGTAGATTCAAACATTACAGTCTTCTAACAACAAGACCAACTTATGAACAGGGCGTTCTACCACAGACATTTTGCTGACACGTTGGCCCTTATTGTTTAGATTTTTGTCTGCAGAGGCTATTTTGACCTTTCTGACAAGTCCATCAGTGTCCTGCACAGTGTCCACGATTCGACCAAGTTTCCATTGAGAGCGTGGTAGCATGTCATCTTTGTCCATCACTATGTCTCCAATTTGCATGTTTCTTTTAGGTGTGTGCCATTTTTGTCTCACTATAAGGTTCTGAAGGTACTCTTTTCTCCATCTGCTCCAGAACTGCTCAAGAAGGTACTGAACTTGGCGCCACCGCTTTCGTGCATACATGTCCTCTTTTATGAATGTTCCTGGTGGAGGCAGAGCACTTGAAGTTTTCATTGTGATGAGATGGTTTGGAGTTAGTGGCTCCAGACTGTTTGGATCGTTAAGATTGTCCGTAGTTAAAGGGCGGCTGTTTACTATTGCAGCTGCTTCATAGAGAAAAGTCCTGAGTAAAGAGTCAGTAAGCCGACCTGGAGTGAGAGCCAATGTTGCGTTGAGAACATTTTTCACAGTCCGTATTTGTCGTTCCCATACTCCACCTGCGTGACTTGCGTGAGGTGTGTTTAGAACAAAATCACATTGTTTTTCTGCAAGGAAGGCTGATAGCTTGCCAGTGTCCATTTCACTTTGTGCTGCATTGAGTTCGTTTTTGGCACCTATGAAATTAGTACCCTGATCACATTTTATTTGTCTGACAGAGCCTCTTAGAGCGATGAAGCATCTGAGTCCATTTATAAAGGTGTCCGTAGATAAGTCCTCTAACATTTCAACATGCACTGCACGTGAATAGAAGCATGTGAAAAGGAGTCCATACCTTTTCTGTTTTTTACGTGCTTGTTTGGTCAGAAATGGTCCAAAAACATCCATACCACAGTAGGTGAAGGGTGGAGATTGTTCAGTCCTCTCTGTGGGTAAATCCCTCATTTTTTGTCCTTCCACAGGCCTTCTTTGTTTACGACAGAACACACACTGCCGAATGTAGGAGGAAACCCTTTGGCTCAATTTTGGGATCCAATAGCCACTGGATCGTATCTCATTCATGGTGAAGCCTTTTCCTTGATGATTAACTCTTTCATGAGACTGTGCGATTATCAGTTTTGCAATGTGATGTTCTCCGGGAATGAGTGTTGGCTGTTTGATTGAATTGGGCAGAGATGAAAGCTGAAGCCTTCCACCAACCTTGAGCACACCGTCTTTGTTTATGAAAACATCCAAGTTGCTTATTTTGCTGTTCTTTGGGAGTTGTTTGCCTTTTTTGAGTGTGTCTATTTCATTTTGATACACTTGTCCTTGCAAATCTTTGATGATCACAGTTTCAGCTATTTTTCTTTCAGCTACAGTGGTGAGTGTCTTTGATTTGTCTTTGAGCAGATATCGTCTGAGACGTGCTACAGCACTAACTGCACAGGACCAGGAGGAGAACTTTGTGAGGTGGTCACTGAGACTTGCATGTTTTACAGCTTGAGTGTTTAGGGTCTGCACCTTTCTCACCTCTGGGTCTCCTACTGGGAGCTCGATAGTCTTTCTTGTTGGAAGCTGTATTTCTCCTTTCCACAGAAACTGAGGGCCGGTGAGCCAGTTGGATGAAAGCAGTTCCTTTACAGAAGTGCCCCTGGAAGCCATGTCGGCGGGATTTTCATCAGTAGGTACATGAAACCATTGTTGCGGTGAAGTGTGGCTCCGTATTTTCTGCACTCTATTCGCAACAAACGTGTGGAAGCGCCTTGCCTCATTATTTATGTATCCTTAAGTGACCTTTGAATCTGTCCAAAAGAACTCTTCTACATCATCGTAGAGCAGCTCCTCCTTTAGCATTTTGCTCACTGTGACTGATACTGTGGCTGCGGTGAGTTCCAACCTGGGTATAGTGGTGACCTTTGTGGGTGAGACACGTGCTTTGCCCATGACAAAGGCACAATGAACTTCTTTGTTTTTGTTTGTGAGTCTAAGATAGGTACATTGGCCGTATCCTGCGGTGCTTGCATCTGAAAAGTGATGTAATTCTCCTTTGATCACTTCTCCAAATTCTGCAGGAGCATAACATCTGTTTATCTGGACGTTCTTTAAATTTTGCAGGTCTCCTTTCCAGCACTCCCACCGTGGCCTGAGGTGGTCTGGTATTGGGTCGTCCCAGTCTGTTCCTTGACGGCACATTTCTTGGAGAATTCCCTTGCCGTTGAGCACATAAGGAGCTAAAAATCCGAGGGGATCATATATTGCTGCAACTGCTGATAGGATGCCCCGCCTGGTTGGGGGTTGGTCCTTCAGCATGATGTTGAACGTAAAGCAGTCTTTCTCTACATTCCAATAAATGCCAAGGGCTCTTTCTGTTTGCGCCTCTTTGAATGTCAAGTCCTTTGTTTTTGTATCTGTTGCCAGCTCTGATGTTGGGATGCTGTTTAAAACATCAGTGTTGTTGGATACAAACTTATGCAGCCTTAATCCACCCTTTGCACATAGCTCACGTGCTTCCTTTACTAGTTGAATAGCATCCTCAGTTTTTTGTACGCTGGTGACTCCGTCATCTACATAGAAGTCCCTGGTTATGAACTGTGAGCCTACAGGATATGCAGATCTGTTTTCCTTAGCCAGATGTTTGAGTCCATAGTTCGCACACCCTGGGGATGAAGCAGCGCCAAAAAGGTGGACTGTCATCCTGTATGCTTGTGGCTGGCTGTTAACGTCACCATCTTCCCACCATAAGAAGCGCAAATAGTTGCGATCATCTTCCTTAACCTGAAACTGGTGGAACATTTTTTCAATGTCGCACATTAGAGCGACTTTATGCTGTCTGAAGCGCACCAAAACACCAGTTAGACTGTTGATCATGTCAGGGCCATTTAGTAAATGATCATTAAGGCAGGTACCATTGTGTTTAGCTGAACAGTCAAAAACTATGCGCAACCTGTCAGGTTTCTTTGGATGATAAACACCGTGGTGAGGTATATACCATGTCTCACCAGGTGGTCCAATATCGTCAGTTTCTTCTGCATCACCTCTTTTGATCATTTCATTCATGAATTTCATGTAATCCTCCTTGTATTTTTGATCCTTCATGAGTTTGCGTTTCAGTTGACTTAGTCTGCTTTCAGCAAGTTTTCTGTTAGTTGGCATTTGTGGTCTTTTCCTGAACGGCAATGGCATTTCATAATTTCCCTTTTTCGTTTGTACTATGCCTTCCTCAAGTTTTTGGAGGAATAATAGATCCTCTTGTGACACAGTCTTTTCATTTCTTTCAGCGTCTTTAAAGTCTCTTTCCAATACACGTATTGCGTCTGCTGGAGTGGAAGGAGGAACCTCTTTAACGGTGCATCTGTGACAAAGCCTGGTTGTCATGTCTGTTTTCTCTTCGGGGTCTGAGTTGCCAACAATGCTCCATCCCAAATCAGTCCGAAGAGCATAAGGTTCATTATCTTTTCCTAAGATTACTTGTTTAGGTGCTAGAGCTCTAGGACAAGTATAACCTATGAGGAGACTTATCTCACAACTGAGAAGTGGAGGGATTTCATCTGCAATGGGCAGCAAGTGACTCCACTGTTTGGCTGTTTCACATGTGGGTATGTGTTCTCTGTTAGCAGGGATGCAGTCCTTTGAATATGCCGTAGGAAGCTTTATGACTGTGGCTGAGTTATAGCCTCTCACCAAGAGGTCAGACACCCTTTCACTGCTTACAACTGCATTTTTTCCCATCATGGTAGTCAGTTTTAGCTTTACTGGGCAAACATCTGCCTGCAGCTCATGTGTTACATCCTGATCAATGAAGACAGCATCACTCTGCGTGTCTAATAGCGCATAAACCAGTTTTTCTTTGAGTGGGTTGTGAGCAGTTGACAGCCACACTGGAACTATCATTGATGTGCTGATTGTGTGTTCAGGTCTGGTAACATTGAGTGACATAGCCGTCGCTGCTGCAGGTGAGTTAACTTGAGTTCCATTATTTACACTCACTTGTGTCTCTTTTTGTAGGCTGTTCCAATAATTGTCGTCATGAAGACCGGTAGGATGCCTCTTTGAGCAGGTATCACAACTGAAGCGGCGTTTGCAGTCTTTGGCATTGTGACCTTGTTTTAGACAACCATAACAAAGTTTATTCTCCTTCACAAACTTTCTTCTGTTTTCTAGAGACAGTTTTAAGAAGTCTGGACACTTGTGGAGTGGATGTTCAATCTGACACAGAACACATGAAAAATCCTTTGATGTTATTATTATTGACTGTGTGTCACTTTGTTCCGTTGAATTTGTCTTAAAAACACTTGCTTTGTTCCCTTTTCGTTCTCTTGTGTTTCCTTTGTCGCTGTTAGTTTCAGAGTAACGAAGGGCATGAATGGAGGTGAATGGGTTACATGCAACTTCAGCTTCAACAGAGAGAAAGGATGCAAAGTCACTAAAACTTGGAAACTCACCACCTTCCATTAAAGTCTTTGTTACCTGTCGGTTCCATCTTGCATTTATCCAGTCTGGTAGTTTGTGCAGTAATTTTTGATTTTCCTCGCAGTCGTTAAGTATTTGCAAACCCTTTACATGAGGCATAGCGAGCATGCATGCATTTAGGAAGTCCGCAAAAGTTCTTAATCCATCAGCATCTCTGGACTGCACCTTTGGCCAGTTTGATAGCTTCTCTCGGAAGGATTTCTGTATAATAAAGGGCTGGCCGTATCTTTGGTTTAACTTGTCCCAAGCATCCTTATATGTGGCTTCATCACTCCTAAAGAAAGTCCCTTCAATGCATTTGCGAGCTGACCCTGTTACATATCTCTTTAAATAGTACAGTTTATCTGCTGCTGAGATGCCCCTTTGATCAATCAGTGATGTAAATGTGGATTTCCATTCAATGAAATGCATTGGGTCGCCACTAAAAACTGTTGGTTCTGGCGTAGGAAGTTTGTTTAATCTTATGCTGTCTTGAACTGCCTGTGCTAGCTGGGTAACACTGGAGGGAGCTTCCTGCACTGCTGGTGCCAACTCAGTAACAGTAGGGGGGGCTGTCTGCACAGAACCAAAGGAGACTGCTGGTAACGGCTGTTTAGGTGGGATGTTTGGGCTCACCTTTTCATCTGTAATTGACTGTACATCACCCACTTGTAGTAAATGCCTGTCATATGCTTCAAATCTGGCTCGAGCTGCTTTCACATCCCTTTGTGCTCTCAGGCGTTCTAACTCTGCATTTTGAACTGCCACCTGTTTTTTATGCTCTTCCTCTAGAGCCCTTATTTTTTCTTGTTGTCTTTGTTCCTCCAGCGCGACCTCATACTCCACCTCCTTTGCTGCTAGTTCTGCTGCTGCTTCAGCTCGTTTTGCTGTAAGATGGGAAGCTGAGGATCGCTGGCTGCGATTTGATGCTGCAGTTGATCCATATATGGAAATGGCGTATTCATGCTCTAAAAGTTCACGTAAACGAGCTTGTTCACGATCTGCATCAAAATCTCCATCAACACCACTTATTCTTTCCAGAATTATCCCTATGATCTCCTTAGTTACTGCTTCACATGCATCGATCTATCTCCTTACGTCAGATGATGGTGCCATTTGGGTTCTATTTTCTGAATATAACTTTAATAGATCATCTCTCCTTTCTTCTATTATGTCAGCAAGTTCTGACATCTCCTTCACTGTTATATCTTCCTTTAATTTTTCTCTTGTTTCACGTGCCTGTGCTTTCCATTGCTCATAAAGGACAAGCATTCTTTTTTCCCTTTTGATAATTTCTTCCCGTAGATATATTATCATTTTTTCTGTTTGTACTTTAACTCTTTCAGAGCGTCTTGGCAGATCTGACGTGTTTTGAATTTTATCTTGAAGTTCACTTATCATTTGTTCTTTGCATTTGATTGAATCTTTAATGTCCTGTCTCGCATTACTTTCATCCTGAAGTGAGTCCTTTAGGTCTTGAATTTCCCTTTGCAGAGTTGTCATCTGTTCAGTTAGGGCCGTTTGACTTACTGTTGCAGCCTGTAAGTCTTCCATTTTACTTTGCCTTGATCCGTTTCAATTCCTGACCAACTTCTGCCCTCTGCTGGACGTTGCGGGTACTGCCGTTGAACCGTGAAACCACACCGTGCGGCAAGAGGGGGCGGTCAAGCTCTTACTGTAGCATTCAGTCAATATCGAGAAGGCCGGAACTGATGGTGAATGATGATTTATTGAGCCGTCCGTATCATCAACCAACCAACGTAAGAGCTAGGCATAAACAAAAAATAAATAAATCATAAAATAAACCATAATGCATAACTGATTACATTGGTAGTCGTTTTCACAATTAATACAATCATATAGACACGTTCCGTTTTCATAACAACATTCTGAATTATAATTACAAACCTTGTTCCCCTTATCAACTGAAGCTAGACAGAAGTATTCTTCAAACTTTCTTTGTCTTCTTCTCCGTGAACTGCTAATAGCCTATCCTTTGCTCCGTCTTCACTTCTAATAGATTTCCGTTTGCTTCTTCTGTGTTGCGCCCGTTGCGCCTCCCTACTTGGCTACAGTTGCTATGACGCTATCAAAATAAAAGCCCGTATACCTTTGCCGTTGTTAAACATAAAGAAATAGTTCACCTTTACACTGGGAATCAGGAGTTCTTTTAGTGATCATCTTGTTTCTTATTTATTTTTGTCCTGATTGTGCCCTGAGCAATTTTATGACTGAATAAAAACAAATAAAATTAACATAAATTTGAAAAATCGTCCTAAATAATCGAGATCTCAATTTCATTGAAAATTATCGTGATTTTCATTTTTGCCATAATCGAGCAGCCCTAGAGGCATGTTGGGTAGGGTTGCTCAATTTTGGCAAAAATGAAAATCACGGTTATTTTCAATGAAATTGAGATCTCGATTATTTCACGATATTTATTTAACAATAACCAGGGGTGGACCTTTAAAGTGCCCGAGCGCCAATGGCGCTAAATTTTCTCGTCGGGCGGTAAATACTTGACGACTTACCGCCCGGGTGACGCCCAAGCCTTATTTGTCATTTACACACCGGCGTTCACCTTCATCATGGCCCCGCCCTGTAGGAAGCTGCCGTTTTGTTTCGCGCGCGTGAACCTGCGCGCCTCTAGCCACGTACTGCACTTGTACGATTCGTGCACGTACTGCACGATTCTAGTTATAGTCACGTGAACTATAAGTTCACTATTAAAGACGAAGTGGACCCACATAACCACAACATAAAAGTTAGTCTGCAAATACAGAACAATGTGTTTTTAATTGTTGAGAAATTATAGTCCACCCCCCCCCCCCCCCCCCAATTTCTCAACTTGGTACGGTCGGTCCACATGCGCTGTTTCCAATGGGCGGGGCTGCCGGCTCTGCCTCGCTCACAGCTTCACGGCAGCCCGCGGCAGGCTCACAGGAGGCGGGAATCAAAAAGCCAGCGGTTTCCAGCAGTAAGTCATTTATCACACGCTTGTTCTACAAACTTAAATATGTATGTCAAATGTGGTCATAAATGTCAAACGTAGACACCGATTATCTTTACATTTTGATCACCGGTCGGAGATCCCTTTATGACAGACCACCACCACCACAGTAAAAAAAAAAAAAAAAGTTGTCACTTCATGTTCTCTGGTCATTCCAGCATTTCCAGGATTATTCCGCTATTATTATTCCATTCACTAAGGTGACCAAAAGTTCCTTTTTCCGGACACGTACGCTTTCACGGTCTTCCCTGGAATCTGCGGAGCATTTATAGATCGATGAAAATGTCCGTGTTTCATCCTATTTAGCAGATGAATGTGGTAGAATCAAAACTAGCTGGTCCAATGTATGGAAAACCACAGCGTTTAACCGCTCTTATCCCGTCTTCCCCAGCCTCTGCAGTTGTGTACAACATGTCAAAGTGCAGGTGCGCCGTGCAGCTTAGGGATGAGCTGGTAGCAGCAGATGTGTGGAGGAGGCACGTTGCTCAAAGCTCTCCGTGTAAAACATAGAGCCAAAGATCCCGTTGGCCACAGACCCAAAAATACCATGAAAACAGAGAAAAGTGAGAGATCGATTAAACTGAAAGATAAAGTATAGAGTATGTATATGTTTAGTGTATTTGTAAAGTAAAAGTTTTTAATTTCTATTATTAAAATGAAACAAATATTTCAAGAATGTATTTTTAGATTTTGTGTATCTTTTGGTTCAGTAGGACTTAGATAAAGTTATTAAATATTACAGAGTTATTCTCTAATAGCCTACAAACATTTCTATGATTTATTAAAGAGATTTTAGTCATTCTGACACTTGACTTGTGAAAGCTGATTTGAAGTTTGTTATTTTTTCTGACATATTTAGAAGGAACAATTCAAATATATTAAAATCAATACGGAACTATTTGGATTTTAGTAGCTTTCATGTTATGTGATTTAATAAAATTTTAATTTGACATTTATGTTCTCTCTCTCTGTTGTGAAAAAGTTAGATATATTAGAAATTAATGCTTTGCATCGGTCCACACGTGTAGCTGCTGGTCAGCTGAGAGCCGTGTCATTTCAGGACATGTTGCTTCAACTATTAACGATCTACGTTTAAATCTTTATTCTGAATCGCTTATTCCGTTTTAGGCCACAGTCTTGTTATTGAAATGAAAACAAAAAGAAAAGATGCTTATGGAGATATACAAAATTGGCAAGATATTATTGTTGATCAATATCCTCCAGCTCCGTTCTAATGACAACGTCCCATCTGTGTGTGTGTTGCTGTCCAACTGTCAGCAGACCAGGTCAGTTGAAATGGCAGAGAAATGAAAAACGGCAGCCATCAGGTCGTTTTTTAATGCTCCAGAACGTCAAGTAAGTAGAAACTTGCATTTTGATAAAGACATCTATAAGAAGGAAATGAAATTGTTTCTAAATGGTTTCATGAGGCAAAGTCCAGTCACTGGAGCACAGGCAGCCAGAGCCTGTCAGACACAGGCACCGAGTCTCAGGTCAGTCTCTTATGAGGACATTCAGTGTTGTAAAGATCACAACTTTGTTGTGTTTAATTGTGCTGTGGGTTATTCTGAATATTCGAAATATTTATTTCTTTTCTAGGAGTCAGAGTGCTCAGAGTCAGGGAAAGTGGTTGAAGGGCGAGACAGAGAGCTTGAGACTTCACAAGACAGCGAGGACAGAGATGCAGCGGTCAGCAGCAGCACCAGCACAGGGACAGTGGAGGATGACACAACGGGCCACAATGACCTTACTGCCAGCACCAGCAATGATACAGGACAGCTGGATGCACGCTTTAGTTCAGATCTTAGTGACTGCACAAAACCATACCAACCACCATCTCAGTGTATAGAAACACAAACTCTTTCGAAAAGGACATTGACTTTCCAGCTAGGGCTGCAACAACGAATCGATAAATTCGATGAAAATCGATTACTAAAAGCGTTGGCAACGAATTGCGTCATCGATTCGTTGTGTTGCGCAACTCTTCCAAAAGCCCCCTCCCCTCCCGCCGCTGCGTGCAGACCGGTGGAGAGCCGGCAGGTGTTTTGTAAGAGGAACATGGCAGAAGAAGCGAGACCCCAAAAAAGTAAAAACTTCTAAAGTTTGGGAGCATTTTCAGTTAAATCAGGCGAAGACATGCAACGTTTGTAGGTCAGACTTGGCATGGCACGGGAGTACTACGGTGATGATGCAGCATCTTAAACGTAAGCATGTCAGAATCATCAGCGAGGAAGGAGAGAGCTCTGTGTCCGGGTAAATTAAAAACTTTTCAAAAGTGATTCACCCAAGCCCCGGATTATTACACAGGCTAGACATGCCCTAAGCTCGTTAAAAAAAGTCTATAAAATCGTAAACGCGACCCTATTAGATTAACCGGGGGGGGGGGGGGGACTCGCGCCGCTGCGAACCGGTTCCGCCGTCACATTCCCGCAGAAACTGGTTGATCACACCGGGGCCAGACTACTAACATGTGGTTTTACAACCACAATGTCCTCAGAAGCAAAAACGCTTTTAAAAGGGAGGGAGGAGTCCTAACTGTTGCTGCAGGCGTGTTGTGTGAGAGTGCAGTTATATACTGGTTAATATATTTTTGGGTTCAGTTGCTTTCATGTGGCCTAATGTGAGTCTATTTGGGATCATTGGAATGATCAGCAGCATTTCTTGATGTGACTTTATGGCGGTTGCCCAGGGCATCATCACAAGGAGGATGGCATTCATTTACTTTTGTTTTATTTGGTATTGTTTCAGTCATTTTTGGAAATAGTGATTAATTTTGATTAATTCACAGCCTATGTTTAATTACATTTAAAAATTAGTTGTTTGACATCCCCAGTTATAATAAATGTCTACAGATGAGATCAAACAAAACAGATGAGAATTGCCCTTAAAGAGCAAGTCACCCCCAAATAAACTTTTTTTTGCTGATAAACTAAATAAATGAGTGTCTAATCGTGCTGCAGACACGTGTCGTCAATAATTTGGCACTTCAGTGCATCTTAGTTAAAATTTAAATATTCTGCCTAAAACTGGCAGCGTTGTGCCGTTGTCAGGTAAAAACTCTGCACTGTATTTTAATTGAAATCTGCCACCACTATTGGCTAAGAAGTATGCTATGATGTTAACTGGTACATTATGATGTCACAATGCTGTCGTGAGCCTGAGTGTGTGTTTGTTAGCGGCTCCGCCCTCTCGGTCTGCCAGGCAACAGCATTTGTTGCATTTTTCAAACGAAGTGGGAGTGGAGTTAGACTCTGGTAGGGGTTGACTTGCTCTTTAAGCTGTTTAACTTGGACCAAGCATTTTAGGTCACAGATAGGTGTAGCTTAGGGTCTCTGTCTATACACCTTATAAGACAATATAGGTGATGGCATGTTGTTTTTCTGCTATTGAACTGTTTTCTAATAATGTTGTGTTTAATAAAGTGAAGGAAGGAGAAAAATAACGTTTCCCTAGCAGTTTTTAAAAATGTCCCCATGTAATCTGATTAATCGATTAATCATGTCGAGACCCCATCCGATTCATCGATTATCCAAATAATCGTTTGTTGCAGCCCTATTTCCAGCAGAAATGGTTTAATGATTTTCCATGGCTACACTACAGCACGTCATTGAGAGGAGTCTTGTGTTTTTACTGCAGCAAAGGGTTCTCACACCAGTCCTCCTTTGGACAAAGAGCTGATGTTGCTTTCATCAGCTCAGGCTTCAGAAATTGGAAAAAAGCCATTGCAAAATTCACAGTGCACCAAAATTCTCAAGCCCACTGCCACTATGTCAGTGTCAGTGCACATCAGTCGAATCCTATCAGTGCTCAGTTGTCCAGCACTTGGAGTCAACAGGAGGTGGCTAGGCATTGCTTTAGGAAAATTGTAGCTCTGTGCGTCTTGTGGCAAGACAGGGACAAGCTATAAGAGGCCACACAGATGACAGTGGAAATCTGCATCAGCTCTTAAAACTCAGGGCAGAAGAAGATGATCCCATTTTGTTAAAGTGGTTAACAGATCGTAAAACCATGTACACAAGCCCCAAATTGCAGAATGAAATTTTGAACATCATGGCCAATACAGTAATCCGTGGAATTACAAGGGAAATCCAGGCACTTCCCATTTTGCAGTTTTCTGTCATTATTGATGTACTCAGGATGTTACTGGTGCAGAACAGGAGAGTGTCTGTCTGCGCTATGTGGACCATGACCTTGTCCCACATGAAGAGTTTGTTGGACTGTATAGGGTTTCTGATACAACAGGCCAGGGCATCGCAAAGGTGGCAGCTGATGTTCTGTTAAGACTTAATCTGCCACTGTCAGGTTTACGTGGACAGACCTATGATGGCGCTGCAAACATGGCAGGAAAGTACACAGGTGCACAGGCAATACTGAGGAGGCAGCAGCCATTAGCCCTGTATGTACACTGTGGTGCTCACTGTGTCAATTTGATAACACAAGCTGGCTGCTTTGCCAGCCTTCTGATCCGTGACTGCCTTTCTTGGGTGCACCAGCTGGGCATCATTTTTGGACAGTCAGGAAAGTTCAGGAGCATATTTGAAAACATTGCTATTTGTGAACACGCTCCTCTCATCACCTTGAAACCACTTTGCCCAAAAAGGTGGACTGTTCGAAATTGTGCAATAATAGCTGTGCTAGAGCAGTATAGGAGAGTACTCGACAGCCTGGAGGAAATGGCCAAAAGCTCATCGAAGATGGCCTCTTCTGCCAGTGGCTTATTTCAGCTCTTTACCAAAGGGAAGACTGTGTTGGGACTCACACTTGCCTCTGCTGTTGTTGGAGAGCTAGAATGCCTGAATGTTTCACTGCAGAAGAAAATTCAAACAGTCTCTGGTATGCTGGATGCTGTCAATCACGTGAGGACTTCTCTTAGGGGAAAGAGAGATGATGAGAGCTACCTTGCACTGTACAAGAAAGCTACAGCAGTGGTTGACTCTGTAGAATCCATTGAGCCCATCCAGGCGGCAAACCGTGTCACAGGGAAAGCAGTGGATTTCTACAGGGCAGAGTTCTTCAAAGTGTTGGACAGCATTGATGTTCAGATTGCAGAACGCTTTGACCAGGAAAGTCTAAATATTCTGGTAAAGGTTGAAAGTGCCCTCCTCACTGGAGGATTAGATGACCGTTTAGATCAGTATCC
This sequence comes from Nothobranchius furzeri, assembly GCF_043380555.1. NCBI lineage: Eukaryota > Metazoa > Chordata > Actinopteri > Cyprinodontiformes > Nothobranchiidae > Nothobranchius > Nothobranchius furzeri. The sequence continues at coordinate 98,619,936 of NC_091742.1, read as the reverse complement.
TGAACTAAACAGAGCTTCCCTTGCTGTGCAGTTGCCTCTCTTCCAGAACAAATACCCATGTACCAGTGTTGGGGAGGCTGCAGGGATTCTCAGAGGACTCCCAGTGGAGGTACGGGGCTTGTTTGATCAGGTAGAGGTTCTTATCAGGATTTTGATGGTGGTGCCTGTGTGGTCGTGTGAAGCGGAAAGGAGTTTCAGTACATTGCGCCGGCTAAAAACTTGGTTACGGGCAACTATGAACCAAAACAGACTTAACAATCTAGTTGTCTGTAATGTCCACAAAGAGAGACTGGACATGCTGAACATAGACGTGATCTGCCAGGAATTTGTTGGATGTAGTGACACCAGAAGGAGTACATTTGGTTCCTTTGTTTAGAGACGTGGTACTTTTGTGACATGGAAATGTTTCTGTTCGACAGACACTTTAGTTTTTTACAAATAGGCAGAGTCTTGCATATAAATCTCCATTATTAAGACAAACAGCTAAATGTGCACCAGGAATTTTCGTGATCAAAGACTCCACTGTTGGGTGGAAGAATATTCTCTTCACTGACTAAACCTGTCAAATCCTGAAGTTTCAATTTGTGTTCCAGTGACTTATTTCTCATTGTGTTCATATTTACACAGAAAGAAAGGTTAGATAACTGTTTAAAAAAATAGAAAGCTTCAGAACATTTTACACTCGCCTGCCACATGGTCAGCGATCAGCCAGACCCCCTATAAGAGGTTCTGTTGCTCCAGCAGGATTGGAGTCAGCTTCGAACTTAAGTAACTAAAAGAGGAAGTGCTGTGGTCATAACTGATGTCAACTAAATCTAACTAGCATATTATCATTAGCATCCAAGCAATCAGTATGTTAAGTTAGTCAAAGTTCAAGAATAAGTTAAAATGCCACCACTAGTTAGCATGCAAATGCTTACTAGCATGGTAATGGTGGCTAGCATGTTATTAATAGCTAGGAAGTAAGCAGTATGAGAAGGTAAGCAAATCAGTAATGAACTAAAATGATAGCATGATGATGCTAGCTAAATCTGAGCATATTTAGTATCCAACAAACAAAAAAAACTACCATACTATGAGTGTTTGTGTTTTGTGAAAGCTGATGATTTGGCTCACAACTGATAGATTTACATTTTGGCTCTATAAATCAAAATGTTAGGATAACCCTGGTTAAAGGGGTTGTTTTATTAAATCTTTGTTGTTAACCAGGGCTGTTCATTTTTAAATAACTGTTAATATACTTGTAAGTAGGCCTAATCTATGCTGCATTTTTACTTGCTGACACAACAATATAATAAAAATTTTCACATTTTGAAGTAGTTTGATGTTAGCCTTGAAAGTGTTTCCGTAATAATATTGGAACTTCTTTGTGCTCACAATGTTGTTAATCTACTTTGACTGTAGTGGAAATTAAGATGTTTTGTTGAATGTGGTCATAAAGGCATCAATTCATAACATTATTTAACATGCTGAAGGCAAACTGTGCAAAACAAGTTGCAAAGACGCAGGAGAGAGCATTGTTTTTCATGTCCCCCCCCCCAAAATTACTCTCTGAAATTTTACTGTTTATTGTCCCCCCCAAAACTGAAATGGGATTTCCGCCCCTGGCCACAGGGATGGGATTTCTTGATGAAATCTCCGGCAAAACGCTTTAAAACTGGTGAGGAGAAGCGAGACAGTTCGAAACGGTATGAAGCAGAGAAGCGTGTGCGTAGGTGGAACGATTCTTGGCGGTTTAAAGAAGACAGGAGGCGCGGAGAATGGCCGTGTTCGAGTTGAGCAGAGCCTCGCCTGGAAAACAGACGAGAGCAGACGGAAGCAGCAGGGGGAGGGGCTGAAAGCCGGCGTTTTTACGCCGGGTACACACCGGCCGCGGAAGCTCCGAGAAGCGAATCGCTCACGAAATTCGACCGCTGCTCGCCGCTCCTCAGTTCAGATCAGACGCGCCCCAGTCGAGGCGCGCCTCGGCTCACCTGTAGTTTTTCTTTAAACTACTTGGTGTCCTCCATTTCCTCTCTGCCTTTTCTCAGCTCTTTTCCTCTGTCTGTCTGTCTCTGTGTGTGTGTGTGTGTGTGTGTGTGTGTGTGTGTGTGTGTGTGTGTGTCAGAGAGAGAGAGAGAGACACACAGAGAGAGAGTGAGTTAGTTCTGCCAGTTGAATCTCTTGGATTTCCCTACATGTAGCTCGGGGGTGACGATGGATGAAGATATCGCGTTAGCGTTCACACTTGTTCAATTTTAAATTTTTATTCTGGTGCCTGTTAGCAGCTGAAACACATCCTCACGTGCTTGTGGATGTCATATATTGTATATGGAGACATGACTGTAATAATAAGTAAAGGTTGTCAGCTGTAGCTTCAGTGTGCTCATAGGAAACGTGACAAAAGAACACAAAACACATTTCTCTTTATGGCCTATATAGTCGTCATCATCAACGTAACATGATTTACAGAATACATGTGACCAACTAACATTTCATGGTCTACCACCGGATGTTTGGATCAAAATATGAACCAATCAGATCTTAGATCAGGTGAGAGCCAGGCGTTTCCCATCATCCTCTAGGTTTTGCAGCCGAGGGAGAGCAACTGCAGCACCTTGCTCCAAAATCTGCGGCCGCCTTGATCTCACGAGGTTATCGTTGCCTACGTATGCATGACGTCAGAGCAAGTCGGCGTCAATTCGGACACAAATCTAACCGGCATGCACTGCTCGCCGATCACCGCTGGTCTAATCTGCGCAGAACTGGCTCATCTCGAACTCAGCCAATGGCTCGAGTACAGCAAAGCGGAGTTGGTGATGTACTGCGTTGTATGCCGTAAGTATGCGACGACAAATTCGAGTTTTGTTGAGGGAACAAACAAATTCAAACTTGAATACGTTATTATGTTTGTGAATGTGTACAAAATAAAGGTTTATTACATTTAAAACGGTTCAGTTGTTATTTTGACTCGTTTTGGCGGCTGACCAGCGGGGCCGGTAGATTCTTGGCGGGGCCGGTAAATATTCAGAGTTACCGGCCCCGCTGGCCGGTTGGTTTTGAAGTTAATGTCCACCCCTGCCTCAAGGACATCGATGTCCTGCCATGAGGGGATGAGGCGCCGAGTTCCTTTGTCTTGGGAGAGGACATGGGCAATGGCCTTCTGCTGCTCAAGGACTCTGGAAACCATGGCCTGCCTGGATCCCCATCTGGTTGGACACTCGGTCTTTAAGGAGTGGTCTGGCAGTTTGAGGTCTATCTGTGCCTTTTTCAGCTCTCTCTCTCTCTTTTGCCCAACTGAATGAAAAGGTGCTGACCACTTTTTTGCAGACCCCCACTGCACGCTCAATCCTGTGATCTTTCATGGCTCTTTCTGTAAAAACATGAAAATATAAACAAGCATTATCAAAAGGATGATGTCATTTCCTTGAGTGTGAATGAATAAGAAAAAGTGATAGTAGCTTATTCATGTGTTTGTATAATAATGGGGCCTTTCCAGGCAAAAAGGACACGTGTCAGCCAAGTTAGTTAGCTGTTAACTTAGCTAGCTAGCTAGCAGGGAAAAAGTACCATTTGCTACCGCAGCTGCTGCTGCTTTCAATGAGGAGTCAGTGAGCCAACAAGGACGTATAGTTTGTTTCACTTAAAACTTACCGTCTTGGTTCCAATGTGCTAGTTCTTTCACGTCTCACTCAACGAATTCCCCAACACGTATGAAACGTGGCATGTGGACAAACAGTTACTGTCTTACGACGATGAAGGCCTCTGAAGTGTGGGGGAGGGGCTTTGACGTCATGCTCCGAATACAGAAGGTTGTAGGGTTCAATGATGTCTCTCTATTACATTTTACTTAGAAAGATCAACTGAGTAAGCCAACAAACTGATTAAGTGAATATTACTTGGATTGAAGGATTCTATTTACATACAAAAATGAGGAAACATAATTACAAACAATCACCAAGTAATGCACTACATGAAAAATAGCTATTTTAAAGTAAAAACAGTGAATTAATATTATTTAGTAGAATTTAGATAGTTGAAATAATAATTACAGGGCCAAAAAATCATTTATTTCAGTGTGGAGGATGGCTGCTTATACTGAGCCAGGATCCTCTGGAGGTTTCTTCCTGTTAAAAGGGAGTTTTCCTCTCCACTGTCGCTGCATGCTTGCTTAGTATGAGGATTGTTGTAAAGACTCTGACACTAGTCAGTGACCTGATGTGACCTGCTGAGTTCCTTATATAAGAAACTTGTTGCTGATCGGCTTAATGACCTGACCTGTACTGGAATGTTTACTGTGTGAAGGTCCTTGAGACGACTCTGGTCCTGATTTGGCGCTTTATAAATAAACTTGAATGTCTACAACACCATTAGATACTCATTTATACAGTTTATCAGCCAAAAGAATAGTTGATTTGGGTGTTGCTTGCTCTTTAAAGCAATAATATTACTGTTAGATGTGTGAATAGAAAGTTACAGCATTCAGAAATTCACTGTGTTTTTCCTACAGGTGTTAAAATAATGGCGCTGGTTAAAGAAGAAGCTCATGAAGAACAGAGTGCTGGTGAGGACCAGCAGGAACCAGAACACCTTCACATAAAGGAGGAACAGGATGACCTCTGGACCAGTCTGGAGAGAGAGCAGCTACATTTGAAGGAGACTGATGCTGCCAGATTTCTATTCAATGCTGGTTCTATAAAGAGTGAGGATGATGAAGAAAAACCTCTCGTCTCACAGCTTCATCAGCAGCAAACAGAAGACCGAGATGTTCCAGCGAGCAGCTCAGCTGACCATGTGACAGCAGAAATGACAAGTCATTTAGCAACAAGGTCTTCAGGCTGTTGTGTTAGTAAGGAATGTGTAATAGTGAAGCAACATGCAGACTCTTGTAGGGAAGTCCAGAAAAAGACTAAAACGTTTAGTTGTGATCACTGTGGAAAAGAATTTATGGTTAAATCAAGTTTAAACAGTCACATGAGAATCCACACAGGACAGAAGCCTTTTGCCTGTGAGCTGTGTGGACAAAGATTTAACCGAAAGACGACTTTAAACAGTCACATGAGAATCCACACAGGAGAGAAGCCTTTTGCCTGTGAGCTGTGTGGACAAAGATTTACCCGAAAGACAACTTTAAACAGTCACATGAGAATCCACACAGGACAGAAGCCTTTTGCCTGTGAGCTGTGTGGACAAAGATTTAACCGACGAACAACTTTAAACAGACACATAAGAATTCACACAGGACAAAAGCCTTTTCCCTGTGAGCTGTGTGGACAACGATTTAACCTACGGACAACTTTAAACAGACACATAAGAATCCACACAGGACAGAAGCCTTTTCCCTGTGAGCTCTGTGGAAAAAGATTTAGACATGAGACAAGTTTAAAAGGTCATATGAGTGTCCACACTGGACATAAGCCTTTTGCCTGTGATCTCTGTGGAAAAATATTTAGACATGAGACACGTTTAAAAAGTCACATGAGTGTCCACACTGGACATAAGCCTTTTGTCTGTGAGCTGTGTGGACAAAGATTTAGTCATAAGAATAATCTAAATATTCACATGACAATCCACACAGGACTGAAACCTTTTGTCTGTGAGCTCTGTGGAAAAAGATTTCGTTATAAGGCAAGTTTCAATTCTCACATGAGAATCCACGCAGGACAGAAACCTTTTGCCTGTGAGCTCTGTGGTCAAAGATTTCGTTATAAGGCAAGTTTAAACAGTCATATGAGTGTCCACACAGGACAGAAGCCTTTTGCCTGTGAGCTGTGTGGAAAAGGATTTAACCGAAAGACAGATTTAAACAGACACACGAGAGTCCACACAGGACAGAAGCCTTTTATATGTGAGCTCTGTGGACAGGGATTTAGTAAAAAGATAAGTTTAAACAATCACACAGGTGTCCACCCTGGACAGAAGCCTTTTGGTTGTGTAACATGACGTAAGTGGTTACTTTTAATAGATGATCAATAAGATATGATATTTCCATATAAATATGAAATATCAATATTATTGATCTTTTGAAATTTTATCTAAAATGAAACCAGGTCATTTTGGTAGTTCGGGGAAATCACACCTTCATAATATTTTGAGACTGAGCGAAAAATAGTTTCTAAAAACCAACTTAATACTACATTTCTACTACTGTGTGGGTGACGGTGGCACAGGAGTAAATTGCTCACCCCGTAATTGAAAGGTTGCAGGTTTGAGCCCCCGCTCAGTCTGTCGCTGTCGTAGGGTCCTTGGGCAAGACACTTAACTCACCTTGCCTGCTGGTGGTGGTCGGAGGGACCGGTGGCGCCTGTGCTCGGCAGCCTCGCCTCTATCAGTGTGCCCCAGGACAGCTGTGGCTACATCGTAGCTCATCCCTGCCAGCGTGTGAATGTGTGTGTGAATGGGTGAATGACTGATTGTGTTGTAAAGAGCCTTGGGGGTTTCCAGGACTCTAGAAGGCGCTATATCAAATACAGGCCATTTACCATTTACTAATGATGACACGGAACAAATGATGATAAATTATGGTTGAAACAAGATAACTGGGACAATGAATGAAATGATGGAATGTGTACTTAGATGTTATGTAGCAAAACCAAGTGTCTTAGAAAATTGTGATGTCTGGGTTGTAAAATACGTCTGAATGTATGGTTTAACAATCTTTATTAAAAACACCATCCCACGCCAGTTGTGCAGAATCTACGAGTCCTTGTGGTGAAGGCTGCCGGTGATCCAGCGGTCAGAGAAGTTGATACAAACAGCCAGTAGAGTTGACTTCTGTGGTATTTGGAGCACATAGTTTCACCCCAAAAACCAAACCGCTGTTCTGAGATACCTTCCAGGTGAGTGCTGGAAGCTGGTGTAAAAATTTTGCAACTCCACAATAATTTCAGACTTCTTCATCTTATGTGGAGACACCAGCTTGTCTGAGCGTAGCCTTTAGGAGGCGGATCTCAAGTCTGGCCTTGGTTTGCTGCAGTGTGGTCAGAGTCTGTTGTTCCTCTGCCAGACGAAGCTGTGCTTCTGCCCTGTCAGTCTCTTTTTGCTGAAGTGCCTTGTAACCATCGTCTTTGTTTGATGAAGGGCGCTTCAAGCCTCTCCTCTGAGATCCTGTGGCAACTACCACTGGCTCAACCAATGAGAAACCAGCTGCTTCCTCATGAACAGAGCTGAGATTCAATATAAATACGCTCTGGATCAGTAGGCCTGTACTGAAAGGCTGAATACGTTAAAGCCTACTTAATCACTGTAGCCTGATGGAAGAACAAATAAAACTAAAACCTTATGAATATATAGGATATCTTGTAAAATACTGCATGATCCATATATAGTATTATTTGATACAATTTTAAAGTTTTCTTTACATTTAGGGCATGAAATTCATGCTGAATCCACCCTTCTGATGGGATCAGTTTAATCCTGATTTTTTTGGATCAAAGTGATTCAAATCCTACAAAAAGGTTCTGAGAAACCCAAATGTCCGTGTTCCTCTGAAGGTTTTGTCGTAGAGAAACAGTTCTCTGTCATGAACCGGGAGAGTTACCATGTGATGTTCCAGCCCCCGCCCAGTCGAAGTTGAAAGCCACTGTCACTGCAACTTTGCACAACTGTAATACGATTCATTTTTCAGTTTAGCAATGCTTCAACAGGTATAACAGTACATGATGATCACCTGTGCTACGTTACGTGCATTTGCGACACAAAACTCACACATCAACACAGATTGTTGACAAAGCTACTGCAGTCTACGATCAACCATCATTGGTGTGAAGATGATTGCATGAATACGGCGGACATAGCCGGAATAAATTAATAAAAAAAAAAAAACGTACCCAGATTTCTGTTACGGCCGAACTCTTCAACAAGAGTCTCTCATTGTTCCCAAATGTTTTCTTGATGTAATCGTCCTCTTTGAAGTGTGCACTGCACAAACAGAATGTTTTGAGTCATTCCAGCCGAGTATCCATGGCGTAGCCGATTGCCAAAAGTGATGCTAGAGAAACGGCCTTCACAGGGAAAGTGCGGAACCTAAAAGGTGATCCTGTAACATCCTTATTGTTACAACCGGGAAACTGCAAGTATGCACCATGGCTCTATATATTTAAGAACAACTCTTTTTAACTGACTTAGGAAGTTGTTGTTTCACTCATACAGCCAGGATTATAGCAGCCAGATGACACCGTTTTGTCCCTGCGCCGAGTGGCGCATGATAGGAATGATAAAAAGTAGTCCCGTTTTAATGTGAAGTTGTCAATTTACCTGGCTGTGTTTCTGAGATGTACATTAGTCATGCTTTCAGAGGCAAATCCTTTTGTGACGCTAAACGGCGGAGATACAGTTCCCCCGAAACTAGCCAGAAGTTGTTTCCTGAATCCCTTCCCCCCTGAAAATCTCTGAGCAGGGTGTGTGTGAAATGGATATGGAGGTACCCCACAGAACAGATGGGTAGAGTCTGACCTGATCTGTTTTCTACAGACACTGTAACTTCTGTTAGAAAGGTACGATCTTAACCAGTCTAGAACAGTTCCAGGGATCCCCACTGAGTCACCAAGTCTGTTAATTAAGGTGCTGTGATCAACAGTGTCAGAAGCTGCAGAAAGATATAACAATACTAAAGCTAGGCGGAGACTGTGCAACTTTTTCACTCGTAGCACTCAGCTTCAGCTCTAACTGTACGACTTCCTTGCAGGGCAGATCTCCCTGTACACTACACGGCGCTCAGCGCAAAACTCTTCCCGATCTTGTGGATTCTCGCACGAGTGGAAAATCAGCTCAAAAAAGTGAAAAAGTCACACAGTGTACGCCCGGCTTAGCACTGTGAACTCCCCGTTGTCTGCAGCCATCATGATGTCACTGGAAACTTTGAGCAAAGCTGTTTCTGCTGAACGCTTTTTACCAAAACCAGACTGGAAGTTATCAAAACTGTTGTGTAGTTCAAGAAACGTTATCAGCTGATCTGCTACAACCTTTTCCAGTATTTTAGAGAAAAGGGGTCATTTAGAAATGGGTCTGTAGCTTTTAGGCTGAGATGAGTTCAAACTTGTTTTTTATGGACAGATTCAACAACTGCATGTTTGTAAACAGATGGTACAGAGCCAGATTGTAGGGATTAATTAATAAAATCTATGATGCATGGGTCAATTTGGTTAAACGTCCTGATGAATAAGGTAGCAGGAATGAAATCAGCAGGGTATGATGTTGGTTTCATGTGTTTCCGAATGAGGCAAACGCCCTGGAAATCTACAGGAGTAAAGAAGGACAATGATTGGGAGGAAGGTGGTTGGATGGGGGTAGGATGTAGATGGGGATGATTTTCTGATTTTGTTCTCAAAAAACGCTGGAAAGCTGTTACAGTCAGACCTTGAGTAAACCTCCACCTTGAACCGTCACCTTATCGTGGTGGAGGAGTTTAAGTGCCCTAATGATCTTAGGAGCTATATTGTCTGGGGCACTTTGTGCCCCTGGTAGGGTCTCCCATGACAAATTGGTCTTAGGTGAAGGGTGAGACAAAGAACGGTTCACAGGATCTTTCTTGGAGGTAAAGACAAAGAGTCCGAGTACCCGGCCTGGAGGGTTACCGGGGTCCCACCCTGGAGCCAGGCCTGGGGTTGGGGCCCGTGAGCGAGCGCCTGGTGGCCGGGCTTTCGCCCATGGGGCCCGGCCGGGCCCAGCCTGATCTGGTTACATGGGCTCATCCAACTGTGGACCCACCACCCGCAGAAGGAACATGAAGGGTCCGGTGCAATGTGGATCAGGTGGCAGAACAAGAAAACTAGCTTTTGGGACATGGAACGTCACCTCTCTGGCGGGGAAGGAGCAGGAGCTTATGGCAGAGGTTAAGCGGTACCGGCTAGATATAGTCGGACTCACCTTGACACATAGCATTGGCTCTGGAACCCAAGTCCTTGAGAGGGGTTGGACACTTTCCTTTGCTGTAGTTGCTCCGAGTGAGAGGTGGAAAGCTGAGGTTATCTTTTTGTTAGCCCCAAGACTCTCTGCCTGTGTGTTGGGGTTTACCCCGGGGGACGAGAGGGTAGCTTCCCTGCGCCTTCAGGTCGGGGAACGGGTCCTGACTGTTGTTTGTGCTTATGGGCCAAATATCAGTTCAGAGTACCCACCCTTTTTGGAGTCCTTGGCTCGAGTGCTAGATAGTGCTCCATCAGGGGATTTCATTGTCCTGCTGGGGGACTTCAATGCTCACGTGGGCAATGACAGCTTGACCTGGAGGGGTGTGATTGGGAGGAACGGCCCGCCTGATCTGAACTCGAGTGGTGTTTCGTTATTGGACTTCTGTGCAGTCCAATACGCCCCTGCATGAGCTCGCCAGGGGCAACCTCCACGACCCCGCCCTCCTGCGGTACGCGTCATCCTCGGGGAACCACAGGCTGAACGGCCAGTGGATCCAATCCTCCTCCTCGGCCCCTGTGGCACACAAAAACTCCGGCAATCAAAAGTCCCCAAGCACCAGACCACACACAGAGAGACAGCAGCTCCAGATGTAGCCAGGCACTGCTCCAATACTTACGCGCAGGGGCAGAGTAACTCTGCCCGCCTGCCGTGTTGCGCTCCGTGCCCTGGCTTCTCCACCGCGGATGTCGCTCTCCGCTGCTGCTCGCTGTCCGCGCCGCTGGTGAACCCCCTCCTCGGTCCAAGACACCAACCGGACCCAGCGGCACCCTTACGCGCGCCGCTCGTGTGGAGGGAGGGACACCCACGCTCCTCCACACTCGGCCGCCGTCCCTCATCCCGGACCGTACTCCGGGTGCTCCTCTGTTCCAGCAGGGGGGGTCCAGGCACATGCAGTCCTCAGGACGCCGTCCCGGGGTGCGTCTCTGCCCCTTAGCTCGTCCCGTCTGCCATCCTGGCTCTCTCTCTCTGTCCCATGCTGTGTCCACGCGTTCCTCCCTTTAAATCACCTGTGCTGCCTGCGTCTTTCCATTAATTGGCAGTCCAGGCAACACTGCCGCAGGTGAAGGTGATCAGGGTGATTAAAGGTTGATTTATACTTGACGCGTCCGCGAGGTTCGCATGGCTCCGCGCAGAAAAGTTGCATCATTTTGCGTCATTTTAACAACCACGCCCCTCCACCGCGCCTCCGCACGGCCCAGAATTTCCGCAACGCGCACCTCGGAAAATTTCTAACTACGTGGACGGACGGACGGACGCGGAAAAACATGGCGGACCAGCAAGAACTAGTATGGCAGAGGTTCGTAAATACAGACATTTGTATGATTCAGCTCTCAGAGATCACCGTGATCAACATGTTGTTAATAATGCTTGGAGAGAAATAGCTCGCACTGTCGGAAAAGACGAGAACGCTGTTAAAAATGCTGAAATGCCATGTTAGAAACAGTCATTTCTACTTCTACTATGGTGTAGTGTTGGATGTATGCCGTAGATTTCCATGATGCCCCGTTCAGTTTGGGAGAATATTGGCTCACCGCAGAGACGAGCCGCACGAACCATCAAAGCTGCGAGTTGTGAAGCGCGTTCCATCCGCGAGCCGCATCACCGCGCGGAAAGTGAATGCGTCAAACATAAACCAAGCTTTATGATTAACACAGAATGAACACACACAATGTTGCACCACAACTAAAAACACATCAATAAAAACATGCACATAATAAGCAAAAAACACAACCAATAAAAATGTGCGCATCAGAATAAAAACAAGTAAAACATGCAAATATAAAATAAAACATTAGTGCAACATCACCACTCTGTGACATCCCCCCCCCCCCCCCCCCTTGCTTTAAAGGTGGCAGTCCCTGTCACCTCAGTCCTCATTGAGTCTACACCGGAGCGGGGCAACCCAAAGTTCACTCATTTGTGAGTCCCTTCATCTGGTCCCTCACTCTCATTCAAGACCTCCTGTTTAAGAGTCTCTTTCCAATCCCCATACCTAATGTCACTATTCGATCCACTGAACTTGGGCAACCAAGGTGCACCAGGGTATACTGGCGTCATCATCATTCTGAAACCTTTGTCCTTGTATAAAAAGAACTAAAACACAGCCTAAAACAATAATTTGCTTCTGCTATTACACTGCTCGAGCTCGGATCCTGCCATCAACGGCAAAAATCGATGTGACACGTATCAGGTGGAATGGATGGATCGTGCCACTAATATTTAAGAGTGTAAAGTAGATTCTAAAACCAAGGCAAGCAGCGCAACCACAGAAGCTAATTTAAAAAAGGAAGTTATTCTAAAAGCTATGATGATGCCCAAGATGCTCTCCACAATAAAGTCTGCTGGGCCTCCAGAGGACAAAGCAGTCCAATACGCCCCTGCATGAGCTCGCCAGGGGGAACCTCCACGACCCCGCCCTCCTGCGGTACGCGTCGTCCTCGGGGAACCACAGGCTGAACGGCCAGTGGATCCAATCCTCCTCCTCGGCCCCTGTGGCACACAAAAACTCTGGCAATCAAAAGTCCCCAAGCACCAGACCACACACAGAGAGACAGCAGCTCCAGATGTAGCCAGGCACTGCTCCAAAATTTACACACAGGGGCAGAGTAACTCTAACCCTAACCCGCCTGCCGTGTTGCGCTCCGTGCCCTGGCTTCTCCACCGCGGATCTCGCTCTCTGCTGCTGCTCGCTGTCCGCGCCGCTGGTGAACCCCCTCCTCGGTCCAAGACTCCAACCGGACCCAGCGGCACCCGTACGCACACCGCTCCAGGTGTACGCACACCGCCCCAGGCAACACTGCCGCAGGTGAAGGTGATTGGGGTGATTAACACAGAATGAACACACACAATGTTGCACCACAACTAAAAACACATCAATAAAAACATGCACATAAGAATAAGCAAAAAACACAACCAACAAAAATGTGCGCACCAGAATAAAAACAAGTAAAATATGCAAATATAAAATAAAACATTAGTGCAACATCACCACTCTGTGACATCTCATCTGACCTGCGGCCGTATGTTTTGGACACCCGAGTGAAGAGAGGAGCGGAGCTGTCAACTGATCACCACCTGGTGGTGAGTTGGATGAGATGGGAGGGGAAGATGCCGCGTAGAACTGGCAGACCAAAACGCATAGTGAGGGTCTGCTGGGAACGCCTGGCAGAAGAACCTATTAAGATGGTCTTCAACTCCCACCCCTGGCAGAGCTTCGACCGCATCCCGAGAGCAGTGGGGGACATTGACTCCGAGTGGGCCTTGTTCCACTCTGCGATTGTTGAGGCGGCTGTTGCTAGCTGTGGTCGCAAGGTGGCTGGTGCCAGTCGTGGTGGCAACCCCCGTACCCGCTGGTGGACACCAGAGGTTCGGGGAGCCGTCAGGCTGAAGAAGGAGGCCTACTGGGCGTGGCTGGTCTGTGGGTCTCTGGAGGCAGCAGACAGGTACCGGATAGCCAAGCGGGGTGCAGCAGTGGCAGTTGCCGAGGCAAAATCTCGGACATGGGAGGAGTTTAGTGAGGTAATGGAGAAAGACTATCGATCGGCTCCAAAGACGTTCTGGCAAACTGTCCGGCTCCTCAGGAGAGGAAGGCAGCAACTCGCTCACACTGTTTACAGTGGGGATGGGTAGCTGCTGACGTCAACTTGGGCTATAGTCGGACGGTGGAAGGAATACTTTGAGGAGCTCCTCAATCCCACCTATGCACATTCCGAGGAGGAACCAGAGCCGGGAGACCTGGGGATGGACTGTCCAATCTCGGGGGCAGAAGTTGCTGAGGTAGTCAAACAACTACACAGCGGCGGAGCCCCGGGGGCGGATGAGGTTCGTCCTGGGTATCTCAAGGCTGTGGATGTTGTAGGGCTGTCATGGTTGACACGTCTCTGCAACATTGTGTGGTCATCGGGGGCAGTTCCTGTGGTGTGGCAGACCGGGGTGGTGGTCCCCATCTTTAAGAAGGGTGATCTGAGGGTGTGTTCCAACTATAGGGGGATCACACTCCTCAGCCTCCCTGGAAAGGTCTACTCCAAGGTACTGGAGAGGAGGGTCCGATCGATAGTTGAATGTCAGATTGAGGAGGAGCAATGTGGTTTTCGTCCTGGCCGTGGAACTGTGGACCAGCTCTATAGCCTTGCAAGGGTGATGGAGGGGGCATGGGAGTTTGCCCAACCAATCCACATGTGTTTTGTGGATTTGGAGAAGGCTTATGACCGTGTCCCCAGGGGCACGCTGTGGGGGACGCTCCAGGAGTATGGGGTGGGTGGCTTTCTGTTAAGGGCCATTCAGTCCCTTTACCAGAGGAGCGTGAGTTTGGTCCGCATAGCCGGTATTAAGTCTGACCTGTTCCCGGTGAGGGTTGGACTCCGCCAGGGCTGCCCTTTGTCACCGGTTCTGTTCATTACCTTTATGGACAGAATTTCTAGGCGCAGCCGTGGTGTGGAGTGTGTCGAGTTTGGTGGCAGGAGAATCTTGTCTTTGCTTTTTGCGGATGATGTGGTCCTCCTAGCTTCATCCAGCTCTGACCTTCAGCTCTTGCTGGGTAGGTTCGCGGCCGAGTGTAAAGCGGCTGGGATGAGGATCAGCACCTCCAAATCTGAGACCAAGGTTCTCGACCGGAAAAGGGTGGCTTGCCAACTCCGGGTCGCGGGAGAGGTCCTACCTCAAGTGGAGGAGTTTAAATATCTCGGGGTCTTGTTCACGAGTGAGGGTAGGAGGGATCGGGAGATCGACAGGCGGATTTGTTCGGCATCTGCAGTGATGCGGACGCCGAGCTGATCTGTCGTGGTGAAGGCCAGGCTCTCAATTTACCGGTCGATCTACGCCCCAATCCTCACCTATGGTCATGAGCTTTGGGTAATGACCAAAAGAACGAGATCGCGGATACATGCAGCCGAAATGAGTTTCCTCCGTAGGGTGGCCGGGCTCAGCCTTAGAGATAGGGTGAGGAGCTCGGACTTTTGGGAGGGACTCGGTGTAGAACCGCTGCTCCTCCAGATCGAAAGGAGCCAGTTGAGGTGGTTTGGGCATCTGGTCAGGATGCCTCCTGGACACCCCTTGGGAGGTCTTTCGGGCATGTCCTGCCGGCAGGAGGCCCCCGGGTTGACCCAGGACACGTTGGAGAGGTTACATCTCCAATCTGGTCCAGGAACGCCTTGGGGTCCTGCCGGAGGAGCTGGTGGAGAAGGCCGGGGAGAGGACGGTCTGGAGCTCGCTAGTTGGGATGCTTCCCCCGTGACCCGGACCCAGTTACGCGGAGGAAGACGACGAGGGGCGTGAGGTGAAATAATCTGGTTTATGGTGTCAAACAGGACTTTATTTATTTTTGTTTACAGCAATCAGCTGAGCAAAGTAAGCGGCCCTGGAAGTTTTCACCGTCTCATTCAGAGATGTTATCAGTTCTTTAAAGTGCAGCCTGTGACTTTTTGGTCGTCGACTTCCAACGTCTCTCGGCTCTGCGGCATGTCCTTCTGAGACTGTAAATGTTTAGATGTATCCAGGGACTTATTTCCTTCTGTAGATAAGACGACCTGCTTAATGGGAACCACTTTGTTCAGGATACTGCAGCATTGCTTGTTGAATGATTGGATAAATAAACTTGGATTATCAGCATGTAGCCTACTGAGCTGCTGTCAAACCATCTAGAAAAGAAGCCTGCAGACACATGGTTGTTCCAGTTTGGTCCACAGACACGTGGATGTATTTTATCTACCATGTCATGTGTGTGTTTTTGTGGAAAGTTTGATAAATTTGCGGTCGTAGTCTTAGCAGTTGTAGTCCTGTAGTCCAAAGATCAAAACTTTTTGGAGAAAATAGGTTTGAATTTCTAAAGGAAATGTAAAATAAAAGCAAATGATAAACACTGACACTCAAAAGCTCTTGATGTTGATGAAATGGGGCAAAATAAAATATAAGAACTTTATTAAAAGACAACAAACAATATTTTGAGTCAAAGAATATATTTAGATAACAACTAAGGAAACATACAGACGAACTCCACATTAATACAAACAGATATGGCTTCACATATAAGAACTGTTCTATGTGTTGTCAGTCCGATGTTGGTTTTATGCAGTTTCACATTCTTTACAAAACAAAGATAATATGGTGTTTTATTATCAAATTACAAACATTAAAACATTTAGGTGTTAACAAACAAGAATTTATTAACAAAACTGCTGATGTCTTTCAAAAATGTGTGTGTAAAAGCCGAGTAGAGTCGCAGTACTATGACGTCATCAGCGGGCGCTGGACACCGAGCAGAGCCTGTACCGACACCGGCGCCAGTGGTCTACCGTGTTGTTCTTCCGGTCGTTGTACGGTGAAGAACACGGGAGGGGGCCAAGATGGCGCCACTGTAAGACGCTTTTTTACGGCGATGGTGAAACTTTTCGTTCAAAGTTTGAATTTGCTTGCTTTAACCCCTAAAAAATGTAACTAGTATCTTAGCTCTTGTGGGGGACTGTGAATGGAACTTTTTGACCCACATTATTACTTCTTTCATTAACTTTTTGTTTTTCTCTCTTTGACTCCCGCTGTATTTATTGCTAGCTTACAAGCACGACGTGGCGTGCTAACTGAAAAAAGAAACTCCAACTGCCAAAGTTTCGAATTTTTTTTTGACGATACTAATACAGGTGAGGACATGGACACAATGGAGGTGACAGCAGAGAGCTTTAAACGATGCCATTCATATGCTAAACAGCAACCTGTGGATGACGACTCTCCCACCAGGAGCCCACAGAAAAAAAAGTCGCCTCGCAGCGAGTCGGAACCCTCAAACGCCGTTCTCCTGGCAGCAGTTAACAAACTTACAGAGTCGCAGCTCGGGTTCAGAGAGAAGTTGGAATCCATAGAGGCATCCATTGCGAACAATTTAACGAGTATCCAAGCACTCTTTTCCTCAGTCCAAGCAGCAGAGAAGAACGTCGGGGAGCTCTCAGCCAGAGTGGACCCCCTGGAGCTTCAGATTAAAACGCTGACCGTGGAAAACAAGAAGCTGGTGGACAGGATGAACGACATGGATGCGTACTCCAGACGCTGGAATCTGAAGATCTCCGGGGTCCCAGAGTCCGACGGTGAAAATGTAAAGATTACGGTGATCGACATCTTCTCCCGGGTGTCACCGGGTCTGGCCGACTCTCTTCAGAAGACCGTGGACGTTGCTCACAGGCCGGGTCCGCGTCCAAAGCAGGAAGATCAATGCCCCCCGCGCCGCATCCTAGTCCGGTTCTCGCTCCGGGCTCACCGTGATCAGGTCTGGGCGGATGCTAAAACTTCTCAGGTCCTCAAGCAGAAAAACATCAAGATATCGGAGGACCTAACCCAGCAGGTGAGGGATGCAAGAGCGAAACTGTGGCCGATGGTGGACGAGGCGAGACGGCAAAACAAGAGAGCAGGCTTCAGCGGTCTGTTTGCCATCATTGCTGGTAAGAAGTTCTCTGCTGAGGACTTGCCATAAAGGATTCCCCCTAAACAGATATTCTCATCTTTGGATGAACAGTGTTTAATGTTGAAGTTTGTCAACCAAGCAATAAGCTTCGGATGTTCTATTCCTCTGGCCTCATCTTCATCTAAGTAGACAAAATGAAAGAAACAACGAATGTGTTTTGTTTGGCACCTGTTTATACTGACTGGTTGCAAGTCTTGAGTTTTGAGAGATAATAATAATAATAAAAAAATTAATTAAAAAAATAAAAATAAAATTTTAAAAGGGAGAGAGGGAGAAATGTATGCTATTTAAAAACAGTTAGGGAGAAATGTATGCTATTTAAAAATAGTTACATACCTACTATGGGTTTTTGAATTTGTAGTATGATCCTGCTTTATAGTTTACATGGGTCTGTTCCAGTTTTGATCACTCAGTGTTAGGTTTTGGCTTGTGAGTTCAAGTTTTGCACATTTCTCAACTTTTCGCATAACTTAATACAACTACTGTTCAAGTAGTTTTGTTCTTCTGTGTTCTATATGTCTGATTTTCGTTTGTCGTGTTTTTCTCTAAATGTACGGGGTGTTCGAGATCTAACCAAAAGAAAAGCTTTATTTTTATTTTGTATGCAGCAAAATAAGGATGTCTATTTTTTACAGGAGACTCATTCCTCTTCAAAAGATGTTACATTTTGGTGTAATCAATGGGGGGGGGGGGGGGCTATTTTTTTTCTCATGGTACTAATTTTTCAGGGGGTGTTTTAATTTTATTTCATCCTAAATTTAATGGTGAAGTCATATACACCGAGGTTTCAGAAGACGGCAGATGGATTCTGTTGGTCTTTAGATGTGGAGATAATTTTTTTATTTTAGTAAATGTTTATGGCTTTAATTCTAGGGTTTCTAACATCACGCTCCTCAACTCTTTATCTGATAAAATCCTCATGGAATTGAACAAATTTCCTTCAGCATTTGTGGTTGTTGGCGGTGATTTTAACGAAGCTCCAAATTTATTTTCAGCTAGATTTCCTGCAAAAGGTAGTCCAGATCATTTTAACCCTGTTATTTATGATTTCTGTGGTAAACTTTCCTTACTAGATGCCCTGAGAATTTTACACCCTTTGGAAAACAACCACTTTACTTGGTTTAAAACCGACCTATCTCAAAAATCGCGTATAGATTTGTGGCTAATCTCTGATAATTTAGCTCCCTGGGTTCGAAGTTGTAATATTGCTATTGCTCCCTTAACTGATCATGCTGGGATAGATATATCTATATCAAGTTTAAGATCCACTAATTGTAGCAAACCTGGATATTGGAAATTAAACTCTTCCTTGCTACAAAAAAATGATTACTGCTTGGGCATTAAAAAAATTGCTACTAAATTCAATTCAATGTCTGAAATTACACCTACCCTAAAATGGGGGCTTTTCAAACTTGAATGTCAGTGCTTCTCAATGCGCTTTGGAAAGCAACAAATAAGAGATCAGAATAAAGCTTATACTAATTATTTAAAAGAGTTTAATGAAATTTTAAGTATACCTGTTCTCAGTAAGGAAGATAAAGTGCTTTTGCACTCATTAAGGGGAAAATTAGACCTTTATATCCAGAAAAAGGCGAGGGGAGCTTTTATAAGGTCTCGGGCTAGATGGTCGGAACACGGAGAAAAAAACTCATCCTTCTTTTTTAATCTGGAGAAAAAATGTGGAGAGGCAAGAAAAATATCTACTTTATTTATTAATGACAATCTCTCAAAAGATGAAAATGAAATTTCTCCCTTGATCTCTAACTTTTATCAGAAGCTGTACTCATCCTTGTTTGTGCCTCAAGCCTCTCAGGATTTTTTTGATTGTGTCTCCCCATTCATTCCTAAAATCTCCCGGGAGAATTGTGAGCTTTGTGAAAATCCAATCACGCTTGATGAACTGAAGAAGACTATTACAAAAATGCCATCTAATAAATGGTAAATGGTCTGTATTTGATATAGCGCCTTCTAGAGTCCTTGAACCCCCCCAAGGAGCTTTACAACACAATCAGTCATTCATCCATTCACACACACATTCACACGCTGGCGGGGATGAGCTACAATGTAGCCACAGCTGCCCTGGGGCGCACTGACAGAGGTGAGGCTGCCGAGCACTGGCGCCACCGGTCCCTCCGACCACCACCAGCAGGCAACGTGGGTTAAGTGTCTTGCCCAAGGACACAACGACAGCGACAGACTGAGCGGGACTCGAACCTGCAACCAGGTCCAGGCCCTGATGGGTTGCCTTATGAATTTTACCAAACCTTTTGGGATGACTTAAAATATATGTTGTTAGAAGCCTTCATGGATTGTGCCAAAACTATGGAACTGACTGTCTCTATGAAGCAAGGTGTAATATCCTTAATTCCCAAACCTGATAAAGATCTTCATTATTTGGATAATTGGCGTCCTATAACGTTACTAAATTCAGACTATAAAATACTTGCATCACTATACGCAAATAGATTAAAATTTTGCTCGGAAGAAATTATCTCTGTAACGCAGTCAGGATTTATGAAAGGTCGACACATCTCTAACAATATCAGGCTTGTTCTAGATATTTTAGATTATGGACGTTTGTTTGATGAAAAGACATTGATTTTGTTTTTGGACTTCTACAAAGCTTTTGATACTGCGGAGCACTCATTTATTTTTGAGGCTTTACATTATTTTGGGTTCAAAGAAAACTTCAGGAACATAATAATCACTCTTTACACTAATATTAACAGCTGTGTATCCCTGGCACATGGTACCTCTCCTCGCTTTGATGTGACGTGTGGAATAAGACAAGGGTGTCCTATTTCCCCTTTCTTATTCTTGATAGCTGCTGAACTTCTTAATCTTTACATTGTTAACTGTGTGAATGTAAAAGGTATTAAAATAGGTCAAGATGTTCTAACCATCAGTCAGCTGGCCGATGATACCTGCCTTTTTCTTCAAAATGATCTTCAAGTCCCTGTTATTGTTAAAGCTTTAAACAGGTTCTCGGATGCTTCTGGTCTCACGGTTAATAAGAGAAAATGTGAAATATTAGCCATACATGATTTAGACACTGTATCAATAGATGGCATAGAGGTAAAAAAAGAAGTTAAATATTTGGGTATCACATTAAGCAAATCCTCTAGTGAAAGAATTTTAAAAAACTTCAACCCAAAAATCGACAAAGCTAAATCTGTCTTTAACTGCTGGCTACAGAGGGATCTTACCATTACAGGTCGTGTTTACTCTCCAAGGCTGAAGGATTATCCAGGTTAGTATACCCAGCTTTATCTTTACATGTTGATGGCAAAACCTGTGCAGCTATTGATTCACTCTTATCTAAGTTTATTTGGAAACATAAAAATGAATACGTAAAGAGGAAAACACTTATTAGACAGATTTCAGAGGGGGGTCTTAATGTATTGGATTTCCAAACTATCAACAATATATTCAAAATTAATTGGTTAAAACATTGTCTTTCACATAATAATGAACCATGGTTTTTTATTCCTGATTTTTTGTTTAACAAAGGTGGCGGCTTAAAGTTCTTGCTTTCATGCTACTTTACCTCCGGTAAACTGCCCGTTAAACTGGCCAACTTTCACAAACAAGCCCTGGACACTTGGAAAATGGCTTTCAAACACAACTTTTCCCCTCACACACACACTTTATGGAACAATCAACATATTTCTCACAAGAACAAGACTGTTTTACAAAGACTGGTATGATCACGGTGTTATGTTTGTGTTTGATCTTTTGAATGATAGCGGGGACCTAGCTACCTATGATGAATTCATTCAACGAAAGGGGTTAAACACATCTCTCGCTATGTACTCTAGTATTCTCCGAAGTGTTCCTGTTCATTTACTGTCTCTTGTCAGAGCTCCTGGTCAGTATACACCTTACACAGGAAGGATTCCTGCACTGTGTCTCGGTGGAAAGCTTCTTGAAGAGCGCTCATGTAACAATGCTCACATTAGAGCCGTTTTCACCTCTCTACTGTAGATAGTCAGGCTCCAAACTCATTACATCGTTGGAGGGTAATGTTTCCTGACATCAGTACCAATGCCTTTTCTGAGGTTCAGAATTTTTTTGTCCCCAATAAAGTTAAACAAATACACTTGAAAATCTTACATAGATATTATCCGTGTAATTAATTTATTAATAGATTTAGACCTGTTGTGTCCCCTTTATGTTCCTTTTGCAAAACAGGTGTTGAGTCTCTTACTCGTGTGTTCTGTGGTTGTCCTTTAGTTGTACGGATTTGGAATCAATTGTCTTCATTAGTTTGGGATTCTCATAAAATATTGATTACTTTTAATGAAAGCATGGTCTTATTGTTAAACGTTAAATGTAACAAAGAAGTTAACGATGTGATAAAATTGCTGTGTCTGTTGGGTAAATTTCACATTCATAAAGTCAGATTTCTACAGGCTATACCAAATGTAACTTTATTTTATATTGATCTTGATTTTTTTCACGAGACTGTACGTAGAATTAGTAAAAACAAGAAAGCTGTGAAAATATGCAACTTGATCAATTCTATTATGCCCCATGTGACATGGTAATGTATTAGTGGAATTTTATTTTATTGTATTTGAGTATAATTATTTATGTTTATTTTTATTAACATTTTTTTTCTCTTTCTTCTCTGTTTGCCAATGTATCACACCCTGTACATCGATGTTGTTTTGTCTTGTCTGCTGCAAATGTGCCAATAAAGATTGTTTAAAAAAACGGTGAAGAACACGCCATGTTGTTGTCTGGAGCCAGGTCTCCGTGTTCCGGGGCTCAGGCCGCTAGCGGGGCTTCGGGGTTGTGAGGCTGGGTCGGCAGAGAGGAGCAGGAAGTGGGAGCTGAGTGGGAGGAGGGACGGAGGGAGCTAGCCGCTGAGTAGCAACGGCTAGTGACGGAGTGATGAGTGACTGGAACGGGAAGAAGAAGAGAAGTGGAGAAGCTGGGGCCTCGAGGAGTTGACCTGGAAA
Organism: Nothobranchius furzeri; assembly: GCF_043380555.1. Taxonomy (NCBI): domain Eukaryota; kingdom Metazoa; phylum Chordata; class Actinopteri; order Cyprinodontiformes; family Nothobranchiidae; genus Nothobranchius; species Nothobranchius furzeri. The sequence continues at coordinate 98,597,640 of NC_091742.1, read as the reverse complement.
CGGACTTGAATAACTGGTCAGGAGCTCCTGGCACCAGGGATCGATGAGCGAGCTTGTGAATGGTGAGTGAGTCTTTCACCAACCTGCGTAGGCCTCCAGCCCCATGGTCCTCCTGCTTTTGTTGTGTTAACACACTAGTAACCAGCCTCATCAGCTGTTCCTCTGCTCACGAGCAGCGAGTCTCCTCATCATCTACCTGCACAGGTCCTTCTCACACCAGACATGACTCGCTGAGCCAGGTCACCTTCAGTCAGAGATAACTTTAGACTTTTGTCTCTCTAGATGCATCCGACACACACACACACACACACACACACACACACACACACACCAAGTAGTGTTTCTATGGTTACATTGTGATTTCTTAGTAAATATTGTATTAGGTGAGAGATAAACTTTATAGTATTTATCCTAGTGGATCTATAATTAAACGGGTAAACTAGTAGTAGCACATCCAACGTCAAAGAGAGTAAAAAGTTATTATCAGGAGAGGGAGAATGTTTAAGTAGTTAGCAGCAGTGTGCTAGACGATGGCCCCCTCCATGAGTCCACCACAGCTCAGCAGAACATCGTTGTAGCTTCTTCTGGGGAGAAAAACACTTAGAGAGAAAATAAAGTTAACAGCTGAAATAGCAGGAAATAATACAGTTAAAGAGCAGATTGTAGAAGAATGTTTGGTCTGAGGTGTAAAACTCTGCCCTGGGCCTAAAGCCCTGCAGATATATTTAGTTTCTATAAACAACAACAACAAATAAACAACAGCAGCTGGATTCTACTTTGTTCCTTAAATGGAGTCACGTAGTTTTGCAAGTTGTGCAGCTCACACGTTCACCAGGGAGCTCTGCCAGCTGATTGGTTCTTTTGGTAACTAGTGCAGTTCTGGTGCTGAGCAGCATGGACGCATCAGCGGATTTCACTCTAGTCTGTGTTCATAATGGATTAAGAAAGGACAGGAAAACGTTGTTAACTCAGATGTATCATTATCATGTTTATGTTTATTTATTTAGCAGACGCTTTTATCCAAAGCCACTTACAGTTTATAACCTATAGGGCTTGTTGTGATCTGTGGGGGAAACCGGAGTACCCGGAGGAAACCCACGCATGCATGGGGAGAACACGCAACTCCACGCAGAAAGGCCGCAGCCGAGTTTTGAACCTGCAACCTTCGTGCTGCGAGGCAACAGTGCCAACCACTGCGCCACCATGCAGCCCGAACAATGAGCATGTATAGATACTTTATCACACATGTACCCGCCTGTAACTCTACTTCCCCCCAAAAATGCACCAGACTGATGCGTTTAAATATAAAATGTCCAATAATGTTTTACCGGGGAGGGGGGGGCAGGACCCCCCCCCCCCCCCCCTCCAAGAGTACTTTAATACTAATCATCTTTTTCACCTCAGAGACATCTCAGCACACACACTTTTAAACACTGTGTGTGAACGGGTTATTCCAAATATTTCAGAAACCAGAATCCTGACCTTAAACCAATCACAACCCGAGTAGTGGCTGCATGTGAACAATGTGAGCTTACTCCTAACCAATCAAAACCACAGACTCGGCACGCTACGTCACCAGGCCCTCCCCTCTCAAACCAAAAGAGAGCGAGAGGCAGCCGCAGCAAGATGTCTAGGGCTGCCATGATTAGATGACTCATCACGACAACGCCGACAAATAAAAAAGACCTTATTTTATAAACAGTTTTTTATCTCGCCTGCTGCGGCACGTTCTGCTTTTTCTTCCGGCCTCTGCTCAGCCGCCGCTTTAGCTCCGAGGCGCATGCGCAGTGGTGGCCATCCAGCTCAGCCTTCATCATCGGAGAAAGTGTCGAGTCCCAACATTTCTGAAAAGTTTGGGAGCATTTTACTTGGGCTGCAGCTACCAATATTTTTGTAATCGAGTACTCAAATCTTTTTTTCGATTAATCGAGTACTCTAATAAATGACCCTTTTGTGTTTGTAAACCATTATATCAAACAGCATGTTATAAAACATGAAAGACCTCTTAAAATGAGCAAGCAATTGCCAGTTATTCTTCAAGTTTTATTCAAAATTAGTTTGCAAAACTTCAGCACTTCAACTTTACTTCACAGTAAACAAATGTCTGTGCAAAAAATAAGTAAACAACCTGAGCCGATTTTCCCCTCGTGTGAGAATCTGCTAGCCTGCAAGCCAGACAAAAACTAGGAGGATAACTGTTGAAGTAGCGCTGCGAGCGGCTGCGGCCCAAACAGAACCAGAACCGCTCACGGCGCATGCGCAAACGGCTCGCCGGCTGTTTCCCTGTTAACACACGTCCGTTTTAATTTCCACACTTTTTTTTCTCACACTAACAAGGATTGCCAAAAGCATGTTTGCCGTGGTTTTGTCAAATTATACTGATCACAAAACATTTATTTACTTTCTTTCGTTTTCCTCCGCCACTCATAAATACCCGTGTCCTCCTGCAGAAACCCCGAGGGACAACAGACATCAATAACAACACAATAAAAAGTCCGACGTGTTGTGTAAAAACTGCTATTTTTAGCACATTTTAAGTCCGACGTGTTGCTAGCAGACGTACGGTGTGAGCTGAAACTGAGTGCTACAAACGAAAAAGTCGCACAATGTCCGCAGAATATATAGCAATACAGGCTAAAATGCATTATCTTGTAGAGGCTCCGAGTCCGCTTGCAGAAGTGACATTTACAGGTGCTGCAGCACGGAGGATGTGGTGTTGTCCAATCCAATCCAATCCAGTTTATTTATAAAGCACTTTACAAGACCCAGCACAGGAACAAAGTGCTGTACAGAAAGTACATTAAAACAATTGACTAGAAAGAAAACAGCAAAGATAAATAAAACACATGATACATAAAATTAAACTAGCCCTATATTAAAAATAAAAACTTGATAAAACTTGATAAAACCGCATTTGAATCACCTAAAACAGCTAAAATAAAATAAAAAATAGAAACCAACATCTCACAAGGTATTAAAAGCCAGGGTAAAGAGGTGTGTTTTCAGGAGTGCCTTAAAAGCAGATAAGGAACTGGCCTGTCTTATCTCTAAAGGAAGTTCGTTCCACAGTTTTGGGGCTGCAACAGCAAAAGCACGATCTCCTCTAAATTTACGCTCAGTCCTGGGTACAATCAGGAGCAGCTGATCAGCAGACCTGAGAGAGCGGGAGGGAGTGTAAGGCTGTATCAGATCAGAGAGATAAGAGGGGGCAAGGCCATGAAGACCTTTAAAAGCAAATAAAAGAATTTTAAAATGAATCCTAAAAGAAATGGGCAGCCAGTGAAGTGAAGCTAAAACAGGGGAAATGTGCTCAAACTTTCGAGTGCCAGTTAAAAGACGAGCTGCGGCATTTTGCACTCTCTGTAGCTGACTAATACATGATGCACTGACCCCAATGTAGAGTGCGTTACAGTAATCCAGCCGAGTGGTTACAAAGGCGTGGATCACTGTCTCAAAGTGCTGCCGTGAAAGAATTGGCTTTATTTTTGCCAGCTGCCTGAGGTGAAAGAAGCCAGATTGTTGTGGTAGGCTAAATCCATTTTACAGTATTTATACTGGACTACGTTTTCCGTCTTACGACGTGAAAAATGGTCCCACACCTTTGACTTTTTCTGTCTTTTTCGCACTCCACCGGGGTTCAAGTTGTCCGCCATGGCTTAAGAGAAAGTTAAGTTACGTTCGCTACTCGCGTGTGCATTCAGTCCAGTGGGCATGTGCGTCACTTATTTCGGTCCGGGTGAAACATGACCCCGGGCGACTGCAAAGCCATGAATTAATTAAATATGAATTAAACGAATCCTCGAGGCAGAGAATTTGACTCGAGGATTTTTTGTACTCGAATTATTCGAGGTACTCGAGGAATCGTTTCAGCCCTACATTATACTAATTCAAAAGAAAGCCACGTAGTGCGAACTCTGCAAAGCGAAACTCTCCTTTCACAGGAGCACATCGGCGATGCACGAGCATCGAAGAACAGAGTCGCCTCAGTAAGTTTACCTCTTGTTAGCTGCTAACATCAACAGAGTTACTTGTATTTATAGCTGCAGCAACACCAGCAGAGACGGTGACGTTGTTACCTTTAGACCACGTTTGTATGTCACATATTTTTGCTCTGATTACTAACGCTAATGATTTACCTCATCCCGCTACGGTACAGTGGAGCTTACAGACATCTATATGACAACCACCGCCTACCAGGCTGGTCCCACTTAGCCACCGTGATGGAAAAGAAGTTACACAACTTTTAAGGCGTGTGTGTGTGTGTGTGTGTGTGTGTGTGTGTGTGTGTGTGTGTGTGTGTGTGTGTGTGTGTGTGTGTGTGTGTGTGTGTGTGTGTGTCCGGATACAAATAAAATAAACAGTAGAGTAAAACGCATTTATGATAAAATAAAAAGGTTGCTGACCGAACAATCAAGAAACTAATATTTTTTAAGCATTTTGTGTTAAATCTTAACCTATTTTATGTGATTTAACAGAATTATTAATCTGGTAAATAAACTTAACTTTAATATCTTTTATCTTTACGCTAAAGCAGACCCTCAGAGCGGTCGATGGTCCCTGACGTGTGGACCAGCCGTGCTGCAGGGGCGTACCTCGGTGTGTCCTGCTATCTCCTGAGTTATGATTGGAAGATGAAGCGCTTCAACCTCACCACCGTGCCACAAGTCATGTTTGGTTTCAGGTGCCTACCTCCATGTGGTCGTAGCATTTGTATCAACATGTTACAAGTTAATTAAAGTTGATTGATAAGCTACCATCTTGTCTTTATCATTAGATGGCCCATAGCCCACAGCACTGAAACCGCATTAGTGAGAGTAACAAATGATATTCTCATGTTCTCAGATAAGAATCTTGTGTCTGTTCTAGTCTTGTTAGATCTCAGTGCTGCCTTTGACACAGTAGATCACAATGTTCTTTTAGAAAGACGTGAACATGTTGTAGGGATCAAAGGAACAGCGTTAGGCTGGTTTAAATCCTACCTGTCTGACATATTTCATTTTGTAAATGTACATGACAAATCTTCTCCATACTCCAGGGTTACTTGCGGAGTACCACAGGGTTCAGTGCTTGGACCAATTCTTTTTACTATATATATGCTCCCAATTGGTAAAATCATTAGACAGCATGGGATAAACTTCCACTGTTATGCTGACGATACTCAGTTATATTTATCCATTAACCCTGATGAACCTAATCGGTTGGGTAGATTACAGGCTTGTCTTGAGGACATAAAACATTGGACGACTCTAAACTTTTTGCTTTTAAATCAAGACAAGACGGAAGTTCTCATCTTTGGACCAGAAATCCAGAAAAGGAGATTGCTTAGTCAATCACCTGACCTGAAAGGCATTGCATTAATCTCCGAGAACAAAGTAAGGAACCTTGGTGTTATCTTTGACCAGGACATGTCATTCAAATCCCAGGTTTCACAAGTTTGTAGGATTTCCGTTTTCCACCTTCGGAATATTGCTAAGATTAGAAGCATACTTTCCAGGAGTGATGCTGAAAAACTAGTTCATGCATTTATTACATCAAGACTGGATTACTGTAATTCATTACTCTCAGGAAGTCCACAGAATGTAGTTGAAAGTCTTCAGCTTGTCCAGCATGCTGCAGCTAGAGTTCTGATGAGAATTAAAAAGAGAGATCATATCTCTCCTGTCTTAGCTTCCCTACATTGGCTACCTGTTAAATTCAGAGTAGATTTTAAGATCCTCCTTCTCACATATAAAGCTCTTAATAATCAAGGTCCATCATACATCAGTGATCTGATTGTTCCATATGTTCCTAACCGAGCACTTTGCTCTCAGACTGCAGGTTTACTGGTGGTTCCCAGAATATCTAAAATTAGGATGGGAGGCAGATCTTTTAGTTATCTGGCTCCTCTCTTGTGGAACCAGCTCCCAGCCTTAGTCCGTGAGGCAGACACCTTGTCTACTTTTAAGACTAGGCTTAAAACATTTTTATTTGATAGGTTCTATGGTTAAAATCTGATGTTAGCCTAAATCTGGACAAGTGGGGGAGTAGAGGGAGGTGGAGTGTACAGTCGGTAAAGACGGCTCTCCCTTGCCCTGCCTCCAACATGCCTACATCTAAATAGGATAGATTATCCAGAGTTATCTCTGTAGTTACAGTGGGGCAAAAAAGTATTTAGTCAGCCACCGATTGTGCAAGTTCTCCCACTTAACATGATGACAGAGGTCAGTAATTTACATCATAGGTACACTTCAACTGTGAGAGACAGAATGTGGAAAAAAATCCATGAATTCACATGGCAGGATTTTTAAAGAATTTATTTGTAAATCAGGGTGGAAAATATGTATTTGGTCAATAACAAAAATTCAACTCAATACTTTTTAACATAACCTTTGTTGGCAATAACAGAGGTCAAACGATTACTATAGGTCTTTACCAGGTTTGCACACACAGTAGCTGGCATTTTGGCCCATTCCTCCATGCAGATCTTCTCGAGAGCAGTGATGTTTTGGGGCTGTCGCCGAGCAACACGGACTTTCAACTCCCTCCACAGATTTTCTATGGGGTTGAGGTCTGGAGACTGGCTAGGCCACTCCAGGACTTTCAAATGCTTCTTATGGAGCCACTCCTTTGTTGCCCGGGCGGTGTGTTTGGGATCATTGTCGTGTTGGAAGACCCAGCCATGTTTTATCTTCAAAGCTCTCACTGATGGAAGGAGGTTTGGGCTCAGAATCTCACGATACATGGCCCCATTCATTCTGTCCTTAACACGGATCAGTCGTCCTGTCCCCTTAGCAGAAAAACAACCCCAAAGCATGATGTTCCCACCCCCATGCTTCACAGTAGGTATGGTGTTCTTGGGATGCAACTCAGTATTCTTCCTCCAAACACGACGAGTTGAGTTTATACCAAAAAGTTCTACTTTGGTTTCATCTGACCACATGACATTCTCCCAATCCTCTGCTGTATCATCCATGTGCTCTCTGGCAAACTTCAGACGGGCCTGGACATGCACTGGCTTCAGCAGCGGAACACATCTGGCACTGCAGGATTTGATTCCCTGCCGTTGTAGTGTGCTACTGATGGTGACCTTTGTTACTGTAGTCCCAGCTCTCTGCAGGTCATTCACCAGGTCCCCCGTGTGGTTCTGGGATTCTTGCTCACCGTTCTCATGATCATTTTGACCCCACGGGATGAGATCTTGCGTGGAGCCCCAGACAGAGGGAGATTATCAGTGGTCTTGTATGTCTTCCATTTTCTGATAATTGCTCCCACAGTTGATTTTTTTCACACCAAGCTGCTTGCCTATTTTAGATTCACTTTTCCCAGTCTGGTGCAGGTCTACAATTCTTTTCTTTTTTTTTTAACCATGTCCTGTCTGGCTGTGAAGCAAGCAGAATTGATGTCTGAATGCTGGTGACAAGCCTTACAGATTTACTCTCAGGTGGAGCATCAAAGCGTTTGCTTTTAATGTCACGTCTGATACTTAAAACTTTATTGTTATTGTTGTTGAATGCTTTGTAATTCCGACCAGACATGGAGACAGAGGAATAAACAATGAGCAAGAGTCTGCTTCTAGACCTGCAGAAAAAGACAAAAAAAAGCAAAAGGACAAAAAAAGGGACACAACAACAATACAACAAGATCTAGCTATCACTGCGTCAACTTGATGAAAAAATGTATAATCAACATTGCTTAACTTATTAACTTAATCATGATAATAAATCACAGTGCATTAAGTGCCCACCATAGTCTTAAGACCTGTTTTAACGTGCCCAGACCCATACTTTTGAGAGCACCATGTGAGCACCTGTGTGTGTACACGCGCTTGTTTATTTAAGGTTTCTCTATAGGAGCGTCCAACAGAGAGTGTGAGGGACCACAGATCCGCCCCCCAAAGATGCGCAGGAGACGGGGGAGCTCCAAGTCCCAGAGATCCAGGCGCTGCCCCAGAACACAGGAACCCCAAAGAGACTGCAACCAGAAAGCCCCCCGCACCCCCCAAGAGGCACAGAGGATCGCCCCAGGGGGCCACAACCAGCAGCCGGCAGAGATCCCGGGAGACATCAGCGGTAAGCCCTCAGGCCCGCCCGCAGCCTCCCACCCCCTAGCCGGCCGAGCCCGGGACCCAGCGACCCGGGACCCAGGGGTGACCACCCCCGCCGGGGACCCAGCAGAGCCCAGGGACCCAGACCCCACCAGGCAGCCACCGGGATCTATCAGGCAGATGCCAAAATCTTAAACCCCCAGACCCGGTTGCCACGAACACTCAGGCAGACCATGGCACAACCCCTCACACCAGGTGTGGCAGGGGGAGGGGGGACGAATATCTATATCATCAAGAGAAGTTCCAGGAGAGGGGAGGAGTCAAAGGCCCCACCTGACATATACAGTCATACACAAACACAGTTACACACTCCCTCCCTCATGCTCACACATGCACATACAACCCAAGACTTACAAAAATGCACGCCGGACACCCACTCATGCTACCCATACACACCCTATTCACTCTGGTCCCGGTACTGCTGCACATTGGGTACAGCCATCACCGGTAACCAGAGTTTGACCCTTTCTGCTGGGGTGCTGATGAGCAGGCTCCCCCGCCCAACGCTGAGCACAGCAATCTACCACCCCAGACCCCAACCAGACGGCCAGATCTCCCTCCTAGCCTCCAGCCCCAGGAAGCCAAGCAACAACAGAGGTGGCTAAGACCCCTAGTCTCCCTCCGCCTGCTCCAATATAGTGTTGTGTGATCATGAGGTGTATTCCATGGCTGTGGTGAGTGGGCAGTGCAGGCATCATCCGGCCTATGCCAGCTGATGCCACCGCACCACCCCACTTACACCCTCAGCCATCAGTGTCTAAGTGCGGTTTAAAATTGTAAGTGGGCACCGGCACCCAGGAGGAGGCTGAAATATCCCCCTGCCAAATGCCGTTGAATGTGCTCACTCCCAAGGCCCTAAGTGTGTGTTTGTGTAGAATGTCGTCAGTGGAAGTGTATAAGCTGCAAATAAAATTGGGGGGCAGGTTGCCACAGGAATGCGGAAATGGGGTCCATACCCGCACTCTCTGACTTGTCCACCCCCCAAGGTCCTATGTGTATGTTTGTGTGATGATGTGAGGGAGCAGGAGGAGAGAAATATGCGGGGATGGGGAGGAATGGCTGGTTGGGCTTAGCCCTCCAGGGAGCCAGCTCCCCTACTGGCCCCAATAGGCACCTCTGTTGTCAAACTGCCACCCAGGGCATGGAGACCCCAGCCCATCCTGCAGCAGCATTACAGAGCCTTACGGAGTCCGAGGGCACCAACCCAGCCGCACCCCAGCAGAATATCTATGCCCATCCCTGCATTTGCACAACTTCCAGAATATATAAGACATGGGACATCCAGGTAAGGTTGGGTCCTCCCCCTCCTGGACCTCCCCCTCCCCTGTGATGGAACGGCAGAGGAGCCAAGGTCTACCTGAGGCCCCTGAACCCGGGCCAGGCACTGCTGCGTGTTCCTGCCTTCTTCCCGGCAGCATACATGTCAGGACCCGACCCCCAAGGCCCCGCCCAGATCCCCACATGGGGCCGGCCACCCCCAAACCCCGAGCCCCCAGGCCCCCACCCAGACCCGCCCAGGGGCATTGCAGCTGCCAGGCAGTGACCCTTGGCCACCGCCAAGATCCCCAAGGGGCCCCACTCACAACCGCCAGCAGTCCACCCCCCTGAGGCAATTCTTTTCCTGGTGTTCTTCGAAAGCTCTTTGGTCTTGGCCATAGTGGAGTTTGGAGTCTGACTGTTTGAGGCTGTGGACAGGTGTCTTTTATACAGAGAATGAGTTCAAACAGGTGCCATTAATACAGGTAACGAGTGGAAGACAGAAAAGCTTCTTAAAGAAGACGTTACAGGTCTGTGAAAGCCAGAGATTTTCCTTGTTTGAAGTGACCAAATACTTATTTTCCACCCTGATTTACAAAAAAAATTCTTTAAAAATCCTGCCATGTGAATTCATGGATTTTTTTTTCACATTCTGTCTCTCACAGTTGAAGTGTACCTATGATGAAAATTACTGACCTCTGTCATCGTTTTAAGTGGGAGAACTTGCACAATCGGTGGCTGACTAAATACTTTTTTGCCCCACTGTATGCTGCTATAGGCTTAGACTGCTGGAGGACACATTGACCACTTTCCACACTACTACTTTCTTCTACAATCTGCTCTTTAACTGTACTATTTCCTGCTATTTCAGCTGTTAACTTTATTTTTTCTCTAAGTGTTTTTCTCCCTAGAAGAAGCTACAATGATGTTCTGCTGAGCTGTGGTGGCCTCATGGAGGGGGCCATCGTCTAGCACACTGTTGCTAACCACTAAAACATTCTCCCTCTTCTGATAATAACTTTTTGCTTTCCTTGAAGTTGGATGTGCTACTACTAGTTTACCCGTTTAATTATAGATCCACTAGGATAAATACTATAAAGTTTATCTCTCACCAAATAGAATATTTACTAAGACATCACGGTGTAACCATGGACACAATGCTTGGTGTGTGTGGTAAAAACTGATTGTCAAACAGAGTTACCTCATTTACATTTAAATGTTTGCAGAAACGCCTTCCTGCCTTAGTACCCTTTATTATAGAAGCCAGACCAAGAGTCTCTTTGCTCTATTATCTGTAACATCTCCTGTGAAGACCTCTTTGAAGAATTCATTTTGCCTTCTGTGACTTCCTGAGGTAAGGGGATGTTGAAGAATTTGTGGGTGTGTTTATCACTAAAGCCTGATTTATGCTTCTCCGTCTGCGTCAGTGCGGAGACACGCAACGCCATTATCCGTCCTTGCGTAGGGCTCCGGCAGGCACGCAAGTACGTACGGAGTCGAGCCCACTTTTTTAAACATCCGTCGAATGAGACGGATTACGCAAGCTTGTGATTGGTCAGGACGCCGCTGTTGTTTACAGCGCCGCCATTGCAAAGAGAGCCGAGGATAACTAGCGGAGGACACGGAGAAACTTGAAGAATACCTCACGAAAAAACTCTAAAAATATGAACGTTTAATTCTCCCGTGACCAGAGGAGTGAAAAGATGCGCAACAAGCGTTTTATTTGTGGACGGAAATGACAGGAAACGTGGGTTTAGAGGTGGGGAGCGCATGAAGAGGTGGAGGAGAATGAGACAAATTTGTCCGTGTTAAAAGTCTCTTATATACACAAAAAACACAATAGAAACACACTATCTTGGACCGACACATGACAGGATACCACAGAACAGCGCTACGCCCTCTGTTGTCCTGCCAGGCAATTGCTTTGCAACACTCTCCAGGAGACGGAGAAGTAAAAGAGCAAAACGCTTCCGTCAGTCCGTGTCTGTCCCTTGCGGAGCTGACGGAGAAGCATAAACCAGGCTTAACTTGTGTGTGGGTTTCCAAATAAAGTCGCTCCACGGCCTTGGCTCGGTGTGAGAGCAAACTGGCCTTTCGTCTTGTGTGTATTGATTCTCTCACCCTTTGCAAAGCATTCTTGTGGTTTTCTTGTTGTCTGATTACAATTTACCAAATTATCAATCTAATCCCTCTGTGTGTGCTTTGACTTTCTTTGAGGTAATATGGGAGTAATATAAAAATTACCAAACTGTGTGTGTGTGTGTGTGTGTGTGTGTGTGTGTGTGTGTGTGTGTGTGTGTGTGTGTGTGTGTGCGTGCGTGTGCGCACAAAAGGGAGTTTTCCTCTCCACTGTCACTGCATGCTTGCTTAGTATGAGGATTGCTGTAAAGACTCTGACACTAATCAGTAGGGCTGCAACAACGAATCGATAAATTCGATGAAAATCGATTACTAAAAGCGTTGGCAACGAATTGCGTCATCGATTCATTGTGTCGCACAACTCTTCCAAAGCCCCGCCACTTCCCGCCCGCCGTTGCGCGCATACCGGAGCAAGTCAGATCAGCGTGAGGGAGAGCAGGTGTTTGGAAGAGGAACATGGCAGAAGCAGCGAGAACCAAAAAAGTAAAAACTTCTAAAGTTTGGGAGCATTTTCAGTTAAATCAGGCAACGACATTCGTTACCTGCAACGCTTGTAGGTCAGACTTGGCATGGCACGGGAGTACTGCAGTGATGATGCAGCATCTTAAACGCAAGCATGTCGGAATCATCAGCAAGGAAGGAGAGAGCTCTGTGTCCGGGTAAATTAAAAACTTTTCAAAAGTGATTCACCCAAGCCCCGGATTATTACACAGGCTAGACATGCCCTAAGCTCGTAAAAAAGTCTATAAAATCGTAAGTGCGACGCTATTAGATAAACGGGGGTGGTGGTGGTGGGGGGGGGGGGCTCGCGCTGCTGCAAACCGGTTCCGCCGTCACATTCCCGCAGAAACTGGTTGATCACACCGGGGCCAGACTACTAGCATGTGGTTTTACAACCACAATGTCCTCGGAAGCGAAAACGCTTTTAAAAGGGAGGGAGGAGTCCTAACTGTTGCTGCAGGCGTGTTGTGTGAGAGTGCAGTTATATACTGGTTAATATATTTTTGGGTTCAGTTGCTTTCATGTGGCCTAATGTGAGTCTATTTGGGATCATTGGAATGATCAGCAGCATCTCTTGATGTGACTTTATGGCAGTTGCCCAGGGCATCATCACAAGGAGGATGGCATTCATTTACTTTTGTTTTATTTGGTATTTTTTCAGTCATTTTTGGAAATGGTGATTAATTTTGATTAATTCACAGCCTATGTTTAATTACATTTAAAAATTAGTTGTTTGACATCCCCAGTTATAATAAATGTCTACAGATGAGATCAAACAAAACAGATGAGAATTGCCCTTAAAGAGCAAGTCACTCCCAAATAAACTTTTTTTTGCTGATAAACTAAATAAACGAGTGTCTAATCGTGCTGCAGACACATGTGGTCAATAATTTGGCACTTCAGTGCATCTTAGTTCAAATTTAAATATTCTGCCTAAAACTGGCAGTGTTGTGCCGTTGTCAGGTAAAAACTCTGCACTGTATTTTAATTAAAATCTGCCACCGCTATTGGCTACGAAGTATGCTATGATGTAAACTGGTACATTATGATGTCACAATGCTGTCGTGAGCCTGAGTGTGTGTGTATTTGTTAGCGGCTCCGCCCTCTCGGTCTGCCAGGCAACAGCATTTGTTGCATTTTTCAAACATGAAGTGGGAGTGGAGTTAGACTCTGGTAGGGGTTGACTTGCTCTTTAAGCTGTTTAACTTGGACCAAGCATTTTAGGTCACAGATAGGTGTAGCTTAGTGTCTCTGTCTATACACCTTATAAAACAATTTAGGTGATGGCATGTTGTTTTTCTGCTATTGAACTGATTTCTAATAATGTGTTTAATAAAGTGAAGGAAGGAGAGAAATAACGTTTCCCTAGCAGTTTTTAAAAATGTCCCAATGTAATCTGATTAATCGTGTCGAGACCCCATCCGATTAATCGATTATCCAAATAATCGTTTGTTGCAGCCCTACTAGTCAGTGACTCGATGTGACCTGCTGGGTTCCTTGTATAAGAAACTTGTTACTGATCGGCTTAATGACCTGACCTGTTCTGGAATGTTTACTGTGTGAAGGTCCTTGAGACGACTCTGGTCCTGATTTTGCGCTTTATAAATAAACTTGAATTGAATTGAAATGAAAAAACTTGAATGTGTGCAACACTATTAGATACTCATTTATACAGTTTATCAGCCAAAAGAATAGTTGGTTTGGATGTTGCTTGCTCTTTAAAGCAATAATATTACTGTTAAATGTGTGAATAGAAAGTTACAGCATTCAGTAATTCACTGTGTTTCTGTTTTTCCTACAGGTGTTAAAATAATGGCGCTGGTTAAAGAAGAAGCTCATGAAGAACAGAGTGCTGGTGAGGACCAGCAGGAACCAGAACACCTTCACGTAAAGGAGGAACAGGATGACCTCTGGACCATTCTGGAGAGAGAGCAGCTACATTTGAAGGAGACTGATGCTGCCAGATTTCTATTCACTGCTGATTCTATAAAGAGTGAGGATGATGAAGAAAAACCTCTCGTCTCACAGCTTCATCAGCAGCAAATAGAAGACCGAGATGTTCCAGCGAGCAGCTCAGCTGACCATGTGACAGCAGAAATGACAAATCATTTATCAACAAGGTCTTCAGGCTGTTGTGTTAGTAAGGAATGTGTTAAAGTGAAGCAACATGCAGACTCATGTAGGGAAGTCCAGAAAAAGACTAAAACGTTTAGTTGTGATCACTGTGGAAAAGAATTTATGGTTAAATCAAGTTTAAACAGTCACATGAGTGTCCACACAGGACAGAAGCCTTTTGCCTGTGAGCTGTGTGGACAAAGATTTTCCCGAAAGACAACTTTAAACAGTCACATGAGAATCCACACAGGACAGAAGCCTTTTGCCTGTGATCACTGTGGAAAAGAATTTATGGTTAAATCAAGTTTAAACAGTCACATGAGTGTCCACACAGGACAGAAGCCTTTTGCCTGTGAGCTGTGTGGACAAAAATTTAACCGACGAACAACTTTAAACAGACACATAAGAATCCACACAGGACAGAAGCCTTTTGCCTGTGAGCTCTGTGAAAAAAGATTTAGACATGAGACAAGTTTAAAAGGTCACATGAGTGTCCACACTGGACATAAGCCTTTTGCCTGTGGGCTGTGTGGACAAAAATTTGGTCATAAGACACATATAAAAGATCACATTAGAACCCACACAGGAGAGAAACCTTTTGCCTGTGACCTGTGTGGACAAAAGTTTAGTCGTAAGACAAATTTAAAAGGTCACATTAGAATCCACACAGGACAGAAACCTTTTGCCTGTGAGCTATGTGGTCAAAGATTTCGTTCTAAGGCAAGTTTAAACAGTCATATGAGTGTCCACACAGGACAGAAGCCTTTTGCCTGTGAGCTGTGTGCAAAAGGATTTAACCGACGAACAAATTTAAACAGACACATAAGAATCCACACAGGAAAGACGCCTTTTGCCTGTAAGCTCTGTGGAAAAAGATTTAGACATGAGACAAGTTTAAAAGGTCACATGAGAATCCACACAGGACAGAATCATTTTGTCTGTGATCTCTGTGGAAAAAGATTTAGACATAAGACACGTTTAAAAAGTCACATGAGTGTCCACACTGGACCTAAGCCTTTTGCCTGTGGACTGTGTGGACAAAAATTTAGTCATAAGACACATATAAAAGATCACATGAGAATCCACACAGGAGAAAACCCTTTTACCTGTGAGCTCTGTGGAAACAGATTTAGACATGAGACAAGTTTAAAAGGTCACATGAGAATCCACACAGGACAGAAGCCTTTTGTCTGTGATCTCTGTGGAAAAAGATTTAGACATGAGACACGTTTAAAAAGTCACTTGAGTGTCCACACTGGACCTTTTGCCTGTGATCTCTGTGGAAAAAGATTTAGACATGAGACACGTTTAAAAAGTCACATGAGTGTCCACACTGGACAGATGCCTTTTGCCTGTGATCTCTGTGGAAAAAGATTTAGAAATGAGACACGTTTAAAAAGTCACATGAGTGTCCACACTGGACATAAGCCTTTTGTCTGTGAGCTGTGTGGACAAAGATTTAGTCATAAGAATAATTTAAACATTCACATGACAATCCACACAGGACTGAAACCTTTTGCCTGTGAGCTCTGTGGACAAAGATTTAACCGAAAGGCAAGTTTATATTCTCACATGAAAATCCACACAGGACAGAATCCTTATGCCTGTGAGCTCTGTGGTCAAAGATTTCGTTATAAGGCAAGTTTAAACAGTCATATGAGTGTCCACACAGGACAGAAGCCTTTTGCCTGTGAGCTGTGTGGAAAAGGATTTAACCGAAAGGCAGATTTAAACAGACACACGAGAGTCCACACAGGACAGAAGCCTTTTATATGTGAGCTCTGTGGACAAGGATTTAGTCAAAAGATAAGTTTAAACAATCACACGAGTGTCCACCCTGGACAGAAGCCTTTTGGTTGTGTAACATGACCTAAGTGGTTACTTTTAATAAATGATCAATAAGATGTGATATTTCCATATATATATATGAAATATCAATATTGATCTTTTGAAATTTCATCTAAAATGAAACCAGGTCATTTTGGTAGTTCAGGGAAAATCACACCTTCGTAATATTTTGAGACAGAGAGAAAAATAGTTTCTAAAGACAAATTTAATACTAGATTTCTACTACTGTGTGGGCGACGATGGCACAGGAGTAAAGTGCTCGCTCCGTAATCAAAAGGTTGCAGGTTCGAGCCCCCTCTTAATCTGTCGCTGACATTTTGTCCTTGTGCAAGACACTTAACTCACCTTGCCTGCTGGTGGTGGTCGGAGGGACCGGTGGCGCCAGTGCTCGGCAGCCTCGCCTCTGTCAGTGCGCCCCAGGGCAGCTGTGGCTACACCGTAGCTCATCCCCGCCAGTGTGTGAATGTGTGTGTGAATGGGTGAATGACTGATTGTGTTGTAAAGCGCCTTGGGGGGTTTCCAGGACTCTAGAAGGTGCTATATCAAATACAGGCCATTTACCATTTACTAATGATGACACGGAACAAACGATGATAAATTATGGTTGAAACAAGATAACTGGGACAATGAATGAAATGATGGAATGTGTACTTAGATGTTATGTAGCAAAACCAAGTGTCTTAGAAAATTGTGATGTCTGGGTTGTAAAATACGTCTGAATGTATGGTTTAACAATCTCTATTAAAACACCATCCCACGCCAGTTGTGCAGAATCTACGAGTCCTTGTGGTGAAGGCTGCCGGTGATCCAGCGGTCGGAGAAGTTGATACAAACTGCCAGTAGAGTTGACTTCTGTGGTATTTGGAGCACATAGTTTCACCCCAAAAACCAAACCGCTGTTCTGAGATACCTTCCAGGTGAGTGCTGGAAGCTGGTGTAACAATTTTGCAACTCCACAATAATTTCAGACTTCCTCATCTGATGTGGAGAGACCAGCTTGTCTGAGCGTAGCCTTTAGGAGGCGGATCTCAAGTCTGGCCTTGGTTTGCTGCAGTTTAATCAGAGTCTGTTGTTCCTCTGCCAGACGAAGCTGTGCTTCTGCCCTGTCAGTCTCTTTTTGCTGAAGTGCCTTGTAACCATCATCTTTGTTTGATGAAGGGCGCTTCAAGCCTTTCCTCTGAGATCCTGTGGCAACTACCACTGGCTCAACCAATGAGAAACCAGCTGCTTCCTCACGAACAGAGCTGAGATTCAATATAAATACGCTCTCTGGATCAGTAGGCCTGTACTGAAAGGCTGAATACGTTAAAGCCTACTTAATCACTGTAGCTTGATGGAAGAACAAATAAAACTAAAACCTTGTGAATATATAGGATATCTTGTAAAATACTGCAAGATCCATATATAGTATTATTTGATACATTTTTAAAGTTTTCATTACATTTTGGGCATAAAATTCATGCTGAATCCACCCTTCTGATGGGATCAGTTTAATCCTGATTTTTTTGGATCAAAGTGATTCAAATCCTACAAAAAGGTTCTGAAAAACCCAAATGTCCGTGTTCCTCTGAAGGTGTCAGCAGGACTTTTCCGAATCAGCTCCATGTGCTGTACTTTAGCTGAAGACTTTCGAGGTGTCGACTCTGGGAGTCCTTCAAGTTCTGCATATGCTGGGTGTAACTGCAGGCCTCTGTGGGTTCGGTTCCACTAGTAGCAGAAGGTGTACTACTGCATACCTTGTTGAACATCAGATCAAATAGGTTTGATTAGCCTGAAACTTTTTATTGTCCTATGCACGGTTAGATAAATGTTTCCCTGTACAACAACAAGCCAAATTTTAATAGCTAGCTGATGATTTTTGTCGTAGAGAAACAGTTCTCTGTCATGAACCGGGAGAGTTACCATGTGATGTTCCAGCCCCCGCCCAGTCGAAGTTGAAAGCCACTGTCACTGCAACTTTGCACAACTGTAATACGATTCATTTTTCAGTTTAGCAAAGCTTCAACAGGTATAACAGTACATGATGATCACCTGTGCTACGTTACGTGCATTTGCGACACAAAACTCACACATCAACACAGATTGTTGACAAAGCTACTGCAGTCTACGATCAACCATCATTGGTGTGAAGATGATTGCATGAATACGGCGGACATAGCCGGAATAAATTAATAAAAAAATACAAAACTTACCCAGATTTCTGGTACGGCCAAACTCTTCAAAAATAGTCTCTCATTGTTCCCGAATGTTTTCTTGATGTAATCGTCCTCTTTGAAGTGTGCACTGCACAAACAGAATGTTTTGACTCATTCCAGCCGAGTATCCATGGTGTAGCCGATTGCCAAAAGTGATGCTAGAGAAACGGCCTTCACAGGAAAAGTGTGGAACCTAAAAGGTGATCCTGTAACATCCTTATTGTTACAACCGGGAAACTGCAAGTACGCACCATGGCTCTATATATGTAAGAACAACTCCTTTTAAGTGACTAAAGCCTCTTTTATATATTTTTAACTTTTCTAAATTCTTTTTTATATTCTTTTGATGATAAAAAAGTAGCTGTTGTAATGTGAAGTTGTCAATTTACCTGGCTGTGTTTCTGAGATGTACATTAGTCATGCTTTCAGAGGAAAATCCTTTTGTGACGCTAAACGGCGGAGATGCAGTACCCCCGAAACTAGCCAGAAGTTGTTTCCTGAATCCCTTTCCCCCTGAAAATCTCTGAGCAGGGGTGTGTGTGAAATGGGTCATTGTTTACAGAGCACTGGGTGGGATAAGGAACGCATACAACTTCATATCTCAAAAAGCGAACTATCCCTTTAAAACAAAACTCTAGAAAATTGGAGAGAACGTGATGCTCCACCCACCAGGAGGAGTCTGACTTATCCTGGATAAAATAGTCTTGTGCTTTATAAAAATAAGCCTCAACAAACTAGAGCTGCATATTTTTCATCGCTAATTGAGGAGAATAAGAATAATCCAAGATTTCAGTACAGTTGCCAAACTTACACAGAATCATAGCTCTGAGCCATCTATTCCCTTAGCCCTCAGCAGCAATGACTTCATGGGATTTTTTACAAGTAAAATTAATTCTATTAGAAACAAAATCTTTAGCATCCTCCCTAATGAGATTTCTTCTTCCTCAGTAAGTGAGGCACTATCAGAGGTGACTTTAGAACCTCATCTGTGTTTGAACCGTTTTGATCCAGTTGAGCTTTCAGAGTTATCAAAAATATTAGCTTCATCTAAACCTTCCACTTGTATTTTAGATCCAATCCCAACCAAATTATTTAAAGATGCATTTCCTTTGGTTACTGCCCCCATTCTAGATATAATCAATCTATCCTTAGTAAATGGGTATGTACCACAAGATTTTAAGGTTGCTGTAATCAAACCTTCACTTAAGAAGCCTTCTCTGGATCCAGATGACCCAATGAATTATAGACCGATATCTAACCTTCCATTTTTATCCAAAGTCCTGGAGAAAATAGTGGTCATCCAAGTATGTGAGCATTTAAACACTAATGCTCTGTTTGAGGAATTTCAGTCTGGTTTTAGAGAGTATCACAGCACTGAAACTGCATTAGTGAGAGTTACAAATGATACACAAGGCAGATCTTTCTGCTCAGACGTGGGATGAAGTTTTTTGTACTGAGGACCCCAACCTAGCATATGATGCCTTCTTATCCAAAGTAACCAAACTCTATGATAAACACTGCCCATTGAAGCCATATATTACTGAAAATAAAATTAAAATAAAAAAGCCCTGGATAACATATGGCATAGTTAAGGCTTGTAAGAAGAAAAATCATCTTTACAGAATATATTTAAAACAAAGAACTAAAAGTGCTGAAGAAAGATATAAGACATATAAAAATAAATTAATAAATATAATACGCATGAATAAAAAAATTACCATCATAAATTATTAGAACAACACAAGAATAATACACGAGGAATCTGGAAAACATTCAATGGTATAATTAGGAATGGAAAAAAAGTTAACGCACTCCCAAGCTATTTCATTAAAGAAGATCATGAAATCACTGATATCAAGGAAATTGCCAATGCTTTCAATCGTTATTTTGTTGAGGTTGGACCATTATCCGAGTTACTCACTCCTTATGTGCCAGGCAGGACTCTCCGTTCAGGTGACCTACACCTCCTACAGATTCCCCGTCAACGCTGCAAAACCCGTGGTGAACGAGCTTTTTCTGTCTGCGCTCCAAAACTTTGGAATGATCTCCCACTGAATATCAGAATCTCCTCCTCCATTGGGGTTTTTAAGTCCCACTTAAAGACTTATTTTTATTCTCTTGCTTTTACTACCTAGCTATTTTATCGATGGTTTATTTACACTGTTCTTTGACTGATTTTATTGACTTCTCATGGTTCTTTTTGTTCTGCTCTAGTTGTTTTATTCTTTTATATTATTCTTTTAACCTTATATGTTTTTACCCCTGTACAGCACTTTGGTCAGCTCACATGCTGTTTTTAAATGTGCTTTATCAAATAAATGGAATGGAATGGAATGGAATTATTAGCTGGTGCTATCAAAGCACCTATAAGTAAAAATGAAAAAAATATTACCGAGTCCATATCTAATTGTAACCCCAGTTCTCTATTTTTAAGGGGTGTAGAAGACATTGAAATAATAAATATTGTCAATAAATTTGAAAACAAAAGTTCAACTGATTGCAGTAATTTACATATGAGGTTATTAAAGGACATTATCAATCACATTGTCACACCCCTTACATATCTGCAATCTGTCATTCTGTACTGGTGTTTTTCCAAGTAAAATGAAAACAGCAAAAGTAATCCCTATTTATAAAAATGGAAGTAAACACTTATTCAAAAATTATAGACCGATTTCGCTTCTCTCACAATTTTCTAAAATTTTAGAAAAATTGTTTGTCACTAGACTTGATGATTTTGTTAAAAAATGCAATTTGCTAAATGAACAACAGTTTGGTTTTCGATCAAACAGATCCACTTTGATGGCAGTAATGGCCTTAACTGAAGATATCACAACTGCAGTAGAAGAAAATAAATATACCTTGGGTGTCTTCAATGACCTAAGTAAGGCCTTTGATGTCATAGATCATACACTTCTTCTTCAGAAGCTACAAAGATATGGTATTCGTGGTACAGCTTATGCTTGGGTGGCAAGCTACCTTAGTGAAAGAGACCAGTTTGTGCATATCAATAATGTTGATTCAAGAAAGGAGTTCATTACTCATGGAGTCCCACAAGGGTCTATTTTGGGACCTAAATTATTCATAATGTATATTAATGATGTGTGTGCGGTTCTAGATAAAGTAAATTGCTTGTTGTATGCAGATGACACCATTCTTTATTGTTCTGGTGACGACCTAAACAAGCTTGTTGATTTAGTTGAAAAAGAACTGGCAGTGTTAAAAGGATGGTTTGATAGGAATAAACTTTCTATGAATGTGACCAAAACAAAGTTCATTATATTTGGAAACAGGAAAATTACTAATGAAATTATTATAAAAATAAATGGTATTGTAATTGAACAAGTACACGCATCTACATTTTTAGGAATTACTATAGATGAAAAACTGAGTTGGAAGCCTCATATAGATGATATAAAGTTAAAAATATCAAAAAATATAGGACTTATGAGTAGAATGAGATTTGTTTTAAATATTAAATCCCTTCAGATACTCTATAACTCATTTATTTTACCATATCTGAGCTGTGGTGTTGAAATATGGGGAATTAATTACAGAGCAAATATTTATCCTATATATTTACTTCAAAAAAAGGTAGTTCGAATAATTTCCCATGCTAACTATTTTGCTCCAACTAATCCTATCTTTATCCATTTAAAAGTTCTAAAATTTTACGATATTATTGACCTGCATACACTGGCTGTAGCATATCAGGCTCAACTTCCACCTTATCTCCAAAGGATGTTTGAACTAAGGGAAGGAGGATATAGTCTAAGAGGAACTGGGATTTTCAAAAAAAAAGAATATTAGAACCAATAAAAAACAAAGATGTATCTCAGTAAGAGGAGTGAGTTTATGGAATAGCCTCGAGGATAGATTTAAAAATTCATGCTCGTTGAAAACATTCAAAAAGAGTTTTAAAAACAATGCCTTACGTAATCACCAAGTGCACCAAAATTGGTTTTGTCACACGTTTTATACCTCTTGATTGATTTCAATTGTTTTTGTTTTATTCATGTTATATCTCTTGATTGATTTTGTTGAAATTAGGATGATGCATGTAATAATTGTATTGTTTATATGTTTATTTACTTTTGATATTTATGACAATGTTGTTGTTGTTTTTTTTTGTAATGAATTAATGGGTAGGCTTAAATAAGTTTAACTTCAGCCTTTTCGCTCATAAATTATATCTAAAGAAACTGTTTAATTTATAAGAGGAATTTGTACTTGTGATCATTATTATTATGTTCTTTATTAGATAATTATTTTCCTTTTCATGTGTTTTATATGTATTTGTTATAACGGAAATAAATGAATGAATGAAAAATGAATGAATGAAATAATATTCTTATGGCCTCAGATAAGAGTCTTGTGTCTGTTCTAGTCTTGTTAGATCTCAGTGCTTCTTTTGACACAGCTGATGACAATGTTCTTTAAAAATAATAATAAGAGCTGGAGGTTGAGATCCGGACTGGTGGAAGTAGAGATTGAAGAGCTCTGCCAAGAATACTGGAGGAGCCCATCCACGGTTGGATCAACGAGTGGAAAAAACAGCCCAGGTTAGTGCGACCAACACAGAAAATCCGCAGGCCCACATCCCGAAGTAGAGAGGTGGTGACGTGGAACCAGAGCAGGGACTGAGCAGGCAGATGAGCAATTATCTGTCAGGTTGTAGACCGTAGCTTAAAAGGTAACAGTTAAAAGGTAGACAATAAAGGTAGATAATAAAGGTGAAGAAATACACTCCTCGATGTCTAATGGCTTTATTGACAAGGATGAAGGACCGCTGCGACGACATACAAAGCTGAGTGAGCAGAAGCTAACGGCAGCGTGAAGCAGCAGCATGTGCTGAAGACCAAAGCTAAGCAATGCGATAAAATAGGTAAATAAATGCAGCGCGGCTTAGCATGCATACTGAAAATGTCACCATTACATTAGCTTAACAAGCAGGTGAAGACTTCCAGATACAAGTCGAACAGTAGCATGGATGACCGCTGACCCCGTGTTGGCAGGACCTAAGTCGTGTGTCTCGTCGTTGGACGCAGGCAGGGGCGCAGGGAATGTAAAATGACTTTCATCATATTTAAATTTTCTGATTATATGTAAAAGTAAATAAAAAACGAATAAAATACCTAATGGAATGAACCTGTTATTTACATATATGATATTTTCAGAAATTCAAGATACAATATTGTTTCATTGCACAGGTGTACAACAAAATTATCTTTGTGCTCACTAAAGACAGCTCATAAGGATGTAGTAACATATGAGGACAATTCAAAACAGGACTGAGAGCCCTTGAGCCGGATTCCCTGTGGTCTGTATTTTTTAAATAACATCCCAGATAACAAGCTTACATTGAAACAACATTGACTTTCCATCTGAATCATCAGTTTGGTTGATATTGTAATATTGATGCTAACTAGTTGTTGAATCAACACTGATAAACTGATAATGAAACCATGTCTGTGTAGCTGAAAAATTTGTAACTAACTTTCAAGGACTAGAAACAACGCCGTTTTATGCGGCGCTCTGAACGACTACATGAAGACGACGAGCAATACGGCGTTCTGAAGGGATTTCCGCCGCTTTTTTTCGGCGTCAAATATTCTAACGTATTCAAATGTGGGCGATTAGTGACCCGAACAGCTTGCCATATCTTCGGGGTTGTGAGGCTGGGTCGGCAGAGAGGAGCAGGAAGTGGGAGCTGAGTGGGAGGAGGGACGGAGGGAGCTAGCCGCTGAGTAGCAACGGCTAGTGACGGAGTGATGAGTGACTGGAACGGGAAGAAGAAGAGAAGTGGAGAAGCTGGGGCCTCGAGGAGTTGACCTGGAAACGGACTTGAATAACTGGTCAGGAGCTCCTGGCACCAGGGATCGATGAGCGAGCTTGTGAATGGTGAGTGAGTCTTTCACCAACCTGCGTAGGCCTCCAGCCCCATGGTCCTCCTGCTTTTGTTGTGTTAACACACTAGTAACCAGCCTCATCAGCTGTTCCTCTGCTCACGAGCAGCGAGTCTCCTCATCATCTACCTGCACAGGTCCTTCTCACACCAGACATGACTCGCTGAGCCAGGTCACCTTCAGTCAGAGATAACTTTAGACTTTTGTCTCTCTAGATGCATCCGACACACACACACACACACACACACACACACACACCAAGTAGTGTGTCTATGGTTACGTTGTGATTTTTTTAGTAAATATTCTATTTGGTGAGAGATAAACTTTGTAGTATTTATCCTAGTGGATCTATAATTAAACGGGTAAACTAGTAGTAGCACATCCAACGTCAAAAAGAGTAAAAAGTTATTATCAGGAGAGGGAGAATGTTTAAGTGGTTAGCAGCAGTGTGCTAGACGATGGCCCCCTCCATGAGGCCACCACAGCTCAGCAGAACATCGTTGTAGCTTCATCTGGGGAGAAAAACACTTAGAGAGAAAATAAAGTTAACAGCTGAAATAGCAGGAAATAATACAGTTAAAGAGCAGATTGTAGAAGAAAGATAGATATATTATTATATATATATGCACATGTCTATAATAAATGATTTCTGATTTAATAATAAGATATATGTTATAGACATGTGCATATATAGATGTGACTGTAATTATAAGTTATCATATAATCTTTCAGATCTGAAAAAGATGGCGGAGTGAGTGGTTGTGTGCCTGCGGTCTCTCCTGCCTTATTTAATTAACTACCTGGATTTTTGACCTTTTTGCGGTTGGTTCTTGAATTTAAGTTCTTTTTTGAAGGACTGGAGAAAAGGTGATTTACTAAGTCATATTACTGATAAAAATGCCTCCTAAGCGCCAGCAGAAAGATCAGACGAAGGGCTCTGACGACGACGCTGCTGACGTGTCACTGGAAATCCTGAACAAGGAGACTCTGGAGTCTACTCTTCAAAAGTTTTTTGACAAAGCAGAAAAACATGCCAAGGATCGGTTTGATAGTCTTGATTCTCAACTTGACTCAATTCGATCTACACTTGACAAGCACGCACAAGAGCTTGAAACTCAAAAACAAGTCACCACCTTACTCCAAAAAAGGGTGTGGTGCGTGGAGGACGCTTCCGTGGCTCAGAGCGCAGACCTGCAGAAACACCAGAGGAAGATTCCTGCCCTCGATGATCAAAGCAGAAGGAATAATATCTGGATCCTCAATTTAAAAGAGGGGATTGAGCTCAACAATGCTCTATCCTATCTTAGGAGCAACCTGTTGGTGTGGTTCCCAGAGCTGGCGGGATCTCCTCCTGATGTAACTCGGGTGCGGCGGGTTGGACAACCTGGCGCGTCAGGGTCTCCTCGGACCTTGGTGGTCTGTTTTCTCCGAGCGAATGACAGGGATCGGATCCTGGCTCTGGCAAGGAAGTCTGAGGTGTCGGTGGCTGGTAAATCGGTTCGATTTGCTGCAGATTTCAGTGATGAAACAGTTCGTCGGCGACGCCGCTGCTTCCCGGTTTTGAGCCGGGCTCGCGCCTTGGGACTACAAGCTTTTCTTCTTTATCCTGCAAACATCAAGGTAATCTCTGATGGTGATCGTCTGCTTTTTACAGACCCAGTGGCTGCTGAAAGTCACCTGGACTCTTTGGGTTGAGATGCCCTGAGATGTTTTGGGTGTACGAGCACCTGCGGAGGGCGGACTTGACTTTCCTCTTTCTTTTATTATTAGATTCTGGCTCTTCCGCAGAGCAGGTAATTCCTTTTTGTTTTTGCTTCTCCTCTTGTTCAGTGAAGAAGTCAAATTTCGTCTAAGGTCAAATTATCCTTACTTTATTCTTATTTATTTATATTGATAAAATCCAGCCACCGTGTTGAGTTATGGCAGTTTTATTAGTTTAGGTGGCTGTGCTTTGAGCAGGCTGCAGGCCATGGGCTCAGATCTGAGACCACTGCTTTTTGGACCATGAGTGATAACTCATTTAATTTCCATGTAATTTTATTATATTTTGTTCTTTTTTTTCTGTTTATTTTTGTTTTATATTTTCTTCTGTGGCTGCCTGCTGTGAGGGTTATTTTTGTACCTCGTTTTTCTTCTTATGGGTAAAGGGTTACACATAATCCATCTTAATATAAGAAGCTTATTTCCTAAAACTGATTTATTAAAAGCATGGCTTGGTTATAATGAACCAAAAATAATTACGTTGTCTGAGACATGGTTGAATGAAAACATTTCTGACAATGATATTTCTCTTGACAACTTTGTTTTATATAGAATGGATAGAGGGACGAGGGGTGGCGGGGTTGCCACTTATGTCTCCTCTAGTCTGAAGTCTCAGGTTATTGTTCCGACAGTCAAACCACTTCACTTCGAAGCCATCTTTACTAAAATTTCTTTTAATGGAAATAAGCACATTATAATTGGAAACATCTATCGCCCCCCCCTCCTACCCTAAACTTGAAGCAATACAACATTGACTAGCTACGGTTGAATCGTTGGGGGACACAATGGAAATGATCTTACTTGGTGACTTCAATCTTAACTGGCCTGATGAATCTACTCTTCCAGAACGTATTCTTTTAAATAGCTCAAATCTGACACAGCTGGTCTCTGAGCCAACTAGGACTTGTGCCACAAACTCTTCTCTCATTGACTGGATATTAGTAACTCACCCAGACAGATTTTCTGATTACGGCGTTTTGCCTTACTGCTTTAGTGATCACTCTTTTATTTTTTGTTTCTGGAAAATATCTTTACCACATACACCAACTAAGAATATCAGAATTTGTGACTTGCATACTTTTAACACTGATCAGTATTTACAGGAGCTGCTAGGGATGCACCGATGGATCGGCATTTGATCGTAATCGGCCGATAGCGCCCCTATCGGTTTTGATCGGAATTTTCAAAATAGATCAAAGCAAACCGATCAGGTAGGGTTGTCACGGTAACCGGTGTAGCGGTAAACCCCGGTAAAAGAAAAGTTGACAATAATAACCGTCTTGTTTTAAAAAAAACTATATTATCTTGGTGGGTTTACCGTGGCTGCGGTGTAGGCGCGGTGATCCTTACCAGCCACCGTATCATCTGCTGAAGTTGCCGGCGGCACATGCGCACTTTGTTGTTTATAACAAAACTTTCTTGAAGCTAAAGCTGAAATAATGGTCAAAGGAGGAGACGGCAGCGCTCAGGAGGACATTTATTATCCCTCAAAGAAGACAAAAGTGGGAAGTACGGGCATATTTTAGATATTTGAAGAATGCCGAGGGACAGTTGATAGAAGACGGACGGCTATCCTGTTTGCAGCACGTGCAGAAAAAGTGTCTGTGAAAGGCAGTACCGCTTCAAATCTCATGACACATCTGCGTGACCATCACCCACAACTCTACAGTCAACGCAAGGCAAGTTAACGTTAGCGTTTTAGCTAAAATGCGTGATCCGAGGATTTGGGTTGAGGGAGAATGCAACGAGTCGCTATATAAAGCAGCCGCAGCGCCGCTACCTGCATATAAACCGTGTCGCGGACACCGCCATGTTGAAATGACGCTATGCATTACGGGGCTCCCAGGGGCAGATAAGAGTTGGCCTCTCTCCGAGAATAATTATGAATTTAACAACGATTACTGCCTGATGACATTTTCCCAGATCTGCAAAGCTCACTGGAAGGACACAAACCGAGGACAACATTTTCCTGATATAGGGTTTATTACTCAAGTAAGGGTAAAAAAGTATCTGATTAGAAGGCTACTTGAGTACTGAGTATCATCTGATCTAATATTTTTAAAATGATGACATCAAACAGACAAAAAATAAGAAGTTACGGGCAAATATTGGTATTTTAAAGACTAAAGGGGAAAAATGTAAACAAATAAACAACATAAATACAAAATAACACATTTTAGGCAAAATTTAGACTCAAACTGAGGACAATATTTCCTGACATACAGGGTTTATTTAATTGTGTGAAAATGTAGCACGTTTAAAAAATATACCGCGATAATACCGAAAACCGTGGTAATTTTGGTCACAATAACCGTGAGGTTAAATTTTCACACCGTGACAACCCTAATACAGACCATTTTAGATTAGGTTACATTTCCTTTATTCCCAGATTATGTAGTTTGTAGCACTCATTATAATGTTGTAGACAATTTCTGGCCAATCCACGTGATCGGTATCGGTGATCAGCATTCTTTGATATCGGTATCGGTGATCAGCATTCTTTGATAGCGGTATCGGTGATCAGCATTCTTTGATATCGGTATCGGTGATCAGCATTCTTTGATATCGGTCATCGGCAGCAAAAAACCTGATCGGTGCATCCCTAGGAGCTGCATTCTCTTAATTGGAATAGATTGTTTCTTATACCTGATGTTAATGATGCTTGGACATCTTTCCACTCTCAGTTCATGCAGGTTCTTGATAAACATGCTCCTTGGGTCAGTGTAAAAATTAAGGGCAGCCATCTGCCTTGGATTTCTCATGAATTAATTGCTTTGTTTAAGAAGCGTGACAAAGCGTGGAAAGTAGCAAAACTTAGCAATCTGCATGAGCATTGGACAGTTTATAGAAAACTAAGAAACTTCTGTACTACCCAAACTAGGAATGCTAAAGCTAATTTTTATAAGAATGGTTTGCATAAGGATATCAATAACCCTAAGCGCTTCTGGGATAAAATGAAAGACCTGAGGGGGAAAACTAAAGTTAAAATCTGAATGTTAATGGGAGTCTTATTAATGACCCGGCTGAAATAGCTGAAGCATTCAGTAAGCACTTTGCTTCCTCTCCTTTCCTTACCTCTGCAGAACATCATGGGTCTTACACCTTGCCTCACTGTTGCTCCAGTGGATTTTCTTTCTCTGAAATTCGTTCAGAGGAAGCGCGTAAAGTTAAGCCGGGCGTACACTGTGCGACTTTTTCACTTTTTTGAGCCGATTTTCCAGTCATGCGAGAATCCACAAGATCGGGGCGAGTTTAGCGCCGAGCGTCGTGTAGTGTACAGGGGGTTACGAGAGGCGATTAACACCACGTGACCAGCTGACGATCAGCAGTCATGAGGTTGCACGGACTTCTGGCGTGTTTAAAATTTCGCTCGTCCCTCGTGAGGGTATCGCACTGTTGAAGCTGCGCTGCGAGCAGCTGCGACCCAAAAAGTATCAGAACCGCTCACGGCGCATGCGCAATCCTGCATCAACGCCGCTCGCTATTTCCCTAATAACACACACTGTTCGTTTTTGTTTCTACATGTTTTTTTACTCACAAAGATTGTCAAGAAAGTGTGTTTGTCGTGTTCATGTCAAATTAAACTGATCACAAAACACAGATTTACTTTCTTTATTTCGTTTTCCTCATCCAACCCCCATAAATCCCTGTGTGTCCTCCTGCAGCACTCCCGAAGGTCAACAGACAAAGCAAGACAAAAAAGTCTGACGTATTGTGTAAAAACTGCTATTTTTAACACATTTTTAGGGCCGACGTGTTGCTACCAGACGTACAGTGTGAGCACATGACTCGTGAGATCTGCTCTGCGAGGAAGTCGTACAGTTTGAGCTGAAGCTGAACGCTGCGAGTGAAAAAATCGCACAGTGTACGCCCGGCTTTATACTGTCGCTCTCTAGTGGGAATACTGCAGGTCCAGATGGCATAGAGAGTCGCTTTGTTAGGATAGCTGCTGATGTTCTAGCCTTACCATTATCTATTCTTTTTAATCACTCTATTAACTCATGTTCTGTTCCAAAAGCTTGGAAATGTACTAAAATAATACCACTGCATAAAGGAAACGATATAACTGAACCTAATAACTATAGACCCATTGCTATAATTAATACAGTTGTTAAAGTATTTGAAAAACTGGTTTTTATCCAGCTATCTAAATACTTAGAGGACAACAACCTACTATCTCGGTACCAATCGGGGTTCAGAAAAAACTTCTCGACAACTACTGCACTGCTTAAACTTTCTAATGACATCTATTCTGGTTTTGGCAATAATTTATTTGGTGGTGTGATTTTTCTTGATTTAACAAAAGCCTTTGACCTCGTCAATAACTATCTACTTTTAGATAAGTTATATGCTTTTGGTCTGTCAAGGCCGTCTCTACTGTGGTTTAGTTCTTATCTTCATCATCACTCTCAATTTGTTTCCTTTAATGGTTCTGAATCCAACATGTGAGGAGTCATTAGAGGTGTTCCCCAAGGCTCTTCACTTGGCCGTTGTTATTTTCAATTTTTATTAATGATTTACCACGGTGCTAAAGATCCTGTTTTGTTCAGTTATATGCAGATGACACGGTCTTATACTGTTCTAAGTCGAGTAAATCCGAATTACAACAAGCTATTCAGCCTAATTTTGACGAAGTGCAGCTCTGGCTAGCTCAGAACAAACTTCTTTTAAATAAATCTAAGACTTACTCCATGCTGTTTCATAGAAGTAGTACTCTATCTGATAGTGACAGGACTCTTAATCTTTATTTTTTGGATTCTTCGCCGGTTCATCCTTCTGTTAAAATGAAATATTTAGGAGTTTGGCTGGAGCCAGAGCTGCCTTTTAAATTTCACATTCACACGACATGTCTTAAGGTCACACGGTGTTTACGTATCCTTTACAACTCAATAAACTGCTTCGAACCTATTGTACGAAAGCGCATTGTCACTCAGCTTCTGTTGCCGATTATTGATTATTCAGATATTTTGTACCAAAACTCAACAGTTTCTAGCCTGCGGTCTCTTGATGTCGTCTACAACAGTTTGTGTCGTTTCATTTTGCGGTGTTCCTTTAACACTCATCATTGTTATATGTATGAGCTTCTTGGTTGGCTTCCTTTAAAAGCTAGACGACAATTTCATTGGTTGATATTTATGTTTAAGTGCATTTATTTTGATTTTCCACTTTATCTAAAAACTCTTTTGGTTCCCATTGATTCCTTGTATTCCACCCGCTTAACTACTCTTCCATCGTTTGTTGTTCCTCGTTTTAAAAAGGAGGTGGGTAGACTCGCCTTTTGTGTTAAAGCTCCTCTGGACTGGAATAAATTACCCGCTGAATTAAGATCCATCTCAACAATTCGTCAGTTTTCCCGCACTGTTTATGCTTATGTAAAGCCAAGCTGTAGTTGCTTTGTTTAATCTTTATTATAATGACTTTGTGCATTCACTGGCTAACATGCTGTATTTTGTTGCCAAACTTTGTATTCAACTGGGATACTACTTCACTTTAGGTTTATTTACGGTGTAATTTCTTGCCCTTATTTCTCTTTGAGTGCCTCACAGCAGTTTTATTTAATTTAATTTTGTATATAGGTATGTATGTACGTATGTACACGGGTGGGTATCTATGTATCCATGCTTATGTGTTTATATTTACGTGTAAATATATTTATACATATCGTTAATTTTACTATTATTATTTATTTACTTTCCTTTTCTTTTGTTTTTTAAGTCTGTTATAACTTTCTAACTCTGCCACCTTATTTGTTATTGGTTGTGTTGTAGGAGGACCTGCTCGAAAATGAGATGTTACATCTCAAGCAGTTTATCCTCCTGAAAAACATAAGTTAAATAAATAAATAAATATATTATAGACATGTGCATATGTAATACCAATGCTCTATACATTGGCACTACTGGTTACTGAGGCGGTTGGTAGACTTTACGTGTGTTTAAAATAATTGCAGCTTGTGTTTATTTCTGATGATGTTTATTAATTTGTCTTCTTCCACAAAGCCCATGATCCATTCACTGCAGTTAAAGTGGTTTTCAATGAATACGTTACCTGCCCCATGACAGTCCGCAGAGTCCGTTACTCACAGCCACAGTCCTCGCCACACAGTAAAAAACTGCTTGTCCCGTCACAGCCACACCTGAGTCTAATCTGTCTTGGCTTAAGTAGGCTGGTGCTTCCTCAATCAATTAACCAATCAAGTGAGGCCAAGCCTCCTCTCATGTTTGCAGAAAGAAAATGAAAACAACACATATGGCTCCTACAACTTTTGTTGGCATGTTGTTAAGTAGCAAAGAACATTTAGGACACACAGTTTCAGCATCTTTTCACTGGTCCAAACACAGGTGATGTCCTTTCTATAGAAATGCAAAAACTTAAGCACACTGGTCCATTTCTTTGGCAAAATGAAATGTATTAAAAATAAAATAGTAAAAAGTAACAAGAAAACTATAGAAAAACACGCACATGCAAAAGTTTTATAAATGAAAAGCAAAACACCGCGAACACACAGCACACTGTCCATATTTACATATTTTAAAATGCATGTCGCCAGGCATCTTGGGGTATTCAGAGGTCATAATACTGTCTTATGTTTACCTGGTCGCAACTGCCCGCCTGTTGGCATTCCATCATCATCTCCCGCAGGAGATTCTGGGTGTCCTGGACGTCCTCCATCAAACGCTGACGCGTAGCAGCGCTTTCCTGGAGCCAAGCGGTCTCGTTCGCCAGGTGCTGCCTTTTAATTTCCAGATCCATCCTGTCGTTCTCCGCCGCCGTCTTCAGGTACTCCTCCAGACTGGCAGCTGCATCCAGAGCTCGGCGTCTTCTCCTCTTGTGGGCAGGTGGGGTGGGAGTGTGTGCTAAACAGACAGAGACAATTATAATTAATACATAGATATATAAACGCTGCATTACAGTCGCCTGCACAGGATCTAACAAGCATCCCTAGTTATTTGTACTTTTGTTTTAATTCCCCACAGGCAGAATTAGTATTATTATTCCCAACCTTTGGATGGAAAGATTTATGTCTTTTTGTTGTTGTAAATAAACCTGATCATCATTTTAACTTTTAAATCCTGTGTTATTGTCCCTTTCTTTTTGCACACGAGGCAAACTCCCCAGGAAGAGTCGTAACACCACTCGCCTCACGCACATAAGTGACCAAAACAAAGCAGTATGGAGACACTCCATTGTCAACCACCTCTCAGGCAACAGCCTGCACTCCCAAGTTCAACATGTCACCAGAACATAACCAACACAATAAAAGCATTGTTGTACAAAATGGAAGGCCTATAGCGTTTATTCTCTCACAGTAACAATTTATCATACTTTTGGAGGAATTTATTTGAGATTTTCTTGTTTTTATTCATTGTGCAATAGAAAAATAATCGTTAGATTAATCGTCTAAATAGTCATTAAAATGGTCGACTATTCGATAAACTAATCGTCAGAATAATCGTTTTAAAAATAATCGTTACCCCCAGCCCTAGACCTGACCTGTACTGGAATGTTTACTGTGTGAAGGTCCTTGAGACGACTCTGGTCCTGATTTTGCGCTTTACAAATAAACTGAATTGAATTGAAATGAAAAAACTTGAATGTCTACAACACTATTAGATACTCATTTATACAGTTTATCAGCCAAAAGAATAGTTGGTTTGGATGTTACTTGCTCTTTAAAGCAATAATATTACTGTTAGATGTGTGAATAGAAAGTTACAGCATTCAGTAATTCACTGTGTTTCTGTTTTTCCTACAGGTGTTAAAATAATGGCGCTGGTTAAAGAAGAAGCTCATGAAGAACAGAGTGCTGGTGAGGACCAGCAGGAACCAGAACACCTTCACATAAAGGAGGAACAGGACGACCTCTGGACCAGCCTGGAGAGAGAGCAGCTACATTTAAAGGAGACTGATGCTGCCAGATTTCTATTCACTGCTGGTTCTATAAAGAGTGAGGATGATGAAGAAAAACCTCTCGTCTCACAGCTTCATCAGCAGCAAACAGAAGACCGAGATGTTCCAGCGAGCAGCTCAGCTGACCATGTGACAGCAGAAATGACAAGTCATTTAGCAACAAGGTCTTCAGGCTGTTGTGTTAGTAAGGAATGTGTTATAGTGAAGCAACATGCAGACTCATGTAGGGAAGTCCAGAAAAAGACTAAAACATTTAGTTGTGATCACTGTGGAAAAGAATTTATAGGAAAATCAAGTTTAAACAGTCACATGAGAATCCACACAGGACAGAAGCCTTTTGCCTGTGAGCTCTGTGGAAAAAGTTTTTGTCAAAAGACAAGTTTAAACAGTCACATGACTGTTCACACAGGACAGAAGCCTTTTGCCTGTGAGCTCTGTGGACAAAGATTTAACCTACGAACACATTTAAACAGACACATAAGAATCCACACAGGACAGACGCCTTTTGCCTGTGAGCTCTGTGGAAAAAGATTTAGACATGAGACAAGTTTAAACTATCACCTGAGTGTCCACACTGGACATAAGCCTTTTGCCTGTGGGCTGTGTGGACAAAAATTTAGTCATAAGACACATGTAAAAGATCACATGAGAATCCACACAGGACAGAAGCCTTTTGCCTGTGATCTCTGTGGACAAAGATTTAACCGAAAAACAACTTTAAACGTTCACATGAGAATCCACTCTGGACAGAAACCTTTTGCCTGTGAACTCTGTGGACAAAGATTTAAACGAAAGACGAATTTAAATTCTCACATGAGAATCCACACAGGACAGAAGCCTTTTGCCTGTGAGCTCTGTGGAAAAAGATTTAGTCATACGACAAGTTTAAAAGGTCACATACGTGTCCACACTGGACAAAAGCCTTTTGCCTGTGGGCTGTGTGGACAAAAATTTAGTCATAAGACACATATAAAAGATCACATGAGAGTCCACACAGGACAGAAGCCGTTTGCCTGTGAGCTCTGTGGACAAAGATTTACCCGACAATCAACTTTAAACATACACATAAGAATCCACACAGGACAGAAGCCTTTTGCCTGTGAGCTCTGTGGACAAAGATTTAGACATGAGACAAGTTTAAAAGATCACATGTGTGTCCACACTGGACAGAAGCCTTTTGCCTGTGGGCTGTGTGGAAAAAGATTTAGACATGAGACACGTTTAAAAAGTCACTTGAGTGTCCACACTGGACCTTTTGCCTGTGATCTCTGTGGAAAAAGATTTAGACATGAGACACGTTTAAAAAGTCACATGAGTGTCCACACTGGACAGATGCCTTTTGCCTGTGATCTCTGTGGAAAAAGATTTAGACATGAGACACGTTTAAAAAGTCACATGAGTGTCCACACTGGACATAAGCCTTTTGTCTGTGAGCTGTGTGGACGAAGATTTAGTCATAAGAATAATTTAAACATTCACATGACAATCCACACAGGACTGAAACCTTTTGCCTGTGAGCTCTGTGGACAAAGATTTAACCAAAAGACAACTTTAAACAGTCACATGAGAATCCACACAGGACAGAATCCTTATGCCTGTGAGCTGTGTGGTCAAAGATTTCGTTATAAGGCAAGTTTAAACAGTCATATGAGTGTCCACACAGGACAGAAGCCCTTTGCCTGTGAGCTGTGTGGAAAAGGATTTAACCGAAAGACAGATTTAAACAGACACACGAGAGTCCACACAGGACAGAAGCCTTTTATATGTGAGCTCTGTGGACAAGGATTTAGTCAAAAGATAAGTTTAAATAATCACACGAGTGTCCACCCTGGACAGAAGCCTTTTGGTTGTGTAACATGACCTAATGGTTACTTTTAATAAATGATCAATAAGATCTGATATTTCCATATATATATATGAAATATCAATATTGATCTTTAGAAATTTCATCTAAAATGAAACCAGGTCATTTTGGTAGTTCAGGGAAATCACACCTTCGTAATATTTTGAGATAGAGCGAGAAATAGTTCCTAAAAACAAATTTAATACTACATTTCTACTACTGTGTGGGCGACGATGGCACAGGAGTAAAGTGCTCGCTCCGTAATCAAATGGTTGCAGGTTCGAGCCCCTGCTCAGTTTGTCGCTGTCGTTGGGTCCTTGGGCAAGACACTTAACTCACCTTGCCTGCTGGTGGTGGTCGGAGGGACCGGTGGCGCCAGTGCTCGGCAGCCTCGCCTCTGTCAGTGCGCCCCAGGGCAGCTGTGGCTACACCGTAGCTCATCCCCGCCAGCGTGTGAATGTGTGTGTGAATGGGTGAATGACTGATTGTGTTGTAAAGCGCCTTGGGGGTTTCCAGGACTCCAGAAGGTGCTATATCAAATACAGGCCATTTACCATTTATTAATGATGACACGGAACAAATGATGATAAATTATGGTTGAAACAAGATAACTGGGACAATGAATGAAATGATGGAATGTGTACTTAGATGTTATGTAGCAAAACCAAGTGTCTTAGAAAATTGTTATGTCTGGGTTGTAAAATAAGTCTGAATGTATGGTATAACAATCTCTATTAAAAACACCATCCCACGCCAGTTGTGCAGAATCTACGAGTCCTTGTGGTGAAGGCTGCCGGTGATCCAGCGGTCGGAGAAGTTGATACAAACTGCCAGTAGAGTTGACTTCTGTGGTATTTGGAGCACATAGTTTCACCCCAAAAACCAAACTGCTGTTCTGAGATACCTTCCAGGTGAGTGCTGGAAGCTGGTGTAACAATTTTGCAACTCCACAATAATTTCAGACTTCTTCAAGTCTGGCCTTGGTTTGCTGCAGTTTAATCAGAGTCTGTTGTTCCTCTGCCAGACGAAGCTGTGCTTCTGCCCTGTCAGTCTGTCTTTGCTCAAGTGCCTTGTAACCATCATCTTTGTTTGATGAAGGGCGCTTCAAGCCTTTCCTCTGAGATCCTGTGGCAACTACCACTGGCTCAACCAATGAGAAACCAGCTGCTTCCTCACGAACAGAGCTGAGATTCAATATAAATACACTCTCTGGATCAGTAGGCCTGTACTGAAAGGCTGAATACGTTAAAGCCTACTTAATCACTGTAGCCTGATGGAAGAACAAATAAAACTAAAACCTTGTGAATATATAGGATATCTTGTAAAATACTGCATGATCCATAGATAGTATTATTTGATACATTTTTAAAGTTTTCATTACATTTTGGGCATGAAATTCATGCTGAATCCACCCTTCTGATGGGATCCGTTTAATCCTGATTTTTTTGGATCAAAGTGATTCAAATCCTACAAAAAGGTTCTGAAAAACCCAAATGTCCATGTTCCTCTGAAGGTGTCAGCAG
This sequence comes from Nothobranchius furzeri, assembly GCF_043380555.1. Taxonomy (NCBI): domain Eukaryota; kingdom Metazoa; phylum Chordata; class Actinopteri; order Cyprinodontiformes; family Nothobranchiidae; genus Nothobranchius; species Nothobranchius furzeri. The sequence goes on along the minus strand of NC_091742.1, from coordinate 98,560,558 downwards.
GACTTTTCCGAATCAGCTCCATGTGCTGTACTTAGCTGAAGAATTTCGAGGTGTTGACTGTGGGAGTCCTTCAAGTTCTGCATATGCTGGGTGTAACTGCAGGCCTCTGTGGGTTCGGTTCCACTAGTAGCAGAAGGTGTACTACTGCATACCTTGTTGAACATCAGATCAAATAGGTTTGATTAGCCTGAAACTTTTTATTGTCCTATGCACGGTTAGATAAATGTTTCCCTGTACAACAACAAGCCAATTTTTAATAGCTAGCTGATGATTTTGTCGTAGAGAAACAGTTCTCTGTCATGAACCGGGAGAGTTACCATGTGATGTTCCAGCCCCCGCCCAGTCGAAGTTGAAAGCCACTGTCACTGCAACTTTGCACAACTGTAATATGATTCTTTTTTCAGTTTAGCAAAGCTTCAACAGGTATAACAGTACATGATGATCCCCTGTGCTACGTTACGTGCATTTGCTACACAAAACTCACACATCAACACAGATTGTTGACAAAGCTACAGCAGTCTACGATCAACCATCATTGGTGTGAAGATGATTGCATGAATATGGCGGACATAGCCGGAATAAATTAATAAAAAAATACAAAACGTACCCAGATTTCTGGTACGGCTGAACTCTTCAACAAGATTCTCTCATTGTTCCTGTTAGATTGTTAGTAGGTAGATGGACTGTATCAGGGAGGGAGTTAAAGGGTGTCTTCCTGGGGTGTCGGTAAGAACACAGGTTCAGGCTTTATTTCAACTTGGCCTCTTTATTCTCACGTGAAAAGTAGTAGTAACAGCAATGCACAGGGGCACGCAGAACAATGATGCAGGGCTGAGCAATGAGTATTCAACTCATTAACATTAACAGGGATGTTGGTAGGTGAGTGTGTGGTTTAGCAGTCATTCACGCACACAAAGCTGACTTAACCTGGGAACTAGCTAAGTAAAACTCCTCCACTCTGCTGTCTCATGTGCTTCTCCACCTGCTCTGCTCGGTGGTCTCCTCTGTACTGTTGCCAGCTCTGCTCTGAGAGAGTAAGAGCTGAGTGCGCAAGTGTGCCACCTGGTGGCCTTTCCAACACAGCCGCCCCCAAATTTGGGATAAATTTGCTCCCTGGAAAGGCCAACGTACAGCAGTGGGTTAGTCTCTGAGTCGATCTTTAACCCGGAACCTCAGGTAGCACGACTAGGCGGGCGATTGGTCTTGTGTAGGTACGGTCTTGGATCTGCACTTCGGCGCTCCTTACTTTACCGTCGGCACCAGGGAAAACCTTGGACACTTTGCCGATTTGCCAGGCAGATCGGGGAAGCTGGGTGTCGACTATCATGACAACGGTGCCTGCTTCGATGTTTGGTGCCGAACCCTGCCACTTCCCTCGGGTCTGTTGGCCGAGCAGGTAGTATTTTATAAAGGATGACCAGAATTGCTCAGCCAGTACCTGCACATGTCGCCATCGTCTCTTGCTTAAAAGCTCAGATGCGGGGTAAACAACTTGGGGAAGAGAGGTGTTTGGCCGCCCCATCAAGAGGCAATTTGGGGTCACCGGGTCAAGATCTGACAGGTCTGATGAAACGTATCCAAGGGGTTTGGAGTTCAAGATGGCTTCTATTTCGACAAGGACAGTGGTCAGAACTTCTTCCGTAACAGTCTCTGCTGCCAGGGTAGCGCGTAGTGCTACCTTAACGGATCGGATCTCCCTTTCCCAGACTCCTCCGAAATGCGGGGCAGCAGGGGGATTGTAGTTGAAGTGGATTTGCCTTTTAGCTAAAATGTCTTGCAGCTGTGGGTTAAGCTGGTTAAAGCTGGTCTCCAGTTCCTTCTGTCCCCCGTGGAAGTTGGTGCCATGGTCCAAATACAGTTCGAGTGGAGTGCCACGGCGGGCAATAAACCTTCTCAAGGCCATAAGGAATGCATCACTGTCAATCGACGTGAGCACCTCCAAATGAACGGCTCTGGTGGTGAGGCACTTGAATATCAAGCCCCATCGTTTCTCAGTACGACGCCCAATCTTGATGGTGAGGGGGCCACAGCAGTCCATTCCTGTGGAGTGAAACGCCGGTTTAAATAACTGCGGTCGGGCTGGAGGCAGGTCTACCATTTTCTGGCTGGCAGGTTTGGCTTTAAGCTTACAGCATTCTAAGCATTGGCGTTGGTGTTTCTTTATGGCCTCACGGCCTCTGAGGATCCACGCTTTCCTACGTAGTTCTGCATAGACTCTTTCAGGCCCAGGATGATGCAGTCTGTCATCATAGTCCTTGGTCAATAGCTGGCATCTCTGGTGATTGGGGTTCAAGACAATGGGGTGCACCACCTCTGGACTGAGAGCTCTGCTACGTCGCAGACGACCTCCTACCTGGATAAGCTGACTGGAATCCTCAAACTCCTGGGACAGGCACAGCAGCCTGCTGTTGCGCTGAAGGGATTTACCAGTCTGTAAAAGAAGGTAGTCTTCAGGAAAGCTGTCCATCTGAGCCTGCCTAAAGACTTGACGCTCTGCTTCACGGTAGGTCTCAGCAGGGGGTTGACCCGTCTGGTTGGAGTCTTTGTGAATCTGTTCCGCTGTAGCTTCAACTTGTGCTTTCCAGCTGCGATACTCTTTCCTATCCGCCAATGAAGGGGAGATAGTAAGGCCACAAAAGGCACTCTTCTTTCGTTCATTGTCATCAGGAGGCACAGGTGCACATGGGTTCAAAGGCCATTCACTGCTTGGCTGCAGTAGGAAAGGAGGTCCCTGGAACCAACGATTTGGTCCAAATAGGTCCTTTAACTTCTGGCCTCGAGTTAGGTCATCTGCAGGATTCTGTTGGGATCCTACATACCGCCATACCTCCGCCTTGGTGAGTTCCTGAATCTCGGCCACCCGTGTGCCGACAAACACCTTGAAATGGCAGGACTCAGAACGTAACCAGTGGAGAACTGTAGTAGAGTCTGACCAGCATATCACCTCTTGTATGGACAAGGTGAGCTCGTTGGTTAGTAGCTTTGCCAGTTGTGCTCCGGTAAGAGCAGCACACAGCTCCAGTCTGGGTATGGATTGCTGCCTCCGTGGTGCCACACGGGATCTTGCTAGTAAGAATGAAATGTTAACAAGTCCATCGGGTCCCACAGAGCGGAGGTAGGCTACAGACCCATATGCTCTCTCTGAGGCATCCGAGAATATGTGTACCTCATGGGTCACTTGGGGGTCATCCATGTATGTAGGGGTGTAGCACCTTGGGATGGTTATTTGTGGCAGGTGTTGAAGGTCTGCTTCCCACTCTTTCCATGCCTGCAGTAGATGATCCGGCAAGGCAGGGTCGTCCCAACCCCTGGTCTTGTCCCACAACTGCTGTACTATTACCTTCGCTCGGGTGGTAAAGGGTAGGAGGGCACCTAGCGGGTCGTATTGTATCGCCAATACGCAATAGATGGTCCTCATGGTAAGGGCGCTGTAGGAGACGGGTCTGTACTTGAAGCCAAGGTGATCAGTGCTGCAGTTCCAACTTAATCCTAGAGTAGACTCCTGTGCTTCTGCTTTGTCCTGTGAAAGCCATAGCTCAAGGTTAGGGGATCTGGCTTCAGGTGGTAGGTACCAGCTTTCCCTACTGGGGGTCACCTCTGCAGGGAGTTTTGCTGCAATCCCGCTCTCCAGGAGTTTATGGACTTCGGCCGTGTATGCCATTGCTTTAACAGGGTCTTTGGCCAGGCGTCTTTCGGTACCTCTGAGGAGTGGCATCACTGCTTCTTTGGGAGCTTGGAACTGGGGGAAGCCCTTTCTCCTAAGCAGTGGAGTGGCATAGCGGAGCACCCCACTCACCTCCTGCCTGATGGTCTTTGCCTCTAGGAGGGCAATGGCTTCCTGATCCTCCCTTGACCTGGTCGCCTGCTTCTCGCAGCGGTAAGGTAGTTGGTCGAGTTGCCACAACCTCTCAACGTTCCTCTTCAGCTCCACCTCGGCAGGACTGAGAGAGATGTGGAGACATTGTGGTGATGGCATCTGGGTCTGGAGGTGGCGGGCAGGACCCTGGAGCACCCATCCTAGGCGGGTCTTGATGGCAGCTGGGCCATCTGGTGCTGCCAGCCGGACTGGAGCGGTGGGAGTGATCAGATGGGTATGATCAGCGCCAATCAGGAGAAGAGGATGGACATGTTCGAAAGGCTGAATAGGGATATCTCTCAGGTGCTTGAATCTCTGAATGACGGAGCCAGGGTAGGAATGCTCTGCAAGCCCCAGGCTCTGATCAGTGAAGGCTGAGGTAATCCGGAACATCTTCTGTGGTTGCTTGGCAGGGGATATCTGAAAGGAAACTGAGGAGCCATTAATGGTACTTACATCCTGACGGATGGTCCTTAAGGCTAGACTTTCTCTGGAGCCTTGGATTCCGAGCTCAGCTGCGGCTGGTGAGAGCAGTATAGTGCGCTCAGACCCATCATCGAGGATGGCATAAGTGCTGAGGCTTTTACCTTGGTGGTGGATTACTACACCAACAACCTTGAGAAGCACCCTTCTGTCATCTGCGGGTTTGTCCAGGTAAAGGGTCTTCGCAGTGGAACTCAACAGACAGGAATCCTGGTTTGCAGGTTTAGCATTGACTTCATGAAGGACCTGCAGATGCTTGCCTTTGCAGAGGTTGCATGCTTTCTTAAGGGTACACTGCGCGGCCTGGCGTGAACGTGCGCAGCGCCAGCAGCGATGGTTAGTACGAATCCAGTCCACCATCTGATCTTTGTTAAAGGCCTTGAATATAGCACACTGGCTCAGGTAATGTTCATCATTGTTGCAATACAGACATAAAACCTTAGAGGTCGCTTTCAGCTTTGATGACTGGGGTGTCCTAGATGGTAACGGCTCATGAGATTGTACCTCTGAGGTGTTGTTAGCTCCATGCAACACTGTGGCAGGACGGGTTGCTGGTGACTTATTCTCTCGCCATTGGTTTGGATTAGGTATGCGTCGTGTACTTTTGATGCTAGACTGAGGATCTGAGCCTTGGCACCACGCCTCATACTGGAGCCAATCTGCCAGTTCTTGCAGGGTATAAACTGTACCAGCCCGACGTCCTAGCTGCCGGCAAAATGCTGCTCTCATTTCTGCAGGCAGCTTACCCAACAGCCGTTCGACATGTGACCCACACCTTAGCCTGGCCTGACCCTCCCTACCCAAGGTCCGTAGCATTCCCACAAGAGACTGAATCTGGAAAGCAAACCGCTCGAATGCTTCTGCATCACCTCTTCTGATGTCTGGCGAATCCATCACTTTGGCTATTCTTTGGAGGGCTAGGCGATGAGGCTGTCCATACCTCTCATTCAAAGCAGCCATTGTGTCACTTTAGGGGTAGGGTGAGTGGAGGAAAGAATCAGCTACAAGACGAGCCTCTTCTAGCTTTAAATGGTCGACTAGGATCTGATATCTGAATAGCTCGGTAGCATCAGGGGGTAGGAGGTTTTCCAAAGCTATTCGCAGGCGGGTGAACTCACTTGGATCTTTACTGCGAAAGTCCGGGATTGTCGGTTGCGGGCCTCTGTAGGTCTTCTCCTGGGCCAATGGAGTAGCTAGCGGGTGTGAGGACTGTGGGTTTTGCCAGGACCGGTGAGGATGGGAGTAGACAGGTGTAGGTTGTTCGTACCCAGACCATTGTGACCAATGTTGAGTAGGCCTACCTGAATGTAGGCTCGGTGGATACGGTGTATTTGTGTAGGGGCTGCTCATCTGATCCCTTGGGCCAGCACTATTGCATGATTGCTGGCCAGCATTGGATGCCTTTGATCTACTGGGTGTGATGGCGGCGACCTGGTCCTTCACTACCTGCAACTCGTGGAGCATCTTGCTAAGCATGTTATAGACCGGATCCTGGATTGGCTGGTCTGATTGTCTGAATGGGTCCCCAGCTTGTATCGGAGTACCTGTCAATCGGCTGTGGGATGGGAGCCTAGGAGCTGGACCGGAAGGTCTGAAGGGTGACCCCGGTGCCATTACTTCTTCCTTCCTCAGAGGCTGAGGCTGCCCCCGCTCTTGACTGAAATCGACCTGTGGTCTTGGCACGTTATCCTCCCATGGTCGGCAGTAGGGTAAAGTGAGCGGGGGCTGACTAGTATGCGGGATATGATCCGTTGAGGCAGCTCCTAACTGAGAGCCTTGTCTGACGGGACCCTGAGGTCGATGAGTGTTGTCGGGATATGAAGGGAATTCATCTAGAACTTCCCACTGGATGCCTGGACTGGAGCATCTCGAGAGGGATGGTATGGACATCCCCTCTTCCACTTGCTGCTGTTGAACCTCTTCAGTGCCCCATGCATGCTGTGCTGGTTGACTAGGATGCTGAACACCGCCTGAAAGGTCATAGTCTTGGAGGTAGGCAGGTAGCTGGGACTGACGTCGAGGCCTGACAGTCTGAGTTGTAGCTGAGGTTGGCTGCATACTACTGACTTGTCTCCAGGAAATGCACAGGATCCGGCTCGAAGGACCAGTGTTAGATTGTTAGTAGGTAGATGGACTGTATCAGGGAGGGAGTTAAAGGGTGTCTTCCTGGGGTGTCGGTAAGAACACAGGTTCAGGCTTTATTTCAACTTGGCCTCTTTATTCTCACGTGAAAAGTAGTAGTAACAGCAATGCACAGGGGCACGCAGAACAATGATGCAGGGCTGAGCAATGAGTATTCAACTCATTAACATTAACAGGGATGTTGGTAGGTGAGTGTGTGGTTTAGCAGTCATTCACACACACAAAACTGACTTAACCTGGGAACTAGCTAAGTAAAACTCTCCTCCACTCTGCTGTCTCATGTGCTTCTCCACCTGCTCTGCTCGGTGGTCTCCTCTGTACTGTTGCCAGCTCTGCTCTGAGAGAGTAAGAGCTGAGTGCACAAGTGTGCCACCTGGTGGCCTTTCCAACAGTTCCCGAATGTTTTCTTGATGTAATCGTCCTCTTTGAAGTGTGGACTGCACAAACAAAATGTTTTGAGTCATTCCAGCCGAGTATCCATGGTGTAGCCGATTGCCAAAAGTGATGCTAGAGAAGCGGCCTTCACAGGGAAAGTGTGGAACCTAAAAGGTGATCCTGTAACATCCTTATTGTTACAACCGGGAAACTGCAGGTATGCACCATGGCTCTATATATGTAAGAACAACTCCTTTTAAGTGACTAAAGCCTCTTTTATATATTTTTAACTTTTCTAAATTCTTTTTTATATTTTTACATTTTTTGATGATAAAAAGTAGCTGTTGTAATGTGAAGTTGTCAATTTACCTGGCTGTGTTTCTGAAATGTACATTAGTCATGCTTTCAGAGGAAAATCCTTTTGTGACGCTAAACGGCGGAGATGCAGTACCCCCGAAACTAGCCAGAAGTTGTTTCCTGAATCCCTTTCCCCCTGAAAATCTCTGAGCAGGGGTGTGTGTGAAATGGGTCATTGTTTACAGAGCACTGGGTGGGATAAGGAATGCATACAACTTCTTGTCTCAAAAAGCGAACTATCCCTTTAAAACAAAACTAGAAAATTGGAGAGAACGTGATGCTCTACACACCAGGAGGAGTCTGACTTATCCTGGATAAAATAGTCTTGTGCTTTATAAAAATAAGCCTCAACAAACTAGAACTGCATATTTTTCATCGCTAATTGAGGAGAATAAGAATAATCCAAGATTTCAGTACAGTTGCCAAACTTACACAGAATCATAGCTCTGAACCATCTATTCCCTTAGCCCTCAGCAGCAATGACTTCATGGGATTTGTTACAAGTAAAATTAATTCTATTAGAAACAAAATCATTAACATCCTCCCTAATGTGATTTCTTCTTCCTCAGTAAGTGAGGCAGCATCAGAGGTAACTGTAGAACCTCATCTGTGTTTGAACCATTTTGATCCAGTTGAGCTTTCAGAGTTATCAAAAATATTAGCTTCATCTAAACATCCCACTTGCATTTTAGATCCAATCCCAACCAAATCATTTAAAGAAGCATTTCCTTTTGTTGCTGCCCCCATTCTAGATATAATCAATCTATCCTTAGTAAATGGATATGTACCACAGGATTTTAAGGTTGCTGTAATCAAACCTTCACTTAAGAAGCCTTCTCTGGATCCAGATGACCCAATGAATTATAGACCAATATCTAACCTTCCATTTTTATCCAAAGTCCTGGAGAAAATAGTGGCCATCCAAGTATGTGAGCATTTAAACTCTAATGTACTGTTTGAGGAATTTCAGTCTGGTTTTAGAGAGTATCACAGCACTGAAACTGCATTAGTGAGAGTTACAAATGATACACAAGGCAGATCTTTCTGCTCAGACGTGGGATGAAGTTTTTTGTACTGAGGACCCCAACCTAGCATATGATGCCTTCTTATCCAAAGTAACCAAACTCTATGATAAACACTGCCCATTGAAGCCATATATTACTGAAAATAAAATTAAAATAAAAAAGCCCTGGATAACATATGGCATAGTTAAGGCTTGTAAGAAGAAAAATCATCTTTACAGAATATATTTAAAACAAAGAACTAAAAGTGCTGAAGAAAGATATAAGACATATAAAAATAAATTAATAAATATAATACGCATGAATAAAAAAATTACCATCATAAATTATTAGAACAACACAAGAATAATACACGAGGAATCTGGAAAACATTCAATGGTATAATTAGGAATGGAAAAAAAGTTAACGCACTCCCAAGCTATTTCATTAAAGAAGATCATGAAATCACTGATATCAAGGAAATTGCCAATGCTTTCAATCGTTCTTTTGTTGAGGTTGGACCATTATTAGCTGGTGCTATCAAAGCACCTATAAGTAAAAATGAAAAAAATATTACCGAGTCCATATCTAATTGTAACCCCAGTTCTCTATTTTTAAGGGGTGTAGAAGACATTGAAATAATAAATATTGTCAATAAATTTGAAAACAAAAGTTCAACTGATTGCAGTAATTTAGATATGAGGTTATTAAAGGACATTATCAATTACATTGTCACACCCCTTACATATCTGCAATCTGTCATTCTGTACTGGTGTTTTTCCAAGTAAAATGAAAACAGCAAAAGTAATCCCTATTTATAAAAATGGAAGTAAACACTTATTCAAAAATTATAGACCGATGATTTCGCTTCTCTCACAATTTTCTAAAATTTTAGAAAAATTGTTTGTCACTAGACTTGATGATTTTGTTAAAAAATTCAATTTGCTAAATGAACAACAGTTTGGTTTTCGATCAAACAGATCCACTTTGATGGCAGTAATGGCCTTAACTGAAGATATCACAACTGCAGTAGAAGAAAATAAATATACCTTGGGTGTCTTCAATGACCTAAGTAAGGCCTTTGATGTCATAGATCATACACTTCTTCTTCAGAAGCTACAAAGATATGGTATTCGTGGTACAGCTTATGCTTGGGTGGCAAGCTACCTTAGTAAAAGAGACCAGTTTGTGCATATCAATATTGTTGATTCAAGAAAGGAGTTCATTACTCATGGAGTCCCACAAGGGTCTATTTTGGGACCTAAATTATTCATAATGTATATTAATGATGTGTGTGCGGTTCTAGATAAAGTAAATTGCTTGTTGTATGCAGATGACACCATTCTTTATTGTTCTGGTGACGACCTAAACAAGCTTGTTGATTTAGTTGAAAAAGAACTGGCAGTGTTAAAAGGATGGTTTGATAGGAATAAACTTTCTATGAATGTGACCAAAACAAAGTTCATTATATTTGGAAACAGGAAAATTACTAATGAAATTATTATAAAAATAAATGGTATTGTAACTGAACTAGTACACACATCTACATTTTTAGGAATTACTATAGATGAAAAACTGAGTTGGAAGCCTCATATAGATGATATAAAGTTAAAAATATCAAAAAATATAGGACTTATGAGTAGAATGAGATTTGTTTTAAATATTAAATCCCTTCAGATACTCTATAACTCATTTATTTTACCATATCTGAGCTATGGTGTTGAAATATGGGGAAATAATTACAGAGCAAATATTTATCCTATGTATTTACTTCAAAAAAAGGTAGTTCGAATAATTTCCCATGCTAACTATTTTGCTCCAACAAATCCTATCTTTATCCATTTAAAAGTTCTAAAATTTTACGATATTATTGACCTGCATACACTGGCTGTAGCATATCAGGCTCAACTTCCACCTTATCTCCAAAGGATGTTTGAACAAAGGGAAGGAGGATATAGTCTAAGAGGAACTGGGATTTAAAAAAAAAAAGAATATTAGAACCAATAAAAAACAAAGATGTATCTCAGTAAGAGGAGTGATTTTATGGAATAGCCTCGAGGATAGATTAAAAAATTCATGCTCGTTGAAAACATTCAAAAAGAGTTTTAAAAATAACGTCTTACGTAATTACCAAGTGCACCAAAATTAGTTTTGTCACACGTTTTATACCTCTTGATTGATTTCAATTGTTTTTGTTTTATTCATGTTATATCTCTTGATTGGTTTTGTTGAAATTAGGATGATGCATGTAATAATTGTATTGTTTATATGTTTATTTACTTTTGATATTTATGACAATGTTTTTTTTTTGTAATGAATTAATGGGTAGGCTTAAATAAGTTTAACTTCAGCCTTTTCGCTCATAAATTATATCTAAAGAAACTGTTTAATTTATAAGAGGAATTTGTACTTGTGATCATTATTATTATGTTCTTTATTAGATAATTATTTTCCTTTTCATGTGTTTTATATGTATTTGTTATGACGGAAATAAATGAATGAATGAAAAATGAATGAATGAAATAATATTCTTATGGCCTCAGATAAGAGTCTTGTGTCTGTTCTAGTCTTGTTAGATCTCAGTGCTTCTTTTGACACAGCTGATGACAGTGTTCTTTAAAAATAATAATAAGAGCTGGAGGTTGAGATCTGGACTGGTGGAAGTAGAGATTGAAGAGCTCTGCCAAGAATACTGGAGGAGCCCATCCACGGTTGGATCAACGAGTGGAAAAAACAGCCCAGGTTAGTGCGACCAACACAGAAATTTCGCAGGCCCACATCCCGAAGTAGAGAGGTGGTGACGTGGAACCAGAGCAGGGACTGAGCAGGCAGATGAGCAATTATCTGTCAGGTTGTAGACCGTAGCTTAAAAGGTAACAGTTAAAAGGTAGACAATAAAGGTAGATAATAAAGGTGAAGAAATACACTCCTCGATGTCTAATGGCTTTATTGACAAGGATGAAGGATCGCCGCGACGACATACAAAGCTGAGTGAGCAGAAGCTAACGGCAGCGTGAAGCAGCAGCATGGGCTGAAGACCAAAGCTAAGCAATGCGATAAAATAGGTAAATAAATGCAGCGCGGCTTAGCATGCATACTGAAAATGTCACCATTACATTAGCTTAACAAGCAGGTGAAGACTTACAGATACAAGTCGAACAGTAGCATGGATGACCGCTGACCCCGTGTTGGCAGGACCTAAGTCGTGTGTCTCGTCGTTGGACGCAGGCAGGGGCGCAGGGAATGTAAAATGACTTTCATCATATTTAAATTTTCGGATTATATGTAAAAGTAAATAAAAAATGAATAAAATACCTAATGGAATGAACCTGTTATTTACATATCTGATATTTTCAGAAATTCAAGATACAACATTGTTTCATTGCACAGGTGTACAACAAAATTATCTTTGTGCTCACTAAGACAGCTCATAAATGTAGTAACATATGAGGACAATTCAAAACAGGACTGAGAGCCCTTGAGCCGGATTCCCTGTGGTCTGTATTTTTTAAATAACATCCCAGCTTACATTGAAACAACATTGACTTTCCATCTGAATCATCAGTTTGGTTGATATTGTAATATTGATGCTAACTAGTTGTTGAATCAACATTGATAAACTGATAATGAAACCATGTCTGTGTAGCTGAAAAATTTGTAACTAACTTTCAAGGACTAGAAAAAAAACGCCGTTTTATGCGGCACTCTGAACGACTACATGAAGACGACGAGCAATACGGCGTTCTGAAGGGATTTCCGCCGCTTTTTTTCGGCGTCAAATATTCTAACGTGTTCAAATGTGGGCGATTAGTGACCCGAACAGCTTGCCATACCTTCGGGGTTGTGAGGCTGGGTCGGCAGAGAGGAGCAGGAAGTGGGAGCTGAGTGGGAGGAGGGACGGAGGGAGCTAGCCGCTGAGTAGCAACGGCTAGTGACGGAGTGATGAGTGACTGGAACGGGAAGAAGAAGAGAAGTGGAGAAGCTGGGGCCTCGAGGAGTTGACCTGGAAACGGACTTGAATAACTGGTCAGGAGCTCCTGGCACCAGGGATCGATGAGCGAGCTTGTGAATGGTGAGTGAGTCTTTCACCAACCTGCGTAGGCCTCCAGCCCCATGGTCCTCCTGCTTTTGTTGTGTTAACACACTAGTAACCAGCCTCATCAGCTGTTCCTCTGCTCACGAGCAGCGAGTCTCCTCATCATCTACCTGCACAGGTCCTTCTCACACCAGACATGACTCGCTGAGCCAGGTCACCTTCAGTCAGAGATAACTTTAGACTTTAGTCTCTCTAGATGCATCCGACACACACACACACACACACACACACACACACACACACACACACACACACACACACACACACACACACACACACACACACACACACACACACACACCAAGTAGTGTGTCTATGGTTACGTTGTGATTTTTTTAGTAAATATTCTATTTGGTGAGAGATAAACTTTATAGTATTTATCCTAGTGGATCTATAATTAAACGGGTAAACTAGTAGTAGCACATCCAACGTCAAAGAGAGTAAAAAGTTATTATCAGGAGAGGGAGAATGTTAAAGTGGTTAGCAGCAGTGTGCTAGACGATGGCCCCCTCCATGAGGCCACCACAGCTCAGCAGAACATCGTTGTAGCTTCTTCTGGGGAGAAAAACACTTAGAGAGAAAATAAAGTTAACAGCTGAAATAGCAGGAAATAATACAGTTAAAGAGCAGATTGTAGAAGAAAGATAGATATATTATTATATCTATATATGCACATGTCTATAATAAATGATTTCTGATTTAATAATAAGATATATGTTATAGACATGTGCATATATAGATGTGACTGTAATAATAAGTTATCATATAATCTTTCAGATCTGAAAAAGATGGCGGAGTGAGTGGTTGTGTGCCTGCGGTCTCTCCTGCCTTATTTAATTAACTACCTGGATTTTTGACCTTTTTGCGGTTGGTTCTTGAATTTAAGTTCTTTTTTGAAGGACTGGAGAAAAGGTGATTTACTAAGTCATATTACTGATAAAAATGCCTCCTAAGCGCCAGCAGAAAGATCAAACGAAGGGCTCTGACGACGACGCTGCTGACGTGTCACTGGAAATCCTGAACAAGGAGACTCTGGAGTCTACTCTTCAAAAGTTTTTTGACAAAGCAGAAAAACATGCCAAGGATCGGTTTGATAGTCTTGATTCTCAACTTGACTCAATTCGATCTACACTTGACAAGCACGCACAAGAGCTTGAAACTCAAAAACAAGTCACCACCTTACTCCAAAAAAGGGTGCGGTGCGTGGAGGACGCTTCCGTGGCTCAGAGCGCAGACCTGCAGAAACACCAGAGGAAGATTCCTGCCCTCGATGATCAAAGCAGAAGGAATAATATCCGGATCCTCAATTTAAAAGAGGGGATTGAGCTCAACAATGCTCTATCCTATCTTAGGAGCAACCTGTTGGTGTGGTTCCCAGAGCTGGCGGGATCTCCTCCTGATGTAACTCGGGTGCGGCGGGTTGGACAACCTGGCGCGTCAGGGTCTCCTCGGACCTTGGTGGTCTGTTTTCTCCGAGCGAATGACAGGGATCGGATCCTGGCTCTGGCAAGGAAGTCTGAGGTGTCGGTGGCTGGTAAATCGGTTCAATTTGCTGCAGATTTCAGTGATGAAACAGTTCGTCGGAGACGCCGCTGCTTCCCGGTTTTGAGCCGGGCTCGCGCCTTGGGACTACAAGCTTTTCTTCTTTATCCTGCAAACATCAAGGTAATCTCTGATGGTGATCGTCTGCTTTTTACAGACCCAATGGCTGCTGAAAGTCACCTGGACGCTTTGGGTTGAGATGCCCTGAGATGTTTTGGGTGTACGAGCACCTGCGGAGGGCGGACTTGACTTTCCTCTTTCTTTTATTATTAGATTCTGGCTCTTCCGCAGAGCAGGTAATTCCTTTTTGTTTTTGCTTCTCCTCTTGTTCAGTGAAGAAGTCAAATTTCGTCTAAGGTCAAATTATCCTTACTTTATTCTTATTTATTTATATTGATAAAATCCAGCCACCGTGTTGAGTTATGGCAGTTTTATTAGTTTAGGTGGCTGTGCTTTGAGCAGGCTGCAGGCCATGGGCTCAGATCTGAGACCACTGCTTTTTGGACCATGAGTGATAACTCATTTAATTTCCATGTAATTTTTTTATATTTTGTTCTTTTTTCTGTTTATTTTTGTTTTATATTTTCTTCTGTGGCTGCCTGCTGTGAGGGTCATTTTTGTACCTCGTTTTTCTTCTTATGGGTAAAGGGTTACACATAATCCATCTTAATATAAGAAGCTTATTTCCTAAAACTGATTTATTAAAAGCATGGCTTGGTTATAATGAACCAAAAATAATTACGTTGTCTGAGACATGGTTGAATGAAAACATTTCTGACAATGATATTTCTCTTGACAACTTTGTTTTATATAGAATGGATAAAGGGACGAGGGGTGGCGGGGTTGCCACTTATGTCTCCTCTAGTCTGCAGTCTCAGGTTATTGTTCCGACAGTCAAACCACTTCACTTCGAAGCCATCTTTACTAAAATTTCTTTTAATGGAAATAAGCACATTATAATTGGAAACATCTATCGCCCCCCCTCCTACCCTAAACTTGAAGCAATACAACATTGACTAGCTACGGTTGAATCGTTGGGGGACACAATGGAAATGATCTAAACAATAACAAACCGATTAATCGATTAATCGAAAAAATAATCGACAGATTAATCGATTATGAAAATAATCGTTAGTTGCAGCCCTAGTTGAATCGTTGGGGGACACTATGGAAATGATCTTACTTGGTGACTTCAATCTTAACTGGCCTGATGAATCTACTCTTCCAGAACGTATTCTTTTAAATAGCTCAAATCTGACACAGCTGGTCTCTGAGCCAACTAGGACTTGTGCCACAAACTCTTCTCTCATTGACTGGATATTAGTAACTCACCCAGACAGATTTTCTGATTACGGCGTTTTGCCTTACTGCTTTAGTGATCACTCTTTTATTTTTTGTTTCTGGAAAATATCTTTACCACATACACCAACTAAGACTATCAGAATTCGTGACTTGCATACTTTTAACACTGATCAGTATTTACAGGAGCTGCTAGGGATGCACCGATGGATCGGCATTTGATCGTAATCGGCCGATAGCGCCCCTATCGGTTTTGATCGGAATTTTCAAAATAGATCAAAGCAAACCGATCAGGTAGGGTTGTCACGGTAACCGGTGTAGCGGTAAACCCCGGTAAAAGAAAAGTTGACAATAATAACCGTCTTGTTTTAAAAAAAACTATATTATCTCGGTGGTTTACCGTGGCTGCGGTGTAGGCGCGGTGATCCTTACCAGCCACCGTATCATCTGCTGAAGTTGCCGGCGGCACATGCGCACTTTGTTGTTTATAACAAAACTTTCTTGAAGCTAAAGCTGAAATAATGGTCAAAGGAGGAGACGGCAGTGCTCAGGAGGACATTTATTATCCCTCAAAGAAGACAAAAGTGGGAAGTACGGGCATATTTTAGATATTTGAAGAATGCCGAGGGACAGTTGATAGAAGACGGACGGCTATCCTGTTTGCAGCACGAGCAGAAAAAGTGTCTGTGAAAGGCAGCGACGCTTCAAATCTCATGACACATCTGCGTGACCATCACCCACAACTCTACAGTCAACGCAAGGCAAGCTAACGTTAGCGTTTTAGCTAAAATGCGTGATCCGAGGATTTGGGTTGAGGGAGAATGCAACGAGTCGCTATATAAAGCAGCCGCAGCGCCGCTACCTGCATATAAACCGTGTCGCGGACACCGCCATGTTGAAATGACGCTATGCATTACGGGGCTCCCAGGGGCAGATAAGAGTTGGCCTCTCTCCGAGAATAATTATGAATTTAACAATGATTACTGCCTGATGACATTTTCCCACATCTGCAAAGCTCACTGGAAGGACACAAACCGAGGACAACATTTTCCTGATATAGGGTTTATTACTCAAGTAAGGGTAAAAAAGTATCTGATTAGAAGGCTACTTGAGTACTGAGTATCATCTGATCTAATATTTTTAAAATGATGACATCAAACAGACAAAAAATAAGAAGTTACGGGCAAATATTGGTATTTTAAAGACTAAAGGGGAAAAATGTAAACAAATAAACAACATAATTACAAAATAACACATTTTAGGCAAAATTTAGACTCAAACTGAGGACAATATTTCCTGACATACAGGGTTTATTTAATTGTGTGAAAATGTAGCACGTTTAAAAAAAATACCGTGATAATACCGAAAACCGTGGTAATTTTGGTCACAATAACCGTGAGGTTAAATTTTCACACCGTGACGACCCTAATACAGACCATTTTAGATTAGGTTACATTTCCTTTATTCCCATATTATGTAGTTTGTAGCACTCATTATAATGTTGTAGACAATTTCTGGCCAATCCACGTAATCGGTATCGGTGATCGGTATCGGTGATCAGCATTCTTTGATATCGGTATCGGTGATCAGCATTCGTTGATATCGGTATCGGTGATTGGCAGCAAAAAACCTGATCGGTGCATCCCTTGGAGCTGCATTCTCTTAATTGGAATAGATTGTTTCTTATACCTGATGTTAATGATGCTTGGACATCTTTCCACTCTCAGTTCATGCAGGTTCTTGATAAACATGCTCCTTGGGTCAGTGTAAAAATTAAGGGCAGCCATCTGCCTTGGATTTCTCATGAATTAATTGCTTTGTTTAAGAAGCGTGACAAAGCGTGGAAAGTAGCAAAACTTAGCAATCTGCATGAGCATTGGACAGTTTATAGAAAACTAAGAAACTTCTGTACTACCCAAACTAGGAATGCTAAAGCTAATTTTTATAAGAATGGTTTGCATAAGGATATCAATAACCCTAAGTGCTTCTGGGATAAAATGAAAGACCTGAGGGGGAAAACTAAAGTTACAATCTCACATCTGAATGTTAATGGGAGTCTTATTAATGACCCGGCTGAAATAGCTGAAGCATTCAGTAAGCACTTTGCTTCCTCTCCTTTCCTTACCTCTGCAGAACATCATGGGTCTTACACCTTGCCTCACTGTTGCTCCAGTGGATTTTCTTTCTCTGAAATTCGTTCAGAGGAAGTGCGTAAAGTTAAGCCGGGCGTACACTGTGCGACTTTTTCACTTTTTTGAGCCGATTTTCCAGTCATGCGAGAATCCACAAGATCGGGGCGAGTTTAGCGCCGAGCGTCGTGTAGTGTACAGGGGGTTACGAGAGGTGATTAACACCACGTGACCAGCTGACGATCAGCAGTCATGAGGTTGCACGGACTTCTGGCGTGTTTAAAATTTCGCTCGTCCCTCGTGAGGGTATCGCACTGTTGAAGCTGCGCTGCGAGCAGCTGCGACCCAAAAAGTATCAGAACCGCTCACGGCGCATGCGCAATCCTGCATCAACGCCGCTCGCTATTTCCCTAATAACACACGCTGTTCGTTTTTGTTTCTACATGTTTTTTTACTCACAAAGATTGTCAAGAAAGCGTGTTTGTCGTGTTCATGTCAAATTAAACTGATCACAAAACACAGATTTACTTTCTTTATTTCGTTTTCCTCATCCAACCCCCATAAATCCCTGTGTGTCCTCCTGCAGCACTCCCGAAGGTCAACAGACAAAGCAAGACAAAAAAGTCTGACGTATTGTGTAAAAACTGCTATTTTTAACACATTTTTAGGGCCGACGTGTTGCTACCAGACGTACAGTGTGAGCACATGACTCGTGAGATCTGCTCTGCGAGGAAGTCGTACAGTTTGAGCTGAAGCTGAACGCTGCGAGTGAAAAAATCGCACAGTGTACGCCCGGCTTTATACTGTCGCTCTCTAGTGGGAATACTGCAGGTCCAGATGGCATAGAGAGTCGCTTTGTTAGGATAGCTGCTGATGTTCTAGCCTTACCATTATCTATTCTTTTTAATCACTCTATTAACTCATGTTCTGTTCCAAAAGCTTGGAAATGTACTAAAATAATACCACTGCATAAAGGAAACGATATAACTGAACCTAATAACTATAGACCCATTGCTATAATTAATACAGTTGTTAAAGTATTTGAAAAACTGGTTTTTATCCAGCTATCTAAATACTTAGAGGACAACAACCTACTATCTCGGTACCAATCGGGGTTCAGAAAAAACTTCTCGACAACTACTGCACTGCTTAAACTTTCTAATGACATCTATTCTGGTTTTGGCAATAATTTATTTGGTGGTGTGATTTTTCTTGATTTAACAAAAGCCTTTGACCTCGTCAATAACTATCTACTTTTAGATAAGTTATATGCTTTTGGTCTGTCAAGGCCGTCTCTACTGTGGTTTAGTTCTTATCTTCATCATCACTCTCAATTTGTTTCCTTTAATGGTTCTGAATCCAACATGTGAGGAGTCATTAGAGGTGTTCCCCAAGGCTCTTCACTTGGCCGTTGTTATTTTCAATTTTTATTAATGATTTACCACGGTGCTAAAGATCCTGTTTTGTTCAGTTATATGCAGATGACACGGTCTTATACTGTTCTAAGTCGAGTAAATCCGAATTACAACAAGCTATTCAGCCTAATTTTGACGAAGTGCAGCTCTGGCTAGCTCAGAACAAACTTCTTTTAAATAAATCTAAGACTTACTCCATGCTGTTTCATAGAAGTAGTACTCTATCTGATAGTGACAGGACTCTTAATCTTTATTTTTTGGATTCTTCGCCGGTTCATCCTTCTGTTAAAATGAAATATTTAGGAGTTTGGCTGGAGCCAGAGCTGCCTTTTAAATTTCACATTCACACGACATGTCTTAAGGTCACACGGTGTTTACGTATCCTTTACAACTCAATAAACTGCTTCGAACCTATTGTACGAAAGCGCATTGTCACTCAGCTTCTGTTGCCAATTATTGATTATTCAGATATTTTGTACCAAAACTCAACAGTTTCTAGCCTGCGGTCTCTTGATGTCGTCTACAACAGTTTGTGTCGTTTCATTTTGCGGTGTTCTTTTAACACTCATCATTGTTATATGTATGAGCTTCTTGGTTGGCTTCCTTTAAAAGCTAGACGACAATTTCATTGGTTGATATTTATGTTTAAATGCATTTATTTTGATTTTCCACTTTATCTAAAAACTCTTTTGGTTCCCATTGATTCCTTGTATTCCACCCGTTTAACTACTCTTCCATCGTTTGTTGTTCCTCGTTTTACAAAGGAGGTGGGTAGACTCGCCTTTTGTGTTAAAGCTCCTCTGGACTGGAATAAATTACCCGCTGAATTAAGATCCATCTCAACAATTCGTCAGTTTTCCCGCACTGTTTATGCTTATGTAAAGCCAAGCTGCAGTTGCTTTGTTTAATCTTTATTATAATGACTTTGTGCATTCACTGGCTAACATGCTGTATTTTGTTGCCAAACTTTGTATTCAATTGGGATATTACTTCACTTTAGGTTTATTTACGGTGTAATTTCTTGCCCTTATTTCTCTTTGAGTGCCTCACAGCAGTTTTATTTAATTTAATTTTGTATATAGGTATGTATGTACGTATGTACACGGGTGGGTATCTATGTATCCATGCTTATGTGTTTATATTTATGTGTGTATATATATATTTATACATATCATTAGTTTTACTATTATTATTTATTTACATTCCTTCTTTTTTTTTAAGTCTGTTATAACTTTCTAACTCTGCCACCTTATTTGTTATTGGTTGTGTTGTAGGAGGACCTGCTCGAAAATGAGATGTTACATCTCAAGCAGTTTATCCTCCTGAAAAACATAAGTTAAATAAATAAATAAATATATTATAGACATGTGCATATGTAATACCAATGCTCTATACATTGGCACTACTGGTTACTGAGGCGGTTGGTAGACTTTACGTGTGTTTAAAATAATTGCAGCTTGTGTTTATTTCTGATGATGTTTATTAATTTGTCTTCTTCCACAAAGTCCATGATCCATTCACTGCAGTTAAAGTGGTTTTCAATGAATACGTTACCTGCCCCATGACAGTCCGCAGAGTCCGTTACTCACAGCCACAGTCCTCGCCACACAGTAAAAAACTGCTTGTCCCGTCACAGCCACACCTGAGTCTAATCTGTCTTGGCTTAAGTACGCTGGTGCTTCCACAATCAATTTACCAATCAAGTGAGGCCAAGCCTCCTCTCATGTATGCAGAAAGAAAATGAAAAACACACATATGGCTCCTACAACTTTTGTTGGCATGTTGTTAAGTAGCAAAGAACATTTAGGACACACAGTTTCAGCATCCTTTCACTGGTCCAAACACAGGTGATGTCCTTTCTATAGAAATGCAAAAACTTAAGCACACTGGTCCATTTCTTTGGCAAAATGAAATTTATTAAAAATAAAATAGTAAAAAGTAACAAGAAAACTATAGAAAAACACGCACATGCAAAAGTTTTATAAATGAAAAGCAAAACACTGCAAACACACAGCACACTGTCCATATTTACATATTTTAAAATGCATGTCGCCAGGCATCTTGGGGTATTCAGAGGTCATAATACTGTCTTATGTTTACCTGGTCGCAACTGCCCGCCTGTTGGCATTCCATCATCATCTCCCGCAGGAGATTCTGGGTGTCCTGGACGTCCTCCATCAAACGCTGACGCGTAGCAGCGCTTTCCTGGAGCCAAGCGGTCTCGTTCGCCAGGTGCTGCCTTTTAATTTCCAGATCCATCCTGTCGTTCTCCGCCGCCGTCTTCAGGTACTCCTCCAGACTGGCAGCTGCATCCAGAGCTCGGCGTCTTCTCCTCTTGTGGGCAGGTGGGGTGGGAGTGTGTGCTAAACAGACAGAGACAATTATAATTAATACATAGATTAGAGCCCTGCACTGAAGCCCTAGGCCCTCGGGTCGGCCCGGCCCGACGGTCCGAGGGCCGGGCTTTGGGCCAACGACTGTGCAATTACCTCGGACACGGGCCGGGCCGGGCGCCTTTATTTTTAATCGAAATCATAAAAAAAAATTGAAACACTTAAACACAGCAGTAGAGCCCTGCGCGGGACTGTTTTCTTCATCCCGCTCCTGCTGAATTTCGAACCATTACCGCCTGCAACTGCAACGTGTGTGTTATACTCCCGCCTGCACCTGCAGCGTACATGTCTACTCCCGCCCGCACCTGCAGCGTACATGTCTACTCCCGCCCGCACCTGCAGCGTACATGTCTACTCCCGCCCGCACCTGCAGCGTACATGTCTACTCCCGCCCGCACCTGCAGCGTACATGTCTACTCCCGCCCGCACCTGCAGCGTGCATGTCTACTCCCGCCCGCACCTGCAGCGTACATGTCTACTCCCGCCCGCACCTGCAGCGTGCATGTCTACTCCCGCCCGCACCTGCAGCGTACATGTCTACTCCCGCCCGCACCTGCAGCGTGCATGTCTACTCCCGCCCGCACCTGCAGCGTGCATGTCTACTCCCGCCCGCACCTGCAGCGTACATGTCTACTCCCGCCCGCACCTGCAGCGTGCATGTCTACTCCCGCCCGCACCTGCAGCGTGCATGTCTACTCCCGCCCGCACCTGCAGCGTGCATGTCTACTCCCGCCCGCACCTGCAGCGTGCATGTCTACTCCCGCCCGCACCTGCAGCGTGCATGTCTACTCCCGCCCGCACCTGCAGCGTGCATGTCTACTCCCGCCCGCACCTGCAGCGTGCATGTCTACTCCCGCCCGCACCTGCAGCGTGCATGTCTACTCCCGCCCGCACCTGCAGCGTACATGTCTACTCCCGCCCGCACCTGCAGCGTGCATGTCTACTCCCGCCCGCACCTGCAGCGTACATGTCTACTCCCGCCCGCACCTGCAGCGTGCATGTCTACTCCCGCCCGCACCTGCAGCGTGCATGTCTACTCCCGCCCGCACCTGCAGCGTACATGTCTACTCCCGCCCGCACCTGCAGCGTGCATGTCTACTCCCGCCCGCACCTGCAGCGTGCATGTCTACTCCCGCCCGCACCTGCAGCGTGCATGTCTACTCCCGCCCGCACCTGCAGCGTGCATGTCTACTCCCGCCCGCACCTGCAGCGTGCATGTCTACTCCCGCCCGCACCTGCAGCGTGCATGTCTACTCCCGCCCGCACCTGCAGCGTGCATGTCTACTCCCGCCCGCACCTGCAGCGTGCATGTCTACTCCCGCCCGTACCTGCAGCGTGCATGTCTACTCCCGCCTGCACCTGCAGCGTACATGTCTACTCCCGCCCGCACCTGCAGCGTGCATGTCTACTCCCGCCTGCACCTGCAGCGTACATGTCTACTCCCGCCCGCACCTGCAGCGTGCATGTCTACTCCCGCCCGCAACCGCAAAACTCGGAGAAATTATTACCTCACAATAAAAGATGTATTGAGTTTGCGTCCTCAACATGTCATTTTATAGGTTATCCGCTTTCACCGCGGCGCTGCGCTCCGTTTCAATCAACCTGTACAGCAGGATTTCCCCTCGTAGCGATATTTTCTCTAACTCTGATTGCTTCATGCTATAGATCGTTGGAAAGCTGCGTTTATGTACTTTTAGGAACCGTTGGAATTATTTGAATCCGATCAGCCATTCAAAAGTTATAAAATGGAGCATTTGGGATGACAAACTCGCACGTCTCTGAATCTGTGTTGTGATTCGTTGCGCTCAAGACAGGGAATCCCGGTGGATACCGTAATGTATTGTATATGCACGAAAAGCCCCATTTTTAATCTTTTCAGCACTTTTGGAATTTTAATGATGTCTTGAACTAGAGCAGGGATCAGCAACCTGCGGCTCTTCCATCCATCTGATGCGGCTCTCTGTGCTTGTAAAATAATGAATGGATATTTAAATAAAATGCTTTATATTTTACTGCATTAATTTTATATCTGTAAGTCAGTTCTATGTGAAGATTGTCTGCGTAAACCTGAACAGTTCCAACCCGGTCTTACTGTGAGACCGGGTTGACGGGTCACGCTTGTGCGTAATCATATGCGCTTATATGAGCTGAAGAGGATGTGAGATCCTGGGCTTCTCCTCAGACGGCTCCTGGATGTGTCGCACATTGGAGACAGGAACAAGCACTATTCAGCCAAAGTTTCATAATCAGGGAACATTTTCTAAGTGACAAGTCTCTGAGCAACAGGGTTTGGAAAACACTCGCTTCAGTGGGAGGAAGCTTCCCGCATACGCTTCTGCGACGCTCGGATCCTGCACGTCTTTTAACACATTGGTCAGGATTGACGCACTTTGTTTTCATTTAGTTGGTTAAAAAAAAGTCAGGCTCGGGCCGGCCCAGAGAATCCTGAAAACCTTTTCGGGCCGGGTCGGGCTGGGGCTCCACCCCCTCGGGCCGGGCCAGACACGGGCTCAGATTTTAGGCCCGTGCAGGGCTCTAACATAGATATATAAACGCTGCATTACAGTTGCCTGCACAGGATCTAACAAGCAGCCCTAGTTATTTGTACTTTTGTTTTAATTCCCCACAGGCAGAATTAGTATTATTATTCCCAACCTGTGGATGGAAAGATTTATGTCTTTTTGTTGTTGTAAATAAACCTGATCATCATTTTAACTTTTAAATCCTGTGTTATTGTCCCTTCCTTTTTGCACACGAGCCAAACTCTCCAGGAAGTGTCGTAACACCACTCGCCTCACGCACATAAGTGACCAAAACAAAGCAGCATGGCGACACTTCGTCTCCAACCACCTCTCAGGCAACAGCCTGCACTCCCAAGTTCTGCATGTCACCAGAACATAACCAACCGCAACACAATAAAAGCATTGTTGTACAAAATGGAAGGCCTATAGCGTTTATTCTCTTACAGTAACAATTTAACATTTTTTGGAGGAATTGATTTGAGATTTTCTTGTTTTTATTCATTGTGCAATAGAAAAATAATCGTTAGATTAATCGTCTAAATAGTCATTAAAATAGTCGACTATTCGATAAAATAATCGTCAGAATAATCGTTTTAAAAATAATCGTTTACCCCCAGCCCTAGACCTGACCTGTACTGGAATGTTTACTGTGTGAAGGTCCTTGAGACGACTCTGGTCCTGATTTTGCGCTTTACAAATAAACTTGAATTGAATTGAAATGAAAAAACTTGAATGTCTACAACACTATTAGATACTCATTTATACAGTTTATCAGCCAAAAGAATAGTTGGTTTGGATGTTGCTTGCTCTTTAAAGCAATAATATTACTGTTAAATGTGTGAATAGAAAGTTACAGCATTCAGTAATTCACTGTGTTTCTGTTTTTCCTACAGGTGTTAAAATAATGGCGCTGGTTAAAGAAGAAGCTCATGAAGAACAGAGTGCTGGTGAGGACCGGCAGGAACCAGAACACCTTCACATAAAGGAGGAACAGGATGACCTCTGGACCAGTCTGGAGAGAGAGCAGCTACATTTGAAGGAGACTGATGCTGCCAGATTTCTATTCACTGCTGGTTCTATAAAGAGTGAGGATGATGAAGAAAAACCTCTCGTCTCACAGCTTCTTCAGCAGCACACAGAAGACCGAGATGTTCCAGTGAGCAGCTCAGCTGACCATGTGACAGCAGAAATGACAAGTCATTTAGCAACAAGGTCTTCAGGCTGTTGTGTTAGTAAGGAATGTGTTATAGTGAAGCAACATGCTGACTCCTGTAGGGAAGTCCAGAAAAAGACTAAAACATTTAGTTGTGATCACTGTGGAAAAGAATTTATGGGTGAATCAAGTTTAAACAGTCACATGAGAATCCACACAGGACAGAAGTCTTTTGCCTGTGAGCTGTGTGGAAAAAGATTTACCCGAAAGACGACTTTAAACAGTCACATGAGAATCCACACAGGACAGAAGCCTTTTGCCTGTGAGCTCTGTGGAAAAAGTTTTTGTCATAAGACAAGTTTAAACAGTCACATGACTGTTCACACAGGACAGAAGCCTTTTGCCTGTGAGCTCTGTGGACAAAGATTTAATCTACGAACAACTTTAAACAGACACATAAGAATCCACACAGGACAGACGCCTTTTGCCTGTGAGCTCTGTGGAAAAAGATTTAGACATGAGACAAGTTTAAACTATCACATGAGTGTCCACACTGGACATAAGCCTTTTGCCTGTGGGCTGTGTGGACAAAAATTTAGTCATAAGACACATATAAAAGATCACATGAGAATCCACACAGGACAGAAGCCTTTTGCATGTGAGCTCTGTGGACAAAGATTTAACCGACAAACAACTTTAAACAGTCACATGAGAATCCACTCTGGACAGAAACCTTTTGCCTGTGAACTCTGTGGACAAAGATTTAAACGAAAGACAAATTTAAATTGTCACATGAGAATCCACACAGGACAGAAGCCTTTTGCCTGTGAGCTCTGTGGAAAAAGATTTAGTCATATGACAAATTTAAAAGGTCACATGCGTGTCCACACTGGACAGAAGCCTTTTGCCTGTGGGCTGTGTGGACAAAAATTTAGTTATAAGACACATATAAAAGATCACATGAGAATCCACACAGGACAGAAGCCTTTTTCCTGTGAGCTCTGTGGACAAAGATTTACCCGACGATCCACTTTAAACAGACACATAAGAATCCACACAGGACAGATGCCTTTTGCCTGTGAACTTTGTGGACAAAGATTTAGATATGAGACAAGTTTAAAAGGTCACATGAGTGTCCACACTGGACATAAGCCTTTTGCCTGTGGACTGTGTGGACAAAAATTTAGTCAAAATACTCATATAAAAGATCACATGAGAATCCACACAGAAGAGAAACCTTTTGCCTGTGAGCTCTGTGGAAAAAGATTTAATTGTAAGACAAATTTAAACAGACACATAAGAATCCACACAGGACAGAAGCCTGTTGACTGTGACCTGTGTGGACAAAAATTTAGTCTTAAGACGAGTTTAAAAGATCACATGAGAATTCACTCAGGGCAAAAGCTTTTTGTCTGTGAGCTGTGTGGACAAAGATTTAACAGAAAGACACATTTAAAAGATCACATGAGAATCCACACAGGACAGAAGCTGTTTGCCTGTGAGCTCTGCGGACAAAGATTTAACCGACAAACAAATTTAAACAGACATATAAGAACCCACACAGGACAAGCGCCTTTTGCCTGTGAGCTCTGTGGAAAAAGATTTAGAAATGAGACAAGTTTAAAAAGTCACATGAGTGTCCACACTGGACATAAGCCTTTTGCCTGTGAGCTGTGTGGACAAACATTTAAACGAAAGACAACTTTAAACAGTCACATGATAATCCACACTGGACAGAAACCTTTTGCCTGTGAGCTCTGTGGAAAAAGATTTAATTATAAGACAAATTTAAACAGACACATAAGAATCCACACAGGACTGAAGCCTTTTGCCTGTGAGCTGTGTGGACAAAGATTTAATCATAAGCTGAGTTTAAACGGCCACATGAGTGTCCACACTGGACAGAAACCATTTGCATGTGAGCTCTGTGGACAAAGATTTAACCAGAAGACAACTTTAAATTGTCACATGAGAGTCCACACAGGACAGAAGCCTTTTGTCTGTGAGCTGTGTGGACAAAGATTTAGTTATAAGAAAAGTTTAAACGGTCACATGAGTGTCCACACTGGACAGAAGCCTTTTGTCTGTGAGCTGTGTGGACAACGATTTAGTCATAAGAAGAATTTAAACATTCACATGACAATCCACACAGGACTGAAACCTTTTGTCTGTGAGCACTGTGGACAAAGATTTAACCGAAAGGCAAGTTTAAATTCTCACATGAGAATCCACACAGGACAGAAACCTTTTGCCTGTGAGTTCTGTGGTCAAAGATTTCGTTATAAGGCAAGTTTAAACAGTCATATGAGTGTCCACACAGGACAGAAGCCTTTTGCCTGTGAGCTGTGTGGAAAAGGCTTTAACCGAAAGACAGATTTAAACAGACACACGAGAGTCCACACAGGACAGAAGCCTTTTATATGTGAGCTCTGTGGACAAGGATTTAGTCAAAAGAAAAGTTTAAACAATCACACAAGTGTCCACCCTGGACAGAAGCCTTTTGGTTGTGTAACTTGATGTAAGTGGTTACTTTTAATAAATGATCAATAAGTTGTGATATTCCACATAAATATGAAATATCAATATTATTGATCTTTTGAAATTTTATCTAAAATGAAACCAGGTCATTTTGGTAGTTCGCGGAAATCACACCTTCGTAATATTTTGAGACCGAACAAAAAATAAAGTTTTGAAAAACAAATTTAATACTACATTTCTACTACTGTGTGGGCGACGGTGGCACAGCAGTTAAGTGCTCACCCCTTAATCGAAAGGTTGCAGGTTCGAGTCCCCGCTCAGTCTGTTGCTGTCGTTGTGTCCTTGGGCAAGACACTTAACTCACCTTGCCTGCTGGTGGTGGTCGGAGGGACCGGTGGCGCCAGTGCTTGGCAGCCTTCTCTTTCAGTGCACCCCAGGGCAGCTGTGGCTGCTTCGTAGCTCATTTCCACCAGCATGTGAATGTGTGTGTGTGAATGGGTGAATGACTGATTGTATTGTAAAGCGCCTTGGGGGTTTCCAGGACTCTAGAACGCTATATCAAATACAGGCCATTTACCATTTACTAATGATGACACGGAACAAATGATGATAAATTATGGTTGAAACAAGATAACTGGGACAATGAGTGAAATGATGGAATGTGTACTTAGATGTTATGTAGCAAAACCAAGTGTCTTAGAAAATTGTTATGTCTGGGTTGTAAAATACATCTGAATGTATGGTTTAACAATCTCAATTAAAAAAAACATCTCACGCCAGTTGTGCAGAATCTACGAGTCCTTGTGGCGAAGGCTGCTGGTGATCCAGCGGTCGGAGAAGTTGATACAAACTGCCAGTAGAGTTGAGTTCTGTGGTATTTGGAGCACATAGTTTCACCCCAAAAACCAAACCGCTGTTCTGAGATACCTTCCAGGTGAGTGCTGGAAGCTGGTGTAACAATTTTGCAACTCCACAATAATTTCAGACTTCCTCATCTGATGTAGAGAGACCAGCTTGTCTGAGTGTAGCCTTTAGGAGGCAGATCTCAAGTCTGGCTTTGATTTGCTGCAATTTGGTCAGAGTCCAAATGCCCATCTTGCGCATACACTGACTCACAGACCTTGGACAGGTCGGCCAGTGCTGCATCCTTTGGGTCAGTGCTGCCCCCATCTTCAATGAGGTGCAGGAGGTGGTAGAGGCATGCGTCCGTGGCCGCCTACTCAGAGAGGAGTGGCCATGCAATGGCAGCAGAGTCCAGTGCGTCGCTGCAAATGGACGCCATATGCACCGACTCCTTGCTATCAGTCACGTTCCATGTGCCCATGCAGTGGCCCTCATCAGAGCCAGAGGGCGAGGGATACCTGGAAGCTGCGTCGGCAGCGCAGTTGCTCATGCCAGGCAAGTGTACGCTGGCATGGGAATGTGCGCTGTTTGAGCCTAGGGTTGCCAACTCCCTGAAAAATAAATAAGGGACACCTCGCGGGCAGGGCCGGCCACTCCAGGCCACCCTTCCCAGCGTGGTGATTTTTTTTTTTTTGCTCTTTTTTTGTGTGTGTGAAAGGATTTTTTTTTTTACTATTTGACTTGAAGTTGGTTTAAGAAGATGCATATTCTTTGTGATATGAAAACATGGGAAACAAATGATCATTTAGCCATTTATTTATGGCGTGAAATTACAAAATTACTAAAAGTAACAAAGGTCTTTTTCTTAAACAGAAAACTGTTATGCTCCACTTTTTGTGCAAAATGACAAAAAAAAATAAAGCAGGTCTCTTTCTTAAACGGTAGCCTGTTATGCTTTACTTTTTAGAATATAAATAGCTCTCTTTAAAACAACTCTGTTCTGCTTAACTTAAAATTGTATAAATTAATAGAAAACAACAGAAAGAGCAACGCTGTAACTGCACATTGAGTGCAATTAGAAAAGTGCAAACAGAAAGTCTGTGGAGAAGCTGTAAACATATTTGTGCCTCAAAGGCCTTGACTGTAGCCTACGGTTGAAGTAAAAAAAAAAAGTCCAAACTCATGAACTCAAAAGCTCAATGCTACATTATGTGAAAACAGACTATTTTCTCCATTTGTATTTCTTTTGAGATCTTGCTGCATTTAGGAGTTGTTTGTCTTTCAGTACTGCAGAGTAAAACTCTGAGCAAGACATGTCGTAATGCTCACATCTAATTATTTCAGTAGAACATTTGTTCCGCACATCAGTCCACTTATTCTTCATGAGAGAGAAAATCCTCTCTGCAAACCCAGTGGAAGATAGGATGCTGAGTACAAAGGATACAACAGGCTGGATGTTGGAGAGGTCAGCTGCCTGAAGAATTTCTATACACTTCTCTGCTGTTCCCTTGGACTGCCACTTTTCCTTCTCCTGGGGTCCTTTGGTGAGGTGCTCCAGAAGGCTGGTTGCAGCGACACACTCGTCATAAAGCTCATCCATAGAGATGTTTACCCTGCCAATGGAGATAAGAAGTAAACCTGGGTTATAAGCACCACATAGAACACTTACAGTGGTAAATAAATGGAAAACATTTATTGTATATTTATTGCATTGTATAGCTTTTATACAATACAATAGTTCACTTTATTTATTATGTATTTATCCATCCTTTTAGTTTAAAATTATCCAAACAACATATAAACCAAGAAAAGGCTACATCGAAACTAAACACCCAAGTTGAAAAAAAAAAATAGAAAAACTAATGACAAAACAAGACAACAAAAACAATAAAAATAATAGTAAACAAGCCCCAACACAGTGGTTTTTTTTCTTCATATAAATACCTTCACTTTAACCAGAGGGGTTAAAAAAAGCAATGTTTACTTACCATATCTGCTTCTGCCGTGGCCTTGTGGACGACAAACGGATTGAGGGTTCCCCGTGCTTTCACGTCCTTTATGTTTTTCATGTGGCTACTACTAGAAGCATGTTGCTTGAGGTCAGTCAGTCCACCATGCCCTATGGAAAAACTGCGCCGGCGGGTACACGGTGCAGTGCGCTTTATAGGTGTTATCGCGCCGTTTTTCCAGCCAGGAATTTTCCTTTTCCAATTCCTCCCTGTATTTTTGAAGCCTTTTTTCTTCTTTCTCAGAGGGGTACTGTCGTCCGAGACTTGTACAGCAGTGTCGGCGTTAGTTTCCCTGTTGGCCATGCTGTTTGCTGTCGACTGTTTTCTTCCGGTATCTTCTCCCCAAGCGACCGTTCCTCGACCAATGAAATAAGCGGTAATCTGTATCGTCATATTTGTGTGTAAGCATGCGGTCAGCTCATTGGTCACAGAGCAGGCGAAGGGCTGGCTTTCAAACAAAGCGTTAATTCTGGTAATAGACTACAGACTAATTTTGATCCATACTATATTACGGGACAAAGTGCGTCCCTTTTGAGTTTAATACGGGACGTGCACTTTTGTTTCTAAATACAGGACGATTCCGTTTTTCAAGGGACGGTTGGCAACCCTATTTGAGCCTGAACAGGCGAGAGTTATCTCATCCAATGTCTGGTCCCTAAGGATCTTCACCAGGGGCTTATGGTCGGTGACCATGGCCAGGTTTTTGCACCCCTGCGTGAAGTATCTGGTCTGCTCCAGACCCCATGCTACAGCCAAGGCCTCCCCCTCAATAGCGGCGTATCGCTGCTCAGCAGAGGAGAGAAAGCGTGAGCCGGCCAGAGTAATTTTCCATCCATCCTGACAGCAGCCGGGGACACTTGAGCTGCAGGTGCTGTGCTCCTGGAGGAGGAAGTATCCAATGCCGCGCTTGGACCAGTCTGGGCAGAGGTAAGTGCGCCTCTCCATGTCGCCGTTATCTACGCCTGCCCGGATAGAGTCCATGATGGCCAGCTTGGATGCCTGAAATGCTGCCTCTAACTCAGGTGACCACACAAATTTGCATCAAGGGCTCAGAAAGGACTTAAATGTCGCCATTATATCATGCAGCTGCGCATAGTTGGCCACCTGATTAACCAGACCAAACCAGCTCCTGATGTCTGTGGTCGAGGTAGGTGTGGGGAAGTCCCTGATGGCCGTCAGGTACTTTGAGAGGGGCTCGATGGTAGCATCGGAGACCCTGAAACCGGAAAAATTAACGTCCCTCTCGGCAAATTGAAACTTAGATGGGTTCAACACGATGCCGGATCAGCCAACTTGCATCAGGAAGTCAATCGTTTTCCACCAGTGCGTTGTTTGGTCAAAGTCATTGTGGATGGTGTCATCCACGCACCTTTCCTTCCATTCAAAGTCGGAGAGGATCGCATCAAAGCGGCGATTGTAGCCATCGCCAGACGACAGAAAGTCCTGTGGGGCTCTGGTGTAACGCCAGCGGCCGAAGGGAGTGATGAAGGTAGTGAGATGACGGTCTGACTCACGCAGGGGCACGCTGTGATACCCATTCCAGGCGTCAGTGAAAGTCTGCCAGGTCCCTTTCGGGATCCGGCGCACCAGGTAGAATGGAGACTCGGTTGCAAAAGTCTCACTTTTGCAGAACTTGTTAAGAAGTGAGATATCGACGGTCCTTACGTGGGGTTCCGTCGTGCTTCCGGGTGACCACCATCCGGTGGCACCAGGTCACTGGTTCGCCATATGGGACACGTTCAATGACGCCCAGGGACTCGTCCCGAAGTAGGTCGTCATGCACCCTCTGCTGCCAATGCAAAGGCCACAGGGTCAACGTGTATTTCTATGGGTGGACCTTCCATGCATGGTAGCATCAGATGGGGGAAAGTGTTGAATGTTGAAGATGCGTACCAGTCAAGCAGCCACACCTTTATCCAGTGATTATTCTCTGGGGAGCATGGGAATGGCAGCTCCGCGGGGCGCGGAGGCGTGGCGCTGTGTTGAGGTCATGAGCAACAAGCCACATGATGGGAAGCCATGCCTCCGTCACAGACTTCCCCCAGGCATGTGACTTTGGTGAGCCCACCACAACGGCTGGCGGCTTCAAGGTCATGGCCCACTGCCGAGTTGCCCTCACCCGTGCAGGATGGAAACCCACTAGACAGAAGGCCGAGGCTGAGCAGGGAGTCATACGAGAGGTACATTGCGTGAACTGACCTGCTAACATATATCATTGCGCAGCAGGACACCACCTCACCACCAGGGACAGCTGTGGATAGTTTGGCAAAGAAGGTGCCCTCGATGTCAATGGGGGAGCTGCTTGCCGCTGATAGGTTTAGGACCACCGGGTGGAGGGTGCTGCGTACAAAACCGCATGCCAGAAACTCCTCCAGGGACCACAGGTCTGACTGAGCCCCCGTGTCTGCAATGGCGGACACGGTGGCCTCTGCAGCCGGGCATCTGGCACCGGCTCCACTAGTGAACCTCACCTTATCATCTACCTAGATGGAAACGGGCACTCGTGGGTGGTCCCTGAGCTTTGCGCGCCGCCATTCACCCTTGGAGAAGATTTGATGGCCGAGCATGATCGGCGTGGGCCCATCACTGTAGCTATGTGTCCCCAAGGTGCGGGGTCGGTGCCTGTCTCTGTGGCGCCCATTAGAGCAGACGCCCGGCATGATGGATGAGACCTGTCTTTTACGCCGTCGGGAAAGTCGCAGAACGTGCTAGAAGTCCGGCATTCAATGCAGCATTCAATGACTAGAAAAAAACGTAGTTTTTTTCGGCGCTCTAAAAGACTACATGAAGACGGCGTGCAATACGGTGTTCTGAAGGGATTTCCACCATCACTGGACGCCGCATGGAACGCTGAATGGCGCATTTTACGCCGTTCGGTGTTTGACTTTGCCGACGGCGTAAGAGACGGCGTTTTATTTTTTAATGATGCTGGCCACTCCCATAGGTTTTCTCAGCCACTTATTTTAAACTTTGATCGCCCAATCCAAGAAGAGAAAATACGGACAGTACTAGTTCATCCTAGATGCAATTTCCTGGGTTTTCCTGCTATTTATGCTTAAATTCACCAACATCACCTCATCTATAGTACTAATTGTTGCATTGTGGCTCATTTTAAACATAATTGTATTTCTGCTGCTTGCATTGATATGAATAAAATGAAGACACTGACACGGACTGGTGTGATGTTTTGAATCCGACTTGATGGATGTATTCACCACTAGGGGGCACCCAGACGTAAGCCACAAGCCGGGGGGGTGGGGGTGGGGGGTGGGGGTGGGATTTTTCAAAGTATGTTTTTATTTGTTAGGAATGTAAAATGACTTTCATCATATTTAAATTTTCTGATTATATGTAAAAGTAAATAAAAACGAATACAATATCTGATGGAATGAACCTGTTATTTACATAGATGATACTTTCAGAAATTCAAGATACAACATTGTTTCATTGCACAGGTGTACAACAAAATTATCTTTGCGCTCACTAAAGACAGCTCAAAAGGCTGTAGTAACATATGAGGACAATTTAAAACAGGACTGAGAGCCCTTGAGCCGGATTCCCTGTGGTCTGTATTTTTTAAATAACATCCCAGATAACAAGCTTACATTGAAACAATATTGACTTTCCATCTGAATCATTTTCGTTGACATTGTAATACTGATGCAAACTAGTTGTTGAATCAACATCGATAAACTGATAATGAAACCATGTCTGTGTAGCTGAAAAATTTGTAGCTGTAACTTTCAAGGACTAGAAAAAACGCCGTTTTTTACGGCGTTTTAGACGGCGTTAAATATTCTAACGTGTTCAAAAGTGGGCGATTAGTGACCCGAACAGCTTGCCATAGCAGGGCTTCGGGGTTGTGAGGCTGGGTCGGCAGAGAGGAGCAGGAAGTGGGAGCTGAGTGGGAGGAGGGACGGAGGGAGCTAGCCGCTGAGTAGCAACGGCTAGTGACGGAGTGATGAGTGACTGGAACGGGAAGAAGAAGAGAAGTGGAGAAGCTGGGGCCTCGAGGAGTTGACCTGGAAACGGACTTGAATAACTGGTCAGGAGCTCCTGGCACCAGGGATCGATGAGCGAGCTTGTGAATGGTGAGTGAGTCTTTCACCAACCTGCGTAGGCCTCCAGCCCCATGGTCCTCCTGCTTTTGTTGTGTTAACACACTAGTAACCAGCCTCATCAGCTGTTCCTCTGCTCACGAGCAGCGAGTCTCCTCATCATCTACCTGCACAGGTCCTTCTCACACCAGACATGACTCGCTCAGCCAGGTCACCTTCAGTCAGAGATAACTTTAGACTTTTATCTCTCTAGATGCATCGGACACACACACACACACACACACACAATAGTGTTTCTATGGTTACATTGTGATTTCTTAGTAAATATTCTATTAGGTGAGAGATAAACTTTATAGTATTTATCCTAGTGGATCTATAATTAAACGGGTAAACTAGTAGTAGCACATCCAACGTCAAAGAGAGTAAAAAGTTATTATCAGGAGAGGTAGAATGTTTAAGTGGTTAGCAGCAGTGTGCTAGACGATGGCCCCCTCCATGAGGCCACCACAGCTCAGCAGAACATCGTTGTAGCTTCTTCTGGGGAGAAAACCACTTAGAGAGAAAATAAAGTTAACAGCTGAAATAGCAGGAAATAAAACAGTTAAAAAGCAGATTGTAGAAGAAAGATAGATATATTATTATATCTATATATGCACATGTCTGTAATAAATGATGTCTTGTTATGAGTCACATCTATATATGCACATGTATAATACATGGTAACTTATTGTTACAGTCACATCTAGGGCTGCAACAACGAATCGATAAATTCTATGAAAATCGATTACTAAAAGCGTTGGCAACGAATTGCGTCATCGATTCGTTGTGTTGCACAACTCTTCCAAAAGCGCCCTCCCGCCCGCCGTTGCGCGCAGACCGGAGAGCCGGCAGGTGTTTGGAAGAGGAACATGGCAGAAGCAGCGAGACCCAAAAAAGTAAAAACTTCTAAAGTTTGGGAGCATTTTCAGTTAAATCAGGCGAAGACATTCGTTACCTGCAACGCTTGTAGGTCAGACTAGGCATGGCACGGGGATACTACGGTGATGATGCAGCATCTTAAACGCAAGCATGTCAGAATCATCAGCGAGGAGGGAGAGAGCTCGGTGTCCGGGTAAGTTAAAAACTTTTCAAAAGTGATTCACCCAAGCCCCGGATTATTACACAGGCTAGACATGCCCTAAGCTTGTTTTAAAAAGTCTATAAAATTGTAAGCGCAACGCTATTAGATAGTGTGGGGGGGGGGGGGGGTTGGGGCGCTACTGCGAACCGGTTCTGCCGTCACATTCCTGCAGAAACTGGTGGATCACACCGGGGCCAGACTACTAACATGTGGTTTTACAACCACAATGTCCTCAGAAGCAAAAACGCTTTTAAAAGGGAGGGAGGAGTCCTAACTGTTGCTGCAGGCGTGTTGTGTGAGAGTGCAGTTATATACTGGTTAATATATTTTTGGGTTCAGTTGCTTTCGTGTGGCCTAATGTGAGTCTATTTGGGATCATTGGAATGATCAGCAGCATTTCTTGATGTGACTTTATGGCGGTTGCCCAGGGCATCATCACAAGGAGGATGGCATTCATTTACTTTTGTTTTATTTGGTATTTTTTCAGTCAGTTTTGGAAATAGTGATTAATTTTGATTAATTCACGGCCTATGTTTAATTACATTTAAAAATTAGTTGTTTGACATCCCCAATTATAATAAATGTCTACAGATGAGATCAAACAAAACAGATGAGAATTACCCTTAAAGAGCAAGTCACCCCCAAATCAACTTTTTTTTGCTGATAAACTAAATAAACGAGTGTCTAATCGTGCTGCAGACACGTGTCGTCAATAATTTGGCACTTCAGTGCATCTTAGTTCAAATTTGAATATTCTGCCTAAAACTGGCAGCGTTGTGCCGTTGTCAGATAAAAACTCTGCACTGTATTTTAATTTAAATCTGCCACCGCTATTGGCTACGAAGTATGCTATGATGTTAACTGGTACATTATGATGTCACAATGCTGCCGTGAGCCTGAGTGTGTGTGTATTTGTTAGCAGAAACACCCTCTCGGTCTGCCAGGCAACAGCATGTGTTGCATTTTTCAAACATGAAGTGGGAGTGGAGTTAGACTCTGGTAGGGGTTGACTTGCTCTTTAAGCTGTTTAACTTGGACCAAGCATTTTAGGTCACAAATAGGTGTAGCTTAGGGTCTCTGTCTATACACCTTATAAGACAATTTAGGTGATGGCATGTTGTTTTTCTGCTATTGAACTGTTTTCTAATAATGTTGTGTTTAATAAAGTGAAGGAAGGAGAGAAATAACGTTTCCCTAGCAGTTTTTAAAAATGTCCCCATGTAATCCGATTAATCGATTAATCGTGTCGAGACCCCATCCGATTCATCAATTATCTAAATAATCCTTTGTTGCAGCCCTAGTCACATCTATATCTGCACATCTCTATAATATATAATTACAGTCACATCTATATCTGTACATCTCTATAATATATTATTACAGTCACATCTATATCTGTACATCTCTATAATATATTATTACAGTCACATCTATATCTGTACATGTCTATAATATATTATTACAGTCATATCTATATATGCTCATGTCTATAATATATGATAACTTATTATTACAGTCACATCTATATCTGCACATGTCTATAATATATTATTACAGTCACATCTATATCTGCACATGTCTATAATATATTATTACAGTCACATCTATAATCTATATTTAGATAACAGCCAGTATTTATAACACAAATCATTTAGACACGTTTCATGGTGTAAACTTCACTTACAGCACCTCTTGTGCTGAAGTCCTGTTGGTGAGGCTAACCTCCTGGGGTCATCAGGTCATCTAAAGGCTCCAGAGATCCTTCACCTTCATTTAGAGGAACCATCATAGAAAGTAGGAAGTGCCCTGTTCCCAGCCATCCGGGTTTTAATAGAGTCTAAGCAGGAGTGGAACAGCTGCAGCTTTCTCATGGGACTTAAAGAGAGATGTACAGTTGGATGTCATCTGCATAAAGATGGTAGGAGATTCCTTTAAAGGAGTGTGTTAATGTGCTGAAGAGGAAGTAGATAGAGGAGGAAGAGCAGAGGCCCCAGCACAGAACCTTATGGGACACCATGGGTGAGGGAAGTGGTGGAGGACCTAAACTTGGAGACGGCCACAGAAAAGGAGCGCTCAGAAAGATAAGAGAACCACTCCAGAGCAGATCCTGATAGGCCTACCCAGTATCTGAGCCTCTCCAGTAGCAGGTGATGGTCAACAGTGTCAAAGGCTGCAGTCAGGTCCAGCAGGACCAGAACAGAACAGTCCCCTGCATCACTGTGGGTCAGAAGGTCATTAGAGACCCTAAGACGAGCGGTTTCAGAATACATGTAACGACCGCTTAGAAACGGAGGAAGCTAGTGGCTAGCCGCTATAATTGATTATGGTGTGCTTCTTCAAAGATTCATAAAAATGTATGTCTGCCTCTTAATGCATCGATTATTAGATTAATTTCCTCAGCTCTATCTAGCACCCCAACTAAAAAAGCCAACACACCTCCTAAACTTGCTCTGATGGGTTTGTTGGTCTGTCTGCCATTCTGGCAGAAGAAGACTAGCAAATGGTGTGACTCGGCTGAGAAAAGATGTGTGTCCATTGACACGCTTCCAGAAAAAATGGCAAGGTGATAGAACACAAGTAGGCGGTTCTATGACCTCCGAGGTTTGTTAGACCGTTATCATTTATAATCCTTAACGATATTGCCATGGCCTTACTGACTGCTAATGTAAAAAAACGCGTACACTTAAACCCCCTTCCTCCACTCGGCCACTCTGACCTGACTCTCATTCATCTGATCCCCGACTGCACACCCAGGGTGATTAAGGAGCCTTCTCAGAAAAAAAAACCTGAAAGTATGGTCTGAAGAACCCAGAACTGATTATGTGAGTTTCTGTGTAGAGAACACTGTCCAAATACAACGGTTGAGGTGTTTCTCGAATAGTAACCCCTGGTTGACTCGTGAGCTGAAATCGCTGCTGAACAGTCAGAAAAAAGCTTATGGCTGGTAGGTGTAATGTCTCTTGAATTAATCAAGACGTTTCATGTTCTTTGCAAAAGATCTTTATTTCTCCTCTTCACCAGCTGTCTTTCATCTCATCAACACCCTCCTCTACTCTTAAATAGATCTTTCTAATACCGCCCCCTTGCGGGCAGAGCCATAACAGTTATCACTACACCCCCCCCCCCCCACACACACACACACACACACATTCTTTTCTTTTTTTCATGCACTATTAAAGATTCAATCTATCTGGAGGCTTAATGACACATGTTGTCCTGAGCCCACAGGATACAGGCTCATACTCAGATGTGGCTCCCTCTGCTGACGGGACACTGTCCTGCACAGCCATCCTTGCTGACAAACCAGGCCGTGCAGTAGGCTCAACAAGAGAAGAACAATCTTCAAAGTCCTTTCCCTGAAGAATCTTTTGAGTCTTCAACAAGTCACGACGGTTGCGCCTCAACGTCTGGCCATCTTCGGACCTGACCACATAGGATCTAGGGACCAACTTCCCCAAAAACAGCAGCTCTCCTACTCCAAAGATTGGAATCCTCAACTCTCACGGTATCATTCTGGACCAGCGGCTCCAGGCATCTGGTTGACCTGTCATAATTCCTCTTCTGTCTCATCTGCAGATATTTTCTTCTTAACCCCAGATCCTGGGGTACCCCATGAGGGACTTTGAATGGGAGAGTGGTCCTCAATCTTCATCCCATCAGAAGCTCAGCAGGGGACACACCATGTTCAAGGGGTGAGGCTCTATAACTCAACAGATTCAAATGGGGGTCAGTATGGCTGTCTTTCGCCTTCCTGAGAAGATGTTTCTCGATCTGGACCTTTTCAGCTTTCCCATTGGACTGAGGAAACAGTGGGCTCGAGGTGTAGGAAGTCATAATCCACAGCAAACTTATGAAACTCTTGGCAGTTGTAGCACAGTCCATTGTCACTGTAAACAACATGAGGGATCCCCTGTCAGGCAAAAATTGATTTCAAATGTGAAATCACAGTAACAGCAGAAATACTGGGGAGGACCACTACCTCTGGATAATTGGAATAATAGTCAATCACTAATAAGTAATGTCTTCCATCCAAGTGGAACAAATCAGTCCCCACCTTTTGCCAAGGTTCCTCAGGAAGATCAGTGAGCACCATTGGCTCTTTAGATCTTTAGATTGTGTCATGTGATACTTCAGACGGGTCCCACATCCTGAAACCATTCTGTCAATATCAGCGTTAATCCCTGGCCAATAAACTGCTGACCTTGCTCGTCTTTTACACTTTTCCCGGCCAAGATGTCCTTCATGCAGCCTCTTCAGAATCTCAGGTTTCATAGACGTTGGAATTATTATTCTATGTCCTCTGAGTAGAAGTCCATCAACAACACTCAGTTCTGCTCGGATGTTTAAGTACTGCTGACATTCCCCCTTTTGGCCATTCATCCTGCAGTTTACTCATAACTCTCTGGAGGATTTCATCCCTGGCAGTTTCATCAGCAATCTGTCTTGATTTCCTGTCTGTCACAGGAAGGGACTCTTTAATCGTATCGACATGGACCTCCACCTCTGATTGAATGGAACCTACATCCTGGGCACCATGCAGTGGAACAGCCCTTGACAGAGCATCAGTAAAAACAATCTGTTTCCCTGGCGTGTAGATGAGCTCAAAATCATAACTGAGAAGCTTCATCATGAGCCTTTGAAGGCGGGGTGACATGTCACTAAGATTCTTTTTTACAATGGATACCAAAGGCTTGTGATCCGTTTCAGCCAATAACCTGGGGAGACCATACACAAGTCCCAAGCACCCCTTTTCTATTTGTGCGTAACGACATTCAGTTGCAGTCATCGCTCGTGATGCATAAGCAACTGGTCTCCAGCTATCCCCGTCATGCGGCAGGAGTACGGCTCCAATCCCATTGGTCGACGCTTCTGTGGAAATCTTTGTCTGTCTCTGGGGATCATAAAACATCAGGACTGGTTCAAAAGTAAGGATGTGTTTAAGTTGCTTCCATTCATCATCATGGTCACCAGTCCACTTGAACTCCTGTTTCTCAGCAGCAACTGTCTCAGGTGCAAAGTTTTCGAAGACAGATTGGGAACGAACTTTCCAATAAAGTTAATCATTCCAAGGGCTCGGAGTACCGCTTTTTCATCTTCAGGACGAGGCATCTCCAGTGTTGCTTTACTTTTACTGTCATCTGGCTTGGCACCTGCCCCAAACAGTTGGTCCCCTAGGAAAACTACTTCTCTGACAACAAACTGGCATTTCGCTCTATACAGTTTCAGCCCATTTGCCTGGATTCTCTGTAGTACTCTAACGAGTCTCTCATTACGTTGCTCCACAGTCGCTCCCCAGATGACGATATCGTCCACATACACCCGTACCCCGTCGAGCCCTTCAATGATGTACTCCATAGTTCAATGAAATACTTCAGGAGCTGATGTAATTCCAAATGGCATCCTCAGAAACTGATACCGCCCAAAGTGAGTATTAAAAGTACAATATTTAGTGCTCTCATCATCCAACTTACAGTTTTTTTTCAATCGCTAACAAGCTCTCACCCAAACGTCAGATACTTGTTCGAAACTCTTAACACAGATTCACTCCTACAAAGCACGATTGGCCAAATGGAAAATGTTCTTCTCAAAAACACGTTTTGATGAACATAAACTAACTCTTCATTTCAAAATAGAACATATCTTTCTCTGCACACACTACCTTTACCCAAACACTGGACATCTGACTCAATGTGAACTTATTCTGTCAAAAACTCGAACTTGTTTTCACTTCACAAGATACAGTCAATCAAAGTACACCAGGTTTCAAAATACTGGCGATTGTTGACATTACAAAAACCACATACTTTTATGCTTCAGTTTTAGAAGTATTTGCATGCGAAACATGCAATCCACGATCTCGGTTGTGAACTGTATGTCCACATATGATGTGCACATTTCAAAGCATTCCAGTAAAAAGCTAACCCTAACCAGATTCAGCAATGTTGATTAATATATAGGTGAAAATTGACCCTTTTGGTATGTTACAGTAACATCTTCTATGGTGGAAGTACTAAACGAAAACTACCACTTCTAGTGTGGGGAAATGACTTCTAAACCAGTTAAAAACTCAAATGCTATCTGTAGCACTTTTCAAACAAGCCTAATGTTAAAACAGCAGCAGATGCTCTCCAGGGACTGGATGTGTCCTCAGCTGATCAGAACCAAAGCGTTGGATCTTTAATCTCCTGCGTTGTTCTGAAGCAGCATCTTAATCAGCTCTCCTGCTTTGTTTCTATTGCAGCTGTTAGCTAAACACGGCTAAAGAAAACCTGCTACCACTTCAGGATCATCCATCAGCTGGGACTGCTTCATCAGCATGGACACAGGTACTGGTGTGTGTGTGTGTGTGTGTGTGTGTGTGTGTGTGTGTGTGTGTGTGTGTGTGTGTGTGTGTGTGTGTGTGTGTGTGTGTGTGTGTGTGTGTGTGTGTGTGTGTTCGACTGATGTTGGTTCTCACCTTCAGCCATGACCTGTTTGTTTGTCTTTACAACTGTTTTATGTGTGGATTTAATGTTTCATGTGCTTCTGTGTTTCCTACAGATGTTCAGCAGCTGGTGCTGGTTAAAGAAGAAGCTCCTGGTGAGGACCAGCAGGACGCAGAACACCTCCACATAAATGAGGAACAGGAGGAACTCTGGACCAGTCTGGAGGGAGAGCAGCTCCATCTGAAGGAGGAGACTGATGCTGGCAGGTTTCCAGTCACTGTAGTTACTGTAAAGAGTGAGGATGATGAAGAGAAACCTCTGATCTCACAGCTTCATCAGCAGCAGATAGAAGACAGAGATGTTCCAACCATTAGCTTAGCTGGTGGAGGAGCAGAAACTAGCAGGAACTCTGATCTGAACCCTCATGAACATGCATCTGATTCTTCAGAGACTGAAGTTAGTGGAGATGATGAAGAGGATGATGTGAATCTAGACTCTGTGCTGCCAGACTCTGGGTCTAAAACTGGAGTTGGAGACGATTACTGGAATGAGAGCAGGTCTTCTGAGTCAGATGTTAGGATTGTGAACAAATCCTTTAGCTGTGCTGAGTGTGGTAAACAGTTTCTCCACAAGAGGTCTCTCCAGAAACACGTGAGAGTCGCAGGTCACTCAGCAGTAAGGTCTTCAGGCTGTTTGCTTACTAAGAAATATGTTAGAGTGAAGCAACGTGTAGACTCATGCCGGAGAGTCCAGAAAGAACTAAAACCATTTAGTTGTGACGTCTGTGGTAAAGTATTTATGGGAAAATATAGTTTACACAGACATATGAGAGTCCACACAGGAGAGAAAGCATTTGTCTGTGAGCTCTGTGGAAAGAGATTTAGCCAAAAGACACATTTAAACACTCACATGAGAGTCCACACAGGACAGAAGCCTTTTGTCTGTGAGCTCTGTGAACAAAGATTTAACCAAAAGATGCATTTAAACAGTCACATGAGAGTCCACACAGCACAGAAGCCTTTTGTCTGTGAGCTCTGTGGACAAAGATTTAGTCAGAAGACAAGTTTAAAGAGA
Source organism: Nothobranchius furzeri (assembly GCF_043380555.1). Lineage (NCBI taxonomy): Eukaryota > Metazoa > Chordata > Actinopteri > Cyprinodontiformes > Nothobranchiidae > Nothobranchius > Nothobranchius furzeri. The sequence continues at coordinate 98,517,788 of NC_091742.1, read as the reverse complement.
CACATGATTGTCCACACAGGACAGAAGCCTTTTGCTTGTGAATTCTGTGGACAAAGATTTTGTCGAAAGACAAGTTTAGAGAGTCATTTGAGAGTCCATTCAGGGCAGAAGCCTTTTGTCTGTGAGCTCTGCATACGAAGATTTAGTGAAGTGGCACATTTAAACCGTCACATGAAAGTCCACACAGGACACAAACCTTTTGCCTGTGACCTCTGTGAAGAGAGATTTAGTGAAAAGACACGTTTAATCAGTCACATGAAAGTCCACACAGGACAGAAACCTTTTGCCTGTGAGCTCTGTGGACAAGGATTTAGTCATAAAACAAGTTTAAACAGACACATGAAATTCCATACAGGAGAGAAACATTTTGCCTGTGAGCTGTGTGGACAAAGATTTAGTCGGAGGGCACATTTAAACAGACACGAGTGTCTACACAGGACACAAAGAACTCCTGCATAGGTGTGGTTAGTCGTTAGTCTTTTTCTGGAAAAAAAATGTGCTCTTCAAATTTGAGGTAGGCATGTTGACGCATATTGGCTTTTTAAAAAAAATGAATACGAATAAATGAGCAGTCAATGCGTTGCTTCAGGCCGACCTCTCCTAGAGTTACCACACAGTCTAATCTGGTGTGCTTCCTCCAATTTTTTCTCTGGCACCATCTGCCCACCCCTATGAAACTTATTGGAGGTGCCACTGACACCATCGTATGCAAGACATGGGTTTCGTTGATCTCATTCTTTGGGTGTTTCTCAGTGTAAAGGCGCCTTGACTTGCAAGGCGATGTCTTGTGAGGCCAGGCATCTTGCTTATGAGGACACTGTTCTTCCTTGGTCAAAGAAAACGGTTAAACGGAACAGACTTGTATCACGTGACCGCGGCTTCCACGGCGGTCACATAACGTCGTGACACGGGAGATAACGTTATATTTTATACGTACTAGTTTCAATATAAATATATGTAGGGTTTCGGAAATTGAGTGCTTTAAGAGCTCAATAAATATATTACCTCTACTCATGACCAATAAGCTGTGAGACTCTTATTTAAATATAGAATATCAACCCTGCTTGGTCTTTACGGTGTTTTATCAGAAGATCTGGGATTCTTTCTTCATTGAGGAATTGTACACCTTCGTTTTGATTCAGAAAAGAGTCAGGCTTATAAAAGTAAGAATTTATTTTACAAACAACATAGGGACCTATGTGTCAATGAGATGTTGGTCAGAACTTCCTTATCTAGGAGAGCTGAGTTCTGGATGTAAAAGTATTAGGTTTGCGTTAAGCTATGGAGTTGGTTGTTACCAAAACACATCAGACGCTATCTGTCGTGTCTACATACCCACTCGAAGAACCTCGTGATGGATCCGGAATATCGAAGTCCTCTGACTTCCAGGCACCGAGGCCCGTAGAAGAAACTGTGGCCCCACTAAACCGGTCTTAGAGTTGTCTTCAGGTCACAACAGACGGATGGTACCGCACTCTTGTGGAGTGTCAGAAGAAAAGTCACCAACTCTCTCAGTGATCGCACCCCTGCGTGCTCTGCTGCTGAAGGAGACGACCAGCCTCCCAGAAGACTCCAAAGTTGTTAAGGATATGAAGAATGAGATCAAGAAAAACCTGAGCACAAGGTAGGCCTATTTTGTGTGTGTGAGAGAGAAAATAGGTTATGTTGTGTATTTAATTAAACAATTCAAGAAAATATTATCTCCCTAATTGCATAGATTTAAATGTGTGACATTTATATTTCAGGTATGTGAACCAGACGGCCATGCTGCATGCCGCCTCAGCTGTTGATCCACGCTTCAAAGCCCTGCCATTTCTGGGTGAGGAGGAGCGAGAGCACACCTTCTCCAGGCTCCAGGCTGAGGCGGTGGGTGGGATGGAGGAAGAAGCATCTAATGTAAGTAATAAGAAGCCTTGTGAAAAAAAAATCCACGCAAATACTACCATGTAATTGATCTCTCTCTCACACACACACACACACACACACACACACACACACACACACACACACACACACACACACACACATTTTGGTGAAGTCTGATCTGAATTAGTTGAAAGCTAATTTTGCCTATTTTCTGAAATCATCCTATTAAACCTGGTTTTCACAACATGTTATTGGTTTTATTCTTATTTGTATATTTTTCATTTTAGTTTTCATTTATTCTTTCATATTTGCTTAGTAGTAGTACCTTAGTTGAGTGTTACTAGGTTAGTGAGTTTGTTGATAGAAGTATATTATTTGTTAAACTCTTACCTATCAGGGAGAAGTTGTTTGTGTTTATTCCAATTATAAATGTGCAGTTTCTTACTGTTCAGATACATATTTTTAAATATTTAAATATTTTATCATATTTTAAATCTCAGCCTGAGCAGGCAGGTATTCATAGATGATAGAATATACTCCGATTAATCACACAGTGGGGAAGTTAATTCGCTACAGCAGCACGTATCCTTGGAGAAAACGAGAAATAATAAGATTACACTCAAATACACAAGGCAGTAAGCTATTGTAACCTTCAAAAATACACAACTCTAAGAACCAAGACTGAACACTTTTCCTGATATCCAAGTGGTTGTCTGACTTGATAGTTTAGATCAAAATGACAGATTTATGTTATGTTAAGTTATTCAGAGCCAAACCGAAGCCTATTGTTGCACGACGACACACATAAGTATTTCTTCTCTCACGCAGCAAGATGAAGTTGATGAAATGGAGGAAGAGGAGGAAAACAACCCCCCTGCACCTAACCCCAAGCAATCCAGTGCTTTGGAGTCTCTCCTTGGGGAAGCCTACATACCTAGAGAGGAGAGGGGACATGCAAAGAAAACTCTTGCAGAGGTGGCAGAAGATGAGATCAAGAGGTACAGGGCGAGGAGACCTGCAGGACAATCCTCTGCTCTGGTGGAGAGAGAATGAAAAAGAGTATCCTCGTTTGGCTCGCATGGCTAAGCGATATCTCTGTGTCCCTGGGACCAGCGTCGCGTCTGAGAGGGTTTTTTCAACTGCAGGTGTAGGGATGGGTACCGAATTCGGTACTTTTTAAGGTACCGACCGAATTCCATAGTACCGACCGAGCACCAATTCACGTCATTTCAAACGGTGCCTCGTTTCGGTACCCGTCCTTCATAACGAGAACTTGCCTAGACAGCTGTGCATGCACAAGAGCGTTATGTCGGTCGCTGTGAGCGAGATGTAAACAGAGCAGCATGGTAGAAAGAACGCATGCTAACGCTTGGGTCCACTTCACTAAATGTGATGGGTAACTGGGTGATGATGAAACCAGCGACAACGATCTAAGTGAGACATCCTCATCTAAATCTGCTCCGGTAGGTAAATAAAATTAGCTTGATATGTTAGCTTCCGTTTCGCTAATGGTGCGTTCACTTTCTCCTCGGAACTCCGAATTTCCGACTGGAAGAACATGAACGCGCTCTAAAGTTTGGCTTCACTTTACTAAATGCGACGGGTGATTGGGTGAAGATGAAACCAGTGACAACGATCTAAGTGTGAGGCATCATCGTTTTAATCTGCTCCAGCAGCTAAATAAACTGTTTAAGATAACGTTAGCTTGATATGTTAGCTTCCATTGCCACCGTTATTGTCATCTAATGGTGCGTTCGCTTTCTCCTCGGAAATTCTAACTTCCCAGTAGGAAAAATCAAATGAAAAAGGACGGCAAAAGGAATGAAGATACACAGTAAATTTAGTTCACAGTAAAGATGTTTGCTTCAGTTTAATTATCAGCTTATAAAACTACAAGGACGATGTTAAAATACAAACAGTTGTATGTTATTTATTGTGATATTTATCAAATATTGTTATATATTGAGAAAAAATATATATTTAATTATAAAAGAGAATTAAAATAATAAACACTAGAAAGTATCGAAAATTGGTACCGTTAAGTACCGGTATCGATTCGTAGGTACCGGGAATTAGTACCGGATCGATTCAAATGTCAAAGGTACCCATCCCTATGCAGGTGATATAGTCACTGCAAAAAGAAGCTGTCTCACCCCTGGTCATGTGAATCAGCTACTTTTCCTGCAGAAGAATCTTACCGTTCCCAAGTGATGTTCATAAGAGGACAGTTTACACAGTCTGTCTTTAGTCAAGTTTAAGTTCCTGTTCAGTGTTGTTGGTACATTAATATGGAATGCCTTTCAGTTTTTACTTTTCACAAGTTTACATTTTTGTACTTAAAGGGCATTTGAATGTTTCTGGATACTTGAAGTGTTTAAGTTTTTGCACAAGACTGTGAAACAGTTGTTTAAAATTCTGTACCTTTTAATTTCTATTTGCATAAAGTAAAACGAAAGCCGTTAATTTTAAGCTTTCTGCTTCTGTTTACATTGGCACTGGCAAATAATATCTTTTTTCATATGGTTAAACTTATCTGAATAAAAATGGCATTTGCTTTCAATAGCCAATATTTCATTAATTTATCATTGAATGTCAATATTATCAATATACTGCACACCTGTGCAGTCATGGAATTAAGGTAACTGCAAAAATGTTTTTAAATTGATGACCTGAATTGAATCGATATCGGATCGGAATCGAGCGGATTACATAGTGATAATCAATTCTAAATCTCAAGAATCGGAATCGAATCGATTCTGGAAATTTGAATCGATACCCAGCACTAGTGATACACAGGAACTAGCGCCCTCTTTAGTTCTGGAAAGTGATGACACCTTTTCTATATATGGTATGGTGGTGCCGAGCGCCCCGCCCCCGTCACGGCGTCCACTTTGTTTGGAATGAGAGGAGCTGATCCATGTTCCGGGGCTCAGGCCACTAGCGGGGCTTCGGGGCTGTGAGGCTGGGTCGGCAGAGAGGAGCAGGAAGTGGGAGCTGAGTGGGAGGAGGGACGGAGGGAGCTAGCCGCCGAGTAGCAACGGCTAGTGACGGAGTGATGAGTGACTGGAACGGGAAGAAGAAGAGAACTGGAGAAGCTGGGGCCTCGAGGAGTTGACCTGGAAACTGACTTGAATAACTGGTCAGGAGCTCCTGGCACCAGGGATCGATGAGCGAGCTTCTGAATGGGCACGGGGGCCGATGTATCTGCTGACGTTGTTTGATGGGTAGGGGGGTGGGGTGCCATTCTGGCCACTAGGCTAGAACAGAACACAATTAAACTACAATCAAAACAGTTTAGATGAAAAGCCATTTTAAATATTTATAAATTAAGATACAATAATATTTGAACTTTAGTTTGGAGCATCTGGCCCTCACAGTGTCTGCTGGGAAAAACTCCCGCACTTGAACTAATTTAGTTTCTGAACGGAAAGCCACTGACTGCCAGCGTTTTTGAGTGTTTTTACTGTTTTTTGCAGAGTCACAGAACATTGTACTCCTTGATCATGTAAATGCCATAACTACCAACAGAAAGAGTAGACTCACTTCTCACTGAGGTAGAATGAGTGTTTTTCTAGTGTTATCTGTTCTTTCACAATCTGTTGTTGAAATGTGAGCTGCAGAAGCATTTCCGGTTAGCCCCTTGCTTTTTTCAGTTCATTCTCAAGGTGCAGGGGCTCGTTGTGACGCCCACCCTGTAAAAAATGCATTTGACGACTTTGAGGATGCATTGACTCCCAGACGGTTCCATGGTCTTCACCGGGTGACCGTACCAACCAAGCTGTTTGGTCAAAAAGAAATGTGTTAGAGTGAAGCAGCATGTAGACTCATGCAAGAAAGCCCAGAAAGAACTAAAATCATTTAGTTGTGATGACTGTGGAGAAACATTTAGGGAACCATCGGGTTTAAACAGTCACATGAGTGTCCACACAGGACAGAAGCCTTTTGCCTGTGAGCTCGGTGGACAAAGATTCAGCCAAAAGCAGTAACATTAAGCTGCTTTCACATCAGGCCAGCTCTACCCCACCCAGGTGTAAAATAAAATTTTCACATCTGGGTAGCCATCTTCTCAAGGTGGTCCACTTCAGACTGAATTGACCCAACACACTCACTGCCAACTAATTGGCTGGCTCAAATTCCCACCTGCCTCTGATTGGTGGTCAGAATCAACCAAGCAGGAGCTTAAACTGATAAACATTGCCTCTGACTGATGCTGTCTGTCTTCTTCTGTCTCTCTCACTGAGATGTGCTTTGTGACACAAACACACACACAGGCTTGAGCTGTCCCGTGGGAGGACACAGCAGAGCAGGATACAATATCAGCGTCAGTCTCCAAAAGACACGCGTGCGTCTCTTGCACTTGCACGCTTTAGTTTAACTTAACTCGTCCGCTGCCAGCTTTTTTCAGCGTTTTTACTGTTTTAGGATGATGCCGACGCCAAAACTACCAATACAAAGCAGAGACTCGCCTCTTAATCAGGAAGAATCCGCGTGTTTCGAGCGTTATCCATTCTTTCATAATCCGTTGTTGAATTGTGATCGGCAGAAGCTTTTCCGGTTCGCGCCTCACTTTTTTTACAGCAGCGGCCCAAAACGATCTCCTAACACACGGATGTTCTGCTTCCTGGTCACGTGACGTGTGACGCATGTGGATGAACATCGGCTTTAGAGCTGAGATGTTTGTTCTCACGGGGCGGGGGCTCGTCCGACGCCCAAACAGTGAATGGTTGGATTTAAAATGATGACTTGTCATTAATGGCAGTGAATGAGTTAAGGGAGACAGACTCCATGGACACCTCTTTGCATTTTTTGCCCCTCCCACGTGCTCAGAGATTTCCTTGTTAAAATCACTTCAATTCCTTTAGATGGTCCGGTCCGACGGCACCCAGCCCAGACAGGACCGGGCCATGCCAGATGTGGAAGCAGCGCTTGAGTACCAAAATGGACCCTTGCAGTTTTACATCCCAGATGTCAATATTGTCTTAACTGTCCATTACCCTAAATTATTGTTTTCTAAACTTTTGTACGACAAGTAAGGCGTCCTTTCCTACTGGAGACCAGTGTTCAACATAAAACCCAAAGGGTTTTGAGTGAAGGCAAATAGACTTCTTTGGTTTCTTGAAGACGCTTTGCTTTTCATCTGAGGAGCTTTGTCAATTCTGACTGGAATGTAGAAGGGGGTCCCCTTCAAGCCTAGTCTGTTCTTGTCAGCTCCTCACGGGAGAGACACACATTGAGAGACGCTTTGCCCTCAGACTTGTCCGTCTCCCGGGGAGTGTTACAAAGCAATTCCCCGCCAGCAGTAGCACTGTTCTGTGGTATCCTGTCATGTATCCCATAATGAGAGCCTAACAACTCCCGATGACTCCTCGGAGTAGGGAAGAGGGGTATTCATAGGTAGTTTCAGCTCGTTAGGCAACAATAGACAGCTACAGTGTATACGCTTGATCCTCCCATATTCCAGTCAGAACTGACAAAGCTCCGCTTCGGATTACCATGACCTGGATAACAAGAACCTTAACAAATATAATAAAAACACAAGTAATGTGGTGTACTGCATTTTCCTGATATTTGTGTACATATACTATATACTGTTGTGTATACGGTGTCTTGTCTTATTTCTTTTTTGCAAACTTGGTGAGATTATTACTCTTGCGGAGTCCTGAGCTGTGGTAACACACACATTTCCCCACTGTGGGATCAATAAAGTCTTATCTTAATATACATTTGATCCTATATTTACTTTAATAACTTATTTTATTCAACATGAAGCAGAGAGCTGCCAAAACACATTTCAAATGACAAAAAACCCACCTGTCAATAAATGATAAGTGAGCCTCAAGAGGTAGTCAGCTGAAATGGTTTTCCAACAGTCTTGAAGGACTTCTGTTTGCGGTCCTTGCTCCCACTTTACAGTGGAACGTCGACCTTTGACTGTCGGGCTTCCTTTCAGAGTTTGAAGACCCGTCTGAAGGTCCGTTATTACGTCCAGGCTTTTTCACCACCGGGTCTGCAATTTAGTCCTGATTTGAATTGTTTATCCATTGCTCTCATCTGTTTTTATTTTTATCTTCTATTGTTTTTATTGATGCGTTCAGCACCTTGGGCTTCTGCTGAAGGTTGTGGGAGGTGCTCTATAAATGAATGAATGGCTACAACTGGAAGCTCATCAAGAGAATACCAAGAGTGTGTAAAGCAGGAATCAGAGCAAAGGGCGGCTGTGTAGAAGAAAATAGAAAATTAAACACGTTTTCGGTTATTTCACCTTTTTTGGTTAAGTACGCAACTCCTCATGTGTTCATTCATAGTTTTTATGCCTTCAGTGAGAATCTCCCCATGTGAACGGTCATGAAGGTAAAGACAACACACTGGATGAGAGGGTGTGTCCACACTTTTGGCCTGGACCGGGCCACGAAGGATTACGGCAGTTCTGAAGGCAAAAGAGGGTTGAACCCGGTACTAGCGAGGTGGACCCGATAAAAGAGCCAGTGAGTGTTTATCAAGTCATGTGTCTGTGGTTACATTGTGATTTCTTAGTAAATATTCTATTTGGTGAGAGATAAACTTTATAGTATTTATCCTAGTAGATCTATAATTAAACGGGTAAACTAGTAGTAGCACATCCAACATCAAAGAGTGTTAAAAAGTTATTATCAGGAGAGGGAGAATGTTTAAGTGGTTAGCAGCAGTGTGCTAGACGATGGCCCCCTCCATGAGGCCACCACAGCTCAGCAGAACATCGTTGTAAATAAAACATCTCCCTCGATGAAGGTCACGGGAATGAGCCCATTTACAGTCCCACACACACACACACACACTTCCTCCCTCCCCTCCTTCGCAGACGTAGCTCACTTCCCTAGCTAGGTGTGGAGGCAGCCTGACTAGAAGCTTAGAAACAACCAGAACACAAGGAGCCTGCACCGACACCAGTCAGCTGCTTTACATTTTATTGATTTGACATTTTTATTTCAGCAGAAGTGTTCTGCCTGGCCGGACCCCTGCATGCACCAGGAGGGCTACACGTCGCTGCTGGCTGTAACATTTGTGCTTTAAATGCTTAAGACTGCAGAATCTGATGAAAGTCACAACTTTATGTTACAAAAACACTCGCCTGAATACAGCAGGTGGAAATCCCGTTTAGACAGTTCGGTTTTTATACATCATCTGCAGCAAGACTCCGATGGAGGAAACGGGTCGTGACAGCAGCCGGACCCAGAGAGCAGACTGAGTTATGTCTCATGAAGGTGGGGTTGGAGCGGTCCTGCTGTTGTCACCCTCTCCTCTTCAGCATCCGCGCTTTGATGGAGAAGCTGGAGGCGAAGGAGCTGCAGCACAGACGGCTCGGTTCAGAGCTGACTGACGTGCTAACAGCTAGTCTGAGACCAGTTGTTCTATCAGAACCAGATGCTGCTAACTAGTGCAGCAAATACCCACCATGGAAATTACCGAGTCGTTTCAAATAAAAGTGTTTTTGCATGAACCAGTCGGGCATTTTGAGACGAGAGTTGTTCCTCTGCTGACACACAACTCTCTGAGAACAACGATGTCATAGCTCCACCTCTGGTCCAGTAGATGACCTCATCACACAAGTTTACCTGCTGCTGCTGAAGGGCTCTTTCCTCCACTAAAGCCTAGCAATCACAAGCTGTCGAGCTTCAGACGAGGCTGGAGAACAAACACCACACTCTGGACTCCCAGGAGAGAGACTGGTGTGAGATCAGAGACAACATCCTCTACGACCGGGTTCTCCGTTCTTACCCCCAAATTCCACTACCTCCGCTCCGGTCCGCCCCCGCCTTCCACAGCCGCTCGCTTCCGAACTCAATTTTTACTGGTACCCGCTCTACAACGGCTCCGCTCCGGTGCGGAGACCTGAGGGGGGCAAACAAGCATGCGCAGGATTTTCGAGATCTTGCGATACAGTCCGAGCAATAAACGCGGAAGTTAGATCCAAACACCCGTTGTGTGGGAGAAGCATCGGCATGAACTGTTTAATCTGCCCATCATTTGTGTTGAGAGATCAGCAGTGTTTGGATCAACAAAGTGTGACTACTTTGATAGTAGAAACTGTATTTATGGCTTATTTTTGTGCATTTAAACTTCAGCCGCCATTGATAGTTGTTAAAAGTTGTTAAACTTGTGCATATGAAACAAAATACGCATTTTGTTTATCGATTTATTGTGAAAAACTGAAATTGTGCTTGCTCCTTTTCCTGTTGGGTCGTTGTGATTTCTGTCCATTTACTGCGGAGGTGCTGCGGCGTCCGACGAAAATAGGATCGATTCTATTTTTGCCGGACGCCGGAACAGAGGGCGGCGCACGGCGCCGCACTGCCGGAGCACGGCCGCAGTAGTGGAATTGCTCTGATTGACTACAACGGGACCGATTTTGCTCCGGCGTTCGTGTCGGAGCGGAGCGGAGGTAGTGGAATTTGGGGGTTACTCCTCCATTCACCCAACCTGCTGTTGTGTTTACAGTTCCTACCTCAGACTCGGCTCTAGTTTGAAGGAGAACCGACCAAATGAGCTACAGGTGCATTTATGTGCTCATGGCAAAGAAGACCATCCCCACATCCAGACTGCAGCTGCTACAGCGTTAGCCTCCAACACTTACTGTGGATAAAGGTGCTGTTTGTATGTGTTAGATAGACTAACTGCTTCTGGTGGACAAGGCCTAGCCTAGCATGGAGGTCCAATTACAGTGATATGTTGCTTTAATGGTCCAATCACAGCGTTCTATCGGTTTAACTGTCCAATCACAGCGTTCTATCGGTTTAACGGTCCAATCACAGCATTCTATCGGTTTAACGGTCCAATCACAGCGTTCTATCGGTTTAACGGTCCAATCACAGCATTCTATCGGTTTAACGGTCCAATCACAGCGTTCTATCGGTTTAACGGTCCAATCACAGCATTCTATCGGTTTAACTGTCCAATCACAGCGTTCTATCGGTTTAACGGTCCAATCACAGCATTCTATCGGTTTAACGGTCCAATCACAGCGTTCTATCGGTTTAACGGTCCAATCACAGCGTTCTATCGGTTTAACGGTCCAATCACAGCGCTATGTTGGTTTAATCATCCAATCACAGCGCTATGTTGGTGGTCCAATCACAGCGTTCTATCGGTTTAATGGTCCAATCACAGCGTTCTATTGGTTTAATGGTCCAATCACAGCGCTATGTTGGTTTAATCATCCAATCACAGCGCTATGTTGGTTTAATCATCCAATCACAGCGCTATGTTGGTGGTCCAATCACAGCGCTATGTTGGTGGTCCAATCACAGCGCTATGTTGGTTTAATCATCCAATCACAGCGCTATGTTGGTTTAATCATCCAATCACAGCGCTGTGTTGGTTTAATCATCCAATCACAGCGCTGTGTTGGTTTAATCATCCAATCACAGCTCTATGTTGGTGGTTCAATCACAGTGCTCTATCGGTTTGGTGGGTGGGATGATGTGACTGAGTGGAACAGCTGACAGGGCTGGTTAGAAACAGCTCTGGCATCAACGTTGGACTATAGTCTTGGGCTTTATGTAGAAAAAGGATGTATTTGTGTCTTCGTCAACAGCGTATGGCGGACTGTCTTGTTGACTGACCTCCATAGCAGTGAGTCTGTGATGTTGTTTGTTATCCAATAGCATGTAGAGACCGTTTAAAGACAACCATAGAGTCTGACACACAACTGAGCTCTGTCTATGGGGCTAGCCTGACTGTTCACATATATAAGATGGCTGCCAGGCTGAACGAGGCTTGGAGCTGATGCCACTTTTACTAGCTGTTAGCTTATCAATCCAGGCAGAACCAGTCTATAATGAGGCTGCTAGAGGTTCCAGGAAATCAGCTGCAGCTTAACGACACACAACACGCCGTCTCCTTTCTGCCAGACTCCTGGGTGTTTTGCTTCTGTTCAGAGGCTCGGGCTGAGGAAACAGCTGTCCCACACGCGCCTCGGCGGCAGACGAGCTGGGCTGTGAACGGATCGCTGAGCAACGAGACGGTCCGTTTATAAAGAGGTGCTTCATCACCCGTCGGTGAGGCAGATCAGAGTCACGGTGCTGGTGTGACCAGCGTTAAAGCTCACACAGGACCTACGGCTGTTGGACAGAGACATCCTACAGCATCACCATGGGTTCTGGTCAGGGTCACAAATGGTTACCTAAAACTGGGTCTAACGAGGGTTCTGGATGGCTCTTCTTGCTGGTGGCTCATTTAGAGTGATGGATAACGGTGTTTCAAACATGCATTAATGTGTGATCTAATTAATTACAAGCTTTTATCACAACGCCGTTCCCATTAATCAGGCTGCGGACCTGCAGGTTACCGGCTGCAGTCGAATGCGGCCGTGGGACTTCCACTGGAAGGAGCTCCGCTCACCTGTCAGATGTTTAATTCCCCGACCTTCTCTTCCAGGATCATGCATCTGGAGCCGGTTAGTGTTCCTGATCCTGCCTTTAGTCCCGCTAGGACCTGACTGTGCCCGTCTCAGAGTAGTGGCGTGGCGTTAGCTAACTCCTTTAGCTTCTGAAGCACTGGCCTCTTCCACTCCCTTTGGGCTAAGACTCTTGTTCTCTCTTCTATTTGAATATTTCTGGTTATTGTTTTTAAAAGTTCAAATTAACATCTCAATCAATCAAAATCCAATAAAACTAATGACCTGCATTGCAGCTGGTTTCGTCCTTCATTAGTGCTAGCACACCCTTTAATTCCTAGAAGGCGTGCGAGCTCACCTGCAACCGGACGGACCGAAGACTGAAACTAATGGAAAGATGGTCGTACCGATTAAAAGTGTTAAAAGTGACCAGTTAAAGAGCAACGAACAATGCAACACTATTAAAACGCGGGTTGTATGCTAGTGTGTAGCATCGTCGTGCACCAAGCAGGCAGGTAGCATGCATATCTGCTGATCTCCACCTGCTTTCCCTGACTAGTGCTCGCCCTGTCCAGGGTCCAGCCCACAGCCAAGTCTGTGCAGAGCTCTTCTCCTCCAGAAGAGATCTGCTGTTCTGCAGGACAGAACACTTTTGCATGCTGTGGTCCATGTGGTGGTTCCCACTGAGGGAAGCCCAGCGCTGAATCCTGTTCATGAAAAGGAACAAACAAGGTGATAAAGCAACAAGGCTGCATTAATGCAGCTGAATCGGGGGAATAAAGACGAGCAGCAGACCACATCGTAACATTCCTGCAGCTGGCTCGGAGTTACGCTCGTCCCACTGCTACTGCTGTCTGCGTTTTAGATCCTTGACCTGTTTGAAGCCCTCACTGCAGCATGGCGATGGCTACACCAGAATCATAACTCCCCTTAACTTGGGTCAGTCTGGCAGCCAGCATGAGCAGCAGACCAGTCAGCACCTCCAGGCCGTAGGACAGCCAGGCTACAGCCAGCGACCAGCCAAACGACACGTGCACGTAGACGAGGCTCTCTGGCAGCACCATCCTCTGGAACTCCTCCATGGCCAGGTTTGAGTACTTTATGTAGACGCTGACCCCCGTCAGGGTGAAAACGCCTGCAGACACACAAAAAGAACCACTGTGAAGGTGCATCCATCCGTTTTCCTCTGCTCGTGTGGGGTGGGCTCAGGGGGGAACAACAGAGCCAAGTCCCATCCCAAGTGCTTCAGGGACACACTCCTGCTGGTTTGCATCACCCCACAGACTGTACTGGATTCTGTTTGAGCCCGCGACGTTCCGCTGCCATTCCACGCCGCTGACGTTTAACCACGTCTGTCTGCTCCCGGTTCTAATAAAGTCCAGACCGCCCAAAATGACGTAAAAGCCGTTTCAAACGAGCTGTCACCATCTTGTTCCTCTCTATTGCATCATCCCACCCACCAGACAAACAGAGGGCTCTGATTGGCCCACAAAGCGGATAGAGCACTATCAGTTTGTCACCCCTCTAGAGAGCTGTGATTGGCCAGCCAGAATGCTGCTAGGGGCTGCGGAGTCTCCAATGGAGCGTTCCCAGACCAAACTTTGCAAAGCAGGAATTTGGTCCGGTTCACCAGGCTGGACAAATCCGGGACTCGAGGATAAGACAGGGAATTCTGCTCCTGGCCATCGCACCCTTTTGGAAACTGAGGATGCCATCGTGGGCGGAGCCAGGTGGTAGCTAGGGGATGCTAAAGCAACAGCAGTTTTGGAACACGTCACATAAACCATGTTGGTCAGAAGCTGGTTTCCCAGGAATGGACAGGTTCATGCTAAAGCCTGCGGCGCTGGGTTAGAGTCCCGTTAGCTCATCACACATCTGTGACCCATCCTCGTGGCTGCGGCTGCGGTCGGGGGCTACTTGGTGGTTTGACCCCCCAGGCCATCCCTTAAAGCTGGGTGTGAAGCAGTGAGGTGAAAGAAAGTCACTTATTGCTGTGTTTTGTGTTGTTGCATTGGAATTTCTTGTTGTTCCACATTAGGTGGTCTCTAGTCACCTTACCCCCTCAGTCACCATACCCCCCGCGGTTCAGTCCTCACCGACAGACAGCAGCACCCCGAACAGCGAGCGAGCTGCTGCTGGTAGCGATGCTCGGTGCACCAGGTCAGCGAGGCCTCAGACACCCGACTTCAGCGTCCAGCTAACAGAGACGTGATGTTTGGCTAAATTATGGCTCGTTCTTATTGGTCCGACAGTAAAAGGCTGACGATTGTACTTTTGTAATCAGAGCTCCTTCATGATGGCTTTACAGCAGCTGTCATCAGGAGGACGGTTACTGAAGCAGGATTTCTCCGGTTTTATTTATGGTTGATGTGTTTTCAGTGATGATGCGTGGGAGTGGGAGAAGCTCCGTTTCTCCTAGAGTCAACGCGTTAATGGTTAGGCTCTCCGGGCAACGGGTTCTCACCGTGAGGCTGGTGCAGTTATTAGCTTCTGTGTTGCTCGTGTTAGCGTCGTTACGCCGGTACGTCGATACGTTCTCCACCGAGAAGCTAGTTTATATCGAGAATCAACGTCTGATGTCTCAGAAGTTCAGACGAGCGCGTGGAGCTCCAGGCGCTCGCCGAAACCTGAAAGAAGTCAAAGATACGCAGTCCACAAGAGTTTGACTTGATATTTTAGCCAGAGACGCCAATCCTGGCCAGGAGGAGTCAACACTGGGAATTAAACACGGCCATGGAAGTACGGCAACTGTACGTCAAAAACCGAGACATGCCTGGTGTGCTTGGGCCCACGGACCCTGGCGGTACACACCGAGTCTGCAGGTCTGCGTCTGTCGAGTCCTTAAGCTTTACTTCTGGGTGGACCTGTTCCATCTGATGTCTAACTCTGTTAAACTGGGTGTTTCATAACCAAAAGGTCATAAATATAGTTAAAAATGGCCGTCTGGAATCGACCCTGGGTGTAACACACACACACACAGCTGCAGGTTGGTGCATGCACAGATCATCAGTGAGGGCCTGCGTGGAAGGCAGGAGGTCTGTGTGGACTTACTGCACAGGAGAAAGTAGGACGCTGATGCAGCCAGCAGCATGCGACTGCAGGCCAACGAGCTGACGAGTCCAAAGATCCATCCCATCACCAAGAGGACCAGGCTGAGAGGCAACAGGATCACCACCACGCCGTGCAGGCCTGCAGACATGCGTGTGAGGAGTACGCGGTGTTGTGAGCGGCAGCTGCTTCTATCGCCGGCAGGGTAACTAGCCTGCAGGCGTGCTCCCGTCTACATAACCTCTGTCATCAAATCCTTTCATTCAGGCCGTCACTGCCAAGGATGGGTCTGCAGACTCTGATCTAGGGACTTTCGTTCATGCATCCGGCTGACTAAAACATCACGGCGAGCCGTTTCTGTCATTCAGAGGAAGGAAGACGCACTCACCCAGAAGGTGCCTTTCTGTTTGGGACAGGCTGGAGGTGTTCGCCGTGAAGAAGGGGATGACTGAAGTCCGGTTTGACCCTGAGAACGTCAGAAGTAACGGTTACACGCAGCAGAACCACAGACACTGGTGACACCGAGGAAGGTGCCGTGGAAAAACAAGGCTAACTTATTCACAGATGACAGATCTTTATGACCGGCTGGTCAAGCGGTCATGTTGCTGAAGACGTAGGCAGGGTTGGTTCCATTAGCACGTCGTTTCAACGCTACTGGCGAATGAAACACAACCCAGGTGTGAAACTGTGCAACTGTAGCAGGATGCACCAGAGCGGGGTATGGACCTCCAGAGCCGCTGTCCAGCACGTTTGAGAGGTTTTCCCGCTTCAACACACCTGATTTTAATCAGCAGGTGATTAACAGGCGTCTGCAGCGCCTGATGAGCTGCTGCAGGTGATCCAGCTGTGTTAGGGCAGGGAAACCTCTAAAACAGGGCACCGTGGGAGGGAGGGTGGCAACCCCCACCACTACCTGGGCACTACCCAAGGAGCGCCCCAGCCGCCGCCACCGACCCCCGGCCCCGAGGCAGAGGGCTCCACAGAAGAAACACTGGAAGGATTAAAATACAGAGATTGTAATTTTGGTAAAAGTTTCTCTCTCTGGGCCTCAGGACCGATGACTAAAACTTCAGTTTTGTCCTGGTTGAGCTGGAGAACGTTTTCTGCCATCCAGGATTTAATGTCTAAAATGCAGTTTGAAAGTGCGTCCATTGGCCGAGAGTCATCAGGAGACACGGAGATGTACAACTGTGTGTCATCAGCGTCAACACATTCTCACACCCAAAGCGTCAAATAATGACACGTGTGACCAAGCGTCAAAATATGACGATCAGGGTGCCCCAGCACGTCGGGATAGGACGCGCAGGGGCACGCTGTGCCAGAGAGTCGGTGTCCGACGCCCGCGGTGAGACGGACATTTGACCGTCTTGTGAACTACTTAACCTTCCCCTCACCCCCATTCTAACCTTAACTAAGTTGCGCATGCAAAGCTTACTTGGAGATTACTGAGTTAAGGTTAGGATGGGGGTGAGGGGAAGGTTAAGTAGTTCACAAGACCGTCAAATGTCCGTGTCACCGGGGGGGCGTCGGATACTGACGCCCCCCCGGTGACACGTGTCCCTGCGTGTCCCTGTGCGTCCTCTCCCGATGCGCTGGGGCACCCTGATCGTCATATTTTGACGCTTGGTCACACGCGTCATTATTTGACGCTTTGGGTGTGAGGATGTGTTGTCAGCGTAACTGTGGAAATTCACTCCGCGTCTCCTGATGACGCCGCCCAGAGGGAGCATATAGAGGTTAAAAAGCACTGTGCCTAAGACTGAACCCTGGGGCACACCACAAGTGATGCTGTGGACCCCAGAGGAACAGGTATCCAAACTCACCATAAAACTCCTGTCTGTGCGGTAGGAAGTGAACCATCTATGAACAGCACCAGAACAGCAATCACAGCATGATGTGTGAAGCCAAAGTGCACCGATCTGGTGCAGGTACCGATCCGGTTCAGGTACCGACCCGGTGCAGGTACCAATCTGGTTCCTGCACCTGCTGCATGGTTTCTCCACAGCAGCAGGTGAGGTCCAGGTACCGATCCGGTCCAGGTACTGATCTGGTTCAGGTACCGATCCAGTTCAGGTACCGATCCGGTGTACCGATCCGGTGCAGGTACTGATCTGGTTCAGGTACCGATCCGGTGTACCAACCTGGTGCAGGTACCGATACAGTTCCTGCATCTGCTGCATGGTTTCACCACAGCAGTAGGTGAGGTCCAGGTACCGATCCGGTCCAGGTACTGATCCGGTTCCTGCACCTGCTGCATGGTTTCTTCACAGCAGCAGGTGAGGTGCAGGTACCGATCAGGTGTACCGATCCAGTTTAGGTACTGATCCGGTTCAGGTACCAATCCGGTTCCTGCACCTGCTGCATGGTTTCTCCACAGCAGCAGGTGAGGTCCAGGTACCGATCCAGTTCAGGTACCAATCCAGTGCAGGTACCGATCCGGTTCAGGTATTGATCCAGTTCCTGCACCTGCTGCATGGTTTCTCCACAGCAGCAGGTGAGGTGCAGGTACCGATCAGGTGCAGGTACGGATCCGGTATACCGATCCAGTTCAGGTCCCGATCTGATGCAGGTACTGAACCGGTTCAGGTACCAATCCAGTGTACCGATGTGGTGCAGGTACCGATCCGGTTCCTGCACCAGTCATCGGGAGCTGCTGATGATTGGAGCAGAAAGCTGCAACAGGAAATCAGACATGATGGATCTGAAACCCAGGTTTTCCACGTGACGCGCCTGCCTCTCACAAGCACGAGGGAAAAGCCTTCGGTGGAGTATGACGTCACTCACATGGATTATATTACTGATGATGTTCTAGTGAACAGGAGGGACGAACCTTCATGGATCCTCCATAAGCCAGAGTGGGAGCCCAGCTCATCCGCACCTGTGTGGTTGGGGCTGTTTACGTCGATGACGTACCAATAATCAGTCCCGATGGCCACCGTGAGCAGGCTGAAGCTGAGCAGACCCGTGAGTCCGGCCGCCAGAACCACCGCTCCGTACCTCATGGTTCAGAAACGAGACCAGACCAGTCACTGATTCCTCCTCAACAGCTGCTCCTGACAGGAGGAGGATCCATGGATGGGCGACCCGCTCATAGATGTTGTCTCCTGTCTTCTTCTGACTCCGACCGCGCTACCCAGCGCAGCGCACAGAAGCCCAGCGGTCGATGCTGTCAAGGTAATAAAGTGTTACACTTCCGGCCCCCACTTTCAAAATAAAAGGTCATCCAAGGAACGCGATGAGACAATAAGGTCCTTTGATTACAATTGAACAAACACAACAGGCCACGGCACTACGAACCCAGAAGCATAAACAAACATTAAATTTCATAATATATAATGATATAATATATTATAATATAATATAACATAATATAACTTAATATAATATATTATAATATATAATAATATTATATATTATAATATAACATATTATATTATATAACTTAATATAATATTAACATATTATATATTATAATATAACATAATATAATATATTATATAATATAACTTAATATAATATAATATAATATAATATAACATAATATATTATACTATATAATATTATATAGTATAATATATTAAATAATATAACTTAATTAATATAATATATTATAATATTATATTATAATATATTATATAAAATATTAGATAATATAACTTAATATAATATTTTATAATGTATTATTTTTGTTAAAAACTTTATTGATAGTGGAAAACGGGATTTTAGGATCATTCCTATTTCCTGAGATGATTTTGGAAAAGCATGCATACCTTGAGTTCCTTACTGCGTTGTTGTAAGACTTTAGAGTTTCTCTGTATATCTGATAGTTTATAGTGATTTGGTTTTTCCTCCATTTTGTCTCTGCCACCCTGCAGTTCCTCTTTTGTGTTCTGAGAGCTTTGTTCCTCCACGGAGCTCGGCCGCCAGCATCAACAAATACTCTATATGACAACATTCCTTGTCAGATGCTGCGTAATCATATGTGGAAATGTGTCCGGAGGAAAGAGGATCTAGAGGAGGAATAAGGAACTGGCTGGGGAGGAGAGGCAGCCGGCTACCGCTACCGGCAATAGCACTGTCAAACGTGACATCGCTCCAGAATAAAACAGAGCAACTTTCAACCCTCCTGAAGTTTGATCAAGACTATCGACAGATCAGCCTCTTCTGCAGCGAGACCTGGCTTACCGAGGACACAGAACTGCAGCGAGAACCAGGAGATCAGTCGGGGGCGGGCTCTGCATGGCTGTCAACAGTAAGTTCACAGTAACATTACCTGGTGTGTGTGTGTGTGTGTGTGTGCGTGTGCGCGTGTGTGTGTGTGTGTGTGTGCGCGCGCGTGCGCGCGTGCGTGCGTGTTCTGTCTTCTCCATCCCCAGTGAGTCGTGGAGGATGGCTGCTTATACTGAGCCAGGATTCTCTGGAGGTTTCTTCCTGTTAAAAGGGAGTTTTCCTCCCCACAGTCGCTATATGCTTGCTTAGTTAGAGGATTGCTGTAAAGACTCTGGGTGTTTCTCAATGCATGGAACCTTGCCTTGATGTCTTGGCCCCGCCCCGGTTGCCTAGGAGATACGTCATCAGGAGCCGCCAAGACGTGTTCCAATGTTCATGTTCTACTCAGGCGTGTGTTCTCCGTTTGTTAGCCATTTAGCTAGCAGAGCGAGGATACACGGGAGGTGTCTTGTAGCCCAGCCTTGGTCAAAAATTAACCACAATACATCACGGTATTTTCAAAAAGACAGCGGATCAGCTACTTCGGGGACAGTTTTCAAGTTTAAAAGTAAGACAACTAATTTAAAATGTTTTTTTTTAGATCCAAATAAGTTATCTATGGTTGGTTAGTTGCAGCTTCGGTGGCTAGCGGGTAGTGACTCACTTATATATTTAATATAATAAACAAATACACAATTTAAAAAGTAAAAGCCTCGTTATACATTTATATTGACACTAATCCGTATAAAATATAACGTTATCTCCCGTGTCACGTGACATCACATGACCGCCGTGGAAGCTGCGGTCACGTGATGCAAGTCAGTTCCATTTAACAGTTTGCTTTGACCAAGGAAGGACAGTGTCCTCGTAAGCAAGGCGCCTGGCTTCGCGAGACATCATCTCGCGAAGCCAGGCGCCTTGACATTGAGAAACAACCTCTGACACTAGTCAGTGACTCGATGCAACCTGCTGGGTTTCTTATTTTGGAAACTTTTTACTGATTGCAGGGTTTTTCCTGTGTTCAAATTTGCGTGGCGGCCGCCTCCAGCCTGATTTTACTCTGCCCCCAGCTATATGGATGTTATTGTAACTGCAGTTGCAGCGTTGCGCCACTAGAGGGGCGCTGTATCAGCAGCAGTGCACTGAAAAACGCTAAAACCGCTGCAGAAAAAGAAGAGTAAGGTCTAGCTGCAGACGCAGCCCCGACAAACCACGCCCCCATGTGCCTGTTGAGCTCCCCTGGTGGTCAGAAAAGGGGAATATCTCAATAACAGCAGCCCTCCCAGCGGGCGGGGAGAGCTTAAACCTGGGTTGGATCCAGGGTGCAGCAGCCCGCCTCAGGCTCCAGCAGGTGATGGCGGTGTTTCAAACCCTCCCAGCGGGCAGGGGAGCTTAAACCTGGGTTGGATCCAGGGCGCAGCACCCCGCCTCAGGCTCCAGCAGAGGAGGTTGGGGTTTGATTCATATCAAACGCTTTTCAATGCTAACAACACAATTGAAAGAATACGTTTATACAGAAATAGTAACAACGTAATTAAACAGACAGGACTCCAGGTTTAAATATGAATGTATGGATTGTTTTTTTCTTGCATACACACTTAATGGCCATCCCCAGTGGGATTATAAAACACAGACACCACCAACAAATAATCAGTTGCCGGACAATAGGCACAACATACCTATGCTTACTTAAGTTAGCAGGTGAGTGATGTTTGTGCAAGCAGGGCCGGCTCTAGGTAATTTGGTGCCCAAGGCGAGAGTGCCCATTTGCGTCCCCCCCCCCCCCCCTTGCCTGCATGCCTCTCACCCAAACCCAAGTCCACCCACCACACATGGGAAAAAGCAACTCCACAGTTATTCCTTAGTTACTAATTTTTTATTTAAATATTCACACAGCAACTCTTTAAAGTCAACAGCCTGAAGAATAAATGTAAGCTTGAAAGATAAGTAACCTGAGAATATTACAATAACCAACAACTCATAATGTTGAGCAAATGTCATGGGGGGGGGGGGGGGGTGCAAAATCAAAAGCAGCATTAAACTGTGCAATCAAAAGCAAAACTCAAATATCAAAGTGTCATCATAAAGAAAGTTCTACTTTCCATTTTGTTCTACTGCTGTGGCCAGTCAGCAGGATCCATGGGGCCAGCAGCTCCTACATGTTCACACACATCTGTTGAAGCTGATGATGGTGTCTCTTCAGGCTGTTGGAGTGGAGCACTGAGTCTGCTGGTGTTGGGTTCTTCTTCTGTGAGAAAATACACACACACACACACACACACACACACACACACACACACACACACACACACAGCAACTTAACCCTCTGATGCATGAATTACTTAAGAACAGTGCTTCTTTCATGTTCAGTATTCCTCGGTCATGTGCAGTGATGCTTTTCATTATTTTTAATGTTACTGGACTTTTTATTTTATTGATCTTTTTTAATCTGTTCTATGAAAACATGAATAAAATGATCAAAAACAGGTGGAAGTGGGGAATATTTGAAAAAACTTATGTCTCACTCTCAGGTGCTCTTCAGCATCAAATAAATTGTAGAACATGAGGAAGAAGAACCGGTGATCTGAGGCACTCTGAGGATTTCATTTATTAAACAAGGAAACACCGACGCGTTTCGGTACGACCTTCTTCAGGACATAAACCTTTATACCCTGAAGATGACTCACTATGTCACAAAAACTAACGTCCATCCTTTCTTACAAATTTACAGCCTAATTGACAATAACATCTTAAGGAGACAATTTCAGATGTGTGTGTTCAGATTATTTAATATTCTCAATGCTAAATCAATGCTGCACTGATTGTGCCAAAAACAAGTGTCTGGTGTGGATTTAAATAAATTAATTTTGCATATCGATATATGTGATAAGCCGTTTAATTTGAAAAAGTCCGTTTCTACTGCTGATTACAAATAGCCTAACAAGTAACTTACTCACCTGGTTCTAGATGCTGAGACTGTAGCTCAGTAAATGTGCTGCTGCTGCGTGATGCCTGGATGAAGACGCTGCAGCGTAAACAAGAAAGAGACGGTATAAGATGTCATGCTGTGTTTAGGCAGTTCTCACTCCCCGCCGGGCCCGGCGGCAGCGGGCGGCACCGCCACGGCCGCGGCGGTGCCGCCCGCCCGATGTGAAGGACAAAGGCATATTTACATGTGTATATATGTGTCAGAAAGGGTTATAGTTATGGCAATTTTACAAGATCCATTTGTAAAGTTACCCCACTCTTATTTTGGTGGTCCAGTTTGTGACATCACTTCCTGTAAAGCCGTTTCTACCATTTTGTCCAAGCTGTTGGTGATGGCAGACAGCCTCGTGTGCGTTCATGACTGATATGTAAGTTTGGCCAACCGTAGCACCTCTATGGATACATAAATAACCTATAAGTTCATTCAGTTTCCTTTATGTCTGTCTGGACATATTGTTTGGATTATTTAGAGGGAATTCCTACAGTTTAATTGGTATCAGTTGCTATTCTCGCTTGTAGTCCTCATTTCACTTCTCTTAATTTGTGTTATGTGTGCTAAATACTGGTTTATTTGAGTTTTATTCCATTTACTCCATGTGTATCCATCCATGACGTCAGTTCAGTTGAGGTGTGGTATAATGCCAGGCTAATTGGCAGCATGGTTTAGTAGTGTGGTACTTGCAACAGCAGTACCTTGGTTTGACCACCAGAGGTCCCTGGAGATCATATAATTTGTCAGTGCCTCTGAGGCTGGAAGTCACAATATTTACTCTGTGTAACCCTTGAATGTGCATCATTTGGGAATATATTTGTTTTTGCTTAGTCTTAAACGTTGGCATATTTACGTCACCATTTGTACAGTCCTTTTACATCATTCTTTGTATTTATTTTCCAGACCACACGAAACCACAGAAATGTACAGATGTCCATACTTCAACTGTCATTAAATACGTAAAACTGTCTCTCCGTGCCCTGCTCTCTGACCGGAGCCCTTATCTTGAAGATACTGTCAGATCAGCAAATAACTTCCAGAGTTTCCACTCTATCACATGGTCCTTCGAGCCGGAGCCACAGTCATCTAGAGATATTATGGAGGAGCTAGGACAACCATCTGCAGACCCAGCAGTGCGTTCTAGATCCCAGCGGGAGAGACGACTACCAACGTATTTGGAGGACTATGAAGTTGGATATCAACCTCAACTTCTCCATCATCCAGCAGCCCAAGCTCCAGCTGGGCATGAAACTCATCCTCCAGATCAACCTGCAATGATGACAGCTGCTATCACTGGAGCCATACCTAGCCTACCTAGTAGGAGAGCATCATCAGATCGAAGCCAATCTGTCTCTCAGCGCAGTAAAGCTAAGACCCAGAGCAGCGCCAGTTCGTCAACAAGGAGGTCAATCATCGATGGGTTATCTGACATACAGACAGCCATGTTGGAGGAGAGAATAAAGCGCATGGAGTTGACAGAGGTGCAAAGACAGATAACGGAGGAAAGTCTGATGGATGAACAGTACCAGCATCTGGACCAGCAAGCTCGGGAAGCCCTCAGAAGAGAGGAACTCCTAAGAGAACAAGAAGTACAGAGGCGTAAGCTTGATGAAGAGGCAGAAATGGCATTAAAGGCAAAAGAGGCTATTGCCAGACGGCTAATGCTGCAATGTAAACTAAAGGAAAAGGAAATAGAGTTCGAGAAAGCGACTCTCATTACATTCCTCCTAAAGGAGGAAACGAGTAGCTCTGTTGCCTCAAGACCGCAAAGTGGAGATGAATCCAACAAAGGGTCCCCAGCTGACGTCATGGGAGTACCACCACCTTCACAAGGTGCACATGGACCTGCACACTCTGCTCCTACAGTTATTGGCCCTCCACCAGCCTTTACAGCAGCAGTGCCTAATCCTCCTGTCTCAACAAGCCAATTAACAACTAGAGCTTCACCTGTCCTTCAACCGCAACCTCCTGCCATGGTAAACCTGCCGACCCAGCCACAATTCACATACTCCACGATAGCTCCGCCCACCACAGCACATACCATCCCTCAGCCTGGTACGACACTATCAGTTGGTGCTATATTACCTCGTGCTGGACCACCAGCCTTAACAGTGCAGTCCACTGCTCCCCTAAACACGCTACCAGCAGTCTATAACCAGGCTCCACATCAGCATGTACCCTGGTCTTATTCACAACAACAGCCAGTACGACCTGATGCAGCCCTGCAGCATCACTCTCCTCCTAGCATACCACCTTTGCCACAAGAGACAGCTCCTCCTCCAGGCTCAATCGCTGCACCTAGTACAGACCTAATGGAGCTATTAATAGCTACTTCATATGGACTTCCTAAGCCTGCTTTACCCTACTTCACATCTGGAAGAGAGGCAGACTTTGCACTGCTCAAGATGGCTCTAGATAACCTGCTAAGCTCACATGCTCACCTCACCGAACCATTTAAATATCAAGTGTTGTTGCAGCATTTGAAGCTGCCTAGTGCTCACAAGCTAGCACAAGCCTTTATGTATGACCCGAAACCATACACATCGGCCCTACAGGCACTTCAAGATAAATACGGGCAACCCCGCCAGCTTGTGCAAAGTGAGCTAGGAGCCATCCTAAACTTACCTCCAGTTAGGTTTGGTGATCCAGATGGATTTGACAATTTTGCCCTCTCAGTACAAGCTTTAGTAGGCATGCTCCGATCGCTAGAGGGTGAAAATGGCTACGAACTCAAATGTGGCTCTCATGTTGATAGGCTACTTAACAAATTGCCCGCTAACTACAGAGACAGCTTTGTTGAGTATAGCTTGAACCGCGGCATTCTGACAACTGGGACTGATAAGACTTATACCCTGTCAGATTTCTCCACATGGCTCCAGTTGAAATCACAAGCCAAGCGAATCGCCGCTAGAGCAGCGTACATGTGTCAAGATCAACCAAAGCTGAGGAGTCAGAAGAAACCTCAGGGTCCTTCATCCAATGTGTACTACAACACAGAGAGCCAGGCTAAAGCCACACCTCCAGATCCAGCTGGCCATATAAGATCACCTAAGCCTAAATCAGGTCCTAAACCTTACTGCCCTTATTGTGACGACATAGGACATTACCTGAGCCTGTGTCCTAAATTCAAAGCTCTTTCAGCAGCTGAAATTGCCACATGGATCAAACACAGAAGCTGCTGGCGGTGCGGCAGGAATCATGCACCTGAGGTTTGCACTCTAAAGAAGCCCTGTAAATTATGTAAGCAACAACATCTTACTGTGCTCCATGACGTGTGCCCTCAAGAACCTAAAAAGGTGTTAATGGTCAACGCTGCTCCCAATACAGTGTACATTGACCGTCCAAATCGCCCAAATAAAGTCATGCTCAAGTTGGTCAAAGTATGTCTACACAATGCTGAGTATTCCCTGGAAGGCTTTGCTATCCTCGATGACGGGTCCGAGAGGACTCTTATCCTCCCATCAGCAGTGCGACGCCTCCATCTGACTAAAAAGCCTGAAAACCTTCCCCTGCGCACTGTCCGCCATGAGGTGATTCACCTTCAGGGAGCAACAGTTTCATTTGAAATATCTCCAGTTCACACTCCCAAAGTAAAGTACAGCATTCACCATGCCTTCACTGCTGATGAACTAAGTCTCTCAGAACACAGCTACCCTGTAAAGTCAATCATGCGAAAGTACTCCCATCTGGGAGGACTTCCACTTCCACTTGTGGACAGAGTGCAGCCTTTACTTCTTATTGGGTCTGATTTCCCTCATCTACTCATCCCTAAGCAACCAGTAATAGCTGGCCCACCTGGGAGCCCCCTAGCAGTGTGCACTCCTCTTGGTTGGACATTACAAGGCCCAGCCAACTTCAGTCCTGTTTCTGCTGACCACCCACACTGCTACTTCACCACGTCTCCCAACTCAGAGCTCCAGCGCCATGTAGAACGTCTGTGGGAAGTTGACATCTCGCCTTATGTGAACATAAAGACTGCCACGCGTTCTAAAGAGGATCAACAGGCTGTGGACCTGTTAGAGCAACGCACCACTAAAGTGGAAGTGGATGGAGTGACTAGATATGCTACTCCACTTCTCAGGCGCAAGGATAGTCCCCTCCTCTGGGCATCAAAGAACACTTTGCTCCCACAGCTACGTAGTACTGAACGTCGTCTAGCTAAAGATCCAGCTCTGGCAGATACCTACTGTCAAGAAATCCATAAACTTGAACAGTTAGGTTATGCCAAACCCCTTCCTTCAGCTACAGTAGACAGCTCCCAGGAGTCATGGTATCTGCCTCACCATGTTGTCCACCATAATGGAAAGGCAAGAATTGTCTACAACTGTTCCTACCAACACAACGGACACTGTCTAAACAGCCAGCTCCTGCCCGGGCCGACCCTAGGTCCTTCACTTCTCGGCGTACTTCTTCGGTTCCGAGAACACAGTGTGGCTGTCAGCGGTGACATCAAAGCAATGTTCCACCAAGTTCGCTTACTACCAGAAGACAAACCGCTGCTCCGTTTCTTGTGGAGAGGTATGAAGAGAGAGGAGGAACCGACTGTATATGAGTGGCAGGTTCTGCCATTTGGAACAACGTGCAGTCCTTGCTGTGCAACATATGCCCTCCAGAGGCATGTGAAGGACAACTGTAAGGGGCATGAAGACATCCTGCATACAGTTGAAAGTGCATTTTATGTGGACAACTGTCTAACAAGCATCACCACTGCTGATAAAGCTAAATCCCTAGTTGACCGACTGCGCAGTCTGCTCTCTGCTGGAGGGTTCGATATAAGGCAGTGGGCCAGCAACGATCCAACTGTTTTGGAGCACCTTCCTGCTGAAGCCAAAGCGGCTAGTTCCGAGCTGTGGCTTTCCCAATCCCGACAAGACCCAGAGGAACCAGCTTTAGGCCTACGTTGGAACATCCTCTCTGATCACCTCGGCTACAGACACCGACCGGTAGAGTATTCTCAGCCGACCCTGAGAAACATCTACAAGGTGATGGCCACGCAGTATGACCCACTGGGGTATCTTATCCCATTCACCACTCGAGCCAAGATCCTCATCCAGGACCTGTGGAAAGTGGGAGTCGACTGGGATGAGCAGATTCGACCCAAGGCTCTACTGGAAATATGGACACAATGGGAGAGTGAGCTGGTCTACCTCCCACAAGTGGAAATCCCAAGATGCTATGTTCCAGCAACCTTGGCCCCTGAAGTGCCTAACAGACAAGCGCACATCTTCTGCGATGCCTCCGAAAGAGCCTACGGAGAAGTCGAGTATATTCAAACTCCCGATAACCAGGGCAATGTTCACGTTGCATTTATGATGGCTAGATCTCGTGTTTGCCCTCGGAAACAGCTGTCAATGCCACGCCTTGAATTGTGCGCAGCTCTAGCCGGGGCTCAGCTGGCTAAGGTCACAATGACAGAGCTGTCATTCTCTCCCCAGCAGATAACACTATGGACCGACTCAACTACAGTGTTGACATGGCTGAAATCAGACTCAAGTCGATACAAGGTTTTAGTTGGAACGAGGGTTGCTGAAATTCAAGAACTTACCGAAGGGTCAACTTGGCGGTATGTCAGCACCTCTGATAATCCAGCAGATGACCTTACCCGCGGGAAGACACTCCATGAGCTCAGTCAGCCCAACCGGTGGAGTCAGGGTCCACAATTTCTTCACCAGCCTATTGACACCTGGCCAGAGCTACAAATGGAAGTAGCTCAGGAAGAAGATGAGGATGAGCAGCGCAAGACAGTGTTTTGTGCAGCAGCTACCTGTCCTTCTCATGAAGTGGATGTTACTAACATCGACAACTGGGATGACCTCGTTAGAGCCACTCATATGAGCCTTCACGGGGCAGCCAAAGACCTGGCGAGCCCCACCATGACAGCTGCAGATGTACAAGAAGCTGAACTACAGACCAGCTTCCAAACTTTAGAAGCACCTATCCAAAAGCAGCTGGCTGGACAGAAAACAGAGTTCCGATTCAACCCGCCAGGTTCCCCTCATTTTGGGGGGACATGGGAACGGGAGATCAAGTCAGTGAAGGCAGCCCTTCGAGTGGTACTGCAGGACCAAACTGTCACAGAATCTGTTCTGCAGACAGTTTTGATTGAGGTGGAGGGAATTCTCAATGCGAAGCCACTGGGATATATATCCTCGGATGCTGCTGATCCAGACCCAGTCACCCCGAACCTACTACTCATGGGACGTCGTGATGCATCGCTTCCACAAGCCATTTACGCTTCCAGTGAACTCCTGGGCAGACGGCGATGGCGACACAGCCAGGTCCTGGCAGACCACTTCTGGTCCAACTTTATTCGCTACCATCTTCCTAACCTACAGAAGCGACACAAGTGGCACAAGAATACAGAGAATCTTGCAGCTGGACAGGTTGTGATGGTGGTCGATTCACAACTGCCCAGTGGCCGATCGGGAGGATTGTCAAGACATGTCCAGGCTCAGACGGTCGAGTCAGGGCAGCTGAAGTGAGGATAAAGGGACAGACTTATCTTCGACCAGTTGTGCGCCTGGTGCGCCTGCCAGCTTGGGAAGATGAAGATGACTCTGGCTGAACACCTGATAAGACTTTCCTCTAGTTTTCGAATTTATAACTAAATTCGGGGGCGGCTATGTCAGAAAGGGTTATAGTTATGGCAGTTTTACAAGATCCATTTGTAAAGTTACCCCACTCTTATTTTGGTGGTCCAGTTTGTTACATCACTTCCTCTAGATAGTCACTTCCTGTAAAGCCGTTTCTACCATTTTGTCCAAGCTGTTGGTGATGGCAGACAGCCTCGTGTGCGTTCATGACTGATATGTAAGTTTGGCCAACCGTAGCACCTCTATGGATACATAAATAACCTATAAGTTCATTCAGTTTCCTTTATGTCTGTCTGGACATATTGTTTGGATTATTTAGAGGGAGTTCCTACAGTTTAATTGGTATCAGTTGCTATTCTCGCTTGTAGTCCTCATTTCACTTCTCTTAATTTGTGTTATGTGTGCTAAATACTGGTTTATTTGAGTTTTATTCCATTTACTCCATGTGTATCCATCCATGACGTCAGTTCAGTTGAGGTGTGGTATAATGCCAGGCTAATTGGCAGCATGGTTTAGTAGTGTGGTACTTGCAACAGCAGTACCTTGGTTTGACCACCAGAGGTCCCTGGAGATCATATAATTTGTCAGTGCCTCTGAGGCTGGAAGTCACAATATTTACTCTGTGTTACCCTTGAATGTGCATCATTTGGGAATATATTTGTTTTTGCTTAGTCTTAAACGTTGGCATATTTACGTCACCATTTGTACAGTCCTTTTACATCATTCTTTGTATTTATTTTCCAGACCACACGGAACCACAGAAATGTACAGATGTCCATACTTCAACTGTCATTAAATACGTAAAACTGTCTCTCCGTGCCCTGCTCTCTGACCGGAGCCCTTATCTTGAAGATACTGTCAGATCAGCAAATAACTTCCAGAGTTTCCACTCTATCACAATATGTAGATTTCATATATTCTGTAAACAGGAATAATTGCTGGCCCTTTGACAGAAAATGTATTGATTTAGAAATTACTAAAATATTTTGCATTAAGTATACAATTCACCAGACTAGTAAACTCATATTGACCATCCACTAATCTGGAAAGAATATGCTGTAAACACAAAAGCAGAAAAGCTTGTCTTTAGAAAAAAAGTTCAGACAAATGAAACAACCAGCAACAGCTTTTATTGGCCTTACAAAAACCTTCCATACAAATAAATAATGTCCACACAATACTACAGCCTCTTCAAAAATTCAGATGAGTCCAGAGCTTTTCTGAGTTTCTCCGTGTATATGAGCAGTTCCATGGCATAGGACATCAGCTGCCTCTCACTAATGAGACAGAGATAAATAGCAATTAGTAAAAATGACATTCACACCTAGAGGCTGTCATAAACAATGTGAAAACAATACATATAGGCATTAGCACTGTTCTTGTGTTTGTAGAATACCTCCAGTCACACTGCCGTACATTTCTGTGGCTTTGTCTGGTCAACATTCACAGACAGCTGAAAGCGCATGGATGGTTGCCTGAGGCATGAGGTGAACAAGAGGACATCTTTCATGTAGACGTTAGTCTGTCATGTTGCAGGTAACAAGATATTAACCATGAGTTATAGACTGACAACAGTAATGCTACAAAATATTTTCATGTGATACATAAACATTTTCAGAACGTACCTCTGGCAGAAGCACATCCATCATGAATGCCACTTGATTGTGACATCTGGTTGTCTGTGCTTCAACCAGGCTGGTCAAGAAGCCCATCACTCTGTCCAGCTGCTCATCCTCCTCAAAGAAAATGTCCACCCTGCCCTTTGATGAGGCCCAGGTGGATGACACTTTTCCTGCGATGATTGCCTGTAAATAGAGATATTTTTGGAGGATGCTCAAAGTAAATGTCCAAACACTAGGTTAGCAGAAAATTATTCAGTTAAATAATTCATGAGTCATGTTTTGACTGAAATTAGTCACAGTGTGTAAATTTAATTATAAATGTAAAACTCACTTCCAGATGTAGCAGTGGGTCTTTATCCTGAGTGATAAGAAGATCACTGCTGACTCTTCTTTGGTCTTCAGCTTGCTGAGCCCTTTCCTAAAATTAGATCAGAAACCATTTAGATGCTGAACAGAATTATTCTGGTTAAGCAGGTTAAATAAGATAAGTTGTTTCTTGCCTCCTTGAACCGTCACCTTATCGTGGTGGAGGAGTTTGAGTGCCCTAATGATCCTAGGAGCTATGTTGTCTGGGGCACTTAGTGCCCCTGGTAGGGTCTCCCATGACAAATTGGTCTTAGGTGAAGGGTGAGACAAAGAACGGTTCGAAGGATCTTTCATGGTGGTGAAAACGAAGAGTCGGAGTACCCGGCCCGGAGGGTTACCGGGGTCCCACCCTGGAGCCAGGCCTGGGGTTGGGGCCCGTGAGCGAGCGCCTGGTGGCCGGGCTTTCGCCCATGGGGCCCGGCCGGGCCCAGCCCGAACCGGATACATGGGCTCGTCCAACTGTGGACCCACCACCCGCAGGAGGAACATGAAGGGTCCGGTGCAATGTGAATCGGGTGGCAGACCAAGGCGGGAGCCTTGGCGGTCCAATCCCCGGACAAGGAAACTAGTTTTTGGGACATGGAACGTCACCTCGCTGGCGGGGAAGGAGCCGGAGCTTGTGGCAGAGGTTGAGCGGTACCGGCTAGATATAGTCGGACTCACCTCGACACATTGCATTGGCTCTGGAACCCGAGACCTGGAGAGGGGTTGGACACTCTACTTTGCTGGAGTTGCTCCGGGTGAGAGGCGGAGGGCTGGGGTTGGCTTTTTGTTAGCCCCGAGACTCTCTGCCTGTGTGTTGGGGTTTACCCCGGGGGACAAGAGGGTAGCTTCCTTGCGCCTTCGGGTCGGGGAACGGGTCCTGACTGTTGTTTGTGCTTATGGGCCAAATATCAGTTCAGAGTACCCACCCTTTTTGGAGTCCCTGGGACGAGTGCTAGATAGTGCTCCATCAGGGGACTCCATTGTCCTGCTGGGGGACTTCAATGCTCACGTGGGCAATGACAGCTTGACCTGGAGGGGTGTGATTGGGAGGAACGGCCCACCTGATCAGAACTCGAGCGGTGTTTTGTTATTGGACTTCTGTGCAAGCCGCAGTTTGGCCATAACGAACACCATGTTCGAACATAAGGATGCCCACCGGTACACTTGGTACCAGGGCAGCCTAGGTCACAGGTCGATGATAGATTTTGTAGTCGTATCATCTGACCTGCGACCGTATGTTTTGGACACCCGAGTGAAGAGAGGGGCGGAGCTGTCAACTGATCACCACCTGGTGGTGAGTTGGATCAGATGGCAAGGGAACATGCCGCGTAGACCTGGCAGACCCAAACGCATAGTGAGGGTCTGCTGGGAACGCCTGGCAGAAGAACCTGTCAAGACGGTCTTCAACTCCCACCTCCGGCAGAGCTTTGACCACGTCCCGAGAGCAGTGGGGGACATTGAGTCCGAGTGGGCCTTGTTCCACTCTGCGATTGTCGAGGCGGCTGTTGCTAGCTGTGGTCGTAAGGTGGCCGGTGCCAGTCGTGGTGGCAACCCCCGTACCCGCTGGTGGACACCAGAGGTTCGGGGAGCCGTCAGGCTGAAGAAGGAGGCCTACAGGGCGTGGCTGGTCTGTGGGTCTCCGGAGGCAGCAGACAGGTACCGGATAGCCAAGCGGGGTGCAGCAGTGGCAGTTGCCGAGGCAAAATCTCGGGCGTGGGAGGAGTTTGGTGAGGCCATGGAGAAAGACTATCGATCGGCTCCAAAGAGGTTCTGGCAAACTGTCCGGCGCCTCAGGAGAGGAAGGCAGCAACTCGCTCACACTGTTTACAGTGGGGATGGGGAGCTGCTGACGTCAACTGAGGCTATAGTCGGACGGTGGAAGGAATACTTTGAGGAGCTCCTCAATCCCACCAATGCGCATTCCGAGGAGGAACCAGAGCTGGGAGGCCTGGGGATGGACTGTCCGATCTCGGGGGCAGAAGTTGCTGAGGTAGTCAAACAACTACACAGCGGCGGAGCCCCGGGGGCGGATGAGGTTCGTCCTGGGTATCTTAAGGCTATGGATGTTGTAGGGCTGTCATGGTTGACACGTCTCTACAACATTGCGTGGTCATCGGGGGCAGTTCCTAGGGAGTGGCAGACCGGGGTGGTGGTCCCCATCTTTAAGAAGGGTGACCTGAGGGTGTGTTCCAACTATAGGGGGATCACACTCCTCAGCCTCCCTGGAAAGGTCTACTCCAAGGTACTGGAGAGGAGGGTCCGATCGATAGTTGAATCTCAGATAGAGGAGGAGCAATGTGGTTTTCGTCCTGGCCGTGGAACTGTGGACCAGCTCTATACCCTTGCAAGGGTGATGGAGGGGGCATGGGAGTTTGCCCAACCAATCCACATGTGCTTTGTGGATTTGGAGAAGGCTTATGACCGTGTCCCCAGGGGCACCCTGTGGGGGACGCTCCAGGAGTATGGGGTGGGTGGCTTTCTGTTAAGGGCCATTCAGTCCCTTTACCAGAGGAGCGTGAGTTTGGTCCGCATAGCCGGTAGTAAGTCGGACCTGTTCCCAGTGAGGGTTGGACTCCGCCAGGGCTGCCCTTTGTCACCGGTTCTGTTCATCACTTTTATGGACAGAATTTCTAGACGCAGCCGTGGTGTGGAGTGTGTCGAGTTTGGTGGCAGGAGAATCTCGTCTCTGCTTTTTGCGGATGATGTGGTCCTCCTAGCTTCATCCAGCTCTGACCTTCAGCTCTTGCTGGGTAGGTTCGCGGCCGAATGTGAAGCGGCTGGGATGAGGATCAGCACCTCCAAATCTGAGACCATGGTTCTCGACCGGAAAAGGGTGGCTTGCCACCTCCGGGTCGGGGGAGAGGTCCTACCTCAAGTGGAGGAGTTTAAGTATCTTGGGGTCTTGTTCACGAGTGAGGGTAGGAGGGATCGGGAGATCGACAGGCGGATTGGTTCGGCGTCTGCAGTTATGCGGACGCTGACCCGATCTGTCGTGGGGAAGAGGGAGCTGAGCCAGAAAGCCAGGCTCTCGATTTACCGGTCGATCTACGTCCCAATCCTCACCTATGGTCATGAGCTTTGGGTAATGACCGAAAGAACGAGATCGCGGATACAAGCGGCCGAAATGAGTTTCCTCCGTAGGGTGGCCGGGCTCAGCCTTAGAGATAGGGTGAGGAGCTCGGACATTCGGGAGGGACTCGGAGTAGAACCGCTGCTCCTCCGGATCGAAAGGAGCCAGTTGAGGTGGTTTGGGCATCTGGTCAGGATGCCTCCTGGACGCCTCCCTGGGGAGGTGTTTCGGGCATGTCCTGCCGGCAGAAGGCCCCCGGGTCGACCCAGGACACGTTGGAGAAGTTACATCTCCAATCTGGTCCGGGAACGCCTTGGGGTCCTGCCGGAGGAGCTGGTGGACAAGGCCGGGGAGAGGACGGCCTGGAGCTCCCTAGTTGGGATGCTGCCCCCGCGACCCGGACCCGGATAAGCGGAGGAAGACGAGAGAGACGAGACGAGAAGTTGTTTCTTGGTCGTTTGCATGTCCTTACCACAAGCCTGTCGTAAGACACGTCTTTACTCAGGATCCAAACATCTCTGGTTGTGGTGACCACGTTGTGTTGGTCCATGCCGTCATTGTCCTTAATCAAGACACACAAAAACATCACTTCATGCACAGCAGTTAAAATTAATTTGTTGTCATGCAATAATCTTCACTCATATTCACCTGCTCTCTGGGTGGAAAGCTGTAAGGTGTATTAAAATACACACGGTCGGTGTCGTGTGGATTCAGAGGAATGCAAATGATTGTATCAGTTTGTTTTACTGTTATCCAAAGAGGACTGACATTTGCACTTATTATACCACCAGCATTGAAAGTTGACAACATATCAAACTTTCTGCTTTTTAAAATCAACAAATCAACCAAAACACATTGGAAAAGCTGAATACAACAACTGATAATTGTGGGACTGCTGCCGTCTCACAATCATTCCATCCCTGAAAGTGGTGACCTATTTTCAAACAGGCAGGAGTAAGGTCTTCACTGACCTTGGTGCTGCTTTCATGTTTTCTTTTTCTTTTTATCCTGAATACGAAACGTTACCATCAGACTAATATTTACTGGATGCTATACACGCAACTACTTGTCAAAATAACTATAATACATGTAAATGTTGACATGTAAAAATAAATCTGAATGGATTTTAAGGGAATTTTCTGTTACATGTTTTACCAAATTTTACACGTCTGAGCGCGACAATTTTTGGCCTCCCACATTGCCGTCGTGAGTTTGCTGCTTGTTAGATGAGGTGTCATAAACGGTCAAATAAATAGCCTATTGTTACGTTTATTCTGGCCAAAAGGCTTGCATGTAGCCCATTAAAAATTATATAAAAAATATTTTGCGTCCATGACGTCTTCCCCCACTGCCAATAATGCTTAATTTTATATAAAAGTGTTTCAGAAAAAAATCACTAATGCGCTAACTATCAAACTATGTCTTAAACGTTCAAATTTAAAGTAAAAAATCTTTGCAAGTTGTAAAAATATAAACCTGTCTTTACCTGAACCGTCATTTCCATCTGGTGTTGCAACACGCATGCGAGTTCTCTTGTCTTCGAACATGCAGGCGTCTTTTGTAGGGGCCATAGGGGCGTGTTTTGTCAGGGGCGTGGTTTGCCGGGGGCGTGGTTTGTCTGGGATGCGTCTGCAGCTAGGTATTATTGAGTCCTCCAGAAAAACTCCTGCCTGCTTCCGTCTTTTTCACCTCACAAGTAACTTTTTAACTAGCAGATCAAATTGATCTATTGACTGCAAAAAAGCGGAGTGTGCGCCGCGCCGTGCCGCGCGACTGAGCCAGTGACGAGTGCTGCAGCGCGAGCGCGTCCACACGTCATGCTCAAATACAGACAAAACTTACCAGAGAGAAAATGAACGGACACGAACGACTGTGTGTTAGTTATATATTTTTTGGTGACGCCACTTAGAAACTTAGAAATTGTTACTGTGGCCGTGTGCAGAACGCAGCTGGAGTTCATGAATAATCAGCGGTCTGCCTGCCGCTCTGCTCTAAAGAATCCCGCTATGCTGAGTCCATATAAATAATATAATAAAGGTAGAAACTGGATCTCTTTGTGCTCCTTCTGGGTGTGTAAGTTAAGGGCATCAGGGGAGCCTGACAACCTTTAAGGAGAACCAAGGTGCTCTCCTGTAATTTGAACCCAGTATCTGACTCTGAATCGGGGCTTGGATCGGGAAGTAAAGCCCGAGTCCCGATCAGTCTGAAACCACGGGATCGGGGCCGATTTCCGATCATGTGATTGGATCGGGAACTCCCTATCATCCGCATAAAGCTGAGATGAGGTTCTCCTGCCACCAAACTCTTTTATTTTGAAGGTGCCGCTAACAGGATGTGATGTGTGGAGTAGGGTGACCAGGTGTCCCAGTTTACCCAGGACAGTCCCGATTTTGAGCCATTTGTCCTGTGTCCCCAAAGATTTTTACAAACCAATTATGTTGTCCCGATTTCACCCAGCCTTGGTCCCAAGTGTCCCGATTTTGAACTAACTGCTCATAGTTCACAGAACTAATTGTCACTGGGTTGTTTGTATGTCAATCAGAAAGTTGTCATAGTGACATTAGCTCAACTTTATGTCACATGTCTGTGTAACCTAATGCTCATTGGTTGATGCCAACGCCGTTGACGCGAGACGGCTCCTAAGTCCTGCGTAAAGACGAGTCACCAAGTCACTCGTTGGTCAGCATGCCTAAAAGATGGTCAAGACTAACAAAAGAGCTACTGGAACGACACAGCTTTCTCAGGAAGGTGCCAGGTGCAGCCTGCTGCAGACTGAACTGCATTGTGCTCTATGTGCGCTGCACACCCTACACCAACCACACTGTTGGGGGTGGCCTGATCAAGTTTATGAAAAACATTGTTTTGTCCTCGTCTTGCTTTTCCTCCAAAGTTTGTATTGGTGTTGTCCGCACAAAAGCCGACCACTTTATCCACCAAAGCGAATGCAGACGGGCACCTGTAAACCTCATCCCACAGCAGGGTTGAGGTCTCACCTGGTGGTGATGTAAAGTCGAGCATCTTCACTCTGACCCCCTCGGTTATTTTGAAGTATCCATCAAAAAGACGGAGAAAGAGAAGAGCACAGCTGTCCACGCTGCACAGCACCTGTGTGATCTGCAGGAGAAACTTTTGGAGAGGAAGGCCGCCCTCTTCATGGGATTAAAGGTGAGTTTAAACATGTTCAAATTAAAAGTCATGTAAAAACAAGGCTCTGATATTAAAGCTTCATGAATTATTATTGGTGTTTTTTCAGGTGAAGAGCATTCTGGCTACCCAAGAGCGCCCTCAAGTGGAGGTGTTTAAGCAAAGCGTCCACACCTTCTATGAAGGTTGCATCTCATATCTGCAGGAGTGGAGCTCCTCATTTACTGACATGAAGTGCTTCTCTTGGACCCTGCTTGAAGATCCACCAGGTTGGGAGCTCCCTGAGGTGTGTCTCCTCAAAGCTGCCAAACGTTCACATCATTGAAACGGAGCTCTTTGACGAAGTTACTTCTGTCAAAACTTACACATCTGACAAGATTGGACAGTGGGACCGAGACATTAAACCAGCAGATGAGCGCTGGGCTGAAATCTTTACACATTTTAAGCATCAGAATGTCCCATTTAAAAACGTAGCCGTCATCTGCCAGTGTGCCATGTGCCTACCTGGCACGAACGCCTCTGTGGAACGCATTTTTTCTCTCATGAACAACACCTGGACCAGTGAGAGAAATCGTTTGGGACTGGACACTCTGAAGGCACTGCTCATTACTCGGGTGAGCTTTGATGACAGCTGCTCTGAGTTTCATGCCAGACTTGTTGACAACCACAGTCTGCTTAAAAACATTCACTCAGACATGAAATACTCTTAAAGAGTTACTGATACATTAAAGGGAACAGTAGGGCTGTTCATTTAGTGCAATATTTTTGTTTCTAAACAACTTGAAGTCAGTGAAATACTTTTTTTGTTCACAAAAGGGCTACATTTAATATTGCCCAGTGTGTTTCACAAATACAGTATTATTTTGAAAAAGAAAATAACAAAACATTGCACTAAAAAAAGAATGTCCTTATTTTTAATAGGATGTTCAAATGTTGTTCCATTTTGTACAATAAAAAGCAGTTAAGTCACCAGCAAGGATTTGTCAGTCTTTAATTTTGTGTAAAACTTTGGTGTCCCAGTTTTCAGTTTTTTGAATCTGGTCACCCTAGTGTGGAGTGTTAAGAGGGAAGAGAGGGGACAAAGTAGCTGGAGTGTGTAAAATGGAACTAATGGTGGCATTAAACACTGACCCTGATAGTTCACGGCTATCGTCCGCCCTTGAGTGAAAACAGCTTTACATCCTCTCTAGTCTCTCTTCCCATCTAACACTTTATAAATAAACTGAACTGAACTAAGAACATCAGGAGGGATGAAATCATTTGTTCCTCCAGAGAACTGATTGTTGAATTCCAGTAACAGATGGATCAGTTTTCTCTTTGTCCCTAAAAACCTGCAGCTGTGTGATTCCAGCTAAATCTGCTCTGTTGATCGTTTCCCTCAGATCTTCAACAGTTTCTCTTTCCACTGTTATTAGTCTCATTCTGTCACCTTTTGACCTGAACCTGTGATCCACACCTTCATCTCTTCCTTGTTGTTGCTGGTCCAACTCCAGTCCAGTAGGTGGCGATAACGCGCCTTCACGCTGCCACATGACCGGAAGCTGCTATCAGAGCTAGCTCTTTGTTAGCTACCAGCGCTAGCTTGCTGTGCTGGTGTGTGAGGGGAACCTCTGAGGCTCTGCAGCAACAATGTCTTCAGCTCAGTCTCTGAGAGAGGTGATCAGAGAGCGGCTAACTGCTGCTGCTGCAGAAATCTTCTCCGAGTTTGAAAAAACCATCGTCCGCTACGAGGAAGAGATCGATCGTCAGCGCAGACTGCTGGAGATCAGCTGGAAACCACAGATCAACTTACACAGAATAGGTATGAAACAGCAGCGGGACTCATGTGGTTTTACTGAGGACACAATCTCAGGACAGTCTGCTTGGATCCGTTTGCTGTTCTGAAGCTTTTTGACACAACTGAGCTGAAATCAGTCTGCGGTAAACTTTGTTCCACTTTAGAGAAACAAATCAATAACATTTCAGGGATTTTAGGAAGTTTTCATTTTCAGGAACTCCACTAAATCAGTTTAAAAGAGACAAACTTTAAAGACTTGGTGAACGTTTCCAGCTGATGTTCTACAATCAGAGACTTGTTAAACGAGTCAGTCTGCAAGATACTGAGTCCAGTCACACACACACACACACACACGCACACGCACACGCACACACACGCACACACACAGGTTAAGAGTTCATTGTTTTCTAAAACATCTTCAGATGCATCAGATGGTTCAAGTGAAGTGTGCTTTCTTATTGTCACATGACTCAGCTTTTTGTTTGGTCTGTTTGTCTGTCCAGAACTCCCACTGCATTATGTCAGGACAGATGTGGAGGTTCAGACTGACCAGCAGCTCTGGAACCAGGAGAGGACCTCCAGTTTGAAGCAGGAACAAGCAGAACCTTTACAGGAGGGACCAGAACCTCCACAGATGAAAGTGGAGCAGGATGAGCCAGAACCTTTGCAGATTGTAGAACAAGAGGAGCTCTCCATCAGTCAGGATGAAGAGCAGTGTGTACTGAAGCAGGAGACGGTGACCTCCCTTGTGACTCCTGCTGGTGAGGAAAGAGACCACGATGAAGCAGAACCAGACAGACACCAACTCCTTTTGTCACTGTTTCCTGAGGCTGAGATCAGAGCTGCTGCTGCTCCGGGGTCAACAGGTGAGGGGGGGGGGGGGTGCTATGTTTGTTTTCCTTACTGTGATGTCACAATAAGGGACTTCTTGAAACTGCTCATTTTAGGCAAATCAGCTTTATTTTAGGGCTGGATCGGGAGCGATCAAGTCTGCAGTTAGAGCCTCGAGGCTCCTAACTGGAGCAAACGGAAGAGCTCACATCACTCCTATTCTGACGTCTCTGCACTGGTTACCCGTTAACTTTAGAGTTAATTTTAGAATCCTGACTATATTTTAAGTTTGGATCTAACGCTGGTGCCGCGGTAAAAAAAACAAAACTGCATTCCACTATAATTGGTTATGGCTTGCTTTTTCAATGAATCATAATCATATTTCGATACATTGATTGTAATGTTTTGTAAGTGGTCACAATTAGTAAGTAAACCAACCAAATTATAAGTAAAAAACATAATTTCTTGCCCAAAATTCCCACGATGCAATGCAAGAAACATTAGCATACTGAAATATAAATGACTCATGACTGGAACATACAGGGAGTGCAGAATTATTAGGCAAATGAGTATTTTGTCCACATCATCCTCTTCATGCATTTGTCTTACTCCAAGCTGTATAGGCTCGGAAGCCTACTACCAATTAAGCATATTAGGTGATGTGCATCTCTGTGATGAGAAGGGGTGTGGTCTAACGACTAGGGTTGTCACGGTATGAAAATTTAACCTCACGGTTATTGTGACCAAAATTATCACGTTTTCGGTATTATCGCGGTATTTTTTAAACGGTGTTGCATATGTTCAGAAAGCATTGATAGTCCTGTTCTACACAAACTGAAATAGTTTTGAAAAGGTTTAACAGTGTTTATTAAACCTAAAATAACACAAAGCCTTAGCAAAAGTGCAACTTTTCACAAGTAAAGGAACAAATAGCTTATTTTTCTGGAACATGTTACAGTAGTCAGTGCAGGTTTAAATGATACAAATCCAAACATTCGAAACATAAACAATATGTAAACAAATCAAAGAAACACCACTTGTTTTCTCATATACTTGTTTTCTTCATTATCAAAATGAAAATCTAAAACTCCAGTCCACACTTGACTTGAGCACTGTACAAGTCAACCTTAAAAAATATGTATTTAAAACAAATAGCCACTTTAAACAAATGACTAAAATAACTACTACACTATGTAATCAAATCCAAATGTTCAAGTATAAATGGCATTGAATAAGTAAACAAATCAATGACAAGGAACTAATTGTATATTTCTCTTCATCATCAACAAATAAGATGCTTCATCCAGCAACAGGGTGTCCGTGACACGGTTTAAATGCTGGCAGAGGACGCTGCCGCTGCAGTATATAGTGACTCGTTGCATTCTCCCTCAACCAAAAGTCCTCACGTCATGCATTTCAGCTAAAATGCTAATGTTAACCTACCTTGCACTGGCTGTGGAGACGTGGGTGATGGTCACTCAGATGTGCCATTCGATTCGAAGTGTTGCTGCCTTTTGCAGACACTTGTTTCCTGCACGTTCTGCAAACGGGATAGCAGTCTTCTATTAACTGTCCCTCAGCATTTTTCAGAAATCCCAAATATGCCCATACTTCCGATTTAGTCTTCTTTGAGGGCTGATGGATGTCCTGGGCGCTGCCGTCGCCTCCTTCGGCCATTATTTCAGCTTCAAAGTTTTGGTGCCGTTGCAAATTAAAAAGTGCGCGCAGCGGGAACTTCAGCTGAAGCGACGGTGGCTGGTAAGGGTCATCGCGCCGAAACCGCGGCCACGGTAAACCCACCGAGATAATATAGTTTTTTAAAAACTGGACGGTTATTTTTACTGTCAACTTTTTTACCGGGGTTTACCGCTATACCGGTTACCGTGACAACCCTACTAACGACATCAACACCCTACGTATATCAGGTGTGCATAATTATTAGGCAACTTCCTTTCCTTTGGCAAAATGGGTCAAAAGAAGGACTTGACAGGCTCAGAAAAGTCAAAAACAGTGAGATATCCTGCAGAGGGATGCAGCAGTCTTAAAACTGCAAAGCTTCTGAAGCGTGATCATCGAACATTCAAGCGTTTCATTCAAAATAGTCAACAGGGTCGCAAGAAGCGTGTGGACAAACCAAGGCGCAAAATAACTGCCCATGAACTGAGAAAAGTCAAGCGTACAGCTGCCAAGATGCCACTTGCCACCAGTTTGGCCATATTTGAGAGCTGCAACATCACTGGAGTGCCCAAAAGCACAAGGTGTGCAATACTCAGAGACATGGCCAAGGTAAGAAAGGCTGAAAGACGACCACCACTGAACAAGACACACAAGCTTAAACATCAAGACTGGGCCAAGAAATATCTCCAGACTGGTTTTTCTAAGGTTTTATGGACTGATGGAATGAGAGTGAGTCTTGATGGGCCAGATGGATGGGCCCGTGGCTGGACTGGTAAAGGGCAGAGAGCTCCAGTCCGACTCAGACGCCAGCAAGGTGGAGGTGGAGTACTGGTTTGGGCTGGTATCATCAAAGATGAGCTTGTGGGGCCTTTTCGGGTTGAGGATGGAGTCAAGCCCAACTCCCAGTCCTACTGCCAGTTTCTGGAAGACACCTTCTTCAAGCAGTGGTACAGGAAGAAGTCTGCATCCTTCAAGAAAAACATGATGTTCATGCAGGACAACGCTCCATCACACGCGTCCAAGTACTCCACAGCGTGGCTGGCAAGAAAGGGTATAAAAGAAGAAAAACTAATGACATGGCCTCCTTGTTCACCTGATCTGAACCCCACTGAGAACCTGTGGTCCATCATCATATGTGAGATTTACAAGGAGGGAAAACGGTACACCTCTCTGAACCGTGTCTGGGAGGCTGTGGTTGCTGCTGCACGCAATGTTGATGGTGAACAGATCAAAACACTGACAGAATCCATGGATGGCAGGCTTTTGAGTGTCCTTGCAAAGAAAGGTGGCTATATTGGTCGCTGCTTTGTTTTTGTATTGTTTTTGAATGTCAGAAATGTATATTTGGGAATGTGGAGATGTTATATTGGTTTCACTGGTAAAAAATAAATAATTGAAATGGATATATATTTGTTTTTTGTTAAGTTGCCTAATAATTATGCACAGTAATAGTCACCTTCACACACAGATATCCCCCTAAAATAGCTAAAACTAAAATCTACTTTCAAAAACATTCAGCTTTGATATTAATGAGTTTTTTGGGTTCATTGAGAACATGGTTGTTGTTCAATAATAAAATTATTCCTCAAAAATACAACTCGCCTAATAATTCTGCACTCCCTGTAATAGAGTTGTCACGGTGTGAAAATGTAACCTCGCGGTTATTGTGACCAAAGTGATCATGGTTTTCATTATTATCGCGGTATTTTTTTTAACGTGTTACATTTTCTGACAACTAACTAAACCCTCTATATCAGGAAAATAATGTCATCAGTTTGTGTCTACAATTTGTTATTTTGCAATCTAGTTGTTTGTTTACATTTTTCCCCTTTGTCTTTAAAATACCAGCATTTTCCCATAACTTCTTATTTTTTGTCCATTTGATGTCATCATTTTAAAAACATGAGATCAGATTATACTTATTACTCAATTAGCATTCTAATCTCCCTTTCCCATATCTGGGTCGGTAGCGGGATGGTGCCTGTGCTTGGGTTAGCCACGGTCACCGACCGACCACCTTTTCAAACTTTTCTCTACTTACCTTCTCCTTGTCGCCTCTCCTTGTCGCCTTGCTTCTGTCCGCGATCCTCTTTGGTAGTGTCCAGCTACCGTCTACCAGAATCTTGTCCTTCCGTTTGTCCGCAATCGCCCAAGATGCACCGAATAATTACCTCCATGTCTGTTTACGTGAGCAGCTCGCTGGCCCGGAGCCAAACGCTTATTCCTACCTGAACGCCTCCAGTGATGTTTATCTGATCCCGGGAAAACATCGGAGGAAAAGGGGTAAATGAGCAGGAGTCCAGGTGAGATTAAGACTTCTCTCAAAGTGTGGTTTATCTCAGTGCTGATTGGCTCGAATAGAATTCTCGCGGGGTGGAGTTATTTGCATGCAAGAGGCATGGGCGGCTCCAGTAAATTTTATCAGCAGTTGCTGTACAGTTGTTAGTCGGTGTTTGGGGTTGCTGCCCCCTGTCGGTGCGCCCTGAAAAGCGCGGGGGTGGGGGTGGTGGGGGGCAAAACTCTAGAGAAACCAGTAAATCCGACCCTAGCCAATCAGCATCAAGATTCACGATATTGGCCCAACTCTGCCTTGCCAGGTACCTCAATGGAGCATGGACTAAAAATAAGGGAGAAAGTACAGGAAAAATACCGAACCATGCCTGTGGAAACTAGTCGGGCCGATCTGCCCCAGTCTGAGTTACTCTGACTCTCTGGGAGCTGGTGGGATTTCAGGTCACGTTGTACAGGGTAGCATGAATTAAGGTTTGTAAGGATGAAGCAGGAGTTGAGAGGTTTTTTTCCTCTATACTCCTTCATTGCCTGATCATAAGACACTTTGTGAGCAGTCTTCAAATTATTGACTACATTTGTAATTTTGCTCTGTGGTGCAGCTACAACAGCGTAGCAATGTTTACACACCATTGTTACTTGATCCAGGTCTGACTCCTCGAACCCGTGATGTTTCTACATCACCGAATTCGTTTTA
Organism: Nothobranchius furzeri; assembly: GCF_043380555.1. Lineage (NCBI taxonomy): Eukaryota > Metazoa > Chordata > Actinopteri > Cyprinodontiformes > Nothobranchiidae > Nothobranchius > Nothobranchius furzeri. The sequence continues at coordinate 98,473,262 of NC_091742.1, read as the reverse complement.
ACTATTTTCCACGAACATCTTTCATTTTGCATCCATTATCCTCTCCTCAAAAGAACTTCTGGCAAGTATTCCTCAAGTCTTCTCACTTGTTTGAGACGTGTTTGCAGCTCGCACTAAAATGGAAAGTGGTTGGAGCTGTGAGAGCTGCGCTTGATTTGCCACTCAGAGCAGCGCAAGAGTAAGCATGAGGGAGGAGCTAACAATCGGCTCAGTCAGTTTTAATGATCATTTAAAACCCAGATCGTAATTAAGATAAAAATTTGAATTATTGAGATGCATTTTAGATGCATCAGATGATTACAACTTAGTGGTGTATATATAGTATATATATATAGTATATATATATGTCTCGTCTCGTCTCGTCTTCCTCCGCTTATCCGGGTCCGGGTCGCGGGGGCAGCATCCCAACTAGGGAGCTCCAGGCCGTCCTCTCCCCGGCCTTGTCCACCAGCTCCTCCGGCAGGACCCCAAGGCGTTCCCGGACCAGATTGGAGATGTAACCTCTCCAACGTGTCCTGGGTCGACCCGGGGGCCTTCTGCCGGCAGGACATGCCCGAAACACCTCCCCGGGGAGGCGTCCAGGAGGCATCCTGACCAGATGCCCAAACCACCTCAACTGGCTCCTTTCGATCCGGAGGAGCAGCGGTTCTACTCCGAGTCCCTCCCGAATGTCCGAGCTCCTCACCCTATCTCTAAGGCTGAGCCCGGCCACCCTACGGAGGAAACTCATTTTAGCCGCTTGTATCCGCGATCTCGTTCTTTCGGTCATTACCCAAAGCTCATGACCATAGGTGAGGATTGGGACGTAGATCGACCGGTAAATCGAGAGCCTGGCTTTCTGGCTCAGCTCCCTCTTCCCCACGACAGATCGGCTCAGCGTCTGCATCACTGCAGACGCCGAACCAATCCGCCTGTCGATCTCCCGATCCCTCCTACCCTCACTCGTGAACAAGACCCCGAGATACTTAAACTCCTCCACTTGAGGTAGGACCTCTCCCCCGAACCGGAGGTGGCAAGCCACCCTTTTCCGGTCGAGAACCATGGTCTCAGATTTGGAGGTGCTGATCCTCATCCCAGCCGCTTCACATTCGGCCGCGAACCTACCCAGCAAGAGCTGAAGGTCAGAGCTGGATGAAGCTAGGAGGACCACATCATCCGCAAAAAGCAGAGACGAGATTCTCCTGCCACCAAACTCGACACACTCCACACCACGGCTGCGTCTAGAAATTCTGTCCATAAAAGTGTTGAACAGAACCGGTGACAAAGGGCAGCCCTGGCGGAGTCCAACCCTCACTGGGAACAGGTCCGACTTACTACCGGCTATGCGGACCAAACTCACGCTCCTCTGGTAAAGGGACTGAATGGCCCTTAACAGAGAGCCACCCACCCCATACTCCTGGAGCGTCCCCCACAGGGTGCCCCTGGGGACACGGTCATAAGCCTTCTCCAAATCCACAAAGCACATGTGGATTGGTTGGGCAAACTCCCATGCCCCCTCCATCACCCTTGCAAGGGTATAGAGCTGGTCCACAGTTCCACGGCCAGGACGAAAACCACATTGCTCCTCCTCTATCTGAGATTCAACTATCGATCGGACCCTCCTCTCCAGTACCTTGGAGTAGACCTTTCCAGGGAGGCTGAGGAGTGTGATCCCCCTATAGTTGGAACACACCCTCAGGTCACCCTTCTTAAAGATGGGGACCACCACCCCGGTCTGCCACTCCCTAGGAACTGCCCCCGATGACCACGCAATGTTGTAGAGACGTGTCAACCATGACAGCCCTACAACATCCATAGCCTTGAGATACCCAGGACGAACCTCATCCGCCCCCGGGGCTCCGCCGCTGTGTAGTTGTTTGACTACCTCAGCAACTTCTGCCCCCGAGATCGGACAGTCCATCCCCAGGCCTCCCAGCTCTGGTTCCTCCTCGGAATGCGCATTGGTGGGATTGAGGAGCTCCTCAAAATATTCCTTCCACCGTCCGACTATAGCCCCAGTTGACGTCAGCAGCTCCCCATCCCCACTGTAAACAGTGTGAGCGAGTTGCTGCCTTCCTCTCCTGAGGCGCCGGACAGTTTGCCAGAACGTCTTTGGAGCCGATCGATAGTCTTTCTCCATGGCCTCACCAAACTCCTCCCACGCCCTGTGTGTATATATATATTAGGGCTGCAGCTATCGAATATTTTTGTAATCGAGTACTCTATCGAATATTTTTTTCGATTATTCGAGTACTCTAATAAATTACCCTTTTGTGTTTGTAAACCATTATATCATATAGCATGTTATAATTATGAAAGACCTCTTAAAATGAGCAAGCAGTTGCCAGTTATTCTTCAAGTTTTATTCAAAATTAGTTTGCAAAACTTCAGCACTTCAACTTTGCTTCACAGTAAACAAATGCCTGTGCAAAAAATAAGTACACAACCCTGAGCCGATTTTCCCCTCGTGCGAGAATCTGCTAGCCTGCAAGCCAGAGGATAACTGTTGAAGTAGCGCTGCGGGCGGCTGCGGCCCAAACAGAACCAGAACCGCTCACGGCGCATGCGCAAACAGCTCGCCGGCTGTTTCCCTATTAACACACGTCCGTTTTAATTTCTACACTTTTTTTCTCACACAATAACAAGGATTGTCGAGAAAGCATGTTTGCCGTGCTTTTGTCAAATTATACTGATCACAAAACATTTATTTACTTTCTTTCGTTTTCCTCTCATAAATACCAGTCCTCCTGCAGCAATCCCGAGGGACAACAAATATCAATAACAACACAGTAAAAGTCCGACGTTTTGTGTAAAAATGCTATTTTTTTAGCACATTTTAAGTCTAACGTGTTGCTACCAGACGTACGGTGTGAGCTGAAACTTGAGTGCTACAAATGAAAAAGTCGCACAGAGTCCGCAGAATATATAGCAATACAGGCTAAAATGCATTATCTTGTAGAGGCTCCGAGTCCGCTTGCAGAAGTGACATTTACAGGTGCTGCAGCACGGAGGATGTGGTGTTGTGGTAGGCTAAATCCATTTTACAGTATTTTCACTGGACTACGTTTTCCACCTTACGACGTGAAAAATGGTCTCACGTCTTGACATTTTCTGTCTTTTTCGCACTCCACCGGGGTCCACGTTGTCTGCCATAGCTTAAGAGAAAGTTAAGTTACATTCCCTACTCGCGTGTGCGTTTCAGTCCAGTGGGCATGTGCGTCACTTATTTCAGTCCGGGTGAAACATGACCACGGGCGACTGCAAAGCCATGAATTAATTAAATATGAATTAAACGAATCCTCGAGGCAGAGAATTTGACTCGAGGATTTTTTGTACTCGAATTATTCGAGGTACTCGAGGAATCGTTTCAGCCCTAATATATATATTCCTTTTGTAATTGTTACTTCACTCAAAGTTTTCCAGTTTTATTTTAACCTGTCCAGAGCTTCCACAGTAGAAGGTTCTGACAGACCAGCATCTCTCTAACTATTCATCTGGTGCAACCTGAGTGTAGATATTTAAGTGCACCATTGAGAAATGGAGTCACATTTGTGACCAGAATCATCCCATTCTAGAGCCCTGAACTTCCTGCCTTCATTGGAACATGATTAATTGCCACATTACTCAACATTTTTCTTTTTACCTGTCCAGAACTTCCACAGCATCATATCTGGGAAAAAGAAGAGGTTCTGACTGACCAGCAGCTCTCTGACCAAGAGTCAATCTCCAATTTGGACCAGGAGGAACCAGAACATCCACTGATCACAGAGGACCAGCCAGAACTCTTTATCCATCAGCATGAAGGGCAGTTCCTCTTGAAGCAAAAACATATAACCTTCGTAGAGACTTCTCCTTCTAACGAAACAGACTGCCATGATCCAGAACCCAACATGAACCAACCCTTGAGTCAGAATTCTACGGAAGCAGAGAACCAAGATCAGGGTGGATGCAAGAAAGAAAACTCAGAATCAAACACCAATGAAGAACTGACACGTAATAAAAGACGTCTGCGAAGCGAAGAACACAGAGACAATGTAGATGTTCAGACACTAAAAAAGCACAAGAGGGCTCACATAGGTGAGAGTCCATTTTATTGTAAGCTCTGTGAAAAATCTTTCAGTCACAAGTGTTTTTTATATCGTCACATGAGAACTCACACAGGTGAGAAGCCATATCCATGTAAAACTTGTGGTAAACATTTCAGTGGCAGTAGTAACTTGACTAAACACATGAGAACTCACACAGGTGAGAAGCCATATCCATGTAACACTTGTGGTAAATGTTTTACTGCCAGTAGTAACTTGACTACACACATGAGAACTCACACAGGTGAGAAGCCATATCCATGTAAAACTTGTGGTAAATGTTTTACTGCCAGTAGTGGCTTGATGTATCACATGAGAACTCACACAGGTGAGAAGCCATATCCATGTAAAACTTGTGGTAAATGTTTTACTGCCAGTAATATCTTGACTAAACACATGAGAACTCACACAGGTGAGAAGCCATATTCATGTAAAACTTGTGGTAAATGTTTTACTGCCAGTAATATCTTGACTAAACACATGAGAACTCACACAGGTGAGAAGCCATATCCATGTAACACTTGTGGTAAATGTTTTACTGCCAGTAGTAACTTGTTTTATCACATGAGAACTCACACAGGTGAGAAGCCATATCCATGTAAAACTTGTGGTAAATGTTTTACTGCCAGTAATATCTTGACTAAACACATGAGAACTCACACAGGTGAGAAGCCATATTCATGTAAAACTTGTGGTAAATGTTTTACTGCCAGTAATATCTTGACTAAACACATGAGAACTCACACAGGTGAGAAACCATATCCATGTAACACTTGTGGTAAATGTTATACTGACAGTAGTGACTTGACTAAACACATGAGAACACAACACAAGTGAAAAGTATTTTCCAAGTTTGGTCTGTATGAGATTCAGCCAGATATTTTCTTTAACTTCTCGTGTAAAAATTCACACGAGTTTGTATACATTAAAATGTATGTTTTTTCTTCTTCTTAAAGTTGAGAAGAATTGAGATTTTGACTACATTTAATCACATATACCTTAGGCATAAACTAGCCCGGTGTGACACATGTACAGAAATATCTTTAGGATGAGCGTTGATGGAAAAAGTATTTAAAAAAAGGCAAAATTGCTTTTTATGTCTAATTGTGGACTCTGTTTATCTTTAATCCCTAAGTTTAAGGTGTGGTTGACAGACTAAAAAAATATATATTTTTTTTTATTACAATTGATCACTCTGAGTTTTTCATGCAGGCTGAACATGAAAATAGTCTCCTACACCTTTCTCCTGCATTAGCTTCTGATAGAAAATAGAAGATGAAACTCCTGTATTAGAAAATCGTCACAGATCTATGTCACACTGTGATTTAGCATTCATGGACTCGACGATCTTGATTCACGACAGGGAAGTCTGTTGTTGTTTTAACATCCGGTAATCAGCAGTGGACGTCTCGGCTAGTTTAAGCTAACTGTCAGCATTAGCAACTACACCTCACAGCAGGAGGTCCTCCAGGCTCGTGTATTTTGAGAGATAAAATATTCATGTTGCAAGTCAGTGGTAGAGTTGCATTGCTGTTATACAATCCGGGGCGAGATGTCCACATATCAGGAAATATGACTCCAAAACCCACCGTCTGAAGCTCAGCTGATATGTGGGAACATTTTAGGTCTGAGAAATGGTGCAACAGTATATTTGTTCCCCCGAGAACCATTTACGAGGTATTCAATCCTACTAGAGACCACTGCACTGAAAAAAATGTGTCACCCACTCACTGAACACATACGCTAATTCCAAAGCTCTGTTAAAGACACCTGTGACATTTGTCTTTTTTTGAATCAAATTTTATGTAGTCTGTTAACAAATTAATCTTTTTTCATTGATATTTGTAATCGTTTATTCAAATTTTTCCTCTTTGCTGGAAATTTTACTTTTTAATATACATAAACTGGTTTGCCAATATTTGAATAGTTAAGCATTTTTCATTAGTCTTTATTTTCAATTTTTTTTTGTTCTGTTTAGTTTTAGTTTCATCTACTTTTTAGTTTCAGTTTAGTTTTTATTTGTTGATACTGATAATAGAAAATGCTGTGTGTTACAAAACTGTTTTCAAAACCGTATTCTTTTTGAACAGGTGAGCTACCATACGTTCCAGGCAGAAAAACAAAAAATGAACTGAACAGGATACAAACCAGCTGCAGAATGCATTTTCAAAACAGCAAGTGTATGTAGGTCAACAGAACTTGCAATCTCTGAAGTAAATTAGATTAAATATGAATATCAGGAGACAAAAAGTTAAATGCTGGTTCTACAGTTCTGACAAGACAATGGAACTGACTGACATCACTAAAACCACAATAATGCAGGACACTCCTGCACTATGAGATGGACACGTTAACAGCTTGTGTGAATCTCAGACTAGCTGTTAACTCGTTCATATTTTCCTACAAACTGAGGTCATCCAAATAGCATGACATGAATTGTTCTAAACGTTTGAACAGAAATCCAGTTCAAAAGATCTCAACTGTCCGTGTGTTTCATGCTGTGCTGATACATGTGTGAATAGAGCCAACCTGACCTGCCCCTGAAACGGACTGTCAATACTGCAACATAACAGTCAAGCCATCATGGGTACAATGTTTTGGATACTTTTTGCACATATTCTGATAGTCAATCACAGTTGATATGTTTTTGTAATTTAGATTTCCCTTAATAAATAATTGTTTTTTAAGAGCTTTTTGTTGATTTAAGGGCAACCCGTTGTTCCAGAGATGTGGTTGCTCTTTTTCTCTGTCCAGATGACAGCACTCCACACACAGAAAAAATGCATTCCACAAATGCTTGAGAAGCAAAATCATTATCTACAGGGGAAGGTTTTGAATAGAAAGCCTGTGTTGACTTTCACAAATCCAGCGGTGTCTCAGTAGACACACCCTGTTTGACTTCAGTGAGATAGTTCTCAATATCAGTTCAAGCAACAGGTGGTTCAAAAAATGTATATTTTAACATGCAACAAAAGACAAAAGGAAACTTGTGATTATATTTGGTATTTGAGAGTTGATCTAAACATGAATGCAGTATGATTTTAATGATCACATAATGATTAGAAGGAGTCACCGCTCATCTGGGAAAGGTGCTGGATCAAGAATCCGCACACTTCAATCTGCGATGTAGGAGTTTATTGGTCAAGCTTTCGGTCAAATAACAGGTAACAGGTGTAACAGCTGCAGCTTAGACATCTCATGGGGCCTGAGTGAGGGTGAGGTGGAGGAATCAGAAACTACAGAAACAGCTGGAGTTAGTGGACGTAAATTAGCAGGGTTAGATCCACGGTGTTTATAAAAACCACTTATGGAGGGAACAGGAGGAGAAGCCACTGAAGAATGAGGATAAACAGACCTTAAAAAACTTGGACTGAGAAACCACGTCGCAACGTGGCTGGCGGGAATGCGGAAGTGGCGCTCAAGTCGCCAAACAAAGGACAAGAAGCTAGAAGATCACGCCGATGTTTACTAGATAAACAACGCTTTAAGAGAAGTCTTATTCTTACCTGGATTCCTGCTCGTTTACCTCTTTTCCTCCGACGTTTTCCCGGGACCGGATAAACATCGCTGGAGGCATCCTGGTAGGAATCATTTGGCTCCGGGCCAGCACGCCGCTCAGGTAAACAAACAGGAGGGTACATCCTTGGTGCACCTTGGGCGATCGTGAACGAACGGAAGGAAAAAGGAGTCTGGCAATCATAGGAGATGGTAGCAGGGACACTACTGAAGAGGATCGCAGACAGGAGCAAGGTGGAAAAGAGGAGGTTAGTGGAGAAAAGTTTGAAAAAGTGGCCAAGCACAGGCGCCATCTTGTTACCGACAGGAAGTTGGAGGACTGTAGGGAGTGATGTTATTTGAAGTGGAGGTTTGAGCAAAGGCTGAGAAAGTGAAGATCTCTAGGATGTAAACTGTCATGTCTGTGGAAGGGAATCCACCATAGATGTATATCTATGGGACTGCACAGCATACCGGATGTTAGCGGTTAGCATGCTTGAGCCATGTCAGTTAGGGTGAATACCATCTCGCCTGAAAAAGGAGAAACGGTTCCAAAACAGGTTAAAATTATCGATAAAACCAAAACTGTGGGACCTGCAAGCAGACTGAAGCCAGGGGTGGAGAGAGAGCAGATGGCTAAAACGTCCATATCCATGAGAAACTGTGGGGATCGGGCCAGAGATGAAAACAGACATTCCACTGCTCTTCACAATGTCAAAGAGATGGTTAAAATGGTGTTGAGTGATGACAGACTTCCGGCGTGTGACATCGTTTGATCCCACATGAATGATCACTCTTTTAACTGAAGCTGGGATGGAGCACAGCAGACCAGGAAGTTTATCCAGGAGAGCAGGTATGGTGGCTGAAGGAAAACAGCTTGTCAAGATGTTCTGGATTTAGAAGGTCAACTAGAAAGTGCATTTATTTCTGTAGATGAAAGGTTATTAATGTGGCAAGGTGGAGAAACAAGGGCCCGGGCGGGATTCGATCCCCAGACTCCCGGGTGAGAGTCATACGCTCTAACCAGTCAGCCAAAGGGACATCCCCTTGGCCAAGTAGCCAGGGCGCATGATCAATCGGGATATTGTGACAGGACGCTCACACTGTCACATTAAGTTGGTCAATATTTAGGAGAAAATTTACCCTTTTGGACGTTAGACAAGACAAGACAAGGTCAGGCCAGGCCAGGCCAGGCCAGGCAGTCATGTTTATGGCTCAGCTGCCTCAGGAGACGGGAGCGGGCGCCTCTCTGTGTCTAGCAACTGCTCCCGGCCAAGAGACAGGTGAAGCCGGGCACCCACCTTGCTGGGCTGCCTTCGGGAGGATGGAGCATCAGATTTGCAGATCCCTGATCGCAGGGCTACTGCTGTTAAAGGGAGGGGCACATCACCAAATCTCCTTTTGACAGCGGCAACCTATGTTTTGTTAAATGCACATGAATGCACAGCATGTCCACCCATTCAACCAGCAAAATTAAGAGCTGAACTATAATGTTACTTACTGAAAAAAATGAAGCAAAGACATTTTGGATGGTCTCTTAGTGCTATCAGTTCCACATCTTGCCATCTTTGTCCAAATAATTTCATTATTAAAGCTATAGTCCGTAATTGAAATACTTGGAATATTTTCAAAAATTCTTAAAGTTGACTATAAGGTAATCTTTCATAATTTTTTTTCTCCCCTAGCCTCTACAACTAAATCAATCATTATGCGGGCCTCTCACATTGATCGATTGAGTTACATATTCATCCGATTGAGCTATCAGTCAGCGAGGACGCGCTTCAGTACACAGAGCCATGCACAGTGGTGTGATGTGACTCAAAAGCTTCACGAAATGCGTAAGCTGTGTTAGCAAACTTTTATTTGGACAGGTAAATAAAGTACTGTACCAGATGTTTGAAATTTAAATATAAGAAGTGATAGTGCAGCTAATTATTTGCTGTGTTTGCCATCAGCTAATGTAGCGCTAGCTTGAATGCTAACTCGGCCTGTAAAGTCAACTAAATATTGGATCATTGTGTATTTGAGCTAATGATAAGTGAAGGCTTTAACCTTAAACCATATCAAGACTATTTGTTGTGAATTGTTGTGGCATTAGCATGTTAGTGCTAGCATTGCTGTTGAATTATTTTCATTTTTAGGTTTTTCCCAGTTTGAAGACTACAGATTTGGTTCAAACGACTGATTAGCTTCTCCTGTAGAACTTGATTAAAGCTGAGAAGATAATTCAGCTGTTAGAATCAGCCTTATCTGACCAGAAACGTATCAAATTTTAGATGTTTGTTAGCACTAATAGGCTTTGTCTACTGTGTTGTATTGGCCTGGGCAGGTCAACGTGAGTTTCTCTGCCTCAATAACACAGATTTGATTAATAATAAGTGATTAGCAGTTCTTGCAGAGCTTGATGATGGCTGAACCTTGATTTATACTCCTCCGTCAGCTCTGCAGGGGAGAGATGTACACACATGACATGACATGGTTTTTATGAAGCCCAGCATATCTTTGTTGTAGGCCATCATATTCCCTCCTTGGAACAGGGAGGTCCTCTTCAGCTTTAACACAGAAATATGAAAAGTTAGCAAATGCAGCAACAAGTCCACACAAATATTTTTTTGTAACAGAAAATACAAAATCCTTACCGGCATGGTGAGCCAATGATGGCATGCAAGACGTTTCATCCCTTCTCCTTTTCCGTTGATGCCTTAATGTAACAGGTCTAAATTACTTAACAGTTACACAAGTCAAGAGCCAAGATATAATAACACTGAACATCATGAATAGCAAGAATTTCTAAATAATAAATATATCTGTGATGGGAAGGTGTAAACATTACCTGTCCATCTTTGCATGGGGGTTTGGACTTCGCTTTGTGTACGTAAACACAGAAGGCATAAAATCAGGACTCGAGGAGTCCAATGACACCTCGCCTGTAAATAAATAGACTGCTTAAAAGCAAACCAGCAAACGCAACTTACTTTATTTAATAGAACACACGTTAACCAGCTTTCTGGTGTAATCTTAGTACATAATTACCTTACCTGATATAAAATGGGCGCTACAGACTCGAGCATTTCGGATCGTGTTTTCAGTCCAGTTTTCATCAACCCTTTTGATGGCCTGCAGCCACAGACGCCTCCGATTTAGTTGAAATGGACGTGCTCCCTTCGGAATTCTGTAAAGTTTCAGTCCACTGCTTGAAGAGAAGCGATTCTGGCATCCATACACGCAACAACCCGACATTTTTATGTGCTCAGAACTTCAAAACAAAGGGTTTAAAACGCTGTTTTAGTATCGAGTGTGAATGAAGAAGCATTCACTCTCGTTGCCAGGCTGCACGCGCAACTTTTGATGACGTAGGTAGTTAAAGGGTCTATAGGTTTGACCAAGCACTCACCCCTTCCCCCACACAGCTACATTCAAACAACTCAACACCTGGACGACCCCCTACAGCTACAGCCCTTCACACCTCTGACTCCTCCATTCAGACCATCATTCACCCCCCAGGACTCGGCCCCCTCCCCAGTACAGAGCTCCACTGCCCACCCCTCTCCTTTACAGCAGGCCAGGTGAGGAGAGAGCTGATGAAGATCGAAGCTAAAAAAGCTGCTGGTCCTGACGACATTAGCTCCAGGCTCCTTAAATCCTGCGCAGATGAACTGAGCGGAGCTATGGAGCATGTCTTCAACCTGAGCCTGAAGCTGAGGGTGGTACCACAGCTCTGGAAGACCTCCTGTGTGGTTCCAGTGCCAAAGACACCAAAAGCTAATGAGCTCAGTAGCTACCGGCCGGTGGCTCTCACGTACTACCTGATGAAGACACTGGAGACTGATCCTGGGACACCTTCGGTCTATTGTGGGGCCTTCGATGGATCCATTGCAGTTTGCTTACCGACCAGGGGTTAGAGTAGAAGCTGCAGTCACCTGTCTACTACATCATGCTCTGGCTCACCTGGAGAAGCCTGGCAGCACTGTGAGAATCCCAAGTTTACAGGTTTACAGCCAGATCTTGAGGAGTTTTAAAGAAAATGTAAACTCATCGCTATAATAAACATCCTTTCTTGTTTTGCAACAAACCCGCTTTCGTTTATTTCATAAAAGAACCTGAAAAACGCCAAATAAGAACTTGTAATAAATCTTGTTGCGTTTTATTACAATGTTAGGACGTTTTATCTTTATTTAGCTCTATTGGGGTTATCATATTCCTTAATTATTAGCAGAGGTGGAAAGAGTCCTAAAATGTCCTACTTAAGTATAAGTACCCATACTTTGATCACTTTTTTACTCAAGTACAAGTAAAAGTAAAAAGTATGGTAAATAAAATGTACTCAAAGTTAAAGTTACTTAGTTACATTTTTGTCAGCGTAAGGATGGCTACATCTAAGTAGAGCTAAATCACGCCAGCACACACACACACACACACACACACACACACACACACACAGTTTGATGGTGGGATTTCCATCCAATCAGTGAGAACAGGACGTGCACATTGATTGGCCGAGGTTTTTCTAGAATGGTAAGTTTCAATTGTGATTAAAATTATTCTTTATTTTGAAAAAAATTATATATTTTAGACACCATCAGCATGTGAGGTATCTCAATGTTCTCATGTCTAAACTCTAACATGAGACTGTGCTCTAACCTGTCACATAACAAGCTAAATGACAGTCAAACATGTCAGATGGAGCGTATGACAGCTGCTAACGTTGGCCCTGCCCTACTTTACCTCTACATTACAGTTCCTTTATCCGTGTCCATCCTAGAGCTCCTCTCTGACCTTCATGCTTATTTAGAGCAGCTGATGTTTAAAGTTAGCAGAGTTCATCCTTGGTAGTGGGTTCACTCACTCATTTAACCCTTCACCACTGAAACCAGTTTGGTCATTCCAATCCTCCTAAATAATCCTCCAATCATCCAACTGGAATCCTTAACACTAGGACTCCCAGCATTTTCTGATTCCCACAGCTCTACCAGAGCTTTGTCAAATGACTGCTTAGTTTGACATCAATGACTGAACATGTTTGATTTTGGCCCTCTTTTATGTTGAATTTATTTCACAGTTTTCATTGGTTCACTCTATCCATTGTTTTACACATTTGTCCTGTACTAGAATGTTTTACCTATTTTGTAATTTGTATTTTGTACTTTGAATTGCCTTTATTTTTGATTTATTCAATATATTTACCTTCAACTGAACCATGTTCAGCGCTTTGGGCTTCCTGACAGGGTTGCGGAAGGCCTTTATAAATAAAGCATTGATTGATTGATTAAATCACTGGTCGTTAGCTGCCTTTCATTTGTAAATGCAGCCAGCCACCGATGATGGCCAATGGAATGTGCTTGGGTGTTGGGGGTTGCCAGTCTTTCAGGCTGGCCCATCGACATATATATACTGGTCCAGTGGCTCTACTTGTCTCTCTCCTGATAGGTATTTTCTGTATTTAATGTACCTTTTTGAGGCCTAAAGAACGTTGCAGGACATAAGTATTTGTTTAAACGAAAGGTCATCGATCTTCTTTGATCACATTTTAGAGTGGTGAAGAATGGCCTCTGTGATCACTTCCTGAGACAAGATGAAGGTCCAAACAATATGTGTTGATTGAGTTACCCTGGTCAGCTGATTCTGAAGAATGTTGATTAAGTTACCGGTCAGCTGAGGAGTTGTGTGTGTATTTTGACTGTGTAGTTCCTCTGTAAGCCTGCTGTGCTGTTATCTCTGGAATATGGTCTCCTAGGAGATGAGTCTGTAACTTTGAAACTCAAGGAAGGCCCGCCCTCCATCCCATTGTACAATAAAAACCTCTGTTGAGCTGAGAGGGAGGGGGGGAGATGTTGGAAACAGCTCCGGAGGGAGTTGTTCCTCGCCTAATCTCCATTCTTGATGAGACAGTGTAAATTGAACTCCTCTTCAGGTAACGGGTAATGGAGAAAGTAAAAATTACCCAACATCTCCTGTCTTGAATCTGGTTGACTGAACTTGTCCATCCAAAGACTTCACAGAAGCACACAAAGGACAAGAAAGGATTTTTTACATAGCGGTTAATAAAAAAAGCATGAGTCCCTTCAAAAGAACAATTAAAATATAAAAAAGGTATAAAAAATAATAAAAACTTGAAGATATAATGAAGAATTAAGAATTTAAAAAATGAGAGTGAAAATGAAAAATAAAATAAAATAAAATAAAATAAAAGGTTAGCATGGGATCCTGAAAAATGTGGAATTGTTCGTGTCCTCTGTCCTATGTCTCCCATGTCTCTCCCCTTTCCTATGCATCATTGCGTTTTCTGTCCCTCTATTTATTATCTTTCAGCTTTCATACTCACACCCTTGTTACCGTGTCAGTCCAGCCAGCCCCAGCCTCTGATTATTTCAGTTTTTACTTCTCATCAGTTTTCACTTTCTTATTTTTTGTGTAATATTTGTATTTTCATGTTTTATTTAACTTCTGTTTTGTGCCTTTGATCACTGCGTTTTCTAGTTTTTTTTTTATTTAGAGTCTCTTCCCTTACACTCTGCCTCTCGGAAATCAAATCATGGTTCACCTCTAATTTCCTCAAACTCAACGGCAATAAAACTGAACTTCTTCTAGTTGGAACTAACTCCACCCTCTCAACATCTGACAGCTTTTCTTTAACTATTGACAGCGCCACAGTCTCCCCCTCACCTCACGTCAAGAGTCTGGGTGTCATTCTCGACAGCTCACTTTCTTTTCAAGCTCACATTAATAACTTAATTCGGTCAGCATACTTCCATCTACGTTCCATAAACCGTCTCCGCCCCTCACTGACCCCTCACACTGCCGCCATTCTCGTCCACAGCCTCGTCACCTCCCGTATCGACTATTGCAATTCACTCCTTTATGGTCTCCCCAACAAACTCCTTCATAAACTGCAACTGGTCCAGAATTCAGCAGCCCGTATTATCACCAAAACCCCTTCCTTTCAGCCACATCACCCCGGTTCTCCAGCAGCTTCACTGGCTCCCAGTTAAATTCAGGCCCATCTTCAAAATTCTCCTTCATACCTTCAAAGCAATCCACAACCTCTCTCCTCCATATATCTCAGACCTTATAAGTGTTCACACCCCGTCCCGTTCACTCAGATCTTCTTCTTCCATCCATCTTGCGGTTCCTTCTGCCCGTCTCGCTACCATGGGGAGCAGAGCTTTCAGCCGCTCTGCTCCTCGACTCTGGAACTCACTTCCCCCAGACATCAGGAACATCGACAGTTTTACCCTTTTCAAAACAAAACTCAAAACACACATGTTTAAATCTGCCTACGACCTCTGATTTTATTGAAATGTTTCTCTCTTTGTTTTTTCTTCTTTGGGTTTTATTATTGTTTTATTGTATTTTATTACGTGTTTTGTGTAAAGTGACCTTGGGTGTCCTGAAAGGCGCTTTTAAATAAAATGTATTATTATTATTATTATTATCTTCTCCTGTTCTAGTTTTTTCCCAATTGTGTTCATCCCCTCTGCTCTTAGATTAACTCAGTACGATCCTGTTCTCTGTGTTAAGTTTTATCATGTTGTTACTTTATCCTTATGTTCTCCTAGCTTTTCACTTTCAGTAATCTTCATGTTTACGCTGCATTATGGTTCTTTTTTAACACAGAAAAAGTGTTATGTTTACCTTGTTTTTACTGATGTTTCGACTATCACTGCTGCCTTCTTTAGAGTGTTGCCACTGCTGGTGGCATCCCTTCCTTTCCTGTGTGTGTGTTGAGTTGCCCTCCGGCTTCACCAACGTGTGTTTTATTGCACAGCTTGCGTGGGATTTGAAGTATGACTCCACATTAGTGTTCTGCTGATGTCTTTGGGGTGTACAAGTGCTTTTCTAACTGTGATGTATGGTTTTGTTGGTGTACCTATGTTGTGTTTTTTCATTGTTGCCGAATTTATCTGGTTGACCCTCCTCTGGTCTGCCCTGTCCCTTCTCCTCCAACCTGGGGCAGCTCTGTTCCAGTACACGGCGGCTGATCTCCTCCTGCTACGCGGGCATCTCTCTGTGCCTCCGCCGGTAGCATTACAGCTCCACCCGGAGATCGTCCTTCCTCCCTGCCGGAGATACATCCATCGTGGGTCTCGCCGTAACTTCCAGCTGGATAACTCTCACTCAATCACCTCATACTGGTCCACAACTCGTCATCCTCGCCTCAACACTGGCCGGACTGCGGACCTTCGCTCGCTAGCCAGCCTGGCGAAGACAGCAACCTTCAACCACAACAATACCGTCAACTTCGGCCTCCTGAATGTCCGCTCTCTCACAAACAAGGGTCAGCTCATTCAGGACCTCATCACCGACCATAAACTGGACTTCATCGGGCTCACGGAGACCTGGCAGCAACTTAACGACTTTTCCCAACTTAACGCTTCCGCCCCCCCCGGCTTTGTTTACCTTTCCTATCCACGTGGCTCCGGTCGCGGGGGCGGTCTCGCGCTGCTCTATCGCGAGAAGTGGAAGGTGCTGCCTGTCTCCACTCCTGCCTTCAGCTCCATGGAATCTTCTGTTTTTCAAATACCCGGTCCCACTCCTACAGTTATAGCCTTGATCTACCGCCCACCCAAGCCCAATAGTGACTTTTTAAATGACTTCTCCTCATTACTCACCCAGCTCACTACCCTCTCCCCCAATGTCATTCTGCTTGGTGATATAAATATTCATATGGACAACTTGAACCTCCCCCTCACCAGAGACTTCTCCTCCTGCCTCAACAGCTTCGATTTTCAAACATATTCTAATTTTCCCACGCACATTAAAGGTCACTCTCTTGATTTAATCTGCTGCTCTGGTTTAACCCCATCTAACTGTTCTGCTAATGATGTAAATATATCTGATCACTTTTTTCTGTCATTCAACATCCCCCTCTGCTCTTTAAGAACTAAGCCTATCCGTCACATCTCATTCCGCAATATCAAAAACATTAACCCAGACACCCTGTCATCTATTATTAACACTATATCCATCCCTAGTTCTGCTTCTCCTGACCATCTTGTTTCTCATTATAACTCCACACTCCACAATATCTTGGATTCTCTTGCCCCAGTCAAAACTCTGTCCGTCTCCTTTACTAACTCTGCCCCATGGTTTACCCCTGAACTCCGACAGATGAAAGCCAAAGGACGTCAACTCGAACGCCTCTATAAACGAACTGGTCTTGCAATACACAAAGAAATGCACAAAACTCATCTGCTTCAATACTTGGACTCAATTAAACATACAAAATCTGCTTTCTACTCTGGATTGGTTTCCTCCAATGAAGGCAACTCCAGGACTCTGTTCTCAATAATGCGCAATATTTTTCATCCCCCGGACTCTCTACCCCCCCACCTGTATTCTGCTGACTCATGTAACTCTTTATTAACCTTCTTTATTCAGAAAATTGCTTCCATACACCAGCAATTAATTCCAAGTTCTTCCCCTCCCCCTGAGATTTTTTCACCCGGCCAGTCATTTTGTTCCTTTCTTCTTCCCACCTCATCCGAAATATCTGATATTATCTGTAAATCCAAGCCCACCACCTGCTCTCTCGACCCCCTCCCTACAGTTTTGGTTAAAACATGTCTCACCTCCCTTCTCCCTCTCATAACCACCATAATCCACTCCTCCCTCTCTACCGGTATTGTTCCCTCACTTTTCAAAACTGCATCTATTACTCCAATATTAAAGAAACCCGGCACCGATCCCAATAATTTCAATAATCTTCGTCCCATCTCAAATCTTCCCTTTCTTTCAAAAATCCTTGAAAAAATAATCTCTGCTCAACTCCATGCTCATCTCACGCTCAATAGCCTCTATGAACCCTTCCAGTCTGGCTTTCGTCCTGGCCACAGTACAGAAACTGCACTCATAAAAATCACCAATGACCTCCTCACTGCTGCCGATACTGGACTGCTCTCCATTCTCATCCTCCTCGACTTGAGTTCAGCCTTTGATACCATCTCTCACACCATCCTCCTCCATAGATTGTCTTCCCTTGGCATTTCTCATACCCCGCTTGATTGGTTCCGTTCATATCTCTCTGGTCGTACTCAGTTTATTCAACTCAAATCCTTCACTTCCCGTCCCTTCCCTGTCACTACTGGCGTCCCCCAAGGCTCTGTTCTCGGTCCACTCCTTTTCATCACTTACCTTCTTCCCCTGGGAAATATTTTCCGTAAATTTGACATCCATTTTCATTGTTACGCGGATGACACCCAGCTCTATGTATCCTCCAAACCCTCCTCTTCACTTCCTCCTTCCTCCCTCACCAATTGTTTATCTGAAATCAAAGACTGGTTCACATCAAACTTTCTCAAACTCAACAGTGATAAAACAGAAATGTTACTTGTCGGCACTAAATCTTTTCTATCCAAAATCCACAGCTTTACACTTCCCGTCGACAACTCCTTAGTTTCCCCCTCCCCTCAGGTCAAGAGTCTGGGTGTCATCCTCGACTCCTCACTATCCTTCCAGTCCCACATAAACAATATTACCCGGTCTGCCTACTTCCATCTACGTAACATTAACCGCCTACGCCCCTCCCTCACTACTCACTCGGTCGCCATTCTTGTCCACAGCCTCATCACTTCCCGTATTGACTACTGCAACGCTCTTCTCTTTGGTCTTCCTCACAAATCCCTCCATAAACTCCAACTTCTCCAGAACTCGGCAGCCCGCATCATTTCCAGAACTCCCTCCTTCCACCACATCACACCTGTTCTTCAGCAGCTCCACTGGCTCCCTGTCACTTCCAGAATCCAATTCAAAATTCTGCTATATACATTCAAAGCCATCCATAACCTAGCTCCACCGTACCTCTCAGACCTCCTTCATCCTTCAACCTCCACCCGTTCCCTCAGGTCCTCCTCCTCCATCCACCTCTCAGTCCCACCTTTCCGTCTGGTCACTATGGGGAGCAGGGCCTTCAGCCGCTCTGCTCCCCAGCTCTGGAACTCACTTCCTCCTGACCTCCGTAACATTGATTCCCTCACTCTCTTTAAAACCAGACTCAAAACTCACCTGTTCCGTCTGGCATTCCAATAATTACTCTCTTTGCTCCAATCTGTCTGTTTGTTTTATGCTGTTTTATCTTTTATTGTTGTGTATTTTATCTCTGTAAAGTGTCCTTGAGTGTTCAGAAGGCGCTGTTGAAATAAAATGTATTATTATTGTTTTCTGTTATGCCTTTTATGTGTGCTTACATAAACAGAGTAGGAAGTGTCTTCTGGTCAGAAATCACAACCAGCCAACAACAACGGAGGCCTGCCATTAGAGCCTCACAGGCAGGATAACTGCAGGGCCGACTTGAACTGTTCAGCTAATTGTGAATAGGTGACTTTTAGCAGACGGACTTGCTATAGTTGCATTTGAAAAGATGGCTCCTAACACCTATGATAAAGCTGCTTTTCAGGTGTAGAGAACAAGTCACACTCAGACACAGACGTGGGTGTGGTGTGTTGGACGGTGGGCGGGATTGTGAACTGTGATGACAACAGAAACTCGGGAATACGAAGGACAGTTTACTACAATATTTCCAGCTGTTGTTGTGAGTGAATTATTTCTTTTTTCATTCTGTAAGAAGAAAACAGATTTTTCTGATTGTTGGTCAGCGTTGTTGGCTGATGTAGTTTAAAATGTTCTGATGAGAGTCAGATCAATTCAGACTGAATATTCACAGCTTTAGTCTTGTGTTAAATCTGGTTACACATCTCTACCCATATGAATAAGATCATATATCCTACATTCATGTTATTAAATATAAATAAAACAGTACTGACACATAAACAGCTTTTTTATAATGAAAACGTCCACGCTGACCGGTAATCAAACCTGGATCTGGCTGATGGGGAGCCCAAGTCTCCTCCCCT
The DNA here is from genome assembly GCF_043380555.1 of Nothobranchius furzeri. NCBI lineage: Eukaryota > Metazoa > Chordata > Actinopteri > Cyprinodontiformes > Nothobranchiidae > Nothobranchius > Nothobranchius furzeri. The sequence continues at coordinate 98,453,854 of NC_091742.1, read as the reverse complement.
TCTGGTTGGCTCATGGGTCCCCGATCAAAAAAATAAAGAATGTTAGTGAACACGGTTATAAAAGTTATTTTCTTGTCTTTCTGGGCTGTGCCTTACGCCCTGAGTCACATCTTTCAGGCTTTTCTAATCCTAGAGTTTCACCGTCTATTTTATAAAGGAAGCTAATGCAGGTGTTAGGTGTAGGAGACTATTTTCATGTTCCGCCTGCATGAAACACTCAGAGTGACTCGTTAGAATCAGAAATAATCATTAAATGTATTCTTTTCAGTGAGTTTGACCTATATGTTGATCTACAACTGATTTGTTAGATTTCCCAAATGTGTCCCTAATATTAAACTCGTTCCTACGCCCTTGTTACATCCTCTCTAGTCTCTCTTCCCATCTAACACTTTATAAATAAACTGAACTGAACTAAGAACATCGGGAGGGATGAAATCATTTGTTCCTCCAGAGAACTGATTGTTGAATTCCAGTAACAGATGGATCAGTTTTCTCTTTGTCCCTAAAAACCTGCAGCTGTGTGATTCCAGCTAAATCTGCTCTGTTGATCGTTTCCCTCAGATCTTCAACAGTTTCTCTTTCCACTGTTATTAGTCTCATTCTGTCACCTTTTGACCTGAACCTGTGATCCACACCTTCATCTCTTCCTTGTTGTTGCTGGTCCAACTCCAGTCCAGTAGGTGGCGCTAACGCGCCTTCACGCTGCCACATGACCGAAAGCTGTTATCAGAGCTAGCTCTTTGTTAGCTACCAGCGCTAGCTTGCTGTGCTGGTGTGTGAGGGGAACCTCTGAGGCTCTGCAGCAACAATGTCTTCAGCTCAGTCTCTGAGAGAGGTGATCAGAGAGCGGCTAACTGCTGCTGCTGCAGAAATCTTCTCCGAGTTTGAAAAAACCATCGTCCGCTACCAGGAAGAGATCGATCGTCAGCGCAGACTGCTGGAGATCAGCTGGAAACCACAGATCATCTTACACAGAATAGGTATGAAACAGCAGCGGGACTCATGTGGTTTTACTGAGGACACAATCTCAGGACAGTCTGCTTGGATCCGTTTGCTGTTCTGAAGCTTTTTGACACAACTGAGCTGAAATCAGTCTGCGGTAAACTTTGTTCCACTTTAGAGAAACAAATCAATAACATTTCAGGGATTTTAGGAAGTTTTCCTTTTCAGGAACTCCACTAAATCAGTTTAAAAGAGACAAACTTTAAAGACTCGGTGAACGTTTCCAGCTGATGTTCTACAATCAGAGACTTGTTAAACGAGTCAGTCTGATCGATACTCAGTCCAGTCACACACACACACACACACACACACACACACACACACACACACACACACACACACACACACACACACACACACACACACACACACACACACACACACACTCAGTCTGATAGATACGGAGTCCAGTCACACACACACACACACACACACACATACACACACACACACACACACACACACACACACACACACACACACACACAGCTTAAGAGTTCATTGTTTTCTAAAACATCTTCAGATGCATCAGATGGTTCAAGTGAAGTGTGCTTTCTTATTGTCACATGACTCAGCTTTTTGTTTGGTCTGCTTGTCTGTCCAGAACTCCCACTGCATTATGTCAGGACAGATGAGGAGGTTCTGACTGACCAGCAGCTCTGGAACCAGGAGAGGACCTCCAGTTTGGAGCAGGAACAAGCAGAACCTTTACAGGAGGGACCAGAACCTCCACAGATGAAAGTGGAGCAGGATGAGCCAGAACCTTTGCAGATTGTAGAACAAGAGGAGCTCTGCATCAGTCAGGATGAAGAGCAGTGTGTACTGAAGCAGGAGACGGTGACCTCCCTTGTGACTCCTGCTGGTGAGGAAAGAGACCACGATGAAGCAGAACCAGACAGACACCAACTCCTTTTGTCACTGTTTCCTGAGGCTGAGATCAGAGCTGCTGCTGCTCCGGGGTCAACAGGTGAGGGGGGGGGGGGGTGCTATGTTTGTTTTCCTTACTGTGATGTCACAATAAGGGACTTCTTGAAACTGCTCATTTTAGGCAAATCAGCTTTATTTTAGGGCTGCCTTTTATGTGACGACTTTAGTCAAATAAAAGGCAAATGTGCAGCGAGGCTCCTAACTGGAGCAAACGGAAGAGCTCACATCACTCCTATTCTAACGACTCTGCACTGGTTACCCGTTAACTTTAGAGTTAATTTTAGAATCCTGTCTATATTTTAAGTTTGGATCTAACGCTGGTGCCGCGGTAAAAAAAACAAAACTGCATTCCACTATAATTGGTTATGGCTTGCTTCTTCAGTGATTCATAATCATATTTCGATACATTGATTGTAATGTTTTGTAAGTGGTCACAATTAGTAAGTAAACCAACCAAATTATAAGTAAAAAACATAATTTCTTGCCCAAAATTCCCATGATGCAATGCAAGAAACATTAGCATACTGAAATATAAATGACTCATGACTGGAACATAATAGAGTTGTCACGGTGTGAAAATGTAACCTCGTGGTTATTGTGACCAAAGTTATCATGGTTTTCATTATTATCGTGGTATATTTTAACGTGTTAACTAACTAAACCCTCTATATCAGGAAAATGTCATCAGTTTGTGTCTAAAATTCACACTTGAGGTTGTATACATTAAGTATGGTTTAATTTTTTTGTCGTAAAGTAAAAAAATGAGATTTTGACTACTTTAATCACATATTCCTTAAAGGGACATTATGGAAGTTTGACAGTCAAAACACGTATAGAAATAATAAATGTCTTCTTCATACATTCTCCTGCAATGCCCTGGTCCTGTAGAACGAGCCCTGGCATTTTTACTGTGATTGCCTGTTTTTCTGTAAAATCACAGAAAAAGAGAGATGCTCGGGTCGAGCAGGCTGCTTCATGCGCGTTCACGCTCAGGCATCGCCCGTAGCGTTTGCTATCCGTAGCTTTAGCAGCAGAGAGAGAGGCAGTGCCACTTTGTCGCTGTTCCTAACGCCTAGTGACAAAGCTAGCTACATTTCTGAGCACCCTTAGCTACTTTCTGTAGAACTTTCTTCTAGATATTTCCTGCAAATTAGCAACAAAATAGCCATTTTCACTCCCAACCGTGCTCTGAAAGTTGTTTTAGCTGTCATCAAGGATTTAAATGTTACAGATATAAAGGACGTCACTGGCGCTTTAGCTCACTTAGTAAGACGTCAGACTCTCGTGCAGAAGACCTGGGTTCGATTCTGGATGTGAACATAGTTCATTTAGAGTTTCTTTTTTACATTAATGGCAGGGGTGGACCTTTAAAGCGCCCGAGCGCCAATGGCGCTAAATTTTCTCGTCGGGCGGTAAATACTTGACGACTTACCGCCCGGGTGGCGCCCAAGCCTTATTTGTCATTTACACACCGGCTTTCACCTACATCATGGCCCCGCCCTGTAGGAAGCTGCCGTTTTCGTTTCGCGCGCGTGAACCTGCGCGCCTCTAGCCACCTACTGCACTTGTACGATTCGTGCACGTACTGCACGATTCTAGTTATTGTCACGTGAACTATAAGTTCACTATTAAAGACGAAGTGGAACCACGCTAGAAACACACAAGCACGCAGGAAGATCGCGCCACCACAGGGATTGGATTTCTTGATGAATTCTCCGGCAAAACGCTTTAAAACTGGTGAGGAGAAGCGAGACAGTTCGAAACGGTATGAAGCAGAGAAGCGTGTGCGTAGGTGGAACGATTCTTGGAGGTTTAAAGAAGACGGGAGGCGCGGAGAATGGCCGTGTTTGAGTTGAGCAGCGCCTCGCCTGGAACACAGACGAGAGCAGACGGAAGCAGCAGGGGGAGTGGCTGAAAGCCGGCGTTTAACGCCGGGGACACACCGGCCGCGGAAGCGCCCGAAGCGAATCGCTCACGAAGTCCGGCCGCTGCTCGCTGCTCCTCAGTTCAGACGCGCCCCATTCGAGGCGCGCCTCGGCTCAGCTGTAATTTTTCTTTTAATTACTTGGTGTCCTCCATTTCCTCAGCTCTTTTCCTCTCTGTGTGTGTGTGTGTGTGTGTGTGTGTGTGTGTGAGAGTGAGAGTGAGAGAGTGTGTGGTGTGAACTAGTTGTTTCTGCCAGTTGAATCTCTTGGATTTCCCTGCATGTGTAGCTCGGGGGTGACGATGGATGAAGATGTCGCGTTAGCATTCACACTTGTTCAATTTTCAATTTTAATTCTGGTGCCTGTTAGCAGCTGAAACACATCCTCACGCGCTTGTGGATATCATAAATTCTATATGAAAACATGACTGTAATAATAAGTAAAGGTTATCAGCTGTAGCTTCAGTGTGCTCATAGGAAACGTGACAAAAGAACACAAAACACATTTCTCTTTATGGCCTATATTGTTGTCATCATCAACATAACATGATTTACAGAATACATGTGACCAACTAACATTTCATGTTCTACCACCGGATGTTTGGATCAAAATGTGAACCAATCAGATCTTAGATCAGGTGAGAGCCAGGCGTTTCCCATCATCCTCTAGGTTTTGCAGCCGAGGGAGAGCAACTGCAGCGCCTTGCTCCAAAATCTGCGGCCGCCTTGATCTCACGAGGTTATCGTTGCCTACGTATGCATGACGTCAGAGCAAGTCGGGTCAATTCGGACACAAATCTAACCGGCATGCACTGCTCACCGATCACCGGTGGTCTAATCTGCGCAGAACTGGCTCATCTCGAACACGGTCAATGGCTCGAGTACAGCAAAGCGGCGTTGGTGATGTACTGCGTTGTATGCCGGAAGTATGCAACGACAAAATCGTGTTTTGTTGAGGGAACAAACAAATTCAAACTTGAATACGTTATTATGTTTGTGAATGTGTACAAAATAAAAGTTTATTACATTTAAAACGGTTCAGTTGTTATTTTGACTCGTTTTGGCGGCTGACCAGCGGGGCCGGTAGATTCTTGGCGGGGCCGGTAAATATTCAGAGTTACCGGCCCGGCTGGCCGGTTGGTTTTGACGTTAATGTCCACCCCTGTTAATGGTATATTTTTTTACAGTAAGATGCCCAAATTTTTATTTGAGACTCGCCGAACGGCATTGAATTCACAGATAAAAAAGATGTGGGTTCAACTTTCATTTTGGAACAATTTTTCAAGCAAGGCAAGGGAATGATCTGAGCATGCAGGAGGACTGACCCATCTTAAACCTTTGTCGGCTGTGCTGAAGAGAAAGGTACAGAACCAAATTATTTAATTAATTAGCTGCACGTTCTCCTGTCCTCCGGGCCCCACACACACACACACACACACACACGGGACTGTCTCAGCTGTTATTTTCGTTAAGGAGTGTGCACGTACAGCATGCGCGCCTCGTGCACGAGCCTACTATTGAAGCTGCCGTTACGCTTTTGGCCTGAGGGGGCAATCACGAGCATAAAAATTCAAAACTCCGTAAAGTCCCTTTAAGCACAAACTAGCCCAGTTTGACACATGTACAGAAACATTTTACGTTTCATCACAGTTTTAATACTTAAGCATTTTTCATTAGTTTTAATTTTCTTTACATAATTAAATTTTTTTTCATGCCAAATATTTTGTTAGTTTCAGTTTAGTTTTTAATAGTTTTAATTATAGTTTTAGTATTTTTGTAATATTAGTTACATATCAAGACTGACTTAAATAAATAGATAAAATTATTTAAAAGAATAGAGTTAGGTATTATAAAATAATAGAAATTGCTGTGTGTAACAAAATCTCTGAATTTTTCGTAGTTTTCAAAAACATTTTAGAACATGTGAGCTACCATATATTCCAAGCAGAATAACAGAAATTACAGACTACAAAAACATGAACTGAACAGGATAAAACCAGCTGCAGAATGCAATTTCAAAACAGCTAGTGAACGTTGATCAACAAAACTTGCAATCTCTTAAGTGAGATTCACTTAAATATGAATATTAGGAGACAAAAACTTAATGCTGGTTCTACAGTTCTGACAAGACAATGGAACCGACTGCCAATACATAATTAAAACCACGATAGTGCAGGACACTCCTGCATCATGAGATGGACACATCAACAGCTTGATTTCCAGAAAAAATGAAAACTGCAAAAGTAATTCCAATTTTTAAAAATGGTGATAGACATAAGTTTGATAATTATAGACCAATCTCAGTGCTTTCTCAGTTTTCTAAAGTGCTTGAGAAATGGTTTGTTCAGAAACTAGATAACTTTATTGAGAAGGAAAACCTCCTGAGTGAGAGTCAGTATGGGTTTCGATCACATAAATCTACATCCCTGGCTTTATTGGAATTAAATGAAGAACTTTCATCAGCAATAGAAAAAAAACAATATACAGTGGGGTTGTTTATTGATTTAAAAAAGGCATTTGACACAATAGATCATAGTATTTTACTCTCCAAGCTGAGGGATTATGGGATACGTGGAATTGCCCATGACTGGTTAAGTAGTTATTTGACCAATAGAAATCAATTTGTACAGTTAGATGATGAAATTTCAGATTCACTAGAGATTACACACGGTGTCCCACAGGGGTCAGTGTTGGGCCCTAAGCTTTTTATTCTATATATAAATGACATTTGTGATGTGTCCAAAGTATTACAGTTCATACTGTTTGCTGATGACACGAATATATTTTGTTCTGGAAATGATTTAGTAGTTATTATTCAAAATATGGTTTGTGAAATGTCTAAACTTAAGAAGTGGTTTAATGACAATAAATTATTTCTCAATTGGAATAAAACAAAATTCATGGTTTTTGGTAACAGAAAAACTAATGATTTAGTTACGTTGTCAATTGATGTTTTTTTAATTGATAGAGTAAATGAAGTCAGATTCTTAGGGGTTCTCTTGGACCATAAACTTACTTGGAAATCCCATATAAAATATATAAAACAAAAATATCCAAAAGTATTGGAATTTTAAACAAAGTCAAAGGTTTTCTAGAAATTTCAATGCTTCAGACATTATATTACTCATTTATCTTACCATACTTAACTTATTGTATTGAGGTTTGGGGCAATACGTATAAAACAAACACTAATCCTTTGTATCTGTTACAGAAGAAAGTTTTGCGAATTCTATATAAAGCAAATCCAAGAGAACATACTAACAAATATTTTGTTCTATCTAAAATTATGAAATTCAAAGACTTAGTTAACTTGAAAATTTTACTAATTATGTTTAAGGCTAGAAATAATTTACTGCCAACTAATCTACAAAGGTTCTTTGTTTTAATCCCAAAAAATGATAAGAGTAGAAGGAAACCAGAGTTTAAAAGGATATTTGTTCGTACTACATTAAAGCAAATGTGTATTTCAATATATGGTGTGAAATTATGGAATAACCTGGATGATGAATTAAAAAATGTATAACTACTGATCAATTCAAAAAAATGTATAAAGATAAAATGCTAAAATCGTATGATTTGGTAAGTTGAGGATGGAGGATTAATGTTTTAGTAGTGATATTATTTGTGGAATTAAGAGAGCGGTTTATTTTTTTGTGTATAAGGCCATTTTTGTAATTTTTGTATTTTTTGTTTATCTTGTCTTAGTTAAAGGGGGTAGGTCATATAAGATTTTTTCTTCTTCCTCCCCCTATTTCACTTGAATGCTTATATTCTGATTTGAAGTTTGTATATTTAAACTTTGAGTGAAATAAAGTCTTGAATTGTGTGAATCTTAGACTAGCCGTTAACTAGGGTTGGGCGTCGAGCATTGATTGGAACCGGTTCCAACTGTTCATTTTTCTCTGAATCGTTCAAAGTTTTTTATTTCGATTCCTAGTTTTGATTCCTAGTTTTGATTCCTAGAGTGCCGACCGGAAGAGAATGCAGACCGGAAGAGGAATCCGCGGCCGATCTCCGTGAAAAATAAATGTGATCTGCATATTGTGATAGTTTTTCAGAGCTGATCACACCAGCTGTCCGTGTGCAGCACTGAGTCCCCCAACAAACGCGTCTACAGAACCTTTACTCCGTCATGTACACTTTAACTCCTGCAGCGTAGAGGAAACTTGCTAAAATACGTCAACATGGTGGATTTAATAGCAGCTTTAAAGAACAAACTCTGGATGGTGTGAGGTGAGTTTGTCTCACTGCAGAAATAAAAACACACACGGAGCGTCAGCAGTCAGACGCATTCAGCGTCACTTCCTGTTCTGACTGAACGCTGCTGCAGCATGGAGGTGTAGTTCTCAGTCATCCTGGACATGATCATCCTGAGAGTTTTGGCTGAAGACAGCTGGACGTTTCTGGATATGTTGGAGACATTTAGCCTCTCATCCCAGAGGCTTCTTCCAGACTTTGGTTGTGGTCAGAAACAAACACACTGGTTGTGCTGCAAGTCTTTTTCTTTTTTTCTCCAAAACATGTTTTTGTCTAAATGAAGGTGACGTTGTTGTTCATAGAATTAAAATTCATGTTGAAGTTAAGATTATTTCATCAAGTGGGACCTGTGGTTAGCTGGCTCATGTAAAACATGTCATGTCTTGAAAGATTCGGAATCGGGAATCGATAGGAACCGCAATCGAAACAAGGAACTGGAATCGGAATTGTTCAAAATCAAACGATGCCCAATCCTACTGTTAACTTGTTCATATTTTTCCACAAACTGAGGTAATCCAAATAGCATGACATGAATTGTTCTAAAGGTTTTAACCAAGCCCCCACAATGCGGCTCAAAAATTGGAGCAATCCCGGAAGTACCTAAAATTGCAGTTCCACCCTCATCCACTGGGGGCTGGTGTCAGAAGCGAGCAAATCCTCATTGACTCCCATGTTAAAAATACCAGTTTCACGGCAGAAATATACATGTTTACAGCCTGGTACCAAAACATGTTTTTGGTTTAAATGATCTAGTTTACACTCAGGACAACTCTGAGGGGGGTGAATTTTTTTCTCACTCTTCTGTTTAAGTGTATTAAAAGCCTAAAATTCTGTATAATTAATGAGCATCAGACCCACGTGACCACAGAGCTAGCTCCGTGGAAAGGCCTCAGTAGAGCCTCGGTCTGGCTTGGAAGCTGCTCCGGGATTTTGAGTCTCTGTGTTTGTGTATTCTGTTTTGGATATTATTTGTGCAAATGTTGGACAAAATGACTTGCTGTGGCATTAATTGCACTAATAGAGCGTCCAAGGAGCCTCCACTTCATTTTTTTCAGTAAGTAAAATTATATTTATGTATTTTAGGTCACTGCCGAGCTGAGCTTAGATTTTAACATGTACTGTTTAACCATGAAATTTAAATGTAATAGGGTGAAACTCAGTGCATTTAACATAATGCTGCACTTTAGAAAATGGGTTGAAATATAACATGTTGGTGGAGCTGGGTTCCCACTATCGGCTTGTGGAGCTCTTCTCCCCGCAGCTCGGCGCATCTCTGTCTGATCGCTTCTTCTGTCTGCTGCGCGGGCTGCCGGCTTGTGGAGCTCTGGGATGGAAACCTTTCCACCCGGTTCTCCCCAGCGGCAGCTCTGCATATCTCAGATCGCAGCGGCACTTGTCTGCTGTGCTGCTGCCGGCTTGTGGAGCTCTCGGAGACCTCTATGCTCCCCCCGGTTTTACCCAGCGGTCAGCCTGGTGTATCTCTGACTCAGAAGCTCTGGTGTTGTGCACAGTTAACTCCGGTTGTAGCTAGGTTGCTACCTCCGTTAGCTTAGCTCCCACCTCCGCATTAACTTTGGGTTAGCTTCAGGTTAGCTTGTAGCTAGTTCAACCGGGTGTCAATAGTTGATCCCAGCCTTACAGCCCCACCCTCAGCTCCACCTCTCTTCCCTTTTGTGGAATTGTCTGGGCTTGACGGAACCTGTGACACCGTCAAAATGGCGGTGGTGGCCACCTCCCATTTTAGCTCAAAAACGTATTATTGGAGCTAGGGCTGGGCGATATGACGATTTTAGATCGTTTTACGATCTACACATCTGACGGTCTGTCATTTTTGAGAGACCTTTTTATCACGATTCACAGCTCTGCTGTTGAATTTCTGCCTCTGAATGAAAAGGGAACTTACCCCAGGCGAATGACACGCCTTTGTTTGACCCTTAACCAATCAGAGTGAGTCATAGTAATATATTAGTGCCCCGCTTGTTTTCACCTGTGTGTGAACAAACATGGCTTCGGCCGCGGCTGAGAGCGATAACGAGGTTTTCGTTCCGAAGAGGAACGCCTCGTCCGTTATATGGAACTGGTTTGGTTTTTCACCAGATGACAAAGAGCAGCGAAACGTCATTTACAAGGAGAGCGTCAAGGCAAGTGATGGCAACACCACAAACTTGTTTAATCACTTGAAAAGAAGGCATCCCAAACAATACAACGAGAGCCAGCTGGCAGCTAAAGCTAAAAAGCCTGCGGCTGCAGCGGCTAGTGCTTCTTCCAGGCAGCAAACGCTAACATAAACACACAAAACTCACTCCCTACGACAGAGACAGCAGACGATGGAACAGCGTGACAGATGCAGTGACGTACCACTTGGTTAAAGATTTGTGTCCCGTGCGAACAGTAGGAGCGGGATTTAAGAACATGATAATAACATTAGATCCGCGCTACGAGTTTTCCAGCCGCAAGTATTTTTCGAACACCGCCATTCCACGCATGTACGCTGAATGCAAGGTGAGAGTTGCAGAAAATATTCAGAATGCGCAGTTATTTGCTACCACAAGCGATCTCTGGTCCAGCCGCACATCAGAGCCGTATTTGAGCTTAACTATCCACTACATGAGCCACTGGGAGCTACATAGTATTTTGAACAAGTTAATGTTTGCACAATACGTTTGCAATTGACATGTTTGCACTTTAAATATGTTTACGATTTTAATTTATGTTAAGTTACTTGAAAAACGAGAAAAACTGATTTTTATAATTGTTTCTCTCAGGGCTTTTATCATCTCTGGTGTGAGTTTAAAATATGTGTGTTAGCACTGTGCTGATTATCCCTAATATGAATAAATGTTTGTTTATTCAATGTTTCTCTTCTTTAATACGCAATTGAAGTTATGCTAATCATGGATAAAAAATCGTGATAAAATCGAAATCGTGATAAAATATTGGAAAAATCGTGATATTCTATTTTTGCCATATCGCCCAGCCCTAATTGGAGGCTATGGAAACCCATTGTCCAATATTTATATGTCGATGGTTTTAACAGAAATCCAGTTTAAAAGATCTCAACTGTTCAGGAGGAACACAAAAGGTCCGGTGCGATGTGGATCGGGCAGCAGACCAAGGCGGGAGCTTTGGTGGTCCGATCACCGGACACAAAAACTGGCTATTGGGACATGGAACGTTGCCTCTCTGGCGGGGAAAGAGCTGGAGCTTTTGGAAGAGGTTGAGCCGTACCGGCTAGATATAGTCGGGCTCACTTCCACACAAAGCATTGGCTCTGGAATCCAAGTCCTTGAGAGGGGTTGGACTCTTATGCTGGAGTTGCTCAGGGTGAGAGGAGGCGTGCTGGGGTGGGTTTTCTGTTAGCCCCTAAACTCTGCTTGTATGTTGGGGTTTTCTGCAGGGGACGAAAGGGTAGCTTCCCTGCACCTTCGGGTCGGGAAACGGGTCGGAAACTGTTGTTTGTGCTTATGCACCAAATAGCAGTTCAGAGTACCCACCTGTTTTGGAGTCCCTGGGATGAGTACTAGATGGTGCTACGACTGGGGACTCCATAGTCCTGCTGGAGGACTTCAGTGCTCACGTTGGCAATGATGGCCTGACCTGGAATGGCATGATTGAGAGGAACGGCCTGCCCAATCTGAATTTGAGTGGTGTTTTGTTATTGGACTTCTGCGCAAGTCGCAGTTTGGCCATAACAAACACCATGTTCAAACATAAGGATGCCCATCAGTGTATCTTTTTATCTTTTTTTAAAAAGGGGGACCAGAGGGTGTGCTCCAAATATAGGGGAATCACACTCCTCAGCCTCACGGGAAAGGTCTACTCCAAGGTACTGGAGGGGAGGGTCCAGTCGAAAGTTGAATCTCAGATAGAGGAGGAGCAATGTGGATTTCATCCTGGCTGTAGAACTGTGGACCAACTCTTTACCCTTGCTAGGGTCATGGAGGGGTCATGGGAGTTTGCCCAACCAATCCACATGTGTTTTGTGAATTTGGAGAAGGCTTATGACCGTGTCCACTGAAGCACCCTGTGAAGGACACTCCAGGAGTGTGGGGTGGATGGTCTTTTGATGAGGGCCATTCAGTTCCTGTACCAGAGGAGTGAGTTTGGACCGCATAGCTGGCAGGAAGTTGGACCTGTTCCCAGTGAAGGTTGGACTCTGCCAAGGCTGCCCTTTTTCACTGGTCCTGTTCATAACGTTTATGGAAAGGATTTCTAGGCGCAGCCGTGATGTTTACAATGTGGAGTTCGGTGGCAGGAGAATCTCATATCTAATTTATGCAGATGATGTGGTCCTCCTAGCTTCATCATGCTCTGACCTACAGCTCTTGCTGGGGAGGTTCCCAGCTGAGTGTGAAACGGCCAGGATGAGGACCAGCACCTCAAAGTCTGAGACCATGATTTTCGACCGTAAAAGGGCGGCTTGCCAACTCCAAGTCGGGAGAGAGGTCTTGCCTCAAGTGGAGGAGTTCAAGTATCTCAGAGTCTTGTTCACGAGTGAGTGAGGAAAGGAGGGAGCAGGAGATCGACAGGCGGATTGGGGCGGCGTTTGCATCACTGCAGACACAGAACCGGTCTGTTGTAGTGAAGAAGGAGCTGAGCCGGAATCTGTAAACAGTGTAAGGTAAATTGTATTGTCTGCAGAAACACAACTCGGCACAAAAATGATGATGTTACTAGACATTTTGCTCAGTTTTATGACTTTTTGTCAGACTGAATCAGGAAACGGCTGCAGGCAGTGAAGCAAAGGCAAAACTCTGGAGAAACCAGTTACTCCGTCCAATCAGCATCCAGAATCACGATGTTGGCCCAACTCTGCCTTACCAGGTACCTCAATGGAGCATGGACTAAAAATGGGGGAGAAAGTAGAGGAAAAATACCGAACCATGCCTGTGGAAACTAGTCGGGCCGATCTGCCCCAGTCTGAGTTACTCTGACTCTCTGGGAGCTGGTGGGATTTCAGGTCACGTTGTACAGGGTAGCATGAATTAAGGTTTGTGAGGATGAAGCAGGAGTTAAGAGGTTTTTTTTTCCTCTATACTCCTTCATTGCCTGATTATAAGACACTTTTTGAGCAGTCTTCAAATAATTGACTACATTTGTAATAGGGCTGCACAATATATCGAAAAATTATCGTCATCGCGATAACAGGACGTGCGATAGGCCCATCGCAAAGCACGTCAAAAACCGCGATAAATGTTTGGTTCAAACATTTCCATTCGTGTCGTACATCAACTTTTTGTAAACCAGCTCTGTTTTTTATGCAGAAGTATTATTTGACCAATCAAATGCAGCCCTTCTGATATGCGGCCAATCATGTTCATGTTCATGTAATATGCCCCCCATGGTGGTAACACTTTATAATAACTACATCTTATTTAGCCTTAAATGCACATGAACAAACATGTAAGTAAGTACTAACAAATAATTAATTAACAATGACTCTTACTTAATAAACAATTAACCAATGCATTAATTAATGCTTTATTTTTAATGATTAGTCCCTTGTAAAAGCAGTTTCTCATTTCTTATTCATATGTAACAAGCCATTAACAAAGTACTTTTAAGCAACTGACAAACACATTAATTAATGCTTAACTTCTAATGACTAGTTTCATGTAAAAGCTGTTTTTTTAATGCTTATTCATACTTAACAAACCATGAACAAAGTTCTTCACCACAACAGACCGGTTCAGCGTCCGCATCACTGCAGATGCTACCCCAATCCCCCTGTCAAACTCCTGCTCCCTCCTTCCGTCACTTGTGAACAAGACCCCAAGATACTTGAACTCCTCTACTTGAGGCAGGACCTCTCTCCCGACCCTTAGTTCGCAAGCCGCCCTTTTCCGGTCAAGAACCATGGTCTCAGACTTAGAAGTGCTGATCGTCATCCCAGCCGCTTCACACTCGGCTGTGAACCTTCCCAGCAGAGTTGTAGGTCAGAGCCTGATGAAGCTAGGAGGACCACATCATCTGCCAGCGATGTCCTGATCACTTTTGGACTTTATTGCAAATATAAAAAGTCTAATGTAATAACAGATAGCACTTCAAATTTAAAATACCTGGCAGGGGTCTATTTTGCCTCAGCCCCCAAAATGCTTAGGTACGTCCCTGGGCATGGGACGGAGTTTTGAAGATGATCCGAATTGTATCAACAATATAAATACTACATGCTGATAAATTATTGCTTTATACAGGTAGAAATGTGTAGTGGGATAGATCTACCTACATTTTATTTTTTAAGAACTTTTTTGTTTTCTTGGTTTTTATTTTCCTCTCTTCCTGTCCTGTCTGTCTCTGCTCTTTCTGCATCTCCCAGTCCTCCAGAAAAACGCCTACCTGCTTCCTTCTTTTTCACCTCACAAGTAACTTTAACTAGCAGATCAAATTGATCTATTGACCGCAAAAAAGCGGAGTGTGCTGAGCCAGTGACGAGCGCTGCAGCGAGCGTGAGCGCGTCCACACGTCGTGCTCAAATACAGACAGAACTTACCAGAGATAAAATGAATGAACACGAATGGCTGTGTGTTAATTATATATTTTTTGGTGACGCCACTTAGAAACAGAAAATGTTACTGCTGCCATGTGCAGAACGCAGCTGGAGTTCATGAATAATCAGCGGTCTGCCTGCCGCTCTGCTCAAAGAATCCTGCTACTCTGAGTCCATGTAAATAATATAATATAGGTAGAAACTGGATCTCTTTGTGCTCCTTCTGGGTGTGTAAGTTAAGGGCATCAGGGGAGCCTGACAACCTTTAAGGAGAACCAAGTTGCTCTCCTGTAATTTGAACCCAGTATCCAACTCCAGATCCCGCATAAGATCTCAAGATGGCGCCTGCTGTAATGGCTGCTCGTCTGCCGCTCTTGTTTTTGTTTTTGTTCTTGCTTCTTATTGTGTTTACAAACTACTGGATTACCGAATCCAGTACTTTCATATGACGGACTTACCCTCATCGATCTCCGGCAGACACTCGGATCACTTCAGTTCCACAGTCGTGAGTTTGGAAGAGCGAGGCGAAGACTGTCACCAGGGTCCTCATCTTTGATATCTATCATTCCTCTGCAACCGGATCCTCAACTCTGTCACTGGCAGGCGGAGTCCATTCAAACCCTCTGTCGGAAGATCCCCGTGAGTGATCGCATGGATGGCGGCTTTCGGCGGTGGCGAATCAGTGGTGCTTACTTGGCTAACCTTAGCTACCCCAAGGTGATCGGCTCTGGCGGGCACTCCAAACCTGGGTCCAAGACGTCCACTTCACTTCTCAGGATTGCTCTCATGAATGTCCGATCGATTGGGAATAAAACTGCTTTTTTGAAAGACTACTTCATCGACCAGTCAATAAACCTGTTCTTCATGACTGAAACCTGGGTCCAGCCTGGTGAGTCAGCCCCTCTATCAGAACTTTGTCCTCCTGAATGCCTAGTCTTAAACGAGCCTAGACCCTCTGGTCGTGGTGGGGGTTTGCTGACTTTATACAACTCCTTTCTCCCTCTGAAAATACTCTCTGGTTTTGTGACTCCCTCCAGCTTTGAGCTGTCAGTGTTTGAATTAGCCTGCTGCCCACCTGTACTCTGTGCTCTCTGTTATCGTCCACATAAATATAACGGAGTCTTTCTAAATGAATTTTCAGAATTTTTAGCTGATTTCCTCCCAAAATATGAAAGAGGGATTATCCTTGGTGATTTTAACATTCATATCTGCTGTCCCACAAAACCCTTGGTAAAGGAGTTTTTGGACATTTTAGATTCGTTTGATCTACAGCAACTGGTCAAAGATCCTACCCATGAACGCTCCCATACACTGGACTTAGTTTTATCTTTTGGACTCTGTGTTTCTGATTTATTTGTAGATCAGGTTTGTATATCTGATCATTTTCCAATCATTTTTAATATCTCAAACCTAGCATCTCTCCCTACAAGGCATCAGGCTAAACATTATGCTCGGTATATTGCTCCCTCGTCCTCTGTTATGCTGTCATCTAGCCTGGAGGCTGGCCTTTTAACATTTTTTTCCTCATCTACATCGGTGGGGGTAGATGGTTTGGCGGACTCCTTCAATATGGCTTGTTCTGTTGCCCTTGACTCTGTTGCACCGCTTAAACTCAGGCAAAAAAGACCATCTCTGATCCCTGGTTAAATGACAACACTCGTGCTCTCAGATGCCAGTGTAGGACACATGAACGAAAATGGAAAAAGGACAAGCTACAGATTTCCCAACAAATGCTGAAAGACTCCCTGGCAGCTTACCAAAAATCAGAATCAGAAAAGGTTTATTGCCTTTGTCAGTGAACAAACAGTTCACAAACTAGGAACTTGCTTCGGTACTAATGTGCTACATATAACATGAATAATAAAATTAAATATAGAATAAAGTAGAATAAAATATAATAAAACTAGCATAAAACATTCAGCTATAAAAAAGGCAGGTAATGGTAATATGGCCGATAACGTGACGTTATGTCAAGTACAGAAGACGAGCATGGTTGTGTATTTATAAGCTGTTCACAAGTCTAACGGCAGATGGAAAGAAGCTGTTCTTATGGCGGGAGGTTCTGGTCCGGATTGACCGTAACCTCCTGCCTGAGGGAAGCGGCTCGAAAAGTCTATGACCCGGGTGAGAAGTGCACGCCCCCGAGTTCTGGAGACGTACAGGTCCTGGAGAGATGGAAGCCTGCACCCAATCACCTTCTCAGCAGAGCGCACAATGCGCTGCAGTCCATGCTTGTCCCTCACTGTGGCTCCAGCGTACCACACAGTGATGGAGGAGGTGAGGATGGACTCAATGATGGCCGTGTAAAACTGCACCATCATCTGGGCCGGCAGCTTGGCCTTTTTCAACTGCTGCAGAAAGTACATCCTCTGCTGGGCCTTTTTGAGTAGGGAGCTGATGGATGGCTCCCACCTAAGGTCATGTGTGATGGTGGTTCCGAGGAAGCGGAAGGAGTCCACAGTGGTGAAGGGGGTGTCCGTTAGGACGAGGGGGAGAGATGGGGCTGTGACTTTCCTGAAGTCCACAATCATCTCCACTGTCTTCTGAGCACTGAGCTCCAGATTGTTGCTGCTGCACCAGTACACCAGCCGTTCCACCTCCCTCCTGTAGGCGGACTCATCACCGTCAGAGATGAGCCCGATGAGGGTGGTGTCGTCCGCAAACTTGATCAGTTTAATGGAGTCATGGCTCAAGGTGCAGCAGTTTGTGTACAGGGAGAAGAGCAGAGGAGCAAGTACACAGCCCTGTGGAGATCCTGTGCTAATTGTCTGAATGGTGGAAACATTCTTCCCCAGCCGCAGGCACTGCCTTCGGTCCGTCAAGAAGTCAGTGATCCACCTGCAGGTGGAATTGGGTACGTTGAGCATGGAGAGCTTGTCCTGGAGCAGAGCAGGGAGGATGGTATTGAACGCAGAGCTGAAGTCCACAAACAGGATTCTAGTGTAGGTTCCCGGGGAGTCCAGGTGCTGCAGGATGAAGTGGAGGGCCAGGTTGATGGCATCGTCTACAGACCTATTGGCTCTGTATGCGAACTGCAGAGGGTCCAGGAGGGGGGAGGTGAAGGACTTGAGATGAGGGAGGACCAGGCGCTCAAAAGACTTCATGACTACAGACGTCAGCGCCACAGGCCTGTAATCATTCAGTCCAGTGACACGGGGTTTCTTTGGGACAGGGACAATGGTGGACAGCTTAAAGCAGGCTGGAACATGGCAGGACTCCAAGGAGATGGTAAAGATGTCCGTGAAGATTGGAGACAGTTCCTCTGCGCAGTGTCTCAGGGTTGCGGGGGAGACACCGTCCGGGCCCGGGGATTTCCGTGGGGTTTGCTTACGGAAAACACTAAGCACATCCTCTTCTGTCACTGAGAAGGCAGTGGAGGGGGAGGGGTGGTCAGTGGGGACTGTACTATTCACAGTGGTGTAGGTGGTGGGGGAGGCACGTGACACCAGAGTGGCTGGAGAAACCTGTGCAGTAGGGAGTGTGGGGGATGGGTGTTGCACTTCAAACCTTGCATAAAAGGAGTTAAGTTGTTCAGCCAGTTGTAGATCGTCAGCAGCATGTTGGGCTCTGTGTCATGGTGGGTGAGAGTTTCTTGACCCACGACATGCAGAATCATCACAAGAAACTGGCAAGTAAGTAAAACGTTCTTTATTATAAATGAGAGGAACGGGAACAGACAACGTGCAGGCTGGCAGCAAGGCTCCAGGAGAGAATTCTGAGGAGTGAGAAAAAGTGAGTATATGGAGGGAAGGATGGAGGATAATCTGAGGAGGAGAGCTTACTGATGTAGATAGTGGTGAGAGCCTCTGGAAGGGCTAGGTCCGGGTGAGCAGGAAGGCTCCAGAAGTAGGAGGAACTGTCGAATCGGAGAGGAGGTAGGAGCAGAGGCTTGGTGGGTGCAGGTGAGCGGCTGAGAGCGGGCAGCCAGGGGAGGAGACAGCATGACATGAAGTGCAGGAATCCGAGCTGGTATTGAGATGGTGGAGTGTGGAGTGAAACCTGGAGCAGAGCAGGCAAGAGTAGTCAGGGTCTTTTCTGGTCGACAGGAAATCCAGCAAATATTTTTCGAGAGCTGGTAACAAACAGGAACTAGAAAAACACAGGATCAAAACGGGTCAGAGGCTAGAGCTACCCAAAGCTGAGCAATCATCCGGCGTGGTGAAGTGTCACACTGCTCCTTAAATCCCCTGGGCCTTGATGACGAGATCAGCTGCAGCTGGTGGCTCTCAGACACACCCACCTGAAACAATACTCAGATCAAACAGGTTACATGCAGGAGGCTCACCACGGACCGTGCCACTCTGGGCTTGTAGTTTGTGATTTGCCTGAGCCCTCTCCAGACAGAGGCGGTGTCATTGTTAGAGAACTGCTCCTTTAGTCGCTTGTTGTACCGAGATCTCGCCTTCTTCAACTCTTTTGAGAACTGTTACTTAGCGCCCTTGTAGCTTTCTCTGTCCTTGGCTCTGTGGGCTGCTTCTTTCTCCCTCCTCAGCTGTCTCAGTTTGGGTGTGAACCAGGGCTTATCGTTGTTAAAAGTGACCCTGGTTTTTGTTGGAATAATGCTGTCCTCACAGAATTTTATGTATGACGTCACAGTGTCTGTATAGTCATCCAAGTTGTCTGTGGCAGATCCAAACACGTTCCAGTCTGTTGTGTCCAGACACATGCGAAGCTCCTCCACAGCCTCGCAGGTCCACTTCTTAGAAGTCCTCACTGCAGGCTTGGAGAGCTTCAGCCTCTGCCTATATGAGGGGATGAGGTGAATCATGGTGCCGTGGTCTGAGAAGCCGAGAGCAGCTCGCTGCACGGCTCGATAAGCTCCACTGACTGTGGTGTAGCAGTGGTCCAGCGTGTTCTGCTCTCTTGTCGGGCATTTAACAAACTGTTTGTACTTAGGCAATTCCTGGCTCAGATTTGCCTTGTTAAAGTCGCCGAGGATAATAACTAGAGAGTCTGGAAAGGTCTGTTCCACACTTAGGATCTGCTCCGCGAGCGCACGTTGAGCCTCGTGTACATCCGCGCTCGGCGGGATGTAAACAGCGGCCAGAATGAATGAAGCAAACTCACGTGGGGAGTAGAACGGCTTACAGCTTATGAAGAGGAATTCCAGGGCAGGAGAACAGTGCTGGGAAATCACAGTCACATCCGAACACCAGGCATTGTTGATGTAGAAGCAGACACCTCCACCTTTTGTCTTTCCTCCGGATAAGACCCGCTGTCTGTCTGCGTGGAGGAGCTGGAATCCCTCCAAATGGAGTGCACAGTCTGGGATCTGCTCGTTGAGCCATGTCTCCGTGAAGCATAAGACAGAAGAGGAAGAAACGTCTCTGTTCCGTCTCATCAGCAGCGCCAGTTCATCCGTCTTGTTACTAAGTGAGCGGACAATGGAGAGGAAAATCCCAGGTAAAGGCGTACGTGAGCCACGTCTTCGTAGACGCACGAGCACTCCCGCACGTTTTCCTCTCCTACGGCGTCTCACTTTCTTAATTAAAAAGTGGACCAAATCCGCCACACTCACTAAAAAAACTGGAAGTAGGTCCGTCGGCGTTGATGGGGAGGGGAATGATAAAGCTTGAGCATATTGATATGACATGCTCTGGACTTCCTTTTAATAAATCGATCTTTGTGATAAACGAGGCATCTCCTATACTGTCTACACAGTCGTCAACTCGCGGCAGCGGGTAAGAGTCTGGTACCGTAACGGCATTCACCTTTCTATAATCCGTTATGAACCGAGGAGTACCGTCTGGCTTCTTTTCTATAATAGAAGGGGAGCTCCAAGGACTCCGACTGGGAACAGCCAGACCATGTTCCAGTAAATAATCCGTTTCTTGCTTTATCAGCTCCCGTTTGATAGCATTTGCTCGATAAGGGTGCTGTTTAATAGGAGTTACCTTTTGTATATCGACTTCATGAGATATCATATCAGTACAGGACGGAACATCAGAAAACAGATTCGGATATCGTTTAATCAGATCCACCAGTTCTTTTTGCATATGGTCCTCTAAATGAGAGAGAGTGTTAGGTAATTGTTCCAACGCTTGGGAATTTTTCAACCGAGGACTGACACCGTCAGTCAGTTTGAGAGAAAAGTCTCCCCCAGTGGGAGGCATGAAGCTTGCAGCTGCGCACACTGCGGCTTCAGATGGTGTGCTCTGCACCTGAGGTGAATGATAAAGCTTGAGCATATTGATATGACATGCTCTGGACTTTCGTCTGCGGTTAGGTGTGGAAATGACATAAGTGGTGGCGTTGATCTTACTCAGAACCTCATGAGGACCAGTAAACTGTGCTGACAAACTAGAACTCCCGAGCGGGTTTAACATCAGGACTTGGTCGCCCGGTTGTAGGTCTCTACTGGTTGCTTTGGTTTCATAGTGAACCTTCATCCGTGTCTGAGCTACATCTAAATGGTCTCTGGCCACCTGGTTGGCCATTTTTAGTCGCCATCTAAACTGCTTTTGTATTGGTTTACCTTTTCTTTCTTCGAGTCAGGGATTTGTAAAAACTGCTCTTTAAGAGCTTTCAGAGGTCCTCTTGGGGTATGACTAAAAACCAGTTGTGCCAGACTATAACCCAATGACTCCTGTGGGGCTTCTCTAGCGGCAAACAACAAAAAGGGGACCCCCTCATCCCACGACAGACCTGTACTTAGACAATACTTTTTTAACATGCTCTTAAGAGTCTGATGCCAGCGCTCTAAAACCCCCTGACTCTCAGGGTGGTAAGTGGAAGAAGTGACGTGCTGAATGCCTAAGGTTTTAGCCACTCCTTTAAACAAATCAGATTTAAAGTTAGATCCTTGTTCGGTTTGTAGCACCCGAGGTAACCCAAAAACTGAAAAGAAGGACGTCAAGGCTTTGGTAACTGACCTAGCCGTAATAGATGACAGTGGTATGGCTTCAGGGAACCGCGTAGCAGTGCACATCATTGTCAGCAGAAACCGCTTACCAGACTTGCTTCGGGGCAAGGGACCAACACAGTCTACTACAATGTTATCAAACGGGTTCCCCACCACAGGTATAGGATGCAGTGGAGCCGGTTTGGGTTTCTGGTTGGGTTTTCCTGCAAGCTGACAAACATGGCAACAGTTACAAAAAGCAGAGACATCTTTCTTCATTCCAGGCCAGAAAAAGTGTTCTAAAAGCACTTGACATGTTTTTCTTATACCCAAGTGACCTGCCCACTGACCTTCATGTGCCAAGGTTAAAACTTTGTACCGATATTTCTGGGGTATAACAATTTGTGTTGTTATGCCCCAGGGCGCACCTTTTGCTGCAGGATTTGCCCAACGACGCATCAGCACATCATCCATTATCAAATATTCAACCGTTTTATTAACAGGAGTTCCAACGGCAGAAAAGCATTTCTTTAAACTCTCATCCTTCTTTTGTTCTTCTCTTAAACTGAACCTTGTAACAGAAACCCAGGCGGAGGGAGGAGGTTTGTCTGCTGCAGCAACCTCCTCGTCATTCTCCTTTACTTCAGAGTGTTTATTCCTTTGGCTGCTACCATCATTAAACAAACTAGAAATGTCTATTTCTGGGTCCTTTTTCTTACTTTGGGCTTGTGTCAAAACACATGCAGGGAAAAGTCTACTGTTTATCTTCTCACACGGCTCACAGGTCTCGATGGGCTCATTCACAAGCTGCAATGGAGGAGTAACCTTCCCTCCAGCAATGTCATTTCCTAGAAGTAGTGTGATTCCTGCTACAGGCAATGTAGAACACACAGCAACGTCAAAGGTTCCTTGGACTAAATCACAGGATAAGTAGATTTTATGCACTTTGTGAGGAACAGGTTCAGCATTCAGACCTGTTAAAAGAACTGATACACCAGTTGAACTGTCTTCACAAAACGGCAGGACATTTTCCAAAATCAGGGTTTGAGACGCCCCTGTATCACGCAAAATTGTGACTGGTACAGGATCAGGAGCATCCTCAGTCAGCGTAACCCATCCAGATGATAAGAAAGGACTAAAGCATTCATTCACATCCTTGACAGCTAACCCGTTAGCTTCATGGGGCTTGTTCAACAACCCAACCTCCCGTGGCGGAGACCCTCTCTGCTCATTCTTTCTGTTAAGCTTATAACATTCTTTCACTAAGTGGCCAGTTTTATGACAATAAAAACACTTAGGTTGGTTCACCCTTCTTGGCGGGCTAGAATGACTAAAAACAGAAACTACTGGAGCTGGTCTCACCACAGAGCGAGGATTAGTGTCTCTAGCGGGGTAATTTCCAACCACACGGTGGGCTAATGTAAATTCATCCGCTAGTAATGCCGCAGAGGACAGAGTAGTTACCTTCTGCTCGTTTAAGTAAAGCACTGTGCGTTCGGGCAGACATCTCTTAAATTCCTCTAGGAGGAACAGCTCTTTTAGGTCGTTAAAAGTGGAGACCTTAGAGGCAGATACCCATTTATCGAAAAGCAAAGCCTTTTCTCTGGCGAATTCCACAAATGTTTGTTCATGTTGTTTGTGGGACAGCTCTGAATCGCTGTCGGTAAGCCTCGGGCACCAGTTCATAAGCATTTAGCACAGCCGCTTTAACACGCTCATAATCTGAACTATCAGAAACTGAAAGAGACGACATTACCTCACGTGCCTTCCCTGTGAGCCTGCATTGTAGAATCAGCGACCACACCTCACGAGGCCAGCCGAGGGCCGCAGCAAGACGTTCAAAAAGCTGGAAGTAGCTGTCCACCTCGGTCTCTGAAAATGGCGGCACCAACGCAAGGCATTTACTGATGTCCGGCTTTCGGTCTTCCTCCGTGGTGCCTAGTGGTGTCCCTGGCATCTCGGGATGGGAGGACTGGTCTGAAGCCTGGGACCGCCCCTTGCATTGGGGTAGAGACAAACATTCCAACTCCATTCTCTTCAGGGCGATCGCTGTTTGCGACTCGATTTCCACACAACGTAATTCCAATTCCAACTTTCGTAGCTGGACTTGCTTCTTCTCGGCTGCATATTTTAGCTGAGCCAAACGTACTTGCAGCCTGACGCTTTCTGGTGTAGCTTTTGAGGAAGTTAGAGAGGGAGAATCAAAACGGGGCAAAGTCCTTGGCGATGCCCCAGCAGGAGTTTGCATACCGGAAGCAGCGGCCTCCGGTCCGTCAGCAGGAAGTGCTGACATATCCTCATCCTTAATGTCTTCCCCCTCCGTCAGTTCCGGTTCGCTCATTTTCTCAGAGTCCTTCTCGTCCTCACCTTGGTGTTCATCCATCAGTTGGTTCTCAGCAACTAAGGCAGACAACACAGCCTTTTTTAAGTCCTCCTTTAGCGTTGCGTGTGTAACGCTCAGGCCAAGGTGTGCAGCCACCTCCAGCAGGTCACGTTTCCTGCACCCCTCGACCGCTTCCCGCGAAGGTGCGTCGAGAAACCCTTTAAGTGAAAACATCACAAGGTTAATACAAAGGCACACGTCACACCAAATAAAAAGAAAAGAAAATGAATGAACCCAAAACCACTACTACTTGCCAACTGAAAACACCCGTTACCACCTACGGGGTAGGTATCCACAAAACCTTAAATACTAATAATCGTCCATTTGAAGGGTAAAACACTCTAAAAAGGTTCAGAACAATAATCCCGGACGAGCTCCCATTATGTTACATCCCCTCTTTCCGTCTAGGAGTAGGTAAGGGGGTGAACACAGTATAATTGAAGTAAGGAAGACTTTAAGGTAACTGAGGAGAAGCAACTGAGAGTCGGGAGAGGAGTGTTTTCCAACAATGGTAAAGTAAAAGGGTTTATTAACACAAGGGGTCAACAGTTTTATAACAAGACACCAGAAATTAACCTAAAGAAAACTCCCCCTTTCTAAAATAGGGAGTGTGTCAGCCACCATAACCAACTTAACAAGCTCTTACAGGTGTTAACCAGGGAGAAACCTCAACAAAACCCCATTAAAAGGGGCCACCAAAAATATGAGGACTGGAATGAGCTACTTTACACAGGGTGTTTTAACAGAACCCAGTAGCTTAATAAGGAGGGGAGATAATAGTGCTCAAATGACAGAGTACAAGCTTTAACGCTCTAAGCTCTCTGTTACTGTGTCTCCCTGTCTGATGAAAACAAGAGGCTTAATATAGGATCCAGGTGTTGATGATGTGATTGGAGTCAGCTGTCTATCAGTCTCTCTGCTGTCCTCTTGTGGCGGTTCTCAAGACTCCAGGAGAGTGCGTCAGCTGCATTAGGCTTGCCAGGGCAGAGGTCGTCACAGGACACAATCTCAGGAAAGTCTGCTTGGATCCGTTTGCTGTTCTGAAGCTTTTTGACACAACTGAGCTTAAATCAGTCTGTGGTAAACTTTGTTCCACTTTAGAGAAACAAATCAATAACATTTCAGGGATTTTAGGAAGTTTTCATTTTCAGGAACTCCACTAAATCAGTTTAAAAGAGACAAACTTTAAAGACTTGGTGAACGTTTCCAGCTGATGTTCTACAATCAGAGACTTGTTAAACGAGTCAGTCTGATAGATACTGAGTCCAGTCACACACACACACACACACACACACACACACACACACACACACACACACACACACACACACACACACACACACACACACAGGTTAAGAGTTCATTGTTTTCTAAAACATCTTCAGATGCATCAGATGGTTCAAGTGAAGTGTGCTTTCTTATTGTCACATGACTCAGCTTTTTGTTTGGTCTGTTTGTCTGTCCAGAACTCCCACTGCATTATGTCAGGACAGATGTGGAGGTTCGGACTGACCAGCAGCTCTGGAACCAGGAGAGGACCTCCAGTTTGGAGCAGGAACAAGCAGAACCTTTACAGGAGGGACCAGAACCTCCACAGATGAAAGTGGAGCAGGATGAGCCAGAACCTTTGCAGATTGTAAAACAAGAGGAGCTCTGCATCAGTCAGGATGAAGAGCAGTGTGTACTGAAGCAGGAGACGGTGACCTCCCTTGTGACTCCTGCTGGTGAGGAAAGAGACCACGATGAAGCAGAACCAGACAGACACCAACTCCTTTTGTCACTGTTTCCTGAGGCTGAGATCAGAGCTGCTGCTGCTCCGGGGTCAACAGGTGAGGGGGGGGTGCTATGTTTGTTTTCCTTACTGTGATGTCACAATAAGGGACTTCTTGAAACTGCTCATTTTAGTTAAATCAGCTTTATTTTAGGGCTGGATCGGGAGCGATCAAATCTGCAGTTAGAGCCTCGAGGCTCCTAACTGGAGCAAACGGAAGAGCTCACATCACTCCTATTCTAACGTCTCTGCACTGGTTACCCGTTAACTTAAGAGTTAATTTTAGAATCCTGACTATATTTTAAGTTTGGATCTAACACTGGTGCCGCGGTAAAAAAACAAAACTGCATTCCACTATAATTGGTTATGGCTTGCTTCTTCAATGAATCATAATCATATTTCGATACATTGATTGTAATGTTTTGTAAGTGGTCACAATTAGTAAGTAAACCAACCAAATTATAAGTAAAATACATAATTTCTTGCCCAAAATTCCCATGATGCAATGCAAGAAACATTAGCATACTGAAATATAAATTACTCATGACTGGAACATACAGGGAGTGCAGAATTATTAGGCAAATGAGTATTTTGTCCTCTTCATACATGTTGTCTTACTCCAAGCTGTATAGGCTCGAAAGCCCACTACCAATTAAGCATATTAGGTGATGTGCATCTCTGTAATGAGAAGGGGTGTGGTCTAATGACATCAACACCCTACGTATATCAGGTGTGCATAATTATTAGGCAACTTCCTTTCCTTTGGCAAAATGGGTCAAAAGAAGGACTTGACAGGCTCAGAAAAGTCAAAAATAGTGAGATATCTTGCAGAGGGATGCAGCAGTCTTAAAATTGCAAAGCTTCTGAAGCGTAATCGTCGAACATTCAAGCGTTTCATTCAAAATAGTCAACAGGGTCGCAAGAAGCGTGTGGACAAACCAAGGTGCAAAATAACTGCCCATGAACTGAGAAAAGTCAAGCGTGCAGCTGCCAAGATGCCACTTGCCACCAGTTTGGCCATATTTCAGAGCTGCAACATCACTGGAGTGCCCAAAAGCGCAAGGTGTGCAATACTCAGAGACATGGCCATGGTAAGAAAGGCTGAAAGACGACCACCACTGAACAAGACACACAAGCTGAAACGTCAAGACTGGGCCAAGAAATATCTCCAGACTGATGTTTCTAAGGTTTTATGGACTGATGAAATGAGAGTGAGTCTTGATGGGCCAGATGGATGGGCCCGTGGCTGGATTGGTAAAGGGCAGAGAGCTCCAGTCCGACTCAGACGCCAGCAAGGTGGAGTACTGGTTTGGGCTGGTATCATCAAAGATGAGCTTGTGGGGCCTTTTCGGGTTGAGGATGGAGTCAAGCCCAACTCCCAGTCCTACTGCCAGTTTCTGGAAGACACCTTCTTCAAGCAGTGGTACAGGAAGAAGTCTGCATCCTTCAAGAAAAACATGATGTTCATGCAGGACAATGCTCCATCACACGCGTCCAAGTACTCCACAGCGTGGCTGGCAAGAAAGGGTATAAAAGAAGAAAAACTAATGACATGGCCTCCTTGTTCACCTGATCTGAACCCCATTGAGAACCCGTGGTCCATCATCAAATGTGAGATTTACAAGGAGGGGAAACAGTACACCTCTCTGAACAGTGTCTGGGAGGCTGTGGTTGCTGCTGCACGCAGTGTTGATGGTGAACAGATCAAAACACTGACAGAATCCATGGATGGCAGGCTTTTGAGTGTCCTTGCAAAGAAAGGTGGCTATATTGGTCGCTGCTTTGTTTTTGTATTGTTTTTGAATGTCATAAATGTATATTTGGGAATGTGGAGATGTTATATTGGTTTCACTGGTAAAAATAAATAATTGAAATGGATATATATTTGTTTTTTGTTAAGTTGCCTAATAATTATGCACAGTAATAGTCACCTTCACACACAGATATCCCCCTAAAATAGCTAAAACTAAAAACTACTTTCAAAAACATTCAGCTTTGATATTAATGAGTTTTTTGGGTTCATTGAGAACATGGTTGTTGTTCAATAATAAAATTATTACTCAAAAATACAACTCGCCTAATAATTCTGCACTCCCTGTAATAGAGTTGTCACGGTGTGAAAATGTAACCTCGCGGTTATTGTGACCAAAGTGATCATGGTTTTCATTATTATCGCGGTATTTTATTAACGTGTTACATTTTCTGACAACTAACTAAACCCTCTATATCAGGAAAATAATGTCATCAGTTTGTGTCTACAATTTGTTATTTTGCAATCTAGTTGTTTGTTTACATTTTTCCCCTTTGTCTTTAA
Source organism: Nothobranchius furzeri (assembly GCF_043380555.1). NCBI lineage: Eukaryota > Metazoa > Chordata > Actinopteri > Cyprinodontiformes > Nothobranchiidae > Nothobranchius > Nothobranchius furzeri. The sequence goes on along the minus strand of NC_091742.1, from coordinate 98,425,948 downwards.
AATACCAGCATTTTCCCATAACTTCTTATTTTTTGTCCATTTGATGTCATCATTTTAAAAACATGAGATCAGATTATACTTATTTCTCAATTAGCATTCTAATCTCCCTTTCCCATATCCGGGTCGGTAGCGGGATGGTGCCTGTGCTTGGATTAGCCGCGGACACTGACCACGTTTTCAAACTTTTCACTACTTACCTTCTCCTTGTCGCCTTGCTTCTGTCCGCGATCCTCTTTGGTAGTGTCCCGGCTACCGTCTACCAGACTCTTGTCCTTCCGTTTGTCCGCAATCGCCCAAGATGCACCGAATAATTACCTCCATGTCTGTTTACCTGAGCAGCTCGCTGGCCCGGAGCCAAACGCTTATTCCTACCTGAACGCCTCCAGTGATGTTTATCTGATCCCGGGAAAACATCGGAGGAAAAGGGGTAAACGAGCAGGAGTCCAGGTGAGATTAAGACTTCTCTCAAAGTGTGGTTTATCTCAGTGCTGATTGGCTCTAATAGAATTCTCGAGGGGTGGAGTTATTTGCATGCGAGAGGCATGGGTGGCTCCAGTAAATTTTATCAACAGTTGCTGTACAGTTGTTAGTCGGTGTTTGGGCTTGCTGCCCCCTGTCGGTGCGCCCTGAAAAGCGCGGGGGTGGGGGTGGTGGGGGGCAAAACTCTGGAGAAACCAGTAAATCCGACCCTAGCCAATCAGCATCAAGATTCACGATATTGGCCCAACTCTGCCTTGCCAGGTACCTCAATGGAGCATGGACTAAAAATAAGGGAGAAAGTACAGGAAAAATACCGAACCATGCCTGTGGAAACTAGTCGGGCCGATCTGCCCCAGTATGAGTTACTCCGACTCTCTGGGAGCTGGTGGGACTTCAGGTCACGTTGTACAGGGTAGCATGAATTAAGGTTTGTGAGGATGAAGCAGGAGTTGAGAGGTTTTTTTCCTCTATACTCCTTCATTGCCTGATCATAAGACACCTTGTGAGCAGTCTTCAAATTATTGACTACATTTGTAATTTTGCTCTGCGGTGCAGCTACAAGAGCGTAGCAATGTTTACACACCATTGTTACTTGATCCAGGTCTGACTCCTCGAACCCGTGATGTTTCTACATCACCGAATTCGTTTGAACTATTTTCCACGAACATCTTTCATTTTGCATCCATTATCCTCTCCTCAAAACAACTTCTGCCAAGTATTCCTCAAGTTTTCTCACTTGTTTGAGACGTGTTTGCAGCTCGCACTAAAATGGAAAGTGGTTGGAGCTGTGAGAGCTGCGCTTGATTTGCCACTCAGAGCAGCGCAAGAGTAAGCATGAGGGAGGAGCTAACAATCGGCTCAGTCGTTTTTAATGATCATTTAAAACCCAGATCGTAATTAAGATAAAAATTTGAATTATTGAGATGCATTTTAGATGCATCAGATGATTACAACTTAGTTGTGTATATATATATATTCCTTTTGTAATTGTTACTTCACTCAAAGTTTTCCAGTTTTATTTTAACCTGTCCAGAGCTTCCACAGTAGAAGGTTCTGACAGACCAGCATCTCTAACTATTCGTCTGGTGCAACCTGAGTGTAGATATTTAAGTGCACCATTGAGAAATGGAGTCACATTTGTGACCAGAATCATCCCATTCTAGAGCCCTGAACTTCCTGCCTTCATTGGAACATGATTGATTGCCACATTACTCAAAATTTTTCTTTTTCTTTTTACCTGTCCAGAACTTCCACAGCATCATATCTGGGAAAAAGAAGAGGTTCTGACTGACCAGCAGCTCTCTGACCAAGAGTCAATCTCCAATTTGGACCAGGAGGAACCAGAACATCCACTGATCACAGAGGACCAGCCAGAACTCTTTATCCATCAGCATGAAGGGCAGTTCCTTTTGAAGCAAAAACATGTAACCTTCGTAGAGACTTCTCCTTCTAACGAAACAGACTGCCATGATCCAGAACCCAACAGGAACCAACCCTTGAGTCAGAATTCTACAGAAGCAGAGAACCAACATCAGGGTGGATGCAGGAAAGAAAACTCAGAATCAAACACCAATGAAGAACTGACACGTAATAAAAGACGTCTGCAAAGCGAAGATCACAGAGACAATGTAGATGTTCAGACACTAAAAAAGCACAAGAGGGCTCACATAGGTGAGAGGCCATTTTATTGTAAGCTCTGTGAAAAATCTTTCAGTCACAAGTGTTTTTTATGTCGTCACATGAGAACTCACACAGGTGAGAAGCCATATCCATGTAAAACTTGTGGTAAACGTTTCAGTGGCAGTAGTAACTTGACTAAACACATGAGAACTCACACAGGTGAGAAGCCATATCCATGTAACACTTGTGGTAAATGTTTTATTGCCCGTAGTAACTTGACTACACACATGAGAACTCACACAGGTGAGAAGCCATATCCATGTAAAACTTGTGGTAAATGTTTTACTGCCAGTAGTGGCTTGATTTATCACATGAGAACTCACACAGGTGAGAAGCCATATCCATGTAAAACTTGTGGTAAATGTTTTACTGCCAGTAATATCTTGACTAAACACATGAGAACTCACACAGGTGAGAAGCCATATTCATGTAAAACTTGTGGTAAATGTTTTACTGCCAGTAATATTTTGACTAAACACATGAGAACTCACACAGGTGAGAAGCCATATCCATGTAACACTTGTGGTAAATGTTTTACTGCCAGTAGTAACTTGTTTTATCACATGAGAACTCACACAGGTGAGAAGCCATATTCATGTAAAACTTGTGGTAAATGTTTTACTGCCAGTAATATCTTGACTAAACACATGAGAACTCACACAGGTGAGAAACCATATCCATGTAACACTTGTGGTAAATGTTATACTGACAGTAGTGACTTGACTAAACACATGAGAACTCAACACAAGTGAAAAGTATTTTCCAAGTTTGGTCTGTATGAGATTCAGCCAGATATTGTCTTTAACTTCTCGTGTAAAAATTCACACGAGTTTGTATACATTAAAATGTATGTTTTTTCTTCTTCTTAAAGTTGAGAAGAATTGAGATTTTGACTACATTTAATCACATATACCTTAGGCATAAACTAGCCCAGTGTGACACATGTACAGAAATATCTTTAGGATGAGCGTTGATGGAAAAAGTATTAAAAAAAAGGCAAAATTGCTTTTTATGTCTAATTGTGGACTCTGTTTATCTTTAATCCCTAAGTTTAAGGTGTGGTTGACAGACTAAAAAAATAATTATTATTTTTTTAATTACAATTGATCACTCTGAGTTTTTCATGCAGGCTGAACATGAAAATAGTCTCCTACACATTTCTCCTGCATTAGCTTCTGATAGAAAATAGAAGATGAAACTCCTGTATTTGAAAATCGTCACAGATCTATGTCACACTGTGATTTAGCATTCATGGACTCGACGATCTTGATTCACGACAGGGAAGTCTGTTGTTGTTTTAACATCCGGTAATCAGCAGTGGACGTCTCGGCTAGTTTAAGCTAACTGTCAGAATTAGCAACTACACCTCACAGCAGGAGGTCCTCCAGGCTCGTGTATTTTGAGAGATAAAATATCCATGTTGCAAGTTAGTGGTAGAGTTGCATTGCTGTTATCCAGTCCGGGGCGAGATGTCCACATATCAGGAAATATGACTCCAAAACCCACCGTCTGAAGCTCAGCTGATATGTGGGAACATTTTAGGTCTGAGAAATGGTGCAACAGTATATTTGTTCCCCCGAGAACCATTTACGAGGTATTCAATCCTACTAGAGACCACTGCACTGAAAAAAATGTGTCACCCACTCACTGAACACATACGCTAATTCCAAAGCTCTGTTAAAGGCACCTGTGACATTTGTCTTTTTTTGAATCAAATTTTATGTGGTCTGTTAACAAATTAATCTTTTTTCATTGATATTTGTAATCGTTTATTCAAATTTTTCCTCTTCGCTGGAAATTTTACATTTTAATATACATAAACTGGTTTGCCAATATTTGAATAGTTAAGCATTTTTTATTAGTCTTTATTTTCAAGTTTTTTTTTGTTCTGTTTAGTTTTAGTTTCATCTACTTTTTAGTTTCAGTTTAGTTTTTATTTGTTGATACTGATAATAGAAATTGCTGTGCGTAAGAAAACTGTTTTCAAAACCATATTCTTTTTGAACAGGTGAGCTACCATACGTTCTAGGCAGAATAACAAAAAATGAACTGAACAGGATACAAACCAGCTGCAGAATGCATTTTCAAAACAGCAAGTGTATGTAGGTCAACAGAACTTGCAATCTCTGAAGTAAATTAGATTAAATATGAATATTAGGAGACAAAAAGTTAAATGCTGGTTCTACACTTCTGACAAGACAATGGAACTGACTGACAATACATTCACAAAAACCACAATAGTGCAGGACACTCCTGCACTATGAGATGGACACGTTAACAGCTTGTGTGAATCTCAGACTAGCTGTTAACTCGTTCATATTTTCCTACAAACTGAGGTCATCCAAATAGCATGACATGAATTGTTCTAAACGTTTTAACAGAAATCCAGTTCAAAAGATCTCAACTGTTCGTGTGTTTCATGCTGTGCTGATACATGTGTGAATAGAGCCAACCTGACCTGCCCCTGAAACGGACTGTCAATACTGCAACATAACAGTCAAGCCATCATGGGTACAATGTTTTGGATACTTTTTGCACATATTCTGATAGTCAATCACAGTTGATATGTTTTTGTAATTTAGATTTCCCTTAATAAATAATTGTTTTTTTAAGAGCTTTTTGTTGATTTTAAGGAAAACCCGTTGTTCCAGAGATGTGGTTGCTCTTTTTCTCTGTCCAGATGACAGCACTCCACACACAGAAAAAATGCATTCCACAAATGCTTGAGAAGCAAAATCATTATCTACAGGGGAAGGTATTGAATAGAAAGCCTGTGGTGACTTTCACAAATCCAGCGGTGTCTCAGTAGACACACCCTGTTTGACTTCAGTGAGATAGTTCTCAATATCAGTTCAAGCAACAGGTGGTTCAAAAAATGTATATTTTAACATGCAACAAAAGACAAAAGGAAACTTGTGATTATATTTGGTATTTGAGAGTTGATCTAAACATGAATGCAGTATGATTTTAATGATCACATAATGATTAGAAGGAGTCACCGCTCATCTGGGAAAGGTGCTGGATCAAGAATCCGCACACTTCAATCTGCGATGTAGGAGTTTATTGGTCAAGCTTTCGGTCAAATAACAGGTAACAGGTGTAACAGCTGCAGCTTAGACATCTCATGGGGCCTGAGTGAGGGTGAGGTGGAGGAATCAGAAACTACAGAAACAGCTAGAGTTAGTGGACGTAAATTAGTTGGGTTAGATCCACTGTGTTTATAAAAACCACTTATGGAGGGAACAGGAGGAGAAGCCACTGAAGAATGAGGATAAACAGACCTTAAAAAACTTGGACTGAGAAACCACGTCGCAACGCGGCCTGGCGGGAATGCGGAAGTGGCGCTCAAGTCGCCAAACAAAGGACAAGAAGCTAGAAGATCACGCCGATGTTTACTAGATAAACCACGCTTTAAGAGAAGTCTTATTCTTACCTGGGTTCCTGCTCGTTTACCTCTTTTCCTCCGACGTTTTCCCGGGACCGGATAAACATCGCTGGAGGCATCCTGGTAGGAATCATTTGGCTCCGGGTCAGCACGCCGCTCAGGTAAACAAACAGGAAGGTACATCCTTGGAGCACCTTGGGCGATCGTGAACGAACGGAAGGAAAAAGGAGTCTGGCAATCATAGGAGATGGTAGCAGGGACACTACTGAAGAGGATCGCAGACAGGAGCAAGGTGGAAAAGAGGAGGTTAGTGGAGAAAAGTTTGAAAAAGTGGCCAAGCACAGGCGCCATCTTGTTACCGACAGGAAGTTGGAGGACTGTAGGGAGTGATGTTATTTGAAGTGGAGGTTTGAGCAAAGGCTGAGAAAGTGAAGATCTCTAGGATGTAAACTGTCATGTCTGTGGAAGGGAATCCACCATAGATGTATATCTATGGGACTGCACAGCATACCGGATGTTAGCGGTTAGCATGCTTGAGCCATGTCAGTTAGGGTGAATACCATCTTGCCTGAAAAAGGAGAAACGGTTCAAAAACAGGTTAAAATTATCGATAAAACCAAAACTGTGGGACCTGCAAGCAGACTGAAGCCAGGGGTGGAGAGAGAGCAGATGGCTAAAATGTCCATATCCATGAGAAACTGTGGGGATCGGGCCAGAGATGAAAACAGACATTCCACTGCTCTTCAGAATGTCAAAGAGATGGTTAAAATGCTGTTGAGTGATGACAGACTTCCGGCGTGTGACATCGTTTGATCCCACATGAATGATCAATCTTTTAACTGAAGCTGTAATGGAGCACAGCAGACCAGGAAGTTTATCCAGGAGAGCAGGTATGGTGGCTGATGGAAAACAGCTCGTCAAGATGTTCTGGATTTAGAAGGTCAGTTAGAAAGTGCATTTATTTCTGTAGATGAAAGGTTATTAATGTGGCAAGGTGGAGAAACAAGGGCCCAGGCGGGATTCGATCCCCAGACTCCCGGGTGAGAGTCATACGCTCTAACCAGTCAGCCAAAGGGACATCCCCTTGGCCAAGTAGTCAGGGCGCATGATCAATCGGGACATTGTGACAGGACGCTCACACTGTCACATCTTCCCCCCTCTTTCCACAAGCACGTCCTCGTGCTCCCACGCAGGGTGCCACAAACTTCACATCCATCGACCTACTTGACAGTACTACATGGATCCTGCCAACAACACCAAATGTGGCAAGGTGGAGAAACGAGGGCCCGGGTGGGATTCGATCCCCAGACTCCCGGGTGAGAGTCGTATGCTCTAACCAGTCAGCCAAAGGGACATCCCCTTGGCCAAGTAGCCAGGGCGCATGATCAATCGGGACATTGTTACAGGACGCTCACACTTTCACATTAAGTTGGTCAATATTTAGGAGAAAATTTACCCTTTTGGACGTTAGACAAGACAAGACAAGGTCAGGCCAGGCCAGGCCAGGCAGTCATGTTTATGGCTCAGCTGCCTCAGGAGACGGGAGCGGGCGCCTCTCTGTGTCTAGCAACTGCTCCCGGCCAAGAGACAGGTGAAGCCGGGCACCCACCTTGCTGGGCTGCCTTCGGGAGGATGGAGCATCAGATTTGCAGATCCCTGATCGCAGGGCTACTGCTGTTAAAGGGAGGGGCACATCACCAAACCTCGGCAAACCTCCTTTTGACAGCGGCAACCTATGTTTTGTTAAATGCACATGAATGCACAGCATGTCCACCCATTCAACCAGCAAAATTAAGAGCTGAACTATAATGTTACTTACTGAAAAAAATTAAGCAAAGACATTTTGGATGGTCTCTTAGTGCTATCGGTACCACATCTTGCCATCTTTGTCCAAATAATTTCATTATTAAAGCTAAAGTCTGTAATTGAAATACTTAGAATATTTTCAAAAATTCTTAAAGTTGACTATAAGGTAATCTTTCATAATTTTTTTTTCTTCCCTAGCCTCTACAGCTAAATCAATCATTATGCGGGCCTCTCACGTTGATCGACTGAGTTTCATATTCATCCGATTGAACTATCAGTCAGCGAGGACGCGCTTCAGTACACAGAGCCATGCACAGTGGTGTGATGTGACTCAAAAGCTTCACAAAATACGTAAGCTGTGTTAGCAAACTTTTATTTGGACAGGTAAATAAAGTATTGTACCAGATTTTTGAAATTTAAATATAAGAAGTAATAGTGCAGCTAATTATTTGCTGCGTTTGCCATCAGCTAATGTAGGGTTATCTTGAAGGCTAACTCGACCTGTAAAGTCAACTAAATATTGGATCATAGTGTATTTGAGCTAATGATAAGTGAAGGCTTTAACCTTAAACCATATCAAGACTATTTGTTGTGAAGTGTTGTGGCATTAGCATGTTAGTGCTAGCATTGCTGTTGAATTATTTTCATTTTTAGGTTTTTCCCAGTTTGAAGACTACAGATTTGGTTCAAACGACTGATTAGCTTCTCTTGTAGAACTTGATTAAGGCTGAGAAGATAATTCAGCTGTTAGAATCAGCCTTATCTGATCAGAAACGTATCAAATTTTAGATGTTTGTTAGCGCTAATAGGCATTGTCTACTGTGTTGTATTGGCCTGGGCAGGTCAACGTGAGTTTCTCTGCCTCAATAACACAGATTTGATTAATAATAAGTGATTAGCAGTTCTTGCAGAGCTTGATGATGGCTGAACCCGGATTTATACTCCTCCGTCAGCTCTGCAGGGGAGAGACGTACACACATAGACAAACATTTTGCTGTCTGACTTTTCCGTCACCTGGGGAGTGTTGCAAAGCAATTCCCTGCCAGGACAACAGAGGGCGTAGTGATTTCCTGTGGTATCCTGTCACCGTAACAACCATGTATCCGGCCCATAATAGTGTACTTACTACTGTTTTTATATTTCAGAGACTTTATAACACGGAGAAAATTGTCATTCTTTTTCTTCCACCTCTTCATGGTCATGGGCAGTCTAACCAACTCTCACATGAGCTGAAAGCAAAGATTGTTCATCATCATGGTTTAGGGGAAGGATACAGAAAGCTGTCTCAGAGATTTCAGATGTCTGTTTCCACAGTTAGCAACATATTGAGCAATGAAAGATCACAGGCACAGTTCAGGTTAAGGCTCAAAGTGGCAGACCAAGAAAAATCTGGGGTAAACAGAGGTGAAGAATGGTGAGAACAGTCAGAGTGAACCCACAGACCCACATCACAGACCTAAAACATCATCTTACAACAAACGGGGTCACTGTGCTTTGCAATCTGTTTTTCTTTGATGTAAAGCTAACTATGTGTCTGTGATCCTGCCTCAGTCATGTGGCCCGGCTGTGGACAGTCGGTGCTGCTCTGCATTACTCTGGCAATTTGAGGCTGTGTCCCATGAGGGGTTGGCAGACATTTTTGGGCAACTTAAGCCCTCAGGCTTTGCTCTGGATGACATACCTTCCTGTCTTGTGAAGGAGGTTTGACCTGCTATTGCTGATGAGGTCTGGAATATAGTTAACTCCAGCCTGTCTTCTGGTGAAGTTTTAAATAATTTTAAACATGTTATCTGAAGAAATACACCCCTCGATATCTAATGGCTTTATTGACAAGGATGAAGGAGCCCTGCGGCGACATACAAAGCTGAGTGAGCAGAAGTTAACGGCAGCGTGAAGCAGCAGCATGGGCTGAAGACCAAAGCTAAGCAATGCGATAAAATAGGGGAATAAATGCAGCAGGGCTTAGCATGCATACTGACAATGTGACCATTACATTAGCTTAACAAGCAGGTGAAGACTTACAGATACAAGTTGAACAGTAGCATGGATAGACAGCAGTGTGATGGCTGAGCAGCAGCAATCCAAATGAGAAGCAGCAGTATGTACAGTCAGGGATAGTCACATGTACGTGACTTCAGGCACGTCCCTGCAGGGGATAGTCACATGTACGTGACTTCAGGCACATCCTTAAATACACCTTTTTCCCTCGAGGTTTGATCGCAGCACACCCTAGTGGCCAGTGGTGACCTCTGTGTTGGGATTATTAGGTGAGCGAATAATTTGTAAGCTTTCATTTACTTTTGGATTCTTCAATAAATTCTGTAAATATGGGAATATTTACCAATTTATTAATTAATTAAGATATTCTTAGGTATCTTTGGGACACCACCCCTTTAATAGGGGAAAATTAATTGAATCCAAAGATCTTATCAATCTGTCTGAAAGTTCGTGGAATCGTTAGGAGCAGAAATTTTCAGCCGACACAAACAAAAGTCGCTTGAGGCAAAACTGGATTGAATTTTTACAACATTTATTAACTAACCTATTTTTAAATGAATAAACAATGAAATAATAAATAATAATGATGTAAAACAATCTGACCCAATAAGTGTGTCTTTAGCTTGAGTCCCCCCAAACACTAAAAACAAGTATGTGTGTGTATGTGTGTGTGTGTGTGTGTGTGTGTGTGTGTGTGTGTGTGTGTGTGTGTGTGTGTGTGTGTGTGTGTGTGTGTGTGTGTGTGTGTGTGTGTGTGTGATGTGATGTGATGGAGGAATGTGAGCTTTAAGCTGTGACTTTTCCTCTCTCAGATGCAGACAAAGGAATTAGCTTGCACTTAGTGACTTAAAATTTCACAGTAACTTAACCTTAATTCAGTTTCACAGTAAAACTTTAACCGTTTCACCAGTTGACAAAACAACAAAGATCAACTTGAATATCTAAAAGCCTGTCCAGCCGGGCCCAGCTTAAACAAACACAGATATCACAATAATAAACAAACAGACCTTACTTGGAGTTCTGATGGCGGTTTTGGTACAAAAGAGAAAAAACCCGTCTGATAATTTGAAGCAATAGCGCGGTGTAATTGCTTATTCTGAACTATAAAGGAAACGGGATAAGATAGAGAGGAGTTACTCATCACCAGAACAGCAAGGCATCCCTCACTGTTTGATTTGACGGTTCTCCGTTGTTTTAATCGGCAGTTCTCCGTTGATTTGACGGTCCTCTGCTGTTTTCCAGCCAGGTTCTGTACTCACACGTCCGGAGTCATATGCAAACGTTTCCTCATATATTGTGTTGGGGTTATTAAGTAGCGAACAATTAGTAAGCTTTAACTTACTTTTGGATTCTTCAATAAGTTCTGTAAATATGGGAATATTTACAGATGTATTAATTAATTAAGATACTCTTTAGGTATCCCGGGGCACCATCCCCTTTAACCGGGGAAAATTGAATCCAAAACTCTTATCAGTCTTTCTTGAATTTCGTAGAATCCTTGGAGCAGAGACTTCGCTTCGACAAAACAAATCTACTGGAGGCAAAAATCTGAATTTTATAACATTTAATTAACAATTTGTCAAATGAATAAACAGTGGAATAAATGAATAATAACCATGTGATATAATTGAAGATGGATGTGTTTGCGTGTGATGGAGGATGTATGAATGGGGTCTTTTGTTCTCACAAAGGAGTGGTGTGTGTGTGCGTGTGTATGGATTCAAAATGGAGTCTTGAATACAAGATGGCTGACCCCTTTGTCTGGCTAAAGTGAGGGTGGCAACTTGCACTTTAACTTCCAAAGCACTTAGAATCAGAAGTAACTTAACCTTAAAATCACTCAAAACACTTCAAAATGATCATGAAGCTTCACCAAAGATTAATCACGAATTAATTTCTTTTTAGTTTAACCGCTTGGCCATAGCAGAAACCATTTTAAGATACCAAAACAATGATCAATAAGCAGTTTATTCTTTCAAAATGACCCGACGGACGTATTTGGGAACGAAAGAGGAAAACACGAAGCTACTTTTAAGCAATAGCGCGGTTTTATTGCTTATTCTGGACTATAGAGGAAACGGGAGAAGAAAAGAAGGAGAGAGAAAATGAGTTTTCTGATCACCAGAACAGCAAGGTGTCCCCCGCTGTTTGATTTGACGGTTCTCCATGTTTCTCCGCAGTTTTCGGCGGCGTCCGTCAGTTTGATGGCTTTCTCCGCTGTTTTCGCGTTCTCCATGAGTTTGATGGAGTTGTTGTTTTCCCAGCCCGGTTCTGTGTTCTTCCCTTCAGCAGCTAGGGCAGCGAGCGGTTGAACAGACCTGATGGCTTGTAGTTTAGCTTTCCAGCGGTTCCGTGGGCTCTACTGGAGCACTTAGACTTCCCGCATGCTCAAGTTAGTCGGAGCGTACGACGAGCGTGTCCTTTACAGCCAGTGAACTTGGCAAAAGAACAAAGTTTCTTTGTTCCGTTGTGATTTATAGCCTTTGAAGTCGCGGGAAAGCTCCATGAGCTCCTGCACATGCGCAGAACATTTTTCTGGTATTAGGCGGTGACGTCTTCACATTGCTTCCGTGTGCAAAGCATCATGGGAAATGAAGTGTCTTTTGGCGCTGATGTTTAATATCTGCTTTTCAAAGCAATTTAGCACAGTCTTGGAGAAAATTACTGCAGCAATTTCTCACGAGGGCATACCCTCAACAATTGGCTGGAGATCAGCACCAGGAGAGCAGGCCTGATGGGCTTGTGTGGTTTGGCTTTTCAGCGGTTTCGTGAGCTCCACTTCGGCACTTAGACCTCCCGCGTGTTGGAGTTGATCGGAGCGACCGCAGCAAAACGTCTTCAAGCCATTCGACTCTGGGCAAAAGACAACGAACGACTTCGCTTCGCTATAATTTATAGCTTTTTCAGCTGGCGGGAAAACTCGCACATGTGCAGAACTCGTGCTCTCGGCTCCGCTTTGGTGACGTCATCACACTGCTTCCGTGTGCAAAGCATCATGGGAAATGAAGTGTCTCTTGGCCGCTGGAACTTATTATCTGCTTTTTCAGAGCAATTTAGCACAGTCTTTTGGAGAAAATTACTGCAGCAATTTCTCATGAGGGCAGACCCACAACATCTGCATTATCATTAAAGTCCTTGTTAAAAAATATGGTAGGGACACAACAGTTTAGTATAATTTCTATGCTTCCTTTTCTCTCCAAGGTGTTGGAAAATGTTGTGTTTCTGCAACTGACTCCCTTCTTTGATGGGAACCAGATTTCTGAGGTTTTCCAATCAGGTTTTAAGTTCTGCCACATTACTGAGACAGCACTGGTTAAGGTTTTTATTGGCATACTTCTGGCTACAGATTCTGATGAAACTGTATTATTACTTCTGTTGGACCTGACTGCAGCTTTTTATACGGTTGACCACTCCAATTTAATGTCACGTTTGGAAGATTTTGTTGGATTACGATGCATTGCCCTGAGCTGGTTCAAATCATATTTGTCCAATAGGTCAGTGTCTGTCAGTATTGGTGACTTTTGATCCAAGGAGGCCCCCTTTCAATGCGGTGTTCCCCAGAGGACGGTGCTTGGTCCTCCACTGTTCTCTTTATATTTGCTTCCTTTGGGTGCTACTTTTTCAGAAATTTGGTCTGGCCTTTCATTGTTACACCGATGACTGCCAAATTTTTACTCTAGTCAAATAGGAAGCAGGTATTTTACAGTGTCTTGAGGAGGTAAAAGTGTGGATGGCCTCTAATTTTCTGAGCATAAATGAGAACAAGACTGAAACTATTTTTTTAAACCTAGTGGGTCATCGACTGTTTCCCCATCTCTCTTGGATGCATTGTCGCCTTGTCCCAAAGATGTCATCTCAAACTTGGGGATCAAGGTATACTTGTCTCATCTTGTCTTCTTCCACCTATCCGGGTACGGGTCGCGGGGGCAGCATCCCAACTATGGAGTTCCAAACCATCCTCTCCCCGACCACCTCCACCAGGTCCTCCGGTAGCACTCAAAGGTGTTCCTGGGCCAGTTCGGATATGTACTTTCTCCAACATGTCCTGGGTCGACCATGGGGGCCTCCTGCCTGAAGGACATGCCTTACACCTCCCTGGAGAGGCATCCAGGAGGCACCCTAATAAGTTACCCAAACAACCTCAACTGACTCCTGTCGATATGGTGGAGCATCAGCTCAACTCTGAGCATTGGCGGTTCTAGGGGCGGGGCCACAGGGGCACTGGCCCCTGCTGAAATATGATTGGCCCCTGTCCTGTCACTCATCTGTCCTTTGTGCGGTGATGAGATTATAGGTGGATGCAATTCCGAGTCCAAACACTAGTGGCCGCGTGGCGCTAAGGAGCAAAATAGTGTGTGAAATCTAACAGAAGAAGATTTGAAAGACTCCAAGGAGGGAGAACTTTTCAACCAACATCTGATCTGATGAGAGTCTACGTTATAAGGAGTTTGTTGGTAAGTCATGAATCACTGTTTACTCACAATTGCTATGTAAGTCAAGTCTGACAATAAGTCAAATGGAAAGCAATGCCGACATTAGTTAAAAGTAATGTTAAAAAAGGCTTGTAAAAAAACGTTAGCCCTTGCTAATCCATGTACTTCTTTTGTAATCTGCATTTTGTGTGTTAATAGTTGGCACTGTCTGATAGAGAACATGAAAAGAAAGGGTCAGATGCAGGCGGGAATTCTGCAGTTTTTTCCCAAGAGAGTGAGTGTGTCAGCTGGTGAGAACGAGCATGGAGAAATCAGAGAGAGAGCAGCAGGAGGCAGTAGACCAGAGGCTGGAACAGGGCAAGGGACCTCCATTCCCCCTTTATCAGGTCAGAAAGAATATAATCTTTATTGTGCAACAGTCATGTCAGATAAACACGAGAGACAGCCTCTTTTAGGACACACCATGCCGGGAAATCAGCGTACGTGTAATATAAACGCAACGTGGCGGCATGGTGTTGCGGGAATTTTGTGGCATTCATGCTGCCACGGTTGATACTAATATCACCGCAACGCCGGACTTGTGAATGCATAATACAACTTGGCGCAACAGAGGGGGTATCATGATCACGTGGGCAGTTACTGCCGAGCTCCGGCTGGCAACTATATTGAAAATGAAAGTAAACATGGGCCGTAAGTTTGACTTTTCTAAACAGAATCAGCTGAGATGATGGCCGGGGAGCCTCTCTCCGTAAGAGTTGAAGCTCAGATCACCAGAGACTGCACGGGGACAGACACCTTCTGGAGCGGCTTGTTAAAAAAGTTTAATGAGTGGCTTTGATCGCAATAAAAAGCAAGTTATGTCCAAGATAAACTGAAGTCCGTGGCAGCGCAGAGACCGCCCCCAAGCCCCCTTTTCACCACCATCGCGTAATCTTTTGTAAAAAGATCATGATTGCACCACATTATCCAGCAGGACGGTCTGACCACTTATAAACGACCGAATGCTGCCCAATATTTCTGCTTATAATTGAGGATAACCTTTTACCATTTTATGTTGGAGCTGATCCAGTTAATGTGGAGTCATTTTCTTGCACAGAAAATTTGCATTGAGCTTTTTATATTTATCAGTAATAATTGGGTCAGTTATTCCAAGTACCAAAAATAAAGGATTATTGTTTAAGCTGATAGAAGTTGTTAATTGTGACAAATCATTAGTGGCAAAATTGCTTCGCTTTAGTAAATGATTTAACGTTTCTCAAAGCATCTTTTCATTCGTCATCAGTAATGTTACCGTTAAGTTTCCTTTCCCACAATTCCTTCAAGGTTTCCCTAAACTGTGACATTTTGATGTATTGTAAAATGTGTAGGAAAAGTCCTTGTTTGAAACACTGAATTTTCTAATTGGTTGTTTAAGTAAGATCAAGGTTAAGTTTTCCAAAGAGATTTTGTGTTTTGGATATTCCTTTGTTAGTCCAGTTTTCCTGCCATTATTCTAGGTAAAAATAAAAAAATCACCATTATCTCAAATTTGTTAAATAATGTTGTTATCTTGTACTAATGGCACATATGTTTACTGAATTCTTCCGCTTCATGGTGATGTGATTTACTATAACATTAACATAATGGCTTTAAACCATTTGTGCCCAAATTTTTTTCAGAGTCGTAATGCATATCATTTTATCAGTTAAGTCCCTCTGAATCATGTTAAATAATTTTTTTTTAATTATATACTGTTTTTGGGAAGAAAATGGCATATTTATGACTGGCAACTATTGTTGCCAGTGGTCACACAGCTTGTCAGTAGGTGAAATGTCACCTAATTATAGTAATAGAGAAGTAATAATAATATCGTTATAATCAGGGCCGACCCTGGGGCATTATTTTCACTGGGCAAAGTTTTTCCTCGCACCCCTGCAAACCCCCCCCCCCCCACCCCCCACCCCCCCACCCTCGCGCGCGCCAAGAGAAATCACTAGTTTGATTTTTTTCTGTGAATAAAATAAATATGTCAGGCAGGAGCGTCTCAGGATCTGTCTGAGATCTGTTTTGGTGAGACAGAAAATAGCAATCCAAAATGCTTTTTATGTGTGATCAACCATTGCCTAAAAATTAAATACTGCTTAGCCGGTTAATTGCTGTGATCATAAAACACGTAAACGGCAGTAAGCAGAACTCAGGAGGCAACGTTTTACGTAGGTCTGCACAATATATCAAAAAATTATCGTCATCGGGATAACAGGACGTGCGATAGGCCCATCGCAAAGCACGGAAAAAACGGCGATAAATGTTTGGTTCAAACATTTCCATCCGTGTCATACATCAGCTTTTTGTAAACCAGCTCTGTTTTTTACGCGGAAGTATTATTTGACCAATCAAATGTAGCCCTTCTGATATGCGGCCAATCAGATGGGTCCGTTCACGTAATACGCCCGCCCCCTACTTAGACCCTTTTGGAAAGCAACACCCGAACTGAGTTAGCGGCGCCGTTCCCTTGTTCGTCATGCTGGCTCAGAGCAATGAACACACTTTGTGCTGAGGTTTCTGGAATCAGCGCTGCTTTCAAACGTGAACGTGAGTCCGCTCGGTGCCGTTAATCATTTTTACCGGGCTGACTCCGACACGTGCCGGTGAACCAACCCACCTTCATGTCGCTAGTGTTAGCCCCAGGCTCCGTTTAGCTTCCAGCTAAAAGGCTACAGCACTCTCCTCCCACCCTGCTAAAGAGGGCCTGGAAAAGTTCCCCCACACATCAAAGTGATTTTTCATTTATGAGCTTTTATAACCTTGTTAATCAGGATAGTTGGTTTGCTGCTGCACATAAACTGTCAGTCAGAAGCTCTGCTAGCCGGTTATCTTAAGAGGAGCTAGTTCACTTTGTTAGCTTATCAGAATCATAGTTGCAGTTTCATCATCTGAGCTGCTTTTTAAGATCTAGGTAAACTTGTTCAATTTGGGGTTAAAAACAAAAGTTTTCACATATTTTCCATGTAGTTTTTTTTTGCCAGTTCCTCTTCTGAAAGGTAGACAATTGTTTTTCTCTTTCCCTCAGAAAATCTTAATATTCTCCTAGTTTGGCCCAGCACAGTTCACTTCCCAATTACAGCAACAGCCTTATATCATAACCACATAAGTGGAGAACATGCTCAGTAGCAATGAGAGAATTTGCTGTTGCATTTAAGTGATGTTAACTATTATTTAACATTTAAACTTATTTTATGATTTTTTTATTTATTCTAAAAACCCTGGTAAGGGATGTTTTTCTGTATTTGGAGCATCAGAAAAAGTTTTATGGTGGAGGTGATGTTTTAAAGTCATTGAGAAACTGCATGCATGCAGTTTGTTGTTTTGCTGCTAATACGGTAGCAGGTGCAGCTGCTAATACGGTAGCAGGCGCAGCTGCATGTTTTTGCAATAAAAATGTTATGTTGTAATGGAATTCATGCATTAGTTTTTGTTTGCTTTGAACCCAGAGCAGACGTCACACGCCAGACGACATCACTGCATACTTTAGTATTTGTTCATTTTTCGCGAGTAATATCGATATCGCAATATCAAGCACTGTTATCGAATATCACAGGTTTTCCTAATATCGTGCAGCCCTTTTTTTACGTGACGTTTACTTGTTGCTATGAGTAATAAGACAGAAAAAGCCACGCCAAAATAAGTTTAGGAAGCCCACTAAGAATCGTAATAAAAGCATTTAAAATAAATACCATACACAGTTGAGGAAACGTTGGTTTAAGTACCTGATATGAAGTGGTCGCTGCATAAGTGAAAACCTTTACTCTCGGGATCCCAGTTTCATTTTAGCCCGGTCACTATGGCATTTTAATACAATGATCCAACGTTTGCGGCGCTCCGGATCTTGGGGAATCCTGTAGATGGGTCATTCCTTATGTCGTCTGCGTCTGTTCTGCATCCTGGGGCACAACAGGAATCTACCATATTTCCCGTTTGAGTTTTCTGACAATAACAAATAGTCCAGCTGCCAGCTTCTACCTGCCAATATGGTGCTGTTTCGATTTTAACTGTTGCATGCCGGGAGAAGTGACGTCAACTCCTGGAGCTCTATACCTCCAATGGCTGTTCAAGGCCCAGCCCTGGTCATAACAAAGTAATAGCTTAATAGTATTGTCATAAAAATAAGGACTCAGGTTCCCCTGTATGAAATTCAAAACAAGACACAATTTGAACTGTTTCCTTTAGTCACTTTTTTAAAACTCAAAATCACAACATGTTTTTTAGAACATCTAACACATATGTATATGACATAGTTCCCACACAATCCATCATTTGGTATGGATGTACTACTCAGTGTGGTACTTTCTTAAGCACTTCACATGTAGTGGCACATCACATTTTTCACACGCAAATGGTGTGCGTGCACCACAGTTTTTGCACCACTTGTACCTGCTACCAATGTTGCTGGACCAGTGATTCAAGCTGTCAAACCTGGTGACATCAGGTATCGCCACCGCCATTGCAGATTTTCTGCCTTGCCTACTTGGCTTTGTTCCATGCTCGTGGCTTACTGGCCCAAATTGATCTTAACTTTATTGGACTCTTGGTTATGTTAAAAAAAGTCCTGGGTCAGTCCAAGTTGTTGTCAGACATGCTACAGTCGCCCTCACTGGACCTCTCAGCAGCAGTCAGTCTTGTGGATTCCTTACTGGCCACGTTGCAGAAATACAGGAGTGAGGCCTTTGAGGTTGTATGGAGGGAGGTGGAGAAAATGGCTGTAAAGTGTGATCAAAGTTTGGAAAAGACTGAGAAGAGGCAGCCTAAGACAAATAGGCGGCTACATGATTACATACTTACATCAACTGGTGAGCGTAGAGTTGATAAAAATGACAGGGAAAACTTTAAAAGACATATTTTATATCAAGTTTTGGATTCAATGACAGGTGAACTCCAGCGATGTTTCTCTAAGCCCAACTGCACAATCATGAAGGGAATCCAAGCACTTCGTCCTCAAAGCATCACCTTTTTGCAAAAAGATGTTTTCCTTTGCCAAGTTTTTTGATTCAAATGTTGATTACCTGGCCGGTGAGCTTCAACAGATAAAGAGACTGTTGGATTGTAAAGAAAAAAGTGGGATGCAGAGATTTACTACACTTCTAGAATTTGTAGTAATCCTAGAACCATTCAAGGAGTCGTTTCTTAATTTAAGCTTGCAAAAATAGCCATTATAATTCCGGTGAGCAGTGTTTCATGTGAGCGCAGCTTTTCGGCACTAAGTTTGATTAAAAATCATTTAACAATGGCAGATGAGCGCTCGAGTCATCTTGGGATGTTGAGCAGAGTCCCGTTGAGCAAAAGCATTAGACATAAATGAATTAGTGAGACTGTTCAGTTCTCATCACAAAAACCGATGAATAATGCTCTTTTAGAAGAGTAAGATGTACAGTAGACAACCACATGAAACTGCATGTTTGTTACAGAGATGTTTCAAACTAAATGAGTTAAGGGCATAATTGTCATGGCTGGGGGAAGGCGCCTAACCCCAGACATGCAGAACACAACACAGATCAAAGATGCGGGGAAAAAAAATATATATATATAAAAAAAAAAGAAAGAAGTGAGGATGCACTGAAGTGTCAGTGGCTGGTACAGATACAGGAGCTCTGCGTCTGGAGGAGGGAGAACACTGGTGAGTGAATTTAGTTCCTGAGATTCATTTTAGTCCAAGGTTCGTTCAATGAACTTACAGTAAGGTGAGAGTAGCTGGCTGGAGGAGGGAGCAGGTCGAGAGCCGGGGAGAGCGCAGGAGAGGGAGCACAGGTGAAGATAGCAGGGTGTCCTGGTGGATGGGAGACACTGAGCCAAAATGTCTGGGGAGAGTTATGGAGAACGGTGAGTGGGTCCAGGAGGATCCAAGTTTCCAAACCCAGGAGTCCTGAGGTGAGTATCCAAAAGCTCACTGACCAGAGGAAAACACTGGAATCCTGGAGGAGATAAAGAATCCCGAGTCAGCTCCTGGAGGTTAGTAAAATCTCCCAAAAAAGTCTAAAGCCTAGAGTAAAAACACTTCTAGAAAAGATGATCCTAGAGAAACCACGAGGGGCTGGGTACTACCAAGCTGTGGCAATCTTCCGGCGTTGAATTGTGTCCTCCATCCACCTTAAGTAGGAAGCACCCCGCTGATTGCAGATCAGGAACAGCTGGTGGCACTCCCTCTCCTGGCAAGAGAGTCAGAGATGTTTAAGAGAAATGAGGAGTACTCACCCCGGCTCATGACAACAATAAGATCAGGACTCATCTGCTTTATGCCAAGGAGGTTTGGTAATGACCATGATGAGTCACTGGTCAGAAGTCATTGGTGATTGACAATAATTCTTTCAACTTTTTATTTTGGGCAATGAAGTAAAACATGCTCAGCTTTTTCAAACTGATTCCATGTCATTGTTGCATGTCTGTTTAATGTGTCATGGAGACCAGTATGTTCAGTTTTTAAATAGATTACAGTCATTTCTTGGTGTCCTGTTCACTTTCCTCCTTTGACCTACCAAGATATTCTGGTGTTTTTTTCCACACACAAACATATTTTAAACTGATATTTGTGGCTTTGCAAAATAAATTGAATGCAAAAATTTCTCAAATGCTGTGTGTGGTTGTATTTTGTGTATGTACAGTAAAAATTGATGTACAATTGCATTCATGTTTTTCAACATGGTGTGGGTGGTAAACTGAATCTACCATACAAAACTGGGAATAGTATGCAAGTACCGTAAAGTCTCTAATACAGGCCTGGGTCTGTATTTGACTCAAGCTCATCAAGCTCCAGGCCTTTATTGGAAGGAGGACCAGAATTAGAGGCAGGCCTCTATTTCTATTTGAGCAAAATGAACTAATGGTTCGCTGGAGTTTTTGACAATTAAAATTGCGCCCACATTTTCAAAGTTAAACACATTTCTTTTAACAACGGTAGTTTCTGCTTCAGCCCCCCCCCCCCTCCCCCTGCGCAGCGGCCGCAAACTCACTGACGCGCCTGCAGCCTCTCGGAGTTCCTGCTGCTCTAAACATTAAAATAATTATTTCATTTTCTGTTCCTCACTTCTGATTACCTTCAATGGTGTCTGTTTGTTGCAACCACCAGGTACAAAAACTAACTTGTTTATATTTGACTATTTTTCTGTCCTGTCTGTTTATTATTTTCCTGCATCTCCTTTCAATCCTAAAGAGAAACTGCTACCTGGGTTCATATATATTCACCTTATGAGTTACCTTTGAACTGCAGTTCTAAAAGATCTACCAACTGCAAAAACAGCGGAGTGCTTGCCGGCCGCATCATTTAGGTGCGTCACCGAGGACAAAACAGGTGATGCGCCCCGCTCCACAGCAGCGAAACGCATCAGGCACAAATAAACGAATAAAAGACAGAAAACATAAAAGGAAATGAGCCGACATGAACGATCGCGTGTTAAATTAGTTTTTGAGGTGGCGACACCTGATTTGATAATGTTACTGTGGCCGTGCTCAGGACGCAGATGTCTGGAGCGCGTCAACAATCAGAGCTTTGCATGCGCAAGCTGGTTAAGGTTAGGATGGGGGTGAGGGGGAGGTTAAATTGCAAGAGGGTAAACGTCACAATTTGGTTAAATGTCCGTTTTACGGCGGGTGTCAGTACCGACGCTCTGGCACAGCACGTTGCCTCCCGACGTGCAGGAGCTTGTCACCTGCTGACAGCAGGCTGCTGTCTTTTCCGAGGACTGCATCTTGCCCGTCATTATCACGTGACAGCGACTAGTCGATGACAGGCATAACAAGTCACTATAGAGCGGTGAAGTCGACTAGTGACTAGTTCATACAACCCCTGCTACTGCTCCCCAGAGTGTTCTGCAGCATAATCAGCACGTTCTCTTTGAACTTGATATCAAATTTTCGCCTCCTCTTCGTCTCCGCACGGTTAAAGTTACCCTCGCGGTCTGTCACTGGCAAATCAAAAGTGAGACGGATGACACAACCGCCCCCCGTACTTGCTTGTTACCACATTCCACCCGGCCACAATAAAAAACCGGCCATTACACCGGCCAAAATACGATACTCGGCAGTTAATTAAATACAGGCTAATATTAGAGGATTTACGGTATGTTGGACTATACGTGGCCCCTTGATGGCCCCACCCTCAGAAAAATCCTAGATCCGCCACAGTCTTCAGTTTGTTCTCAAAGTGCATGGCATAACGGATGGTGGCCCTCGGTAGTTTAGAAACTCTGGATACGGCCCTGCTACTGTCTCTCTTCAGAAGCGCACGCAAAGCACCGCAGTTTGAGAGGAAAAAGCCAGAGGCTTTTCAAAATAAGGTAAAAATTTAACATTTCATGATATTTAAATTATTTCAAACTACGATTATGGTTAGCATAGGTGCGCAAATATAGGCTATATGTGTCACTTCTTACGTTGTTGTACAGTAGTGTAACAGGTTACGATTTGTTGTGGTTGGACTTTAATGTTGAAGGGCTGTTCTTGGCCGGCTGTGTGCAGAGTTCCGGTTCGGTTGTTTAGAAGAAAACGAGCTAGTGTGATCGGAGATCGTTAACGGTGTTTCTGCTGGAGTTAAGACGTGGGCTGCGGCCAAGAGTAACCCGGAATAAAGATCCGAAACGGAAACAACAAGTTGGAGTCATGACCATCTCTTAGAAAAGGCAACAAAAGTGTGTTTTATAGGTGTGGTGGCTTTTGTTGAGCCGTGGCGGTGCGACACGAACTAGTTTAGCCCAGCAGAAAGGCCCCGCGGCTGGCTGGACCCAGCTCGACACAGCAGCAGAGCGGTAAGCTTCATATCACTCTAAAATGTCGGCTAACTTTACTGTACACGTTCATTTACGGGCATTAGCAGCGTGCTAGCATTAGCATCCCACCTGCTAACGCTAGCACAACATGCTAGTAAAGTTAGCACCCAGATTAATGTGGATTCGGACGATTTTCGTGGAATAAAACGTGATCTGGGAATTGTGATGAACGCCTTTTTACACCAGATGATAACCTTCCACTGACTGTAGCAGCAGAGCGCCTGTGTGTGTTACTCCGTGAGTGTGATGTGATGTTAGCATCCAGTAAATAAATCCCATATCAGCTAAAGAGCAGCGCGACTAAGTGGTTAAAGTGCGTCAGCACAGCGGATTTAATACGAGTTTTAAAGAACAATCTCTGAGTGAAGTGAGGCTAGTTTTTGTCTCTCTGCAGGTATAAAAACCAACTCTGCATCAGTCACACGCAGCTAAGCTCACTGTTGGGCAGGGCCGGATTATCAGTGCAGGGGCCCCTGGGCACAATGATTTGGGAGGTCAAGGGACTGTTTATTTCACTTTCTGCTCCCTTTATTTTGGTCCAAGATCATTACTGGGCTGGCTCTGTTAAACACCTTCTACACCCCTGCTTAGTAGACTTAATGAAGTATTTTTAAGTCAGTATAAAAATGACTGAAACACAAATTTACATATGTAGCATTACTGACCAATATCTTTGATTTAATTTATTTGTTAAGAACATCAAGATGCATTACAGTGAACATTATAATGGACATGTTTCTGGTACATTATGATGTCACAATGCTGTTGTGAGCCTGAGTGTGCGTGCATTTGTTAGCGGCTCCGCCCTCTCGGTCTGCCAGGCAACAGCATTTGTTGCATTTTTCAAACATGAAGTGGGAGTGGAGTTAGACTCTGGTAGGGGTTGACTTGCTCTTTAAGCTGTTTAACTTGGACCAAGCATTTTAGGTCACAGATAGGTGTAGCTTAGGGTCTCTGTCTATACACCTTATAAGACAATTTAGGTGATGGCATGTTTTTTTTCTGCTATTGAACTGTTTTCTAATAATGTTGTGTTTAATAAAATGAAGGAAGGAGAGAAATAACGTTTCCCTAGCAGTTTTTAAAAATGTCCCCATGTAATCCGATTAATCGATTAATCGTGTCGAGACCCCATCCGATTCATCGATTATCCAAATAATCGTTTGTTGCAGCCCTATTAAATAGCCTATGTGGCCTATAGGCTATGTAACTGAGATTTAACATGAAAAATTAGACAAACCTATTTTCTAATTAGGTATTTGCTCTATGTTAATATATATTTCATAAACATTTACGGGCCAAGAGGAACATCAGCTGCTGATGGTATAATTTGAAGAAAAAAGTCCATTATGCTAACCTCCTCCCTTCATATTCAGAGTTTTCTAGTTGTGTATAAAATGTGTACATTGTGCCTCTCTAGTTCTTCATAAATCAATCAATCAGTCAAAGCTTTATTTATAAAGCGCCTTCCGCAACCCTGTCAGGAAGCCCAAAGCGCTGAACATGGTACAGTAGAAGGTTAATATATTGAATAAATCAAAAATAAAAGCAATTCAAATTACAAAATAGGTGAAACATTCTGGTACAGGACAAATGTGTAAAACAATGGATTGAGTGAACCAATGAAAACTGTGAAATAAAATCAACATAAAAGAGGGCCAAAATCAAACATGTTCTGGAAACGCCAAGCGGAGGAGGTGGGTTTTTAGGTGACTCTTAAAGACTGGCAGAGATGGGGACAGCCTAACTGAGGGTGGCAACTGGTTCCAGAGTAACGGTGCTAGGACTGAGAAAGCCCGGTCCCCGCGAGTACGACACCTAGAACGAGGGACAGCGAGCAGGCCTTGGTCAGAGGAGCGCAGAGCGCGTGATGGGGAGTGTCTGTTCAGGAGCGTGGCCAGATAGGGGGGGCCACCACCCTGGAAGAAATGATATACAAAGATGAGGATTTTGAATTGTGAACGATAGCAAACCGGAATAAAGGTTAAATATAGTTTTGAATTTAGTCATGTCACATGCCAGTGATTTATAATATAAACCTATAAATAATCTATTGCAGTATTTTTTACCATGGTTTAAAACTTTTATCTTATTATAGAATGAATATGACAAATTATCTTTTTGTGTTTGAATGCAGGCTCAAGGAACAAGTACATTCAAGGAGGGGCTCACGCCAAAAGTTCAGATCAGCCCTCCACCAGCAGTTCAAGAGCTCAAGATCAGTTGTCAGCCATCACGTCTGAACCTTCTACAACATCACCCAGCCCTGACCAGGAATTACAAAGTAAAGCACACCTACAGGCCGAGCACAGCCCACAGCCAGCACTTCTGATGGCAGAGTGTAGAGCCTTGCACTGAAGCCCTAGGCCCTCGGGTCGGGTCGGCCCGGCCCGAGGGCCGGGCTTCGGGCCAACGACTGTGCAATTACCTCGGACACGGGCCGGGCCGGGCGCCTTTATATTTAATCGAAATCATTAAAAAAATTAAAACACTTAAACGCAGCAGTAGGGGTTGTACGAACTAGTCGACTAGTTAGGGCTGTCGCAATAATCGCAAGAACAATATATCGCAATATTGAGAAACCCACCGCGCTGCATGACGTGCCACCGCAATTACCGCACTTGATTAAATCTCGCGACAGCGCATGCTGAGAGGTAAAGTCCGCGCTGATCGAGGAGATAGTTGGGCACTTTTTTTTATTTCTGTTAGATGTTGCAGCCAAATTTGCATTTCAAAGTTAAACCTCCTGAATGCTGTTTTTAAGTTCAGTCAGAGAATGCCGTTACTGTCCTTTGATCTGCATTCAATAAAGTGTTAAAAATGGCCATGTACTTTTTTCTAACATTTTTTAAATGTGTAAGCACAATGTTTCAAAGGAAATATTGCCATGAGTTTAGTAATTAACAAACACATTTGCTAAGTACATAAATAAAAACGGGGTGCAATAATATCGCATATCGCAATATTGAGCTGCCCTGACTCACCGCAGGGGGAATTCCTCAATCGCGACAGCCCTACGACTAGTCGACTTCACCGCTCTGTAGTGACTTTTTATGGCTGTCATCGACTAGTCGCTGTCACGTGATGATGACTGACAAGATGCAGTCCTCGGAAAAGACAGCAGGTGATGAGCCCCTGCGCATCTGGATCAAGGCGGAGGCGACAGCGCTGTGCGCGTCTGTACTGACACCGGCGGTAAAACGGACATTTAACCAAACTGTGACCTTTACCCTCTTGCAATTTTACCTTCCCCTCACCCTCACCAGTTTGCGCATGCAAAGCTCTGATCGCTGACGCGCGCTCCAGACATCTGCATCCTGAGCACCGCCAAATCAGGTGTCACCACCTTAAAAACAAATTAAACACGCGATCGTTCATGTCGGCTCATTTCCTTTCATGTTTTCTGTCTGTTGTTTGTGCCTGATGCGTTTCGCTGCTGCGGAGCGAGGTGCATCACCTGTTTTGTCCTCCGGTGACGCACCCCCAAGAATCCACTATCTCCGCTCCGCTCCGGCACGAACTCCGCAGCAAAAACGGTCCCGTTGTAGTCGGCCGGCGAGCAGCGGCACTCCGCTGTTTTAGCGGTCGGTAGATCTTTTAGAACTGCAGTTCAAAGGTAACTCATGAGGTGAATATATATGAACCCAGGTAGCAGTTTTTCTTTAGGACTGAGAGGAGATGCAGGAAGATAATAAACAGACAGAACAGAAAAACAGTCAAATAAAAACAAGTTAGTTTTTGTACCTGCTGGTTGCAACAAACAGACACCACTGAAGGTCATCAGAAGTGAGGAACAGAAAATGAAATAATTATTTTAATGTAGGGCTGCAGCTATCGAATATTTTTGTAATCGAGTACTCTATCGAATCTTTTTTCGATTAATCGAGTACTCTAATGAATTACCCTTTTGTGTTTGTAAACCATTATATCAAACAGCATGTTATAATTATGAAAGACCTCTTAAAATGAGCAATTGCCAGTTATTCTTCAAGTTTTATTCAAAATTAGTTTGCAAAACTTCAGCACTTCAACTTTACTTCACAGTAAACAAATGTCTGTGCAAAAAATAAGTAAACAACCTGAGCCGATTTTCCCCTCGTGTGAGAATCTACGAGCCTGCAAGCCAGACAAAAACTAGGAGGATAACTGTTGAAGTAGCACTGCGAGCGGCTGCGGCCCAAACAGAACCAGAACCGCTCACGGCGCATGCGCAAACGGCTCGCCGGCTGTTTCCCTATTAACACACGTCCGTTTTAATTTCTACACTTTTTTCTCACACTAACAAGGATTGCCAAAAGCATGTTTGCCGTGGTTTTGTCAAATTATACTGATCACAAAACATTTATTTACTTTCTTTCGTTTTCCTCCGCCACTCATAAATACCCGTGTCCTCCTGCAGCGATCCCGAGGGACAACAGACATCAATAACAACACAATAAAAAGTCCGACGTGTTGTGTAAAAACTGCTATTTTTAGCACATTTTAAGTCCGACGTGTTGCTAGCAGACGTACGGTGTGAGCTAAAACTGAGTGCTACAAACGAAAAAGTCGCACAGTGTCTGCAGAATATATAGAAATACAGGCTAAAATGCATTATCTTGTAGAGGCTCCGAGTCCGCTTGCAGAAGTGACATTTACATGTGGATGTTTCCTGGTCAGGTGCTGCAGCACGGAGGATGTGGTGTTGTGGTAGGCTAAATCCATTTTACAGTTTTTATACTGGACTACGTTTTCCGCCTTACGACGTGAAAAATGGTCCCACACCTTTGACATTTTATGTCTTTTTCACACTCCACCGGGGTCCACGTTGTCCGCCATGGCTTAAGAGAAAGTTAAGTTATATTCGCTACTCGCGTGTGCATTCAGTCCAGTGGGCATGTGCGTCACTTCTTTCAGTCCGTGTGAAACATGACCCCGGGCGATTGCAAAGCCATGAATTAATTAAACGTGAATTAAACGAATCCTCGAGGCAGAGAATTTGACTCGAGGATTTTTTGTACTCGAATTATTCGAGGTACTCGAGGAATCGTTTCAGCCCTAATTGTAATGTTTAGAGCAGCAGGAACTCCGAGAGGCTGCAGGCGCATCAGCTTGCTGCTGCTGCGCAGGGGGAGGGGGGAGAGGACTGAAGTAGGATGCAGAAACTACCGTTGTTAAAAGAGATGTGTTAACTTAGAAAATGTGGGCGCAATTTTAATTGTCAAAAACTCCAGCGAACCTACCGACCCCCCCCCCCCCTGCCGCTTCAGGTGTATGACGTCATCAACGAGTAGTCGAAGTCGACTCGACTTTCATTACTTGACTGTCGACTTTAAAAAAAATAAAGTCGTGCAGGCCCTACGCAGCAGTAGAGCCCTGCGCGGGACTGTTTTCTTCATCCCGCCCCGCTGAATTTCTGACCATTACCGCCTGCAACCGCAACGTGTGTTACACTCCCGCCCGCACCTGCAGCGTACATGTCTACTCCCGCCCGCACCTGCAGCGTGCATGTCTACTCCCGCCCGCACCTGCAGCGTGCATGTCTACTCCCGCCCGCACCTGCAGCGTGCATGTCTACTCCCGCCCGCACCTGCAGCGTGCATGTCTACTCCCGCCCGCACCTGCAGCGTGCATGTCTACTCCCGCCCGCACCTGCAGCGTGCATGTCTACTCCCGCCCGCACCTGCAGCGTACATGTCTACTCCCGCCCGCACCTGCAGCGTGCATGTCTACTCCCGCCCGCACCTGCAGCGTGCATGTCTACTCCCGCCCGCACCTGCAGCGTGCATGTCTACTCCCGCCCGCACCTGCAGCGTGCATGTCTACTCCCGCCCGCACCTGCAGCGTACATGTCTACTCCCGCCCGCACCTGCAGCGTGCATGTCTACTCCCGCCCGCACCTGCAGCGTGCATGTCTACTCCCGCCCGCACCTGCAGCGTGCATGTCTACTCCCGCCCGCACCTGCAGCGTGCATGTCTACTCCCGCCCGCACCTGCAGCGTGCATGTCTACTCCCGCCCGCACCTGCAGCGTACATGTCTACTCCCGCCCGCACCTGCAGCGTGCATGTCTACTCCCGCCCGCACCTGCAGCGTACATGTCTACTCCCGCCCGCACCTGCAGCGTACATGTCTACTCCCGCCCGCACCTGCAGCGTGCATGTCTACTCCCGCCCGCAACCGCAAAACTCGGAGAAATTATT
This sequence comes from Nothobranchius furzeri, assembly GCF_043380555.1. NCBI lineage: Eukaryota > Metazoa > Chordata > Actinopteri > Cyprinodontiformes > Nothobranchiidae > Nothobranchius > Nothobranchius furzeri. The sequence continues at coordinate 98,397,193 of NC_091742.1, read as the reverse complement.
ACCTCACAATAAAAGAGATGTATTGAGTTTGCGTCCTCAACATGTCATTTTATAGGTTATCCGCTTTCACCGCAGCGCTGCGCTCCGTTTCAATCAGGCTGCACAGCAGGATTTCCCCTCGTAGCGATATTTCCTCTAACTGATTGCTTCAAGCTATAGATCGTTGGAAAGCTGCTTTTATGTACTTTTAGGAACCGTTGGAATTATTTGAATCTGATCAGCCATTCAAAAATTATAAAACGGAGCATTTTGGATGACAAACTCGCACGTCTCTGAATCTGTGTTGTGATTCGTTGCGCTCAAGACAGGGAATCCCGGTGGATACCGTAATGTATTGAATATGCACGAAAAGCCCCATTTTTAATCTTTTCAGCACTTTTGGAATTTTAATGATATCTTGAACTAGAGCAGGGATCGGCAACCCGCGGCTCTTCCATCCATCTGACGCGGCTCTCTGTGATTGTAAAAGGCGCGAATAGGATATCGCGAGATATGTGCAGTTCAGTTTACGGATAACACAGTACCGCGAGACTACAGTGTCTTTCCCACTCCAATGCAGTAGCGGGCGGAAATGCATCTTTTGAATTTGAGCGCCACCTGCCAATAAACAATAAAGAGAAGAAGAAGAAGACTGCTGTGGTGTGACGGGTAAGCGTGAAGGCAGCAGCGAGAAGGAGCACCTTGCGTATTTTCTTACATTCTTTTAGCGTCAATCATGGCACAAAGCTCGGGACCGTACAAGAAGTATTTGGTGGATGGCGCACAAGAAATCCCGAAAATTACACGGAACAGGTGGAAGGCAGCAAAAGTAAGTTATGTTGCTAATTAACAAAAACGAAAAGTGCTGTCTCTGTCTATTTCAAGTGTATTTGATATGGCTGGGACCTGGAAAATGTTTATTAACCTTTGTTAAGTTCAGAAACATGGATACAATTTAAATACAGGGATTAGGTTTGTGTATGATCAGGGGTCGTGTTAACCGTGAGACGCCTGCTCCCCATGAGAAGTAGCAGGCTGCAGCAGGCCTGTGTCGTCACTATTATCCAGCCCACCATTTCTAGTTTATTTTGTTTGTTTATAAGAAAATGTGTAACTGGCACTATCTAATCGTTTGTGGTATAAAATCACAAAGATATATTACGCAAATGCAGCACTTATCAGTTTTAACATGTCATTGTGGCTGCAATGTAACTGTCATTCCTTCAAATGCAGAGATGCAAGGAGGCTGTTGCCAATGAAGACAGAAATGAAGATGACTCCTTGCAAAATGTGGTGAGTATTGCAGTTTTAAAGTTGAGCTAATATTTTGTATCAGGTCAATAACATTTTTATTAAACAAAACCTGGTTTATATAAATTTAGTTAGACCAGTGGTGCTAACCCCTGGTCCTCAGGACCCCCTGTCCTGCATGTTTGAGTGTTTTGCTGCTGCAGCAAACCTGGATTGAATGAATAGGTGATTAACCTGCTTCTGCAGCAGCTGGAGGCCTGGTAAGGATGTGATGATAATTTGAATCAGGTGCGCTGGAGTGAGGAAATCTCTAACATGTTGAGCAGGGGGTCTCAGAGGACCAGGTTGAGAACGACTGCAATAGAAAATGTAACATTAGCCATGTTTACATGAGCCTCTTACATAAGACAGACCATTGCATCATTACAGAGTGATAAATCTGATTTTGTGGGTCTCGTAAATGCTGCAGGGAGCAAAGGGGAAAGGTGATGAAACTCGATTCTGATGCGCTTATTAGCCTTGTAGTAATATTGCTGCATGAGCCCCTCGCCTCTGATGGCTAAACGCGTGTCAGCCCCGCTAAAGGTTGGTTTATGCTCGACGCGTCCGCGAGGTCCGCACGGCTCCGCATGGAAAAGTCGCGTCATTTTGCGTCATTTTAACAACCACGCCCCTCCGCCGCTCCTCCGCACGGCCCAGAATTTCCGCAACACGCACCTCGGAAAATTTCTAACCACGCGGACGGTCGGACGCGGAAAAACATGGCGGACCGGCAAGAACTAGTACGGCAGAGGTTCATAAATACAGACATTTGTATGATTCAGCTCTCAAAGATCACCATGATCAACATGTTGTTAATAATTCTTGGAGAGAAATAGCTCGCACTGTCGGAAAAGACGAGAACGCTGTTAAAAATGCTGGAATGCCGTGTTGTAAACAGTGATTTCTACTTCTACTATGGTGTAGTGTTGGATGCATGCTGTAGAGCTCCATACTGCCCCCTACAGTTTGGGAGAATATTGGCTCACCGCAGAGACGAGCCGCATGAACCATAAACACTGCGAGTTGTGAAGCGCGTTCCATCCGCGAGCCGCATCACCGCGCGGAAAGTGAATGCGTCAAGCATAAACCAAGCTTAATCCCTTGGAGCGACTGTGGGAGGCCCCCCCCCCCCGAAAAAGAGGTTGGTCGCGTTAGTGACGTATACTGCGCGCCGAGTGCCGTCTGGAAGGGATATAAACACCGATAAAACATGGCCTCTCACTAGTATCTTTCAACCACCTACAACATGGAAAACTGGATGGACGCGGAGACCATGGAGCTTTTGGCCGTGCGAGCGGACGAACAGATTAGTCGCCTTTTAACGGGGACGGTGAGAGACAGCCAGCTGTTCGACAGAGTGGTGAAAACACGGGCTGAGCGGGGCGTCAAGCAGGACAAAAAGCAGGTCACATCAAAGCTAAAGGTCCTGAAAAAGAAATTTCATCAGTCTGACGTGTCTTCCGTCTGACGCTGAATGCGCGACCCTGTACGTCACATGCGGGGGGGCCGCCCAGTAGGGCTGTAGCGACGCCTCGATTACGTCAACGGCTCGATTCTAAAAATTTGTCGACGTCAGATCCGGTAGTCGACGCACCGCGCCCACTTGTTGCATCCACAGGAGTTTGTAAATAGAAGAGGAATCTGCATGTTTTTCCTCTAGTTCGCCCTCTTCTCCGCCTTCACTAACATCTCCGCCAAATACCGAAGACCCGGAACAATGTCCGCCCGCTACTAGATTCCTTTCCTGTTTTGCCCGCCTTCGTCTCCCGGCAACGGACAACAACTTCTGGGGTCAAACGCGCTGCTTCGTCTCTACCGCAGATGTAGAACATCACCGGGAGCGTTTCTCCCTTCATAAGGGAGCTTCTTTCAGACATTAGGAGAGCTGTTTTGGTGGTAGCAGTCTCTCCTCTGTGCTGGTCTGTTTGCTGCTGGGTGTTTTTGGTTTATTTAAACTTGGTAACTTGAACGTAACGTTGGTAAAGCTACTGTTAGCATTTTCGCTAACAGCTTCTTGCGTTTGGATAAGCTGTTACGTTTTGGTTTAGAGTTCATCTTTTTGTGGTGTAGATCTCCCTTTTATTACATTTAGAGTGTCGTGGGTTTTCGGTTTAGTGTAAAATATCACCTTGAGTTTGGTTTAACCACCCAATTTAGAGTTGGACCTTTGGAGATTCTTATTTTGGTCCAGAACCCTGTAATCTTTGCCCAGTGGGACATCCCTACTTATTTGTACTTTTGTTTTAATTCCCCACAGGCAGAATTAGTTTTATTATTCCCAACCTGTGGATGGAAAGGTTTATGTTTTTTTTAGTTGTAAATAAACCTGATCATCATTTTAACTTTTAAATCCCGTTATTGTCCCTTCCTTTTTGCACACGAGCCAAACTCCCCAGGAAGGGTCGTAACACCACTCGCCTCACGCACATAAGTGACCAAAACAAGCAGCATGGAGACACTCCGTCTCCAACCACCTCTCAGGCAGCAGCCTGCACTCCCAAGTTCTACACGTCACCAGAACATAACCAACCAACACAGTAAAAACAGTGTTATACAAAATGGAAGGCCTGTAGTGTTTATTCTCTTACAGTAACAATTTATCAATTTTTTTGAGGAATTTATTAGAGATTTTTTGGTTTTTATTAACTGTGCAATAGAAAAATAATCATTAGATTAATTGTCTAAATAGTCATTAGAATAGTCGACTATTCGATAAAATAATCGTCAGAATAATCGTTTTAAAAATAATCGTTTACCCCCAGCCCTACCGCCCAGCGACCTCCCTTTATCCCGTCTTGGTTGGAGAGGTGTCTGATGGCAGTTTATTCTAGCTTCTGCTTTCCTACTATAAATGCCAAAATCCTCCCCAGGGAGCCGCTGCAAATCCCGTTTTGCAAACGCCATGGTCCTGTAAAAACAGCTATGGACACATTTAATCTGACTGAACGCCCAATCAGATCAAAAATTCTGCATGTAAACATGTCAATCGGAATATTCCGATCCGATTTTGCCCGATCGGATTGAAATTTAAATCCGATTGAGAGAGGTGGTTTAGTCCGATCATCATTCCCATTGACGTGCATGTACACAGCCATTCTGATTGTTGGAGTAAAATAATGCCCACTGCGCATGTGTGCAACAGCCAGCAAGCCTCCCTACTGTCATTTTGACTGCCTGACTTAAAAAATGTGTTGGGTATATTTATTTATTCAATCCAGGTGTACCTCAAAGAAAGTCCAAAACACACAAGGGGGTTAGAGATATTATTGTTATTAATACCATTTACCAATAAACACAAATAATCAATAATCAGATTTTGCAAAACCGGAGAGAAAAAAGTAACACACACCAGGGAGGTCGGTTTAGTCTGTCAACGAGCCGGGGGCTCATCAGAAGGTTTTATTCACAGATGACAGATGACATAGCACACACACATTAAAAGATGGCCCCACCCACAGACAGCAAACTTTCCCATCTGGACTTCAATAGGGAGCTTGTTGTGATAACACAACTGCAGATTTACAAGGTCGACGTTCCCCTGCGGCAGGGGACGGTTAAACACACCAGATGGTTCCCAGACAAAATCATAATAAGGCCAATGAACTCTGTTTGAAAAAACAATACTATTAAAAAGTGAAGGTGAAAATCAGCTTTTTATCCAACTAAATGATGGCCTAATTAACGAGCGGCGGCTTTTAAATTTGATAACAAGCCGTTACCATTTCAGTATCTACTCCAGAGCTTGCATTTTGTAGAAGTAAAATAAAAATCTGATTATTGCACAGATCATTCGACGAACGTGTCCTAGTCTGTACCGGAAACACGCAGACTCATTTCGGGATCGAGCACGAACCCGTTTCGGTTTACTTTGAACGCAGCAGCTGTTTTGGCAGCAGGTGGGTGGAGACGCGCTTGTAAAGAAGACAGGGTAACATCGGTGTAGCATTCTACCTGCTGCCAGACCCACACACACAGACACAGCTCTGACACCGATTGTTTTTGCCCACAGCTTCAGGATATCAGGTTAGCGTTGCTGTCACGCTTGAGACGCAGACAGGAGCTCACCAAGCTCCTCCAGGCTCTCTCTCCCCTGCGGCGCCGGCCGGTGGTGGCTGATTGCTGAGGGCCGCCTGGTGAATTTACCAGCTGGTTATGGTTGTTGCTAAAAAGCTCTGATTAGTTCTAGTGCTATCCAATAGCATTTGAAGACAGTTTGACAACCGTTGATCCCTCCCTATGAATGAGTCGTTGCAATGGGTCGTGGCCAGACTATATAACTACATAATATAGTCTGGCTTGCCAGGCTAAGACGATCCCAAATTTTTACATTATTTTCAAGAAAAAAAAACTCGTATTTTATTCAGGTCAATACAGTACAAGGAAATATATTTTTTTCTTACAAGTCTTTAAGTACACCCATGTCACCATGTTTCAACCTTGGCTTCCGAGGTAAAAGAGAAAATAAGTTGATCTTGATGTACCCAATACAGCTACATATGTAATCTAATGTTTTGTCCGTCACTCATTGTCCATTACAGTTTTTTGTGTTCACTTTGCATTTCTTTTATAGCAGACTAATGCACATTATCTGTAGTCTCTTATTTTTCCCCGTATACCTGTTCTTTAAGGTGGAGAACACAGAGGACGAAGTTGATGAAAACATGCCAACAACCAGCTATTGTGGCACTGACATTCAAGAGGTAAATCCATAAACATGAAGTTCAGTGGTGTTTACATCTTGGAGCCCCGCAGCGTGCTGTCCCGTCAGCCGAGTCGGAGTACCCTTCTTCATTTTCAAAGTGTGAAAAAATATATGCATTGCATTGAGAAACCAGCAAACCAGACCCGTATCGAAATTAACTAATTTACTGCCATTGACGACTAAAGTCGTCATTTTAGATCCAACCGTTCATCTAAAATGATGACTAAAGTCATCATTTGCATTTTTTTTACTGTGTGGGCATCGGACGAGCTCCCGCACCATGAGAACAAACATCTCGGCTCTAAAGCCAATCTTCATTCGCATACGTGACACGTCACATGATCAGATCGTTTTGGGCCCCTGCTGTACAAAAAGTGAGGCACGAACCGGAAAACCTTCTGCTGATCACAATTCCACAACGGATTATGATAGAACGGAAAACGCTCGAAACACGCAGATTCTTCCTGATGTAAGAGGTGAGTCTCCGCTTTGTTTTGGTTGTTTGGGCGTCGACAGCATCCTAGCGCGCAACGTTCTGTTACTCTTAAAAACCTGTAAAAACTGTGAGAAATGCTGGCAGCGAAGGGCTTTACCGATCAGGAAATGGCTGGCAGTGAATGAGTATTAATCTAGAAGGAATCAGGAAGTTTCTCAGGTTAGACAAGAGAAACAGCTGCAGGAGGAACACAAAAGGGAGAGAAGAAAAAGTGCGACCGCTATCTAAGGAAGCCGGAAAAAGAAACAAGTTAGAAAGAACTTGGTGAATGTAATGTGTTCATATATATTTTTTTCACTTTGAGTAACACTTTCTCTGTCGTACCTCTACAGGTCATGCACGATAAAAATGTCACCAAATATGAGGACGAGGACGAAAACAACTCTACATGTTCTGAAGAGGTAAATGCATTTATGCAAAATTTTAACTTTTGGTGAGAAAATTCTAACACTTTCACTTGAATTCATTTTCTGTAATGATATGCTCCAAACTCTAAATCATATTTATTTTTAACTTTAGATCGAAGAACAATCAGAGTCTGAAAGGGACATCACTGTTGACAGCACTGAAGATGAAAATGTGGAGACTGAAGACTTAGGCCATGTCCACACGTAGCCGGGGATCTGCCAAAACGTAGATATTTTTCTACGTTTTGGCCTGTCATCCACACGAAAACTGAGTTTTTTCACACGAAAACGGATCTTTTTAATAACTCCGGCCAAAGTGAAGATCTGCGTTTTCTCCGTTTTGGGTGTCTGCGTGTGGACGGACAAAACCGGAGTTTTAAGGTCCGCAACGTCACTTTCCGCGACAAAAAGATGCTGACATCACGTGTGCGACCTGTGTTTACACTAGCCGACATCATGGACGCCTTCAGATCTGCGCTCTGTCACTACCCGATCCATCAATTCTCCAAGCGCTTTCTGCTTGTTTGTTTTTGCAAGCGGAATTACTGCTCCTTGCGGAAGACCACAGACGAAGGACGAGGTTAAGAACGGGGGAAGTACTGCCTCCTACAGGTCTGGCATGTCCTTAACAACGTATTTATCCGGGTACGTGTGGACAGTTTGGTTTTAAAACGAGGTGGTGTGGATGCAAGTTTTTGGAGGGGCGGATATTCGTTTTTAAAAAACCCCGGCTACGTGTGGACTAGGCCCTAGACTGCAACGCAAAAGAAAACACCTCTCAATGTTCTATGGTATGATTTAAATTGCTTAAAGAGCAAGTCACCCCTACCAGAGTATTACCCCACTCCCACTTCCTGTTTGAAAAATGCAACAAATGCTGTTGCCTAGCAGACCGAGAGGGCAGAGCTGCTAACAAACACACACACACAGGCTCACAATAACATTGTGACATCATATGGTACCAGCTAACGTTCTAGGGTACCTCTTAGTCAATAGCGATGGCAGATTCAAATTAAACTGCAGTGCAGAGTTTTTACCTGACAACGACACAACACTGACAGTTTTAGGCAGAAATTTTAACTAAAATGCACTAAAGTGCAAACTTATTTACTACAAGTGTCTGCAGCATGATTAGACACGCATTTTTATAGTTTATCAGAAACAAAAAGTTGATTTGGGGGTGACTTGCTTTTTAAAGGGATACTCCACCAGAAACTGATTTTTTTGTGTGTATTGCCATATTCCTCATAGATTAGTGGGCAAAAACAATTTGTAAATAGTCCAGCTGTTTTCCTGTTCTGGCAGTACTCCTTTAGCTTTAGCTTAGCGTAAACCACTTAAGTGAATGGTAACAACTAATATTGTGAGAAAAAAAGTCCTTAAAACTCACTCAGCAGGAATGTACGTTAACATTTTTAGCTTATAGCACTGGTGATACGAAGGCTGTAGGTTTTGTAGCACAGAACAAAAACTTGTAGCACAAGCAAAAAAAATTTGTAACAATCTAAAAACCAAAAATTGTTCTTACAATTACTTAAACACACTGACCAACACTACTAGTAGTGCATAATTAAAACACAATAACAAGCAACTATCCAAGTAAATTCCTGGTAACATGAGTCTCACTCACGTACACATCTGAAATATCTTTAGACATGTTTCAGTGTAATTTAAAAAATATCAGTTTCATTTAGTCAAATTAGTATATAATTGTTCATTAAAGAGGTCCGTTCTCATAGGCAAAAGCATAGAGGAGTAAGCACCGCACCGACCGCTGCTGTGTATGGCGAATGCATTTTCAGGGTCTACTTTTTATAAATTCTAATGTTAAAGGGATACTACGCAGTTTTGCTTGCTTTTAGCACCCCCTAGTGTCCGTTTGTATAAGCAAAACCATCTTGCTGTGCTTTCATCTTTTTAACACCTTAATCTAACAGCTGGAGCGTCTCAGAGGCTTCATTAATGTCTAGAGGAGTGATTCATCACTAAATTAAACAAATCAGATGTGTTCATGGTCTAAATCAGGGGTGCACGAGCTGCCGCTAGGGGGTGCCCAAGCTGCCGCTAGGGGGTGCGCAGGGTGAAAAGTGTAATGGCTGCGGGAGCTCGGAGCAAGTCTGTCGTCTGTCACATGTCACAGATGCAATCCAGTGAAACCACGGCCAAAGGGTGCAGAAGAGTGCATGCTGGAGTGAGTGATTTAAGAAATTTGGCTGAAATAGCACCTAACAAGAAGCCCTGACAAAAGCATCCTCTGGTCAGCCTTTCACGGAGCTGCGCCGAGGTGATTCAGACAGAGCGCCAACTCCTCTGCATCGTCCATGGGTGGCGCCAGGAGGCCGTACATGTCCACTTTTCACTCTCTGTAGGGGGGGGGGGGGTCTTGTATTCATGATAATGTCTGGCTTTTCATCCAGAAGAAGGGATCAAATAATGTGGGAGCGTTGGTGCGTTGCAGGCAGCTGCGTCCAGCGCACAGCACATTCTCAAAGTGACACAACCAAAAAACCATAATTAACACACGACCGTTCATGTCCGTTTATATCCTCTGGTAGTCTGTCTTTTAATCGTGCCTGACACACTCGCTCATCATGTGCTGCGCTGATTTCATCTCACTGACGCAGCATCGAAACGTGCGCTCCGCTTTGCGGTCTGAAGTTCCCTTTGATCTGCTCAAAAGGAACTGATGAGGTAAAAATGTTAGAATCCAAGCAGCAATTTTTCTGGGGAGTTTAGAGGAGATGCAAGAAGATGAGAGACAGACAGGACAGGAAAACAGTTAGATAAAAACAAAAAAATGAAGAATAATGTTTGAGAAGTAAAATGTAGGTAGATTTATCTCCGCTACACGTCTTTACCTGTACAACTGTACAGCAACTGCTGGTAAAATTTCCTGGAGAACATTTAAGCAGGTGACCAGTTCAGGTTTACATCGGAGCAGAAGGAAGGAGAGAGTGTACCTCTGGCCACAGGTTAAATTGCCCTACTTTAAGAGAAGTCATTAAATTGCATCGTCCGTGTGCTATATATATATGTGTGTATATATATATATATATATATATATATATATATATATATATGTGTGTGTGTGTATATATATGTGTGTGTGTATATATATATATATGTATATTTATATGTGTATATATGTGTATATATACGTGTATATGTATATATATATATATATATATATATATATATATATATATATATATATATATATATTTATGTGTAGATATATGGGTAATTCCACCGAATAGGTGCCATTTATTTTATGCAAGTGCATCAAATTAACCTGGGTTTTAATGCAATTTTCAAAAGTAAATCTAGTAACACACTTATTTAACTATTTCAAATGATCATTGGTCAATCTTAAATGCCTTTAATTAATTTTTTACATGTTTTTTTAGATGAACGTGTTTGCTTTATTTTCAGTCCTGTTACCAAAACTCATGTAACTTCTTAAAAAGCACATATAGAAGACTGTCAACTAATTCCTTCATTTTCCCCTCAAGAAAGTGTTTATTTTAATAAAAAGGTTAGTTTTAAGTTCAAATATTTAATGTTATAAAAAAATTCACATGAACATACAAAAGTTGTAATTTTTTGAAAGATCAAAAGCCATATTTTTCATTTCAAGGAGACACAGGGCTCTAGTTAATAAAATTTATTCTAATGTAATTCAGTAAACTATTTAATAAATGGTGGAACAAATATGATTGAAAAAATAAGTTCATTTTTATTGTTTTTTTACAGACAAACAACTGAGTAACAGAAATGAACAAGCTGTAACAGGAATGACCAATGAACACGGGGCACATGTGCTACAGGGGCTTTGTGTGGCCTTTTCTAAGGCACACTGTCAAGTTGGTCCCAGACCCCCTTTTCAATTGCCATATAGCGAGATGTGACCTGCCTCAGGGGTGGGATGATGCACAAAATGTCCTCAAAGAGGTACCACAGCAGGTCTTTGCGCGCTGGCCAGAAAAACCTGTTGACCCCAATTTTGTGCATGCAACGGACCTCAACATGTGTTTCAGATGTATCTGTGATGACACCTGGGTATATGTCATCATCATACTTAACCACACACCATTTGCCAACAATGTCTGAACTTTGCCACATAATTTTTGTGGCTCTGAGTGCTGCCTGTTGATGATCCAACGTGAAAGACTTTGCATTAAAGCACTTACAAGTTAGATTTTGTCTTGTTGTGCACAAGCAGCTGATATCTCTGTATGTCAGTTCTCCTTGGGCAAGGGTTACCACCTGATGTATCCTCATTGTGGAGGAAATTGATGGCACATCATTTGGCATCTCCTGAACAGCTTTCTCCACTGCTTCCTCATTGACAAAAAACAACTTAATTGTTGTTTCTGTCTTTTGCAATACATCAAAGAATTTGGCAGCATGAGGAATGTCTGTCCCTTTGCTGACCAGACTGTCGGCTCTCCTCTTCAGAGCTCCTCCTACACCATCTGGTGCCCCCTTCCCATGGCTCGCCTCAAAGAAGTTCCATGTTCCAGCAGTGAATCCTTGTTTGAACAGCTCAGTACAAAACATGAAAAAATTCCCTCGCTGTCTATACTGAGTGCATGGGCCATCACTGTAAAAATGGATTGTGGAGACCTCTGGATGTGCCATATGCACATAATCAAGGACTGGTGACAAATGCTGCCAGATTGCTGGTGGACCCTTCAGTCTTGAGGGGGACACTGTGCAGAAGGACATAGGGCAGGAGGATGTGTTCACATAAAGCACACCTGTGTGCAGTGTTGCCTGCTGGTGTGATGCTCCAAAGTGGACAGCCTGTATTTCTGTGCTGTACTTGCAGACGTAATTTTCAGAGAAGTCAACGTGAATTAAACATTCATGTGACTTCAAGCCCTGTCTCAGTGCCCTGTAGTGGGTAAACTGATTCTTGATGTTATAAGAATGTCTCTTAAACCTATGCAGCAGCAGGTTCAGCTGGTCCAGAAGTTCTTCTTGTGTTGCCTGGGATTCTTGTTTGATTGTGATTTTAGATGTTTTGCCACTGGGGTCATTGTTATGTAGCGTTATGGATTTATGCTCTTTTATGAAAGAGGAACCATGCTACGTATTAATTCGGAATATTAATTTTAATAAATCAATAACCAAATTTTATATTGTTCAGAAGACTCAAAGGTTGTTTTCATCCATAAACTGCCGATAATATCTGAGTGTCTGTGTTTCAGTTCAATGAAGAAACCAGTTTGACGTTTAAAAGTTTTAATTCTTCAAATTAAACTAATGATTTTGAAATTGACAAACAGGAAATACAATCAACATTAGTAACTTTGTGGGACAATCTCTTTAACAGTTGATATGCTGTTCTGGCTCAAATAGACCTTCTGATGAATTTATGAAGATTGAGAATGTTGTGATGGTGAGAGTGATATGAGCTGGGATGGGTGCGTGAGTGCATCTGATTTTTGCTTCAGGAAGAACCAGGTGTCTGAGTGAAAAGTGATGGTTTGAATAAACTTAGGCTCTTAGTTGGAAAAGATGCATCAAAACGCTAAACACCGTGTTCTGTCTCACCGAATTCTTTTGGACCCTCTTTCGGATCCGGGGCGTCACCTTAGGATGTTTCATCCAGGGCACCTTGGCTGGCAGAAAAGACAAAGATGCGCTGCGACCCGGTCCAGAGTTGTCCTCGGTACACGTTGATGGTAAAGCGTTTTGTCGACGCGCTTTCTTAAGTTAATTCACTCAGAAATCAAAAGACTCGGTAATGAGTCTGCGTTAGAAGTTGCGATTCAGCTATTCTGCCTGGCGTGGCAGAAACAGCGTGAGAGGAGGGGGGGGGGGATTGAGCCCATGGGCTCCGTTCCCCGTTAGCGGTTGTTCACAAGTCCTCTCTCTCTCGTGGCCCAACACGAACTGCCTCAAAAGACTGAAGCTTACCAAAAACCTTTCTCTTCTCAAAGCAAACGTGCGTCATCAAATGTGTCTGGAGTTTACTGTGAGCAGGTGTGTGTGGATGTGTGTGAATGTTTGTGCTTGAGTGTGTGTGAAGGTCAGTAACAAACATTCTCAACATTATTTAAGAATGGATTCATTAAACCATTATAATTACCCCAAAGCTAAATAGTCATTCATTTGATTAATCACATTTATAATGAGCAAAATGATAATGGTTACTTTAACATTAAAATCAAGAAAAAGAAGTTTAAACTTTATGTTTTGACTTGGTCTGGGTACAACTCATGTAAACACATCTTCTGGTAGACTGCAGGTGGCAGATGTTATGGTTTCCTCCCAGACTCGCTGGCGTTCAGGTCTTAATCTGTGGGTGAAAGTTCTCAGCGACCCAGCTTTGACACAGCTGAGTCCAACACCACCATTGTGACAGAAAACCCATATTTCCTCACGTTACATTCCCCCCTTTTGTGACGACATGGAGGTCAAGCAGAGGCCACCTGACGTCACAACCACAATAACGTGATGTACTCGTAAAGGTAGACATCCCAGATGAAGGCAGGAACGATGAAGCGTCACCACAGGTCTCGTGTAGAAGGGAGTCTATCCTGATCAGATGATTAAGGCCAAAACTGTTGCAATCATTGTAAAGTAATCCACTTAGGAATCTTGAAAGCAGAGCTATTTCAATAGCAGTTAATTTTCATCAGCAATAATGCAAAGGATAAGCAGCTCGTGTGCCACACGGAGCTGGGCAGGTGATGTATTCCCCAGGCGTAGTCCAGGCGAAGTCCAGCGCAGACCTCGACCCATCTCGAACCACGACCGAAGCCCCATGCGACAGGAAACCAGTTGAAGGATGGTGAAGACGACCCCTCTGATGGGATGTAGTCCATACGAGCTCGGAGAAGGAGACAAAGTGAGACAGCCCACACGATAGATAGCATTTGATGCAAAACAAAGAAATCAATCAAAACCTATCTATGGGTGCCTCTGGGAAAATGTGGGTGCCTTTTGTGAATTATCTAAAGAAGAAATGTACTGCACCCTGTTCTACGTGTCATGTAAAAACGTGATGCAGGGAAAACACAAATAAAAGAAAGTAAATCCTAACTGATATGTGAAACTCAGCAGGCTGCATTAATTAAAGGCATATATATAAAGGAAATAATCATGAAAATGAAGGGCAAATTGGCTTGTGGCCCTTTAAGGGAAATAGTAACAAAATAAAATCAAATTTGTAATCAAATATAATCATGCTACACAAAGCACTAATAAAAAGATAGAGATGTAAATCAGTTCTAAAAATGTAAATCAGTAGGTTAGTAATCCCTAAAGATGTGAGTTAGTAACAGGACCCTGGCTGGAGGCAGGTAACCTGAAAAAAAAAACCAAAGGATATCACATTCGTTAAAAATTCATCCCACAAACGAGAGAATTTGTAACGGTCCACCAGTCAGTGGAAAAGAATCCGGTCAGAATAGTCGGTCAGAATAGAGTTTTGAATCTGGTATTGCGGACCCACAGAGACACGAGTTTGGACGTATCTGTGGGAGCAGGCTCATAAGCGATTTGGTTATCAAACTGTTTGTATCTTGTGTTACGAACCCACAGGGAAACTTGTTTGAATTTACCTGAGGGTCCCGTTTGGAACTGGAGCGAAGCTGATGGTTTAGCTGTTAGATCAGAACCTGATTTTACCTGCTCAAAGTTGGGTTGCAGCTTAACGGAGGCGACTTTGTTGTGATCAGAAATGGTAGTGAACTGGAAATGCGAAAATGATGCTCGCAAAGCGGGAGGAGGCTCCCCACCCCCCTTTTTTTTCTCAAACTTATGCCGTGTCTGTGAGACAGGAGAAGCATAACAAAGAACAGTTCTTAAGCTCTTAAAAGCGCTATTACCAAGAAGATGCACAGTGTCACCTGAATCGTGCTGAAAGAGTAGGTGTTCAGATGTCCAAAGACCCGGAGGTGTTGGACTTGGAGGTTCTGAAAAGGAGTGATCCAAGGATGGTTGTGTCACGGGTGTCAAAGCAAACCTAGCTATGTATAGAATCAGATACAGACATGACACTAGCTGTAGGAACATGGTCTGTCCTGAAAACTGAAGCCAAGAATACTTTATTCCCAAGAATGATGGAGGTTCCCACACTGAATCAGAAAAACCCGGTTTAACCAGAGTATTTACAGACTGACTAGAACTCCGCCCCGTAGAAGGTGCAGCACCTAACTCCGGGTCGGAGGTCAATGTTGTCAGCTGAATTGGTGGAAGGTCAGTGTCGATTTCTGCAATGACCCGCCCGCTCGGAGGAGGCGTTCCCCCGAACCGGTTGAAGTCCGCAACGGAAAACTCAGAGCCACTCAGCACCCCCCCTTTGTCAGGAGGGGCCCCGAGCATAGCATCACTGCACGCACCTACACCTCCCGGGCCGGGTTGCCTTCCCGAGCCCGTGAGAGAGGTGTGCGCAGCAACCACCGAGCCACCTTTAATATCGCCACTGACCACAGGACTGCTGGAAACCGCAGGGTTTTCTGCGTCGTCGTGGTCACCTGTAAGAGAAATCACAGGAAAGAGAGCACAGAGGCCCGAGACTAAGTCACACCCCTGTGAAAGGAGAAAGGAATTGGCCACCGTATTAGCAGAGGTCACAAACTGAAAAGTGACAAGGTCATTCACATAAAGGTCAAGATGTCCGGGCACAAACCCCTTAAATGGCATGGTAGCTCCGTCCGGAGACCACAAGTGTTTCACGGCGGCTGACGTTTCCATCACGCCCCGATAAAGAAGCTGGTTTGTGCATGAGGCGGACTGACGAGTAAAACAGACCTCTGACCGAAGCGGTGGGTCACAGCCTGAAGATTTCACACCCATGCTGGAGAGATGTTCAGCCTTTAACATGGATGACAGAGGAGAAGCATCAGGAACCAAAGGGTTAAGCACAACCTGTTTGTCAGAGAGGTTAACCATAGGCTCAAGAGATTTATTCAGCTTAAAAGCAGCAGAGAAAGTGTTGTTTATTTCAAACCTTGATGTTGATGGTGGGTTTTTGACCCCCTGGAAGAAACAAAGGTAAAGAAAAAGCGTTATGACTGTAAACAGCATGCTGCTCGAATTCACGACATGAAGTGCAGACCAGAACCACCTCCGACCCAGTGCAGCTGGCACCGAACCGCAGCCACTGGTCCCCACTGTTCCCGACCGGCGGCACCCGCCTAAAACGGGCCCGTTCGGGCGGGCGGAGGGACCAGCGATGCTCGGCCGGTGAATTTCCTGCGTCTTGGCATGTTCTGGAAGCAGAACGTC
Source organism: Nothobranchius furzeri (assembly GCF_043380555.1). Lineage (NCBI taxonomy): Eukaryota > Metazoa > Chordata > Actinopteri > Cyprinodontiformes > Nothobranchiidae > Nothobranchius > Nothobranchius furzeri. Next base: position 98,381,073 of record NC_091742.1, on the reverse strand, counting down.
AGAGAACCTTACACCAGGTGTAACAGTGCAAGAAAGATTTTGTCGTGTCTCGTCCATCTCCCATTAAGTTCAGAGCAACTCGCGTTTTTACCTTCTGAGCCGACGTAAAACTCCGGGCAGATTCCTTAATATGCCTCACACAAACAAGGACTGTCCGTAGCTTACTTAACTTTATGACACAGGGTAAAACAAGGAATTGTTGAGAGAGAAATGAATACACACAACTTCACAAGATGGAAGAAAAAGGCATGGAACCGAGCAACGGAGGCTGTGAAAGCCGACCCGTTCACCGGTCCAAAATAAAAAATAATAAAAAAAAAATAACAAACCCTACGCTGCCGTGTTGGTGTCAGACGGACAAACGTAGCAAAATGTAGATTCTACACACCGTAGCGATTTACAAGAATCACCGCCAATGCGGGTTTTGTGAGGACACAGACTAACTGTGCCAGAAATGATGACAATTTAACGGGACGCGTGCCCTATTTGTCTAACTGTGGCGCTAGCTTAGCTCCCCGGCCAGGCCTAGCGTTCTTTGTCTGTAGCGGCCAGACTGAAATTTCCCCGATTAACAAGTAGGCATCTCGCTCCACTTTTAATACGGACTTTAAAAAAAACGTACGCAATCTGAATGCAGTAACGCGTAACGGCTGTGCCTCGCTTTACGACGTTTACCGAGCAGTCAAGCTCCGGCAGGTGTCACCGAGCATTCCGTTTAAAAAGCGCACGCAATCTGAATGCAGTAGAAACTTCTTTCACAATAGCTCGCCCACAGTGTCAACACACTGAGACGAAAGGTGTCCGAGAATTCAGTCTCGGTTCTGAGGTTCGGAGAATATAGTGATAATTTTAGGAACTGAGGATAAGCTGCACGGTAGCTCACCCAGCGATGATCAGAGCGGAAACGGAGCGTTCCGACCTGAGGTTAGATTGGAGACGCGGCGGCGCGTCAAAATGGACAGAATTTAGTCAAAAGCACAACGCACACGTTCGCTCCGAAGGCGAAGATGGGATAAATCAAAGTTAGGTCTGTAATTTGCGGTCAATTTGAGATCGGAGATCTTCCCGGTCAAGTTTCCACCAGGACGCCTCCCGGAAGAGTGACTTCAGCGGAACAATTTCCGGTTAAGTTCAAAATAAGACATCAAAGTGAAACACAGAGAAAAGCGTTGTTTGTAGCTGTTAGATGTAAGAAATCAGACATATCGCAGATATAGAAGACTGGATACGCTCGCCATTAAATGTAGCGTTATGGATTTATGCTCTTTTATGAAAGAGGAACCATGCTACGTATTAATTCGGAATATTAATTTTAATAAATCAATAACCAAATTTTATATTGTTCAGAAGACTCAAAGGTTGTTTTCATCCATAAACTGCCGATAATATCTGAGTGTCTGTGTTTCAGTTCAATGAGGAAACCAGTTTGACGTTTAAAAGTTTTAATTCTTGAAATTAAACTAATGATTTTGAAATTGACAAACAGGAAATACAATCAACATTAGTAACTTTGTGGGACAATCTCTTTAACAGTTGATATGCTGTTCTGGCTCAAATAGACCTTCTGATGAATTTATGAAGATTGAGAATGTTGTGATGGTGAGAGTGATATGAGCTGGGATGGGTGCGTGAGTGCATCTGATTTTTGCTTCAGGAAGAACCAGGTGTCTGAGTGAAAAGTGATGGTTTGAATAAACTTAGGCTCTTAGTTGGAAAAGATGCATCAAAACGCTAAACACCGTGTTCTGTCTCACCGAATTCTTTTGGACCCTCTTTCGGATCCGGGGCGTCACCTTAGGATGTTTCATCCAGGGCACCTTGGCTGGCAGAAAAGACAAAGATGCGCTGCGACCCGGTCCAGAGTTGTCCTCGGTACACGTTGATGGTAAAGCGTTTTGTCGACGCGCTTTCTTAAGTTAATTCACTCAGAAATCAAAAGACTCGGTAATGAGTCTGCGTTAGAAGTTGCGATTCAGCTATTCTGCCTGGCGTGGCAGAAACAGCGTGAGAGGAGGGGGGGGGGGGGATTGAGCCCATGGGCTCCGTTCCCCGTTAGCGGTTGTTCACAAGTCCTCTCTCTCTCGTGGCCCAACACGAACTGCCTCAAAAGACTGAAGCTTACCAAAAACCTTTCTCTTCTCAAAGCAAACGTGCGTCATCAAATGTGTCTGGAGTTTACTGTGAGCAGGTGTGTGTGGATGTGTGTGAATGTTTGTGCTTGAGTGTGTGTGAAGGTCATTAACAAACATTCTCAACATTATTTAAGAATGGATTCATTAAACCATTATAATTACCCCAAAGCTAAATAGTCATTCATTTGATTAATCACATTTATAATGAGCAAAATGATAATGGTTACTTTAACATTAAAATCAAGAAAAAGAAGTTTAAACTTTATGTTTTGACTTGGTCTGGGTACAACTCATGTAAACACATCTTCTGGTAGACTGCAGGTGGCAGATGTTATGGTTTCCTCCCAGACTCGCTGGCGTTCAGGTCTTAATCTGTGGGTGAAAGTTCTCAGCGACCCAGCTTTGACACAGCTGAGTCCAACACCACCATTGTGACAGAAAACCCATATTTCCTCACGTTACAGTTATGCTCTTTATCCACTATTGCCCATTGGAGATATGTCTCTTGACTCTCTGGATTGTACTTGGAGGAGACTGGGCAGCATAGATTCTTGCACTCAGAGCATTCTCCATACATGCACTTCATGTTTTCTGTGTCACATGCGATGGTTTTCACAAGATCTTCCAGGTTGATAGTGCTGATCACTTTCAAGTGGTGCAGCTTCTGCACAATAAAACCCAGATTCTCATGCATCTTGCACATGCATGTGTCCCGATCACTCAGAGTTGGATGAATAACCCAGAAAGGACGAAGCAAACAGAAGAGTGAGTAAGAGATGGAGCTTTGCTCTTCAGCTAAAAACTTCATGTGCAAATTTTTCATGGTATCCAAAAGGAACCGTTTCTGCTTTTTAGTTTTCTTCCAAGTGATGGTCTGTCTCTTCCCTGTTGTGATACGACTAACATCATCCCTTGTGTAGAAAGCTCTCACTCTACTTGTCAAACTATCTGGAACCCTGCTGTTCCGCTTCCGTTGGTAGCTGTAGTTGACATTCTCATCATTCCTCCATCTTTTCTTTGAAAATCCTAATGAGTTTTGAGCCAAGCGTTGCAATCTGTACTTTTTAAGGACTTTTCCTGTTAGTACTTTTGCAATTATTTGCCTTTCTTTTTCCCCCTGTGCTTTTCTGTATTTGTTTCGGATGCCGTCCACCAGAGCCTCATGAAACAGAAGAGTTTTTTGAATGGCTGCTGGTGGAAGCTGTGTCATCTGTCTTTTAACTTTTGTGCATGTAGACTCAGTTTCTTTTGTCTTCTTTTTTAGGACTTTCTTTGTCATGCGCTGGACTTTTTTCTTGTATTTTTCTGTTTTCTGGGTTTGTTTCCTCAATAGGCCTTGTAGTTGATGAATTTGTTTTTCAAGGTTCTTTAGTGTTTTTCGTCGTCTTCTCCGCCCCTGATCACATTGCCTAGAAGAAACATGTCAAAATAGCACTTATTTACATATTTCAGATGTTACAAATTAATGTTATTATATTGTATAAACAGATGGATATCAATTTCATAAATTGGACCTGGAAGTTCTTGGTTGTGGATCTATAGCTTGCTCTGGTGAGAGTTGGGGTATGTCTGGAGGGGTCACAAGGTACTGCTGAACTTTTTTTCTGTCTTTGATTGTATGGTATGTCTCCCTCCACTTTTTGCGTCGTCTGCGCTTTTCTCTCTCACTTAGTTGGTCAATTGTTTTCTTCTTGCCTGATTCTAAGTCCTCCCTGTATTTTCTTTTTTCCCTCTCAAGATATCTTTCCCTCCGCTCTGGGTCGGCATCACGTCGAGCCCGATAGAGCCGCTGCTTTTCTGCTGCACTATGTGGTGGCTTTGCTCCCTGCAAGCATTAAAGTCACATTACAAAACTGATCTTAGATCACAACCTCTGCAATGTCAAGTGTAAAAGTAAAATAATAAATAAATAAATAAATAAAATCAAGTCAATAGTGTAAAATAATAATATATTCTATCTAAAAAAATATCACTTCATCAATGAACTCTACTCAGCCCTGTTACCATTACTCAGTCCTGTTACTTCTCATATGGGTAACAGGACTGAAAGTAACAGGACTGAGTTTTTAGCATAGAGTTAGCAAATACACCAAATATAGCCACATCACATCGTTGCTAATAGCATGAGGACATAAAGCACAATCTAGTGATTTACCAAAAATGTGTATTTTTAAAATAAACAAATGGTAAGTAAGATATAATTAAAGTAACAGGACAGTATGTTGAGATTGACCTCGTCATTTACAGCTAATATATTATTAAATACAGAAAAATGAATGAGAGAACTTACTTTTGGTCTTCCCATGGCCTTTTGAAGATCCTTATGATGCAACTTCCTGTTGTATGGGTCACCTTTGGAATTTTCAAAATAAAACAGATGGGGTAATGTATTTGGGTAACAGGACTGAGTGTAAACCTAGGGACACAACTAAAATGTGTATTTTAACAAATAAAGTATAAAATTGTTTTGAAAAAAATATTTGTGAAACATAGACAGGATATACAGTCACGCAAAAATGCAAAAAAAAAAAGATAAATTTGGGGGGATTTTATTAATTATATTTCACTCTAAGAGTAATGTTAAAGATCAGGGACAGGTGAAAAATACATGCACTGAAATGTTTTTTCAGTGTTCAAAGTACTTTCTATTATTCTTGCCCAAGATTAATGTTAAATTTACACTCAGATACTTATGCAGGACCTTTTGTTTAATAACAAAAATTATTTACCCGTAAATTTTCATGCACCTTGATTCAAAAAACCTCCTGGGGACGGAAATGGATGGAAATGGCACCCATTCGGTGGAATGGCCCATATATATATGTATATGTATAAATATATATATATATATATATATATATATATATATATATATATATATATATATATATATATATATACATAAATGTATATATATATTTATGTGTATATATATATGTATATGTATATATATATATATATATATATATATATATGTGTGTGTGTGTGTGTGTATATATATGTATATTTATATGTGTGTGTATATATATGTATATATATATATATATGTGTGTGTATATATATGTATATATATATATATATATATATATATATACACACATATATATACACACACATATATATATATATATATATATGTGTGTGTGTGTATATGTATATTTATATGTGTGTGTATATATATGTATATATATATATGTGTGTGTATATATATATATATATATATATATATATATATATATATATATATACATATACACACATATATATACACACACATATATATATATATGTGTGTGTGTGTGTGTGTGTATATATATGTATATATATATATGTGTGTATGTATATATATAT